>NC_090934.1:376128896-376762869 GCF_040938575.1 Ambystoma mexicanum
CTGGAAGCCAAAAACTTTACCAAGTACTCCATTAACTAGCCCTTGCTCTACATCAAGGTTACGCTTCAGCCTTACTCTACAGTTGACACATAATGTTAACATTTTCTCCAAACCTGCTGTGTTGGAGATAGAGTTTTCTAAGGTAAGTAGTCGACACATAGGTATTGTCATACCATGTACGTCCAGTTTGTCTGTGGCATGAATTTCCACAAGTGGTTGTTTTTCTTTTTTCAGCATTGTTGCATTGAATTGTGCACAGCTTGCTAGAGTTGGCATTAAGGACATACTGGTGCCATTTGTGTGAGCGAATTATTCCATGACATCAGTAGCACATGTGTTACACCCGTACAGCTCATGGATGCATCTAGTATAGAGGGTAGGTTGTGCCTCCTTTGTTACCACACCAATCCGTATGTTTTTAAAAATGTTGACGTAGGTGAGGTTTGCAGACAGACACATGTTATTGGAAATGTTGCCAGAGATTCACATTCCCAATGCTTCCAAGACTTTTACGACACACTTTGTGTCCTAAGGTTTGAAGATAGGTTCAACTTTCACTGGTGTTAACTAAAGAAGATCTCCAAAAACAATTACATGTTTTCCTCCAAAGAGTTCTTCGTAGTCTGTTTTGAGGACCCCTTGCAATCTGAGGTGAATCAAAGCCAACATTAGGTTGGAGACCATGCGCCCCCTCATCTATCAGGAGCATTTTCATTTGTTTCAAAACTCTGCATAGCTCCATAGCAGATTCTGCTGAAAGTGTATAGTACTCTAATTTGTTATGGTGTGCTACTGGAACGAGTAGCAATCGGTGTAGCATGACTCCACCTATGTTGTAGGCAGCCAAACCTGTTGGGGCAGTTACAACAGCTGAAAGGTTGTTATTTGTTAATTGTTGGAGATATTTAATGATAATATTTATTAAGAATGTTTTCCCTGACCCAGCTTCACCACTTACATACAGAAGTGCAGGTGTGTAGTTGTCACAGGTGCAAGTTTTACTTTCGTGCTGTATACCATGTTCAATTTCTTCATTTACTTCTAGAAAAATGGTAAGCTGCTCATTGTTTAGTTGGGATTTCAGTACAGCCAACTCTTCTGCAGATTGCACATACTGAAACATGGTGGTGGTTACTTCTGTCATGGCTAATTCTGCCTCATTTATTGTGAGTGGCTGTCCAAGTGGTTCTTGGATGCCTGTTAGAGAAGGTTCACTGCTCTCATAAGTGTCTACATTTAGTTGTGCTTGGAGTTCTTCTTCTTGTTGGTGTTCATTGTCCAATATGCTTTTGTACCATGGAAGTTTTCATCTGTAATTTTACTTTCACTTGCATTGAAAGCATCTTCATAGGAGGCGTGGGTGCCTAATAAATCTTCTTCTTTTCTCCATGGTTTGAAAAGTTGCAGTCGAGCCATGTAGTACAGTTCTATGTGTTGAGGAGTTTTTAATGACAATGTCATATAATTAATTAGGATGCATTTGGTAAGTTTTGCCAGACTGCCTTCACAACGTTCCACTCTGTATGTACCTTTTTTCTCATCTGGTTTAATGTTATTTTTTTATGCAAAGTTTTGGGCTATCTGATTTGGGCTATCTGGTGCAAGTAATACTCCTGTTCGGGTAGTATGTGTCCAATAAGTTGTTCTTCAAAATGTCCTAGCTGTTAGGCTCACTTTTGGCAATTGTTTGTATGTCTTTGTACAATTTAAGTACTCCTTTTCTGGATGCAGCAGGACCAGGGCTTAGGCACACTATTTCCCATATAAGGCGGTACCAGTTAAATGGTCTGCTGCTTTATAGCAGCCGCATTCTCTGTGGGACAGCATTTTAATGCCAAAGCTGTGCAATTTTTGAGCCAGTGTTCTGTCAGATGATATGTCATCCCAGAGGTCTTTGAGCTCTGTTTTCTCTGCTTTGGTTAAGTAGGCTGTGACATATTGTGCAACTACAATGGAATTGTCTGCAATGTACTGTACATCAACATTAGCATTCCATAGGAGGGCAGTTATTGCATTGTAATCATTGATGTAATTTGATGCTTTGCTCCTTTTTATGCAGTAGGTGTTCTTAGGAAATTTCCCTTTCACACTGTGTCGAACCGAACACATGAAGCTGTTTACTTGCCCTGTTGTTGAAACTGGTCTAGAAAAACCAAAGCGGCATTTGATGTAGTATTTGCCTCTGTTCTTATATTTGCATCGACAATACTTGCCACACTTGTGTCTTTGGAATTGCAAAATTTGTGCTCGTAGGTCACTATGTGTATTTTCTGAAGGGATTTCGCAAGTGACATATTTGTGAATGAAGTGCAAAACAGTTTCATCACTCTCCTCACCAAACCTAGGAGCATTTTTAATCTACAAAATCATGTGGATGTGTGGTGCTCCCCTGGCTTGATATTCTTTTCTCCAAAAGAAGTGTTCCAGTTCTCAGAGGGAGGAAGTGATTTATTGAAAATGAAATGCAGCATGGCAAGGAAGCGATGATGGAAGTACCGTGAAACATTTACTGGAACAAGAGAGCAAGGCTCTCCTGGTGTTTTCATGTCTACACCTGTTTTATTTCTGTTTGCTATGCGTAGGAAAGTGTGCACGTCTTCCCATGCATATTCTGCACAACTTAGAGTGACAAACTATGTGTGTGGCCCAAAGTTGCGTAGCAGGCACCATACATCTGCGTGCCATCAGAACCAGTACTCTTTCGTGCCACGCATGTTTGCCAAGAGATTTGTAATACTTGACTGTAAAACTTCATCCTTCTCTTGCACCTTTTGAAGTAGCTGTGTAGCAGTAATGTTTGGAAATGGGAACCTGTTTTCAATGTGTGGGCAACTTCACAGCATCGGGTTGCCAGTTCACTTTCAAAGAGGAGGTGGAATATGTACTCCACGTCTGTCTAAATCTAGGGTCTTCAGAATACATTCCGAAATAGCGGTATTCTGATGCTGTTATTTGTGTGCATCTTTCATCATATCCTCTACCTTTTCCTGTCAGGAAGAGTAGACAAAGGCTTGTGCTTCTGCACTTTTTTCCCATATACTGATTGGCGCTCCTTTGGCTTGCCTCATTTGATATGTTTCTAGTGCATCGTCTATGGTGTCTTTGGAGTGCAGTGGGTGAATTGTATAGTGTTCTAAAATATTGGAGGCAACACTAGGCTCTAGACGTTCAAATTGGGCAGTTGTTGAGGAGTCCTGAATTATTTTGGTTGTTTCTCTCAGGTTTTCATCAACGTTTATTTCCTTGTAGTATTCATTGTTTTGTTTAAGGTATTGCAAGGCTTCCCCAACTTAGCTTAAGTCGATTAGTTGCTGCCAAATATTTTTGTCTTTTGTAGGTACACCATTTAACAGGATAATCAAATATTCTTCTATTGGCCTTTGCACTTGTAGAGTGTCTAGATTGTCTTTGAGATCTAATGGTAAATAAACTACTTTCCCACAAATGCCTCTCAGTAATTCGGTGGGCAGGAATTTTTGCAGTTTCCGGGTGAAGTCGTATTATTGCTTGAAATGGGGGCACTGTTTGGGGTATAATGCTCTCATACAAATTTAGCTGCTGCAGTGCGTTTGGCCGTGGAAATACTTCCAAATTATTGCTGATTGCCCGTGAAGGCCTTTGGTTATTGTCAAGTTTTGCAGTGCCGTATGTGCACAGTATGGAGGTGTTCGTAATTTCGTATTTGTTTTCAGCTATAAGGTACAGAGCTAATTGAAACGATTGGGATTCCTCGTTGCCTTCTATTTTCTGCATTATATCGACAGTTTTGGTGCTCTTTCTATAGAAAATTCTACGACAACAAACACATACTTGGTTTGGCATTTCAGCTTTTGAACTTTTGTATTTCTTTTCTGTATGTGTGATATAAAAAGTTGATAGCTGCACTGTTGTCAGTACTGTTGTGTGAAAGTGCTGGTGTTTGTAAGTGCTCTCAGTTCCACAATATTTCCTTTGGATGTGCTCTATTTTTTCGAGCACTTGTTTGGCTGTACCATGTAGGAGAATATTATTTAAATGTTGCAGTGCTAAAGCTGGACTTTTTGCATAGTACAGTTTGTAAACTAAATTTCTGACTGTTGAATACATTTTGATATGGTGGAAGGTGCTTTTGTAAGCAGTTCCAGAAATACATGCTAAGGAATGTCCTTGTATTCCTGTGTCACTGCGCACTGTACAGGAGTCCATAGTTTGTAGTATTTTTCTCTTTCTTTTCTCATTGCCTTTCACATACTGATTGAGGAATTGCTGCAAAGATTTGATTGGGCATTGGCAAACGTTACACATTGATGTGCAAGGCCATTTGTAGGTGAGGTGTGTTGGTTTGGTGGAATGGAGGTTGACATCTAAGTTTGATGGGGATATTTCTGAAAGCAGTGTTTCCTCTTCCATTATGGTATTTATGTATCTTTTCATACCCTCATCCACTCCGATGTAAGGCAATTTGGTTTGTTTGTTCTTGTTTGTATGATTCTTCATTGAAGTATGGCTCCGTGTTGGTGGTGTGACTCCACTCACCTGTACAGATGTGGCCAAAAGTGTCTATGCTGACATTGCGTTTGTTGCGAAGTAGTGCTTGCAATTTATCAATTAATCTTGTTAGTGGTTTCATTTTGTTCAAAATTATTATAAACAATTTCCCTTTCACGATCATTGCACTGTCTACAAAAGCTTCCAAGATGACTTTTCTGCAGTAGGTTCTGAGGGTTTAACACAATTTCTGCCCTCTATCTATAAGGTTCTGAAGGACTCTGTGGTGGAACATTGCAAAATAATTTTTTTGGAATGCTTGCTTGGGGTTACATTACCATTTGTAGGTGCTCTGTTAGCAGTAGTGCACGTTGCACTGTTTTTAGTGTTTTTCCTTTCAGTCTCATATTTTTACAGATGAACTACACTGTTGTTACTGGTAGATGCATCCGTTTTCCTTAATGACTGGATTAGCTCTTCTCTTTCAACTTTCTGCAGAAGTTATGCTTGCAGTGGATGGCTACTTTCTATGTTTTTAGGTTGCATGGCTCTATTTCTGCATTGCTTTCTATGGAGTTGCAGTTTGGTAGGCATTATGTGGTAACTGTTGACGAAGAAAGGAAAGTGTGGGTGTGCCGATTTTCAAATGTATATGTGTGCAATGTGCATGAGTGGGTCAAAAGGAGGGTAGGTATATAAATGGAAGTGCGTCACTGTGTAATGGCCGCTAACTTTCGTTTGGGGACATTGGGGTCATTACGAGTTGGGTGGTAGGGGATACTGGGCACCGGTAAGGAGACTGGTGCCGGTAATCCCATACCGCCCGATTCTGAGGTCCCCTAACAGGAACCGCAACAGACGTGTGGTCGGACCACACGTCCCTTACGGGTCCCGTTAGGGGACCAGGCCGCTAATTACAGGCCTGCCATTAGCAGGCCCGTAAATAGTGCCTTCCCCATTGAGCCCTATGGGGGCTCAAATGGGAATGGGGAATGGTTGGTGCAATGGGGATTTACCGGTCCCGCCAGGGTCGGACTAGACGAGTAAGTCCCCATTGCACCACACCGGACTCGGTCCTGTTACCTCCAATCTCGGAATGAGCCCCATTGTCTTTCTTTGTGGGGATTAGTCTAATGGTGGTGACATAACAAACACTGAGCACCTGTAGACATGTCATGAGGAACAATGAAGTACATACTGGTGGATTGCCGTAAATCTATATGCTACAATACAATGTAGATAGTGCACTCTTCTAGTATGACGTACAACAGTATGATGGTATTGTACTTACTTTGGGTACTGCACCTGTATAAGAAGATGGTTAGAAAATATGTTGGCTAATGGCATAGTGCTTACATTTGTACAATACATTCTTTAAAACTAGGGGGGTGGCTTGGCAGGAAGAGCAGGTGTGTGCCTATAAATGGTTGGTTTACGATATGACTGGGGACTTGGGAGCATAAGCATGTTTGTGAAGGCAGTAGCTGGGCTATTTGGGACTGTATTGTATGACATCTTGTTGAACACGTGTGTGTGTATTAGTGATGGAGTATTTGCTTTCAAAATGGAGTACTGCGCATTGTGGGAGGATGAAAAAAGGTGCGGAGAGATGTACATAGTGCAAAGCGGAATGTGTTAGTGTGTGCAATTGCATGCAAATCTCTGCATATATATGCTTGCTACATGAGTGGAGCCATGGTTTCCGGTCTTTAATTTCCTTATGCGCATTTATGAATGTTACTGCTGTCAATGCACACATACATTTTTTTCTTTTTTAAGTAATGTTGTAATCTGTGAAGTGTGAAAGGTGAGTGGCAGGAATCTGTTGTTATGTATGCAATGTATGCACTTGGCTTACTTTGGTGGGATACGCTGCCTGCTCCTTTTGTGTGCGCTTTTTACATATTTGATAGGAGGTGCGTTAATGAGGGAAAGCATCGTACAAATGGCAGACCAAAAGAACAGAGTAGCCGTTTGCATATAATAATGGCTACTATGGGCAAATGCCAACTTTGCAACCACCTACCACTGTAGGAGCCATTTAATGGTAGATGATGGGAGAAATAACGGTATGCATGTCGACTACGTCATGGAGATTCAGTGCCAGGTACCCTGTTGCTACGAATGTATAACACAGTTGCAAATGTACTGTACAAAAGTAGTAATACCTCCAAGGCATGGTAACGGGTAGGGATGCCGATGTATGTGGATGCAGAACTCATAGTTCATTTAACAGTATTTTCCCATGCAGATGCTTTTGATTTACAACACTTGACCTCTGCATGTTTAACAGTTGGTATGGCCTGTTCAACAGAGGTGATAGCGTTAGATGCAAAATTCTTGGATGTAATTGGTGGATGCATATGTGACCATTTCACAGTAGCTAATGAGGGAGTGCTGGGAAAAGACTACTGGAAAGGGAAGAAGGACTGGCCCTGCTGTACTGGGGCGCAGCCCTCGCGGTAGTTGGGGAAAGTACATGTGCTGCATGCTGTCCTTGGAAATGGGACTACGGATTATCGAAGCAGGTGTATGTCTGCTTTTCTGTTCCACAGTAGGATGTTCTTCTGTGCCCATGAGAACCTTAGTGCTTCCAGTGTGACATTTGTCAGTGGAGTTGATATTTATTTGCCACCTATTAAAATTAGTCTTCTGTTCTAGACACTCTGAAATAATTTAAGGAGGAAAAATAGACATCAATCCCCAACAACTACCACACAAAAAGGTGTTTCTTTACACATCGTTTTACAAAATAAAAAAAACAATTTTTACAGCTACCAACAAAGCACCCATTCTCTATCATTCTTCACATGTGTTTGCGCAGACCCCCCACACAGGACAATATGTTCACGAAAGCCGCGGCATTTGGAGGTTTGCATATGCTACATCCGGGTCTTTTCAGGGTGGCAGCAATGGAAATGGGACTATGCAGGAGTTGCTATTGGTCAATACGATTTCGTGGGTGTGGTGTGTAGCAACAGATTGTGCCAGAACATGCGTTTGCAAATAGGAGTGCAGATGGCTACGGGTACAGTTGAGCCGTTCGGGGGGTGGACTATATGGCTTTTGGGTAACTCCTGGATACATTGGGTACAAGTTTACGCAGAAAGCTGTGCACTGGCAGCACAACTTGGGTTCCATAATGTCAATGTATACTGGTAAGGAATATGTGGGATGAAGTGGCTCCATGTGGGTCCTCTTTGTTCCAGTTTGTTGACGCTCGCTCATCTAGACATTATTATTGTTCATTGTGGAAAGAACAGTTTAGGACATGTTAGCGGCATCTCACTGCAGTTTGAGATGAAGGAGACATTACGGCAACTCATGGAAATGTTTCCAACGTCGCACATAATTTTTTCTCGCATTACCCAGAGACAGATGTGGCTGTGTTCTTCCTCATGTGGGTCATAAATGGAGAAAGCATAGTGCAATGTGAACAAGGCTGTTTGCACTTTTTTGCAAGACGTTGGCATGTCCTCCTTCCACAATGAAAACATTACGTTTCGTAGTACCAACTTTTTCCGTTCAGATGGTGTTCATCTGACTGATGCTGGCAATTAGCTGTTTCTGCGCAATATCCAAAATACAGTGCACCGCTTCCTACAACTTTAGCAAGCATTTTCCCAGTGGGTGTTCATCACTTGGAACGTTGCAAACACAAACAGCACAAAAAGGCTCTTTTCAGAGCCACCACTTTGTTTTGAGAATGAGTACAATGTTTTTGACTGCGTCCCGCCGTCCAGTGTTGACAACCGTGTACGCGGTGCTCATAGGCTGCGCCAGTGCCTGCATGCTCTCATTCAAATTCTATTTTTGAACAGTGCAAGGTGTCTCTGAAAAGACCCTTTTGTGCCCTTTTGCACAAGGAGAGCACAAGATATTGCATTGACCTCACTTAGTAGTAGTAGTAGTGGGCACTCTTTGTCATGCTGCTGGACCAAAGCCTCAAAAGCACTTCAAAATTGTTCCCCACTGCACAGTACCATATCACAGTACATGCACAAGACAGTGACCTTTGAAAGGTACAGGTCTGTAGCAGTAAGTATGGCCTACAAGGCTGCTTGCAGGACGCGCTGGCCCACTGGAGTGTTACTAGTGGTGGCAGGAGCAGATGCAGAGGATACTGTAGAGGAAAGTAACCTACTGCCTTCTTGGAAAGGGACAACCCTCTGAACAGCTGCCTTCTGGTTCGATTTCAGGTGCCGCCGCATGGAGGTGGTGCCTTAGCTGTACAAGGCATGTTTTCCGTGACTGAGTACTATGCCGCACTCACTGCATTTTACCTGTTTTCCATGAGATTTGGGCACATCTCCAATGGTCGTAAATCGTTTCCACACCCACGACTCATGTTGGCTGCAGGCATTGGAGATTCCCTCTACTTTATCCTTGCTTCCTTTTTCATGTCCATCCACATTATCATGCCTGTTCCCTTGCTCAGGTGCTTCAGAAGGAGGTGGTGGTGATAAGGATGTGGGTGCTCCTGAGTCAGAGGTAGTAGCAGAAGCCCTGGTGGCCATTACTTGGAGAGGTACTTTCCAGGCACATAATTGGTCAGAAAGCAATATCTGCACAAACCAATGTGCACTGCTGGTCTTCTCTGGAAAGCCAAACACGGATTGCAGCACAGTTGTGGGGTGTGCCCTTTTATATGACTGTTGTGGAGCATGTGCAACCAGAAAGTTGCCCTAAATCTTGCCCTACAATAACTACATGCACAGGGGAGAGTGAAGGACCACTGTAAGGGTGTACTCTCACTGTAACACTCCATAGATTGCAGACAATAGTCCTTTTTCGATGTGCACGGGTCTGGATCATGTCCACCAAGTAAGGGCACCTGCGCAACATGGTTCTGTTACCATGGTGACGCCGCCGTTGCTCTCCATTTGGACGGAAGTCCACAGGACGCATATTGGCCATCATACTTTGTGGCCACGTGCATAGGTCTGCTATGGATACCCTTCCCATCCACGGACCACTGTGATTGTGCATAGGGCAGCCAGATGCGGCAGTCGTACGACTCCTCCATTTCACTCACATGCGATCATCCCCACCAGTGCTGTGCCCTTCACAGTTACAATCGGCTTCATAAAACAGAGGAAAAGGCATTTACAGAATCAGTAACAATTTACATATCAACCTTTATTAGCACACATTCATAGCCACTATTCGGAAAGGGAAGGAGGACCAGAAACATATACATATACTGGGGATTTCGGCATTTCTAGAACTTGGTGGTGAGGGGAAGAAGGGATTGAGGTCTCATCGAAGCATCTCTCATGACACGCAATTTGTGGGGATGGGGTTGGGAAATGGGGAAGGGGGGCATGTGCAGTTGGGGCAGTGGTATCTTATTTTCTCCATAATATGTTCTTCTACAAAAATGTTCAGGGTGTCAAAATTGTTAATCATTTCATCCATTTTGTCATCCAGGCGGTCTAATTTTATATTTACAGCATTTCCTTCAGTTTCTGGGGCCATATGTTGCTGTGGAAAAGGTTTACTCCTTTTTATTCCTGTATGTTCTGTTAAAGAAAAACAAATGTGTTCAGTATACATGAAGCAATATATTGTAATTGTGTTACTTTTCACAGTGCATCCTGTGAAGTGACTCCAATCAAGCACTCCCACTAAGTCAGTGCCTCGTCTGGGACGCCCAAGGGAAGCCCTTATTTATATATTTTTATGACAAGTTATACTCTGGATGATAAACCCTTATATAATGCCCCTCTCTTTGAATCCCCCTGACCTCACTGAGCCAAGAAGTAGGTATGTTTTGCAATTTAAAAGATTTATTGAGAAAGTAAACAAGATATATATATCACACTTTTATGAATAAATTAATCATTGATAGCACACTTATTAATATAATGTTGATCAACAATAGATAATCTGACACTAGCACACTTCTTTACAATCAATGAGGAGTTATTATAGGAAGGATAAGGTAGCAGAAAATACTTTTATGGTTTCAAGGAAAAGCAATGAGGGAAAAATGCAGCACCGAAATAAACTTGATATGATTTCAACCAAAGATAATATGATCACTTTTTCTTTGACAATTCCCTCCCCCCCTATCCAAGATAAGGAGATGGAAGAAGAGCACACAATTCTCAGGAATACAAAATGCAATACAAATTTCCAGTTCCCACCAGCGAGCTTAGAGGAAAACAGGTGTGATTTTAAAGCAGGCAAGATCCTTTTAAATGTGGTGGCGATGAAGTGAAAAATATGCTGAAAATGCTTTTAATTCCCTCTAGAGGTTCAGGGTGAGTGAGAGATACTTTAAATCAGTTCAGGTCAGCCCTACCAATGATTCAGGGATGGTTATCAGGTTGAAAACGGGATTCAGTAATGGAAGCAAAAGACAGATATTTTTACACGTGGTTGAAATGAAACAAACTGCCAATTTGCGGCACTTTTTTCCGAGTGCGTCGATCGCGATTACGGAGGAACTATAAGGAGTGAAAGTTAAACCACGTTCCTAGTACCTACGATTCCAAAGATACGGACGATTTTATGAAGGTAGTTTTTCAGAAATGCAATAATGATTCAAAATGGCAAAATGACACTTTTACAGGTTTAAAATCGGAGAATGAACACACGATTCCTATGATGCAGTTCTGGACATGTTCAAATGTTTTGAACCAGATTATTTTAGACTAAGAGATTGGTTCTGGCAGAGTTCTAGCTGAGTACTCACACTCTAAAGTTGAAATAGGCCGTCAAGGTCTGGTAAGCAGGTTTGGACTGGACTCCTGGCGGGTGGTTCTGAAGTCACAGCTCTCTGGGTCAGCTCTGCTCTGCACTTCCCAGCGGTCTGGTCTGGGTCTCTCTGGTTCTGGTCTCTCTGGATACAGCACTGCTTTCTGGGTCTGCTACCGGTTCTGGCAAAAGTTCTTGGCAAAGAATTCAAAGCTTGCCCGGCTGTAGAATAGTTTGGTTGGATAGCTGGATTCTGAAGGCCTGCTGAGAAGAGTTCTCAGCTTGTGTGTTAGGCCTTTGCTTTAAGTTCTGTAGTCTATCTGAAGTCTAAGTTCTGGATGTTCCTTCTAGATGTTGTGTGGTCCGGCAAAATGCTCTGCAAGAAAATGAAAAGTGAATGTCTTGCCTGTCCAAGCAGTCTCTTTTTATGTGTTTTGAAAGTGGGTGGGTCGGCTCATTCTGCATGCCCAACCCTCTCATGATTTGATAGGTCAAGGATTCTCTGTGACCTGATTTGAGAAGGGATAGTGTGTCAGAATGAGTCAGAGTCTTACAGTCTATTGAAGAAACGCCCCTTTGCTTTTACTTAGAAAATGAATTTTTCATAACTAACAGGTTTCCCAGATACATACGTCGTTGAAATTACATACACATTTCACAGATTAATTTAAGATACACTCTTGCCCAACTCTGATCCCCCTCAGAGCCTGGGTTCACATTTTGTGCTTTTTAGTGACTTTCGCCATATTGGTTTTTCCTCAAAATTTACACAGACCTGCACCCATGTCTCTATCCTAAACACAGTGTCTGCAATATAAATAAATAGCGGGGTTTGGTCCCAGAATGCCATACAAAGTGGAATTTGGGCTCAAATTGTGAGGGCATTTTTCATTTTCAGGATCCCCAAATTGTACATTTCTGTGAGCTTAATACAAGATTTTAGAAGCATTTAACTTAAATATATATTTGCTGCAATATGAATCCACAGTCCTGTCTGGCCCGCCCCTAGGAACTGGGGGAGTCAGGGATCATATGTCTCTCCTTCCAGGCAGAGCTCTGTTTACAGTCCACACCCAAAATCAGCATACCCCATTCAATTGAAAGGGTTTATTGTGTTGGGTCTAGCAGGCTGCAGGGAAGTCCCCTCCCTCTCAATCAACAGGGCCATGTGATATCCTGCCTCCTGGTGTGGGTCTCTGGGGTGTTAAGAGTTCTCAGGAAAGGCAAGTATTTTGAACTTTTAATTACATAAGAATCCCTTCTGTTCACTGCACAGTTCTGCAAGACAGCTCTCCTGTCAGGATTTATAGAGCGCCAGCGCCGGTCAGTGTCCAATGCCGGTACTGCACCTATTTTTGACAGCTGTCTTGAATTAATACATTTCAAAAAGAAAGGATTGCACTTGATAGTATATGATCCTTGTTTGATATGGCATTGATGTGGATCTGTAGTAGAGTAAAATAAAACACTCAACCATAGTTGGATTTTTGTTTGGTGGTTTCGGGCCCATGATCTTAGCAATTTTTGACATTAATAAAAACTGATTTTGAACAGAAGCATCTTTCTTTGCACTGGTGGGTGGCAGGTCACGGGACCATTTTGGTGTGCGCAAAACTGCACGGTTTTCCTGGATTCTGGCACAAATGTGGGCTTTTCCCACAGCACCAAATGTTGCAGCATAATAGTCCAAACGTGGGTCAGCACACCCAACAATTCCCTACCTATGGGGTTACTATGGTCACTAATTTCGTCATGCTGGAAATTCTCCTGCAGCCATTCTAGGGTGTTTTCCCTTGCAGTACCTCTTTCCCTTTTCACACTGCGGCGGGTAGCAATGGGGTTATCATCCTCACTCATTTCTTCATGCGGAAAATTCTCCTCCAGCCACTCTAGGGTGCTTGGGATTGCTGTGCACAAACAGAAAACATCATGCTTTCCTACTATTGTACACTACAGGACCTGTGCAATTATACCATAAACTTTAGTGTACTTACCACGGTGCAGTGATGTTCTGCTCTCAGTAGTTGGCGTCCCTAACTCTGCCTCTTCGTCCTTTGTTGCAATGTGAAACAGGTGTGCGGTAAGATTGTTTAATGCAACCGTTACTTCTCATGTTGGTGCATTCAATTATGCTGCATGACCAATGCCTTTGCGCTGTTTGTTTCACCAGTACAGACTTTGTGCAGCTACTGCATTTTCCCTTCCCATTCCCGCACTTGTTGCTGTTTGTATATGTTTCTTGTCTTTGCTGCAAGGTATCACTTTGTATGACGACCCCTCCCTTTCTTGCCAGCTTTGACTCAACCCGATGTCCATGAACTGATGCACTGTTTGCAACCACTGTGGCTATTACTATAGAGCCATCGGCTTCAGAATGCTGTACAGTACATCTATACAAACTAAGAGTATCCTGTTAAAACCCTTTGGAATTCAGTGAAAAAAACATTATTAAAGAGACTTTATGGTTAGGTTGCGCTACTAAAACCCTATCGCCTTTACTGAAAAAACTATGATTCTGGAAAGTTATGGTTACGGTGCCCTACTAAAAACCTATGAACTTCACTAACAACCTTTGTTAAAGGGACGTTATGGTTAAGTTGCGGTAAGAAAAACCTATTAAATTCAGTAGAACTATTTTCAAGGGACATTATAGTTACTTTGCACTAAAAACAACCCATCCATACTATGGTTACAAGCACAACCGAAAAACCACAGACATTCGCCTTTTAGTGTAAGCTAAGCAACCATAACTTGTGCCACCACTGTGCACTGCTAAGATTAACACCCATGCCTTCAAAAATAACATCACAAATATCATTGATGACATCACTGATGACATCAGATCTGCATTTAGTTTTCATGAAAATCCTCCATAAGGGATTGTCATTATAATGTTGGCAGCAAGCTATCAGAGGTCATTGGGAGAACTATCATGAGATACATAGTTCATTAAGCAATTCATACCAATAAACACCATTGCATTGCAAAGTTCTTTCCACTACATGAACCTATTCATGAAGAAACGTAGGCATTGTCTGCAGTATGCACCATAGAGTTGCAATATTCAACATCCTGCCATGTTGGATAGTAAAATGATTTTTTGTGCTGTCCAACATGTAATAAGTAGCTACCAATGCCTCACTTACTACATAATTGTACTACTGCGCATAAAATATAAAGAGACCACAACGCATACAAATATGAGCATATATAGGGAAAGTAAAGTAAGCAAAAAAGCAGCAGTGTTACCAGAAAGTGTTCATAACCTAACTGATTATCTTCATGCACAGAAATGATTGCTGTGTTTCAGCCTTGCTTCTTCCCCTACGTATATGTTTCATATGATGGCCCTGAACCTTAAGGAACGTAGTGTAAGAACATATGAGAAGGGTAAGGTCTACAAATATAGTACCTTTTCAATATTTAGTACTTGATTGTCAGTGTAGAAAATCTCTTGACCTAGAAATGCCAGTGAACAAAAAAAGGAGAGAGCCAGACATGTGATGTCATCTGTGATGTCATCAATAACATTTGTGATGTCACTTTTGAAGGCATGGGTGTTAGTCTTACCAGTGCACAGTGGTGGCACAAGTTATGGTTGCTTAGCTTACCATAACTGGGCAATTTCTGGGAGTTTTCAGTTGTACTTGTAACCATAGTATGGATAGGTTTTTATTAGTGCTAAGTAACAATAACGTCCCTTGCAAATTGTTGTTGTACTGCATTTGATAGGTTTTTCTTACGGCAACTTAACCATAACGTCCCTTTAGCAACGTTTTTGTCAGTGAATTTCATAGGTTTTTATTAGGGCAATTTAACCATAACGTTCATTTAGCATAGTTTTTTCAGTAAAGGGGATAGGTTTTTAGTAGTGCAACTTAACCATAACGTCCCTTTAACAAAGTTTTTTGTTAGTGAATACATATAAATATCACAGTGCCTGCGGTTGCGGCCCTGTAGTTATGGCTAAATTGCTCAACCCATAGAAAGAACACTTTTTGGATGGCTTATAACTTCGCCCACCCCTGAACGAATCCTCAGCATACTTTGGAATAAAAGTATATGGCCCCTTCAGATTGATCCTGCGATGTCTGGTGAGGTTTTGTCAAGAAAGGGCAAAGTCATAGGGGGTCCCAAAATGTGTGTTTTTTCCCATAGACGCAAGACAGACAAATGTTTGCACATATGTACAGCCCAAACCGATGGATGGATTCTCACCAAAATTGCAGCAGGAGCGGCGGCTTGGCCCCAAAGCTGTGCTTTTGTACATTTGGAGTAAAGCTGTCCAGTTGTTTTTTTTTTAAACTGCCAAAAAGTAGGTAAAGAAAATGTGATATATGGTTCGGTCTGCAGACTCACTTCCCTGTTTGCTCTGCGGATGGGCCTCCAATTGGTCCGGAGGACAACGTGAGGTTCACGGACATCAGGCGCACCCAAATGATTGGATGGTGAAAAGCGCGAGAAAATAGCCACCATATCCATTGTCCGCGAACATTGCGGTAAAAACATATTAAAAAATACAACATAGCACTTGCCAAACTAATGAAACAATCTCGGGAGGGGTGAAGAGAATGGGATGGGATATGGCCTTAAAAAGACAAAAAACTGGTGGTCTTCTTCTCCGATGTCCGCAAACAGTCCGGGGTAGTCCTGTGACGTTCACGTTCATAATGGATATTCGGGGGGCATCTATGCTTATTTGTGCATTACAGGGTTGGTGAAAAGCAGTTTTTGGATGTCTTCTAACTTTGGCGCCACTCAATGAAACTGCATGAAACTTTGGAATTTCATTCTGGACCTGATTCTGAATGGGTTTGTTGTGCTGTTTTGTCAAGAGGGAACAAAATTAGAGAGGGGGGGGCAAAATATTGTAAAGGCTTATAAATGTGATGCTATTTGATGAATCTGCAAAAACGTTTACAAAAAGGTTTTAGATCTAGATATAAATGTTTTTGCAAAGATTGGTGGGATTTTGTCAACTGGGGGCTAATTTAGAGGGGGTTCTCAACATTTCTCCATGGCTTATAACTTTATTTTCATTTGACGAATGTGGACAAAGGTTTTCAGAAAGATTAGAGACATAATGTTGAATGTTTTTGCAAGGTCTGAATGGAGTTTGTCAAGTGGGGGCTAATTTATGACTATTGTATGTATGTACATTTTGACACTTTTGAAGAAATAAAACATGGGCGGATTTCCAGCAAACTTGTGTAAGGAGCATTGGAAAGGACCTGAAAGCATGGTTTTGCAAATGTGTGTCTGTTTTATTTTTTGACAAGTGTCATAATGTAGGTACAAAAATAGTGATATACTTTTGGTGAATGAGGTATAGTCTGTGGCCATGGGCAGTGGCCAGATTGCCTTGGTCGTGGCATAAGGTCATGACCTCGACAATCTGGCTATTGGCCATGACCACGAGGGAAGACCAATGGGGATAAAGTGGCCATGTCCACCAGGGACCGGCTATGTGGTAAAGTTTTTCAAAATTGGGATAGGTTTGAAAGGGAAAAAAATTAGCTTGTGCTAATATGGTCATAGGGTTCTTTCTTCGCCTTCTGCAGGCCGCCATGGAAAGGAAAGAGGGGCTCTGTATGGAGCCCTGCCTTCCCTTTCCATGGTGGCCATCTTGGAAAGGGATTCTCCTTCCTACAGTGGGACGCTGCGTGTGTCCCAGTGTAGGAAGAAAATCAATTTATTTAGTACCCTAAATTGCCGCTTTGGCAACTTGGGGTACTAATGATATGATAGGTTATTTATAGCGCACTTAATACCCAGAGGTTTCAAAGCGCAGACCCGGGGATCGACATGTGTTGCTCTGCATTATCGTCTTGCTTCCAAGGCGAGCACGTTGTCCCTGAGCTATCCTCCCGAGACAAACGGCCTTCATCCCTCATTGCAGGGGCTGGAACGAGGGATAACATTCCAGAGTCCTCGTTATCCGCCCTTGCTTTGCTTGGGCTGATAACTTCGGCTGGTGGGCCGTTATCCCCGTTCCAGTCCCTGAAACGGGGGATTGAATGCCACATTATTTCCATTAGCATAACACAAAATGCTAATGGAAATGTTGGAAAATCTTATTGAGTCTATGTACTTTACTGAGAAATGTAAAGTAGATGGAGTGTATAAGATTTTTTTTCTTTTTAGTTCTATTTTTTTATTGTCAAAGGTGGTTACTAAATGAACCTTTTTTTGTTGTTTTTTTGCAGGAGAGTTTAGACGTAAGGTGAGGAGGGAAATGAGGGAAGAGGCACCAAGCACTAATATGTAGGGGCAGGTGGACAGGGGAAGATGGTGCACATTTGTGATGTCATCTTTGATGTCCTGGGTTTTAGTCTTAGCCCTGCACGGTGGTGGTACGAGTTATTGTTGCTTAGCTTACCATAACTGGTGAATTTCTGAGGTGTTTCAGTTTTACTTGTAACCATAAAGTTCCATCAAAAACATTTTTTCATTGAATTTCATAGGTTTTTATTAGTGCAATGTAGCCATAATGTTGCTTTAACAACGTTTTTCCAGTAAATATATATATTTATATATATATAAAAATAATATCACATACTGTATGTATGGTGTTATGCCAGATTCCCAGATTCCTTCCACTTCAGACACTTTTCTCACTTTTCTAATTTTATAAAAATGTTGCTGTCAAGTCCATTTAACTGCAGCACATTTGCAAGTGAAGAAACATTGTTGCTGGAAGAGATCTGTGCAATATTTGAAAATTGTTATTCCGTGCACAATCTTTTCCCGAAAGCACCAAATTCTGTCAAAGAAAGAATGTGGCATACTGACATCAAAACCTCCAACCGTTAGATGTCCCTGATTTACAACCCTACAAGATCCCTAGTGAAAATCAAAATTACAGGGCAGACACAAGGGATTCACCCTTCAAAACCCAACTTTTGCATTGTAAACAAGCATTGGCAATGCCAACAGTTTGGGCCTTTTTGCAGGCATTTGCCAGGCACTGCCATGGTGGTTTTAACTAGCCATCGATGATAGCAGATTCAAAATGGTGCGAGTACCTGGGCATATAATAGCAGTGTCTAGCAAATGCCTAATACCTATACACAAGTCCAAAACTGTTGGCTTTGCCAATGCTTGTTTTTAACAAGACTTCAGTGAAGGACAGCATAGTGCGTATAGATGAAGTGACTGTAGGCACACCTGGTTAGAAATGTTTTATTACATCACTAGTGCATTTACAGTTCTAATTAAGTGACTATGGGGGTCATTACGAGGTTGGCGGTAGCCATACCAGTAAATACTGGCACGGCTGCCGCCAGAGTTACGAATTTTCTGATGCCCAGGAATGGGCAATTAATGGGGAATTACAGCCCCAGCGGACCTGGTAATTGCTTATTCCCGGGCGCTGGAAAATATTACTCCCCATTCCCATTTGAGTCCCATTTGACTCAATGGGAACGGGGAGGACGGTTGCACAGGCACCATTCATGAATGTTGCTGGTGCATCCGTCAAGGTCTGTGAGTGGTTGCTGTTCCGCCCGCCAATTTAGACCTGGTGGGCTGAAAGGCGCCCGCTCGCAGAACTTGTAGTTTGCCGGTCTGGAAACAACAGTACTGGCAAGTTTACCAGTACCGTTCTTTCCGGACCAAGAAACTTGTAATGACCCCCTGTGTCTCAGAAGACTGCTTTGAAAAAACATTGTCAGGCACTACAAGTGCAAAGATTTATGGTAAGGCTTGATTAAAGTGAGCTCAAAAAGATCCCAGGAGTGGATTTGTTTCAGGCAGGAAGTGGGTGGGAATGGCCATAGGGATTAGCATGGCCTTGGGCAGTCAATGGGTGTGTCAATAACCAAACAACACCAACAACCTTTGTGTCCCTCCTCATACACCATCATTCCCCAGCTGTACTCTGATGCAATAGTTTGACTTATAGATGGTGCTTTCCAAATCTAAAAACAAATACATCACATTGCCTGTGTGTAGTCTAGGACAACTGCCCCTTCTGTCCTGCCCCCACCCCGAGTATTGTGACAGGCCTGGGTCTGACTGAATTTTCTTCAAAAAATTCTAATGAAATCTACAGTCACAGGGAGATGTGAGCTGTACAATGAACTTAGTAAATAAATAGGCCCAAAGAAACTCTTACACACTTGTAATTATAGTAAAATAGTTATTTATTTTATATACACAAGGTTAAAGTTAAATCTCAGGTAATTACTATTTCAAACTAAGCAACACAATATAAAACCAAAGCAATGCTTCAGGTGAGTAAACCATAAATTAAGAATAATACAGTTGATTGAACACAGGTCAAAGGTGATTAAAATTACTTGTTATAGTAACTCAGAAAATGTGCTGTTGTTGGAATAAAAAGGTTAAGCAGCACCAATAATGGCAGGTGAGTACTTCAAAAGACTTGTATTACTTTTCAGAGGTCTTGAGGCTTTAGCAGTCCATCCCAACCCAGGTGTGAGTTCTTCAGTCATATTGGGGGTAAAGCAGATAAGGCACAGATGCAGAAAAGGCAACGTTCCAGAGGACTCTTAAAAACAAGTAAAGGGCTTTTGTTGGTCAAAGAGGCTTCAGGTACCTTGGGAAAGGCTTCCTATGGGCCCACAAGTGTTGGGCCTGTGCAAACGGAATGGGCGAACACCCAAACAGCGGAATCAGCACTCCTGCAACAAAGGAGCAACAGAATGACTCAAGGTATATACTATCACGCAGTCATTGCTCCCTTTTCATGGCAGCTATACGCACGTCAGGGATGTGCTGGGAACACTACTGTTCCTGGCACGGACAAGGGATAAGACAGTGCAAGGTAAGTGGGACGGCGGTGGGGGGGCTAAATATGTGGAAGCGGGCTGGAAGGGGGTGGCGTGGGCTGCAGGGGAGCCCTTAACAAGAACCTGGCAAGGGAAGAGGGCATGTGGTAAAGCCCCAGAAGTCTGCTTCCTTATTGGCTGGGAGGCCAAAATAGCACCCATGCCGGGTACTAAATTGCATTAATCTTGCAGTTTTTCAAAAAAACAATGTTGTACTCCCTATTCTGCACTGCAAACTAATCTATTGACCTTACAAGTACTTCTGTATTACTATAATTATAATAGTTTATTTATAACACACTTAATACCTACTGAAGAGGTTTCTAAGCACAAGTCTCTGTCATCTTGTTTCCAAGACTGCACTGCCACTGAGCTATCACCTTTTCTTGTGATTAGGGATTTAACATAGTAGAGAGTAAAATAGCTCTACAGCCACTTTGTAGCCTTTTATTGGAATGGAACATCGGGTTTAAAGGATGCTCGGTGTAGAAGCCATGCTATAGCTAACAAAAAACTTAAGATTTTCAGGGAAGAATGTTGAAAAGAGCTCCCCTAAATCGCAAAATAATGCCGTGCATTGGGCGCTGTCCCCATTTATGCAAGTGGTTCTCTTAACAAAAAGGCCTGCCACAGCGCCCAGCCTTGATCATAGTTGGGGGGCAAGAGGATCCTGAAAGCTCTTTGACAACCATGACACCGAAGCACCTTGTATTCTGCTCTTGGAACAAACGTTGGAGGCTCGGGCTGTTTCGGCAGAAGATAAATCGCTGGCAAACCCACCAGGGACGTAATCAGTTTATCACCAGGACAAAGCGCTGTGGCCTCCTTCTCGGAGTAATTTGTCAGCGTGAACCCTGTCATTTTTCATACACTGTAGTTCCGGCTTGCAAGGCGCTACCTGCCGCCGCACAATTGGCCAAGAGTCCCCGCTCGCCCTCGCCCACCGCGGCTTCCCGTGGCAATCTTCAGGGAGGCCCACGCTACATTAAACCTCGGGCAGCTCTCAGGAGGGCCGCGAGCCGGCAGACACGCAGACAACGGGACTATTTTATGCATGCTAAACAGATCACGGCAAGCTCCCTTCCCGCGGCTAGATTGTTATAAATGCTGTTTATGATCCCTGCCATGACAACTGTGAAGGACGTGGCCGCGGATTTATCACAGGCGTATCCATCCGCCGTCAGAATATCTAATCAGACTCCAAATGACCCTTGATGATGATAAGGCCCGGCTTGTAGCAATAAGGTATTAATAACGTGCCTTTTCAATAAACCAAAATTCTGCCATCATTACTCTGACATGTTTGCTTTAGTTTTATTTTGCGGCACGAATAGGTCAGCCGGATTAGAAGCAGAACTCCGTAAAGGGCAGGAGGCAGGGAAGAATTGAGCGCAAATGAGATGCGGTGCACGGGTTAATACCGAGATTGCGATGGATGCCCGTGCAGGGAGTGCTTTTAAACAGGCTCGGAACACATATTTAGATCGCAAATAGGAAAAAGGGAAATTAGCAGCATAGCAGTTGCTCGCAGGAACTGACAACACTTTTTAATTCCTTTGTGGCCTACTCCTGTCACAAACCAGGAAGTTGGCTGTAGTGAAGGGCTAGGGCAGTGGTCTTCAAACTTTTTTGGCCAGGGCCCCCCTGAGCAAAATTTGGGCAGGTCGGGACCCCCCAGAAATGCCAAATGGACAGTATATATTGCGCGCCGTCACCTGCTCCCATCAAAGTCGCTGGGCTCCCTCATCCCACTCCTACCCAGTCGCTGGTCTCTCCCCACCCCATCACACACCCAGGGCTCTCCCCACTCTGCTCCCATCACTATCCCATGGTTCCCGCCCATTGTGCTCCCACCATAGTCCCTCGGTTCCCCCATCCCGTTCCCAACACAGTCTGAGGGCCAGTGGCGGCTGGTGAATCTTTTTTAAGTGGAGGGGCATTAAGGGGGGGTTCGGGGGGGTTTCCCCCTGTGAATTTTTTTTTAAATAATAGGTTAAAATGTTGCATTGTAGAGCATACTTTTAACAAAAAATGGGTAAATAGCCAAACAGTTTGCAATTGTTGCTGGGAGTCCAGGGGGCAGGCATTGATATTTTATTTCTATCGCGCTCGTACACAAGTGTTTCAGAGCGTGACAAGGCAAGGGAGGGGAACAGAGGAGAATAAAACAGCAATCTTACTAGGCCCAGTGACATTGAGAACGCGCAAGTGTGAGGGGAAAAGTGCATGGAAGGGGGGAGAAGTGGAAAGTGCGAAGCAGAGGAGAAACAGATAAATAACAATAAATAAATAATAAAGGCAACAAACAGTGGTAGTGCAGCCAGCAATTTGCAAGTGCTACGTTTAAGGCAGCAGACAGGGTAGGTCTGATAAGTGCAGGAAGAAAGATGGTTCTCCTCAAGTTTTAGAGTGGCAGGGCGCTGTTCCAGAGGGAGGCCCCAGCCGAAGACGGAGATCTACCCCCAGCTCGTTTCTTTGATAAACGACTGACCCTGAGGGAGTTGGAGGTAGAGGAGTGAAGAGCTCGAGAGGGGAGGTATTTGCGGAGGAATAGCTGAAGGTATTTTGGACCGAGGCCCCAGAAAGCCTTGTGGACAAGGCAGAGGGTTTTGAATGATAGATGTCCGGTAAAAAGATACCATCCCTGTCCCCTGGGCCCCACTGGTCCTAACACAATGAACATGATTATGTGTATATGCAAGGCGCTGCACATTCATACAGCAATCACTCTATCATTCACATGAGCATCCATCACCATACACTCACTCATAACGCATCCATACACATGTTTAAATAAAAACAATGAACATAAACGTACCTTCTGCATTGGCCTGTGTGTGGGTGCTGCTCCAGCTGCTCTGTCCGTATGTGCGAGGAGGCGCAGGAGCTCCCCCTCGGACATACAGACATGCAGTGCCCCAGCCAGCATTTCCATTGAGCTATGCAATGCTGGCGAAGCAAAACGCCCCAGCACTTGCATGGCTCAGTGAGCATGTGCGGCTGGGGAACTAAACTGAACTGTCAAAGGGAAACAGTGTTTCCCTTTGACAGTTCAGCCAGCCCAGGAGCACTCCATTAGCTGGATAAAGCAGCTGATGGAGTGCTCACTGTTTCACTGGGCTGGCTCCTTAGCTCCTCCATAATGGGTGAGGGGCCACTATGCAGTTAGTAATGTTGACCATTGTTGCTGAATATATCACAATTTACTTACATTTTAACACAAAGCACCCCTTTGGGTACTATTGAAACAGTGGGCTTCATAACTACTCTGGCGGTAGCTGTGCCGGTAAAACCGGCACGGCTGCCACTGGAGTTGCATCCGGGTCTGGCACCCGCGAATGGGCAATTACTAGGTCATGCCGAGTTAGGCGGACATGATAATTGCCCTTTCGAAGGTGCCGGTAGATCCCCATTCCCATTTGAGCCCCATATGGCTCAAATGGGAAGGGGGAGCTCGGATGCACCGGCACCGTTAATAACGGTGCCGGTGCATCCGACGAGCTGAGGTCAGACCTGGCGGGGGCTGTCAAGCACCCACGAGCACAACTCTTACTATGGCGGAACGGTAGCAACGGTGCCAGTAGCTTACCAGCACCGTTGTTACTGGTCCGCCATAGTAGTAATGAGGCCCAGTCTGTGACTAAAGGAATGAATATCCATTTACAACTGTGGGCCACTTTTTCATTGTTGCCTGAGACAGTTTCATGCTTCAGCCCGCCCATGTGGGCCACCCCCGCCCATTTCTTCCAATCTAAAAAAAAAAAAAAAAAAACATTCTTTTTTCATTTTCATGCTCATCTCTCAGGGCCCCCCTGGGATGCACCCGCGGACCCCTAGGGGGTCGCGACCCACAGTTTGAATACCACTGGGCTAGGGTGAGGAGGTGTACTGTAGTGATGGCCCACTGTAACATAACCAGAAACCTATAGGATGTACTTGGAGGGCTGCAGGGAATGGCACAATTGCTTTAGAGGGCACCTGCATTTTTTGTCCTAATGTTTTGATCAACATCAAGATAGTATTTGCTTCTGTCTGCAGCTACGCCGTGATACCACAGGGTCTGGGCGTACAACAAATGTAATAAATAAATAAATGAAATATGTTCAAATAGAAACTTGTTTCCTAATAGACCCCGCCAGATCCAACTTTCTTGCCCTAAATAACTCCCTGCTAGGGTCCTTCGGTCCTCTAGCGCCAACTCTCTGCAGATTAGACGTTTCTCCAAGCAGAGTGTGGGGGTAGATTTCTTTCTTCGGCAGGAGCCTCCCTCTGGTATGGCCGTCCTGCCGCCCTCAGACTTGAGCCGGATCTCCTTAAATTCTGGAAACTTCTCAAGAACTTCCTTTTCTCCTCCTCCTTCCCTCTCCCCTCCCTTGCTAACGTTCCCTCTGCAGCTGCGATTGGTGCCTGTTCCTTTATGTATCGTAAAGGGACCAGGCCCTCATCATCCAGTCTTTCCTCAGCATCCCCTATCCAGCACTTACCCTCGTGCTCCCTGCCCCGAGTAGCCTAAATCTGGTCCCCCTGTCCTCACACTAGTTGATGCTACCCCTGGTTTTCCCTGACACTTGCCCTCTTGTGCTCCCCTCAGCACTTGCCCTGCCCCTGGGGCACCATCCATCCTGCACTTATCCCCTACCCCAGCCTTCCGCACTGTCCTGCACCCTCCCCCTGCACTTATTGTCACTGCACTTGCATGGTCCGAATGTCACAAGGCCTAGTAGGACCATTTACTGTTGTTTCTCCCTTGTCTCCCCCCTTTCTTGTCTTGTGGAGCCTTGAAACACTTGTGTATAGACACCATACAAATGTCCAATAAATAAAGTAAATATGCTTCGCTTTATTTATTTATTATTATTTTATCTACTTGCATTTAGCCGCGTTTTGGCTTTCACAAGAATGTAAAATCGTAGCTCAATAGAACCTGGTCAGTCATTCAATATTTTGATTTTTCATTTGAAGCGATTTTCTGTAAGGCTACGTTTAAAATCTTGGTTCCTGCAATTACCCATCGGGTATTAGTTCCCGAGATAAGACAGGCCCACCAAACTTCTTATTCGAGTAAGTCGCACGTCAAAAACAAAGGACAGAGGTAAGCTGTCCTTGCTTCTATACTTCTATAGTTGCAGGGCAGGACAGCATCAAATGTCTGATGTATTCAAGTTGATGGTTTTCTGGACAAAGTCTGCATTTGTTTGAGTTGGATTGAGATCTTCTCTGCAGAATTTCATGTGTTGGGAGAAGATTAAGTCGTGATCTCCTCTTAACATTTTGTTGGGAAATTTGACGATGTACTCCAACAGGTCTTTACGTTTACATGCCGACAGGGGGAGATGAGGCAACGACTTACTGGTTGCTGTTTGTTCTTTGGTCGTAGTCCAATCAAGGTCTTCCATTTTCTGCTTTACTAGATTAGAGATCAGGATTTCCTCCGTATATGCTATTGAACCCAGAAAGGATCTTTTTTTTTCAGCCCAGATGTTTAACTTCCAGCAGGTTCCTTTTGCAATTTCATCAGCGATTAATCTATAGACTGGACGGCTCTCTGGCATTAGGGTCTTCCTATACAACTGCATGCTGATATGGTCTATCGTTGCCGAGAGTGACAGCAGGCCCAGTTCTTAACGAATTGCTGCTATGGGAGGAGTAGACTTCGGCAAGTTGAGCATGGAATGGCAAAGAAAAACTTCTAGTTTTGGCCAAAGAGCAGAAGGAATTGCCGGGGCTGGCGTCCATCCCGTAGGTGATTGCAGGGATCACTTTAGATTTGTAAAATTGGAGAGCAGGGAGCAATGAAACCAGCCATACTTTCTGTCAATCGCTCGTGTTTGAGCCGCATGATTACAGACTTTACTCCAGAGGGCTTGTTGCATGGTCGTGTCGATTGTTGAACAGTCTATTGTTACGCCAAGGTATTTGAAGAAGGCCACCTGTTCGATTTTGGTTCCATCTGAAAACCAGCAAGGCTTCGAGCCTTTCTTAGGTACTTTCTCTAAGACCAGAATCTTTGTCTTTGCCTTATCTATTTCTAGGTTATTTTGCTTGACGTAGTGGACCAGGTTGTTCAATTGTCTTTGCAATCCAACTGGAGTTTGGTCCAGCAAAATAAGGTCGTCGGTGTAGAGTAGCCGAGGGACTTCTGAGTTTTGGGGGGAAAAGCCCGGATTGTTGTTGCTGATTCTTGTTAGTCGCCTAGAAAAGCAATAAACAAGGCAGGCGCTTTATTAACATGAAATATTGCCATTTGTTTAAATGTAATTTCTTCGATGTTTCCAGCTGTTTCTTTTTTTCATGATTTGCTTTGTGTCCCATTCCATAATGCAGTGAAAAACAAACTGGTAGCGGGGTGCAAACAAGGTGTTACATCTACTTTGTGTATATATTGCATTAGAACAAAAAAGGCCTTGTTTTTTTTTAACCTGTTATTTATTAGCAAACGTATCTGAGCACATAGAACGCATGGACATTACAACGAGCAGTTACCGACGTACAAGTTCCATTTCAATTTCATTATATTAGGTAAGTGTATCATGTAGAACATATTTTCCACTTACAACATACTGATAGATGCACCTGGTGGATGGGTTGGTTTACAATTCAGTCCCGAGGTTGGTTGGACAGATATAGTTGGAATTCTGACCATATGTTTTTGGGGCGGGATGCTAAGGGCCGTAAGTTCACATAGTCCTCCTCACAGGCTTGAGTCCAGATTAGTGCTGTCAGCCACATTTTGAGGTTGAGTGGGGAAGATTGTTTCCAATGTTGCAGTATCTTAGCAATAATTCAACTTATATTTACACATGCCAACAGTTTTCTGTGCAGAGTATTATCCCATACACCAAACAGTGTGCCCAGTGGTGTTCGCTCAATGGGGGTCCCTGCAATGTCCAAGAGTGTATGGAACACTTTGTCCCAGAAATTGTCAAGCCAGCTGCATGCCCAGAACATGTGCAGGTGGTCAGCCTCTGCAGCTTAACATCGGGGACAGGAGTGTAGCGTATCTCGGGCAAATTGGTTGAGCCTGTGGGGAGTATAGTACAGTCTACTCAGTAACTTGAACTGTATTCAACGAAATTTAAAATTGACGGAGACTGCACGTGTGTGCAGGCACATGGATCTCCATTAAGCATCGTACAGGTCAGTGGCTAGATCATTTGCACATTTGGCATGGACCCCGGTTGTCGGATCTGGCCGATTGTGCAACATCATCTTATAAAGAGAGGAAACTATCCCATGAGCGCCGTATGCATTAGCAATGTACTGTATTTCCCGTGCCTCAGGGGGGTCGGCTGTAAAACATGACCATATAGATGGTGTTGCTGCACGTAATCTATAGTATTGTAGAATTTCTAAGCCAGACCCAGAGTGTTCCTCCCCCAGGATTTGGCGTAATGACCTTCTCATTTGGGAACAGGTCTGCAATTGCCCTATACCCCAGCTCTCTCCAGTGGGGCACACGTGCTGGATGCCATATGGGCTCCAAACCTAGGAATTTCCACAAGGGGAGCCATCTGTAGGATGGGCATTGTTTGGTGTTAGGGGGCAGTATCTGGTGCCAAGCCTGCAGTGTGTTAGCAACTGGGTCAAATGGGCAGTCCTCTTCATAGGTTTAGTTAAAAATAAGGGTTTTGAGGTCAGCGTCTTCGACTGCCAACTTCTCAAGTTGACATGCAGTGGCAATTGGGTTTCACCATACCAGAATGAGGCATACCGGGCCTGCGCTGCTGTCCAATATAATTCAAAATCGGGGGGCCGTGAGGCCTCCCCTCTTGTAGGACTGGGTCATGTCTGACCACTTTTTCTTCACCGCCCTGGCATGCCATAAGAATTGTGAACATAGGCCGTGTAATTTAGCAAAGTATGGTTTCCGGGCCAAATAGGGACATTTGTGAAGATATATAATAATTTATGTACCAGGACCATCTTCACCGAGGATAGTCTTTGTGCCATGTGATGGGAAGCGAACACCATCTGGCTAGTTTGTTTTCAACATGAGTTTCCATGGCCAGGTAGTTGTCTGCCAGTAGTGATACCTTTGCCCTGGATACCTTTACCCACAAGTATCTGATTCCCTCTGGGGACCAGCGGAGGGGATACTGACCATTCGGTTGTTTGGTGTTCTCCATGACTGGGAATATTTTGGATTTATTATAATTAATCGTGAACCCTGAGAATTGTTCTATATGGATCACGTCCCTTATAATAGGGTCAAGGTGTATCTGAGGGTCTCTGATGTACAGTAGAATATCATCAGCATACAATGAAATTATCTCTGGCCGGTCATTCAGGCAGATACCACGGTGGGCATGACGAGATCTAATCATGGCGGCCATAAGTTCTTTGACTAGTGCAAAGAGGATTCAGGAGAGGGAGCAACACTGCCGTGTGCCTGTACTTAAGTCGAACAGTGGCGATCTATGAGAGTTGACCAGCACACTAGCTGTGGGGCATATACAGTAATTTAATATATCTGATCATTTCAGGACCGAAGCCTATCTTTTCAAGAACTGCCCACAGGTATTGCCAAGAGACCTTTTCAAAGGCTTTTTGAGCATCCAGGGCCAATGCAACTACCTCTACCTTAGGGTCAAGTCTGGACATTACACCAAAGAGCCTTCTGATGTTCAATGAAGTAGATCTGCCTGGGACAAAGCCCACGTGGTCATCATGTATCATTTGCAGCATGAGGGGAAGGAGTCTATTTGCCAGCACCTTAGCAAATATATTTCTGTCTATATTCATAAGGTATAACTTTCTGTAGGACCCACGTTCAGTGCACTGTTTCCCAGGTTTAAAGAGAACTGTTATTGTGGCCTCTCACAGAGTGGTTGGAAGGATTGAGCCACTAAGTGACTCTCTCCATACCTCGAGGAGATGTGGGGCGAGTATAGCTGCACGTTCTTTATAAAACACGGGTGTAAGACCATCAGGGCCTGGAGCCTTGCTCTTTGGAAGATCTGTTATTACCTTTAATATTTCCTCCAGTGTTACTGGATTCTAGGCTCCTCCCTGGCTCTGCGGGCTTAAGTGGGACATGGGAATCACCTCTAAGAGGGACTGTGTAGCATGGGCATCTTGCGAGAGTCCTGCAGAACACAGGGTGCTGTAGAAGCTCGAGAACACTTCCAGGATCTTCTGGTCTGCCCATTGGTTGGCTTGTAGTTCATCAATGATGCAGTATACCAGAGTATATCCGCTCTCCAATCTAGTTAGCATGGCCAGTGTTCTACCCGGCCTTTCTCCCTCCCCATATCTCCTGGCTGTCTGTGGGCGTGTAATGTATCATATTTCCCTGAGAGCTAGTGTCTTAAAGAGCTTCAATTCGGCACTTATCTGTGATACTGTTTACAGGCTTGACCGGTTGGAGTACTCCTTTTCTAACTGTTTAAGTTTGGTTTCGAAGCAACAGAGGTCTTTCCTTATTGTTTGTTACATATCTGCTTCCCTGGATATGGTCATGCCACAAAAATATTCTTTAAACGTCTCCCATCATACCGCATCAGAGTGGCACCTGATTCATTGCAACTGAAGTATGTTTCTATATCTGCACAGATCTCTGCTTTTAACACAATGTCAAGGAGAGCTTCCAATTTGAAGCACCAGGAGCCTCAGGGACAGGAGTCGACCCTATCTCTAAGGACAGTGTCACAGGCAAGTGGTCAGAGAGGGTGCAAGGTTGTATCCCAGCTCTCTTGATTTTGCCCATCAGGGAGCCTGAGTCCAAAAACAAGTTTTTTTGTGATGAGCTGTTGTGGAATGGAATGTCTGTTTGTTCGCTTGTGTATGAAGTGTTCTTCATACATCCCACAGTTCCAACAACATCATGTGAGATAACAAGCCGTGGGCTGCACATGATAGAGATCTGGGGGCTGTCCCTGTTCTGTCCCACAATGTATCAAGTATCAGGTTCATATTGCCCCCCCATATGTTCAGAATCACAGCTAACCCCATCAGAATGGTTGCAATGTTGTTAAAGAATTCTGGGGTGTCAACATTGGGACAGTAGGTATTAACCAACGGGTATTCAGCGCTGGACATGAAACAATGCAGCATAAAATATCTCCCCTCTGAGTCTATACACTTCTAATTTAGAGTAAATTTGACAGACTTGTGTACTGGGCTCGGGCCGCAACCGGCAGCCAACCACTTATATATGTTCAATACACATAACAATCTCCTTCCCCTTACACCCACCATCACTGCCCCCCCAACCTAGAAGTCTATCTTCCCCTTCTTCTCTTCCCTCCCCTACCTGGCCTTCCCCAAGGTGGCCATCCACTCGTAACCAGGCACACCATTAACCTTAGCAACCGCTGTGGGGTGACCTGTTGCCACCATGGCCCACCATGCAATTGTGACATCAAGGCACATTTTTCCAATTATCTTTGCTGGCGGGTTAGTCTGTGATTACCACATCCTCTCTGATCAGTAAGGATGATACATGGTATGGTTCAAGAGTGTCACTTCACTTCAGTTTGGGGGTGGGTTATCGTCATCTTGTTCAGGGCCATCCAGGATCGAAATCTGAACTTCAATGAATTTGACAGTTTCTTCAGGAACCATGAAGAAACAAAGTTTCCCCCGAAACTGGAATTTCAGCCGAGCCAGGAACAACTTGGCATATTGGATGTTGGGACTACGGAGCAGTTTCTTGACTCTAGTAGACTGTCGTTGCTCCTTTTGCACTGGTTTGGAGAAATCTGCAAAAAGCCTGACTATTTGGGAGCCCAGGCGTAATTCCTTCTTTTCTCTGGCAAGACAGAGAAGGAGATCTCTGTCACGATAACTGAGAATCTTTGCTATAATAGGTGGTGGGAAATTGCCAGGTTTGGATCTGGGGCCCAATGCTCGGTGTGCTCGTTCCACCGCAAAGAATGGGGAGAGAGTTGGTGCCCCAAAAGTTCTTGAAGCAGGGTTTCGACTGCCTGCTCCATACCTCCCATCAGGGCGTCCTCTGGCACCCCAACTATCCTTATGTTGTTCCTCCTGGAGCGCGACTCCAGGTCATCGCACTTAGATTTCACCACTTTCATATCTTTTACTAGGGATGAGACTGTAGTATGGAGGTCCTGGATGGTATCTTCCATTGCGCCAATCCTAGATTCGGCTTCCGTTATGTGTCCCATTTCTCTGGCTAGCTGTGTCCTCATGGCTGCAACATTGGCAGGGATATCATCCAGTTTCTCGTGGACAGCCGCAAAGCCCTTTGGCATAGCCTCCATCATATGTGTGAGGTTGGGGGGCGAAGACAGTATTGGTTGCGCTTGTTCAATTTGGGAGCCAGTCAAGGGTTCTGGGTTTCCCAGAGCGTTAGGTGTTGTAAACTTGTCCATGGGCCCAGTCTTTTTGCCTCTGCCATACCCCTAGTCATGGTAATATGCTCGGTAGGTTGGTGTTCACACGTCGCTGATCCAACGGGAGCCCAATCAGTATGTAGAGGCCCCCAATTCCAGCATGTGTAGTACTCTAGGTTATCAGCAGTTTCCTCTCTCGGAGGTGCTTGTTCACATTCTATGACCAGCCATGTTTACGATGGATGCTGAGGAAATGATGGTCAATAGCCAGTGGGCACCTCAGGGTCCGGATGTGAGTACAGTAGCCAGTTCCACTCCATTTGTGTTAGTGATGGCAGAAGATGCAGCCCAGGGGCATCGCAGTCCCCCAACGGAAGGATGGGCCAGTTAATAGCAGGTTGTGATTGGTCCCCTACAATGCAGGCCTGTCGGGGCACCAGTGCACGAGGTTGGGCTTGGAAGGCACTGTGCGCAGTGATGGCCAGTTATGCATTGACGCTGGTGTCATATGCCTGCAAGCGTTTGATCTTTACTCAGCACAACATTGGGGCTTCAGCATTTGCATGGTTTAATGTTTGTAGGGTGTGTGTAGTCTCTGTGCAGGGCCTACCTCATCAGGTGCTTCAGAAAGATTCCCCACCAGTAGAGGCAGTGGGTGTGCCACTGCTATTGACCGGTGGTCTAATGAGGACCGGGGGTTCGCCCATCATCAAGGATTTTCGTGTAGTGGGAAGGCACAGGTCTGTAAGCCAATCCCTCTGCCAGTCTCCCTGCCACCTATGATTCGGGCCGGATGACCGGGAGCAGTTTAATATGTCAACAATACAGCGGCTGTGTCGGGTATGACAGGGGAAGGCAGGGGAAGGTGCCACTCTTTCCGAGGTTCATGCAATGCTCCGCAGGGCATACCAACAGGATTTAAGGCTGATCATGAAGGGAGATGAAGAGGCACCACTAGGGTCCAGCCAGTTCAAGGCACGCACCTGATTACTGTCAGTTTACAGCAGGAGCCGGTGATGAACTGTATCCGTCGTCCTGGTGGGAGAGTGGTGCTGGGTACTCGCGTCAGGGATATGCTTAAGTTATTACTGCATATGGCTGCAGCGTCGCATCAGGCAGCAGTTGTCGGGCATCCAGAGATTGTAGTCTGGCTCTGGTCGCTGAGCGTGACTCAGGGCCAGCACTTCCCAGCAGCGTCACAGGGGCACTACCCGCTGCCACTGATGTCGGTCACTGAGCCACTATCATGCGCCCCGCTCATGCTGCTCTCATCAGCAGATGACTGGGCTGGGTTACTTGCGGTCAGGGCCTCATCCTCCTGGCCTCGTGGGACCACAGCTGCCTGTCTGGACTCTGAATCCCCCCCCCACGGATAAGCAGGGAGAGTGGCCTCCTGTCCCCACCGTCCACACGCGGCCCAGGCTGAAACGTTTTTTCTGGAGGTGCAATCTCTCCCTCTGAGGTCGTTCTGCCAAAGCACACAGGCTTCAGGAATAGAATCTTCTTCTGGCCCAGGGTGAGGGTCTGTTAGGCCCAGAGCCAGGACTCACGGGGCTCTAATCCGTCACCTCAGCAGCAGCGCCTGATGCGTTGGGCGGTTCCCTCTTCCATGTGGGTCTCCCTGTTGAGTCCATAGTTCCTTTCCCTAAAATGGCAGCGCCATAGTGCGTCCCTTTCCCCAAACCCTGTGGGCTGCATTCCCGGGCACCGTTTTCAATCAGGATTGTTGGCAGGGGTAGCCTCCGACCTCCGACAGTCTAATCCAGCATTTGTTTAGCATTTCATGGTGTAAAATGTGAGATATTTCGTAAGGATTAGGCGGGTCACGGCGAAGCGACGGCAGGTTAAACTTCCATCCGCTTGCTGCGCCCCACATAAGAGGCATTGTGAATTTAGACAGTCATTGCTGCTTCATCCTTTTTTCTGGTCACAGCCCTAGCATATTAGTGTCCATATCTGATAAATAGTCAATCATGCCAGTCGGTAAAACTGAGCAAATTGGATTTGACCCCTCCTCTTACCCAGTAGATACATACACTGATCTCTGTAAACAGTGAGTTCCAGTGAATTTGTTGAATATCGAAAGTCTAGGTACTTGCACCATGTCCATATAATGCCCAGGTAGTCACACTATTGTTAACGATACTCACAGTTAGCCTAGTGGTGCGGGTTGCAATATGCTGAGTTAGGACAGCGGCATCAGTTTGCATCATGCCCACTTAGTACAGCAGTGCTATAGTCTGCTATAGCCAGTTACTATACCAGTGCCGGATTCCATTTCGTTGAAATAACATGGCAGTGCTGAACGGTTATATTAGATTTTTTCAAAATGATACTTTCCACAACTCCCATTGCACTTAGACCTTAGCACCACAAGAGTTGCACTAGGATGTGGTTGTGCCCCCTAACCCCCAGCCACTCTCCTTTTCTCCCTGATGACTCCAAGGGACACTCTAAGAGACCCCCGGAACATTCATCTCTTCCCCCGGCTCGCTGCTCTCGTTTTCTGGGGGACACCCCTGGCATCTCTACCTCTCTTTCCCCTCTTTCCTCTGTGCAGTCCTCCCACTCCGCCCAAACCCCAATCTGCCTACCACCCTCGCCACGGAGCCCGCAACCCCACTCCTCCCTTACCTCTCCTCTTCCATCCCTGGCTGAGTTCGACCTCTCCCCTTTCTCTACCTTACATTGCTCAATGGACCTTTCTCACTCGCTACCTGCAACACCTTAATTGCGCAATAATACAAAGGGCACAACGTGCCGGACTCCATTATTCCCAGTTAGCGCAGTAAGGGTATATTGATACCCGTTTATCACATCAGCACCCGATTCTACATGGACCGCCTAGCAAAGGAATGACCCATCACGCCCATTTAGCAGAAAATGCCCCGATTCCAAACTTCCCCTATACTACAGAAGGACCAATATCACTGTGCCAGGTTAGCAGAGCTGTGCCCATTTCACGAGGCCCATTTAGCAAATATCTTGCATGTTTTGCAAGAGTGAATGATTAAGAATGAGAACCCGAGGAGTGGCAAAAGGAGAGGTATGCAGAGAGAAGTAAAGGGAGTTGTTTGCACACAGGCAGGTGGTCGATATTGAACCTTTCATGCTGTGCTCACCCACCTGCACAGCAACAACTTTTGGGCCGTAGTTGCAAACAGGAAGTATCCATACAAAAGATATGTTGGCATTGCTTGCACACAGGAAAGTACTGCCATGCTGCTTATGTCTGCACTGGGTACACTGTTCCATGCTGCTAATATGTGCGTCTGGCGAGTGAGCTGAAGTGCGTTGGCTGCAAGCGTGTGGCTGTCTTGCTGTCTGGGAACGCTGCTGCTGCTGAATTCTGGTGCCCAAGCGACTCTACTTGTGGACGTTGTGCTTGCATTAATTCGTGCTCTTGGTAAGCCTCATGCAAAGATCCAAGACTTACTCCCTGTATTTTGCCGTAAAACACTGATACACTGAGGACATTGAGGACTCTAGTAACTTGTGTATCTAATACTTCTCCTCCTTATCTTCCATTTTACGCAGATTCTCGTCCCCGCCCCCATGTCAGCCTGACGCCTTCAAAATCGCAGTGAGCGTGCGCATGAGCTGAAGTGCGTTGGCTGCAAGTGTGCGGCTGTCTTGCTGTCTGGGAACGCTGCTGAATTCTGGTTCCCAAGTGACTCTACTTGTGGACGTTGTGCTCGCATTAACGTCAAAATCGCTGTGACCACGCGTGAGCGCGCCCGTGAGCTGAAGTGCGTTGGCTGCAAGTGTGTGGCTGTCTTGCTGTCTAGCGGGATAGCGTGGGGCGAGGGCCTGATTTGGCTTTTGGTCCCTGTTTATTTGTTGGTAAATTATCCAAACGGTGTGTCAATCCTGCAATTCCATCTGCAGACTAGAAGACACCTGGACATACCCCTCAGGTTAACATCTAAATTGTTTGCTTAACATGTATACCTTAAAACCAGGTATGCCACTAAGAATTGCTGAGGGGCTTCGTACAGGTGAACCACCGCATTTAAGAAAGAACACAATGGTCCTTAAACGGAAGGAAAAAAATTGTCGACAGCTCAATGGTCAGTTTCACTCACTGTTGATATTTGTTCCTTTTGCTCATTAGATACAGCTAGAGCTAAGGGCGCTGCCAACCCCGTTGCCCCCGTTTCTGTTGAGAAGAACATGACTAATCAAGAGGCTTTGTCCAACAGCGTAGTAATTACTACAATTGAAAATAGTACATTTGTAAAGAACTTCATTCCTCTTCCCATGAATGAAATAACAGACAGGACGATTGAATGTGCATGTGAAACAGGTGATCTATGTACAACCCAATAACCAGGTGATTTATGTGAAACCGAATTCGTGCCTAAAGATCCTCAGTGGATTGTATTTAATTGTAACTCATCACCACAACATCCGCGAGTATGCTCAGTACAAGCCCAACATGAGCTGAGAAAAGAATATGATAGGTTAATAATGGTGGGAGAAATTAGTGATAACATCATGTATTTTATGAACATTTCTAATGATCAAGGAGAAGTTTCCCAGGAGGTAAAATACATTTGTTCTAATACTGGGGACTTGATGCAATTTGACCAAGAATACATCATCACAGGTGAAAATATTAAAGATAAGACAGAGATTGATACCAAATTGGCTCCCCAGCTTGGAAAAGAACATGATCTATCAAAGTCACCAATCATGTTTGATAAAACAGACATAAGTGGCTCTAATAGGTCATTATCTTGTGTTGCTCCTACCCCAAAGCGAACAAAATTTGATCCTCCTATAGGTGAACTACCTTTCTTTATCAGAGACCAACAATCAAATTTGACTGCTGGGCATAGGTTTTCATTCGCTGAAGAGCTTGCTTTAAACAATACGCTTGGGGTCATGAACACGGCTCTTTTCTCGATGGCTAAACTGTATGAAGCACTAGATGAAAAGGTCAATAAACACACATCTATGCTGCTGCAAATTATGACAAAATTGCAAGACCAAATCTTGCCAGTGAACAATCAGGCTTCAGCAAATAAATCCGAAATTAATGATCCTGACACCATCAACCCTGAAAATAATTCAACTAATGAGGGCCTTTTTGAAGCAACAACAAGATGAGTCAAAGAGGTGTCGAGACACCGTGAAAGAGTCAGCATCTCCAGTTAAAATCCAAAGAGACCCGATTACCATGAACAACCAACTCCCGTTTACTGTTAGAGAGCCTGACATTGTAAACCAAGAGATACCCCTGCTGCCCCCAGTAGTGCTTGAGACAGGGATACCAGATCCGTTAGTCAATCCATTTACCATTTTATTCAACAACGGTAAGAATTGGTCAAGTGAAAAACCTAACAATGAGGACTCTATGATCAAAAAAGTTCAGTCACAGACAAAGTTTCAAGCCAAGAAGATATCAAAAAAATCTACACTCGCAGCAATTGCAGTGAGAATAAGGAGAGTGATAAAGGCAGTTGCTAACTCTAAACAGTCAAAAGAGCAGCCAAAGAGTTATCAACCCTTGGATGATCTCGTAGCAGTGTCATTAGCTAGTCGTCTTTGTTTGGCACCTAACCAAACTGCTAAAAGTCAGATAACCATTCCAAAGGCAAACTTACCCTCAAGCTCCGTGAATAAAGAGCTCTGCATAAACAAATCGGAGATTCCCCCACTCCATCGAGGCACAAAGCAAAACACTGACGATGAGCTCTACAACAGCAACCTCACAGTGTGCTTCTTTACAATCACTTTATAATTCCATCCATGAATTACGTGAAGAAATACGAGCATCCTTTGCGGCCTTTAGGAATGAAAATCAAAAGATGAATCAAACCTATATTGGCGGGACAATTAACAGCCCATTATGTGACAAAGACTAGTCGCTGAACACGATTCCTGAGGTTTCTCGACTTTTAAGGGGTCCCATGGTAAATATGGCCAAACCTGGGGGACAAAATCGTGAGCCTCTTACTGGGATGATTCACCCGGGTTAGAATGGAGTGCATCAAACAAAAACTCTCTCTGAGAAATTTGTAGACAAACGATAGGCCCCCTATAAACATCATCACTGTTTACTGATTACATACAGGCCTCACCCTTTCCCTCTATATGACCTAAATCGAACAAGTGTTTTGAATATTTGTTCAGATATACCTGCGTTGGAAAACTTGAGATCCTCTGATATTGGTTTAGTCGAATTTACAGAACTACAACGTTAGGGTGAAGTAAGAATTTATATCCAATCTGGAGTTGTCTGGAACACCATATGGGCAGCACGCACTGCATTTTTTAACTTAGGCTTTATTGTAAGTCAATATGCTCCCTCAAATGCATTCATGGGTAAAACTCCATTACAGCCAAGCCTACAGATATATGGCTCCAATAAAAATCAGGGGGGCAAGACAACCCAATTTACAGAAGCAACCCATGGACAAATCTAATTCAGGAAAACAGATCGTAACAATCCCAGCCCTGCGAAACAATCAATATTATCTACTGGAATACAAGAGGCCATACCCACTTTATTAACACAAAGTGTGTAAATCTACGTAACTATGACATTATAGTTTTCCAGGAGACGTGGCTTTCCACTTCCCCCACATGGGATTCATATTATATCTATACGATACCAGCTATAGAAGCCCCGCAAGGGCGGCCGATGGTGGGTCTACTCATGGCATTTAGAAAAGATAAAGGGCCTTTACACGGTAGGCGCTAAGGGATTACTTGTACCGGTAAGGTCACCGGTGCCGGTAATCCCTTAGCGCCGTACTACGAGGTCCCTCAGCGGGTCCCGTCCTTAACGCCTGGTCTGACCAGGTGTTAAGGATGGGACCCGCTAAGGGACTTCAGAGCTAATAACGGTACCACAAATTGCGGTACCATTATTAGCTCCTTCCCCATTCCCATTGAGCCCTATGGGGGCTCCAATGGGAATGGGGAATGGTATTTGGCATGGGGAATTACCGGATCCTCCAGTGTCGGAATGACCCGGTAAGTCCCATACCGCCTACCCGGACCCGGTATGCGGTAAGAGAGTAGCCATGCCGCTAATAGCAGCATGGTTACCTCCTACCGTGTAATGAGGCCCAAAAAGTTCAAAGTCTTTAGTTTATCTACCTTATCTCCATGTTTTCAAGTAGTGAAAGTTCGACAAGGAGTATATATGATTGCCATTGTCAATATCTATTGGGGTAGAAAACATCTGTCTGTGGATGATTTTTTTCATGAATTACAATTTATCCTTGACAACCTAGTATTGGGTCACACGATCATGCACACCCTTATCATGGGGGATTTAAATATGCATTTGATGGCCAATGCAAAATCTATTAAAACTACGGAGGAATACAAATGGTTAGAAATGATGGATGAACGCAACTATGTTATGTTAAATGGAACTGTTCAGGGTGATGTTCCGCCATGTATGACATGGCATAGAGATAGTCAGTGTGCAATTTTAGATTACATTTATGTAAATCATCATTTTCTAGACAAAGTTAGATTACTCAATATCAAAACTTCACCTAAAAGTGATCATCATCAATTGTGTTTGGTATATGATTGGCCCACAGCTCACACAGTGAGTTTGATAAATCATGCCATGGCTGATTTAACGGCTAACAATGCTAGAACCAGAGTAACATGGAATACCACAAAGTTACTTAAGTATGGAGAAATGTTGTATACCTCGTTTCAGAATGCTAATAGTAACAGCAATACAAATTATTTCGAGTCCATGTAGGTATTTAAGTCCAAGAAGGTGATTGATCGGCAAAACAGTGCTAATCATGTACATGCTTTTGATCATGAAGTGAAAAGCAAAAAAAGAGAATTAAGGAAAAATATACGGGATCCTAGAAAAGCTGGGAATAATCAAAACCAGTTTAAAAAACTTAAAAGTGCCTATACGCATTGGCAAAGAGGAAGACAATCCCTCCAATAGCAACATAATGGTGAGTCTATGAGTCTATGCTTAACCAACTCATGCTGAAATCAACGGGAGGCATTTGGGCATTGCTAAATGGATCTTCCCAACAGTTCCAATCTATTTTGCAAATTAATCCCATCACCGAAGAAGTATGGCGGAATTACTATGGGGATGCCTTTCGATCACCTTTCACTGGCCTTAATGTTGAAATAAATGCCCATAATCACCATAGTAATATCAAATTTGACATAGCAGATATTCAATATAATATAGGCATATTGAGCAATTCTACAGCAACTGGCCCGGATGGGCTCCACAATTCTATGCTTTAAAAAATCCTGAACTGTGTGCCTATATTTTACATTTAATATTTAGAAATGTCATAAAAACAGTCATTGTCCCTGAGTCTTGGAAAACCTCCATAATATTGCCCATTTTCAAAAAGGGCCTGCGAACCAACCCAGCCTCCTAAAGGCCTATTGTTCTCTTGGACTGTCCGGGCAAGTTATTTGCTCATTTGATATTAGATGAATTTAGCACATAAAACAACATAAAACAACTTTGTGATCCCTAACAAACAGGATTTATCCCAGGCCTAGGCACTGAAATAAATTTGATAACATTAACCTCCATTATATTCCAACATAAACAGTTCAATCAACCTCTATACATTGCATTTAATGATTTGACCTAGTTCCACGAGAACTATTGTTCAAAAGGCTATGTGACCAGAAATGTCTGTGGTCTATAGTGAGGTGGAATGTGGCTCTATATATGAATACCTCAATCCAGGTTCAACTGAGGAATGATGGGTGGCTGTCCGGCCCCATTGAAACATCGAGAGGACTTAAACAAGGCTGTCTGCTAGCCTCTGCTTTATTTAATTTTTTCCTAGCCGATATGTGCCGTTGCTTTATAGGTCTGATTACGGATCCTCCAAAACTACAGGGTGCAGTGATAAATTGACTCTTATATGCAGATGATATGATTCTCATATCTAAAACACCATCTGGGATAAGAACATTATTGTCCACCCTAGATAAATATGCCACAGCAAACTGCATTAGTATTAACACCAATACATCTCAAACAATGCAGTTTGGCAAATCTAATCATAAACAGTATCATTGGCAAATACTAAACAACACACTGCTAGCAGTTAAGACTTACATCTACCTGGGGCTGTGTGTACATAATAATTATGATGATAAGCCATATGAGGCTCACATGAAATCTAAACAACAAACTGCTATGTCTCAAATGTACATAATAAGAGCCAAATATTGCAAGTTCTCAATATCCCCTCTAATAATATACTACAAACAAACATTCGTCCCAATCATGCAAGTCTCCGACTCTCTGGACAGGGTTCCACCACTGGCAGCACCTGCCAGAGGAAGAGGGACATTTTAATGGAATGTAACATTGTATGTGCATCGATTGGAAGGTGGAAGGCAGGGAACAGGAAGGAGGGAGTGAGGGAGCATGGCGGCAGAGGCTGAAGAGTAGAGAAGATAATGGAAGGAGATTGCTTTGTAGGGCACTGATATTCATCCAATCAGGATATGCCGAAAGTGGCCATGGTAGGGTCAGAGAAATCCTGCCTGGATTAACGCTTTACTGGAAGGAAAAAACTACTAGCCACAATTCTTCTCTAGCCTTACACAAATTAGCAACCTCCCACAACAGGAATATTCGGTCAAATCTAAAAATTAACGGCCAGGCAGAGGTGCATATTTAAGATGTGTTTCATTGTGCAGGTAAACATGTGTTTTAGTGAAACCCCTACTTCTTTGAGAGGCTTTAAGTGGAAGCAAATACATCACAATTAATATTAGAGTAGATTGTGGGCATGGTCTAGGGGAGGGCGTAGACAAGTAGCAGAGAATGGAGAACTGTTCCCTGTGAGCTCTGTGAGACAACGCTCTACAGGCCCCCTTAAAGCAGCCTGCTGTAAAATGCATTCACCTCAGACCTACCTGAACCCCTGCTAGAGCGCGGTACAAAGCCCAGATCCTGCTTAATCAGCGAGCCGCATGCTGGTGAAGAGCGTGGAGCAGCCAGGGTTTCCTGTTGGCGCTATTCAAAATGGCACTGAATCGCAGAGGCGCTGTTGTACAGTAAAGATGGATCCGGGGCTGTCATTACTGGAAGCTTAGAAGGTGATCTGGATCCTCCCTCCTCCTCCTTACGCAGTTGCCACTGGAGCAGAGGAACTGGAAGGAATGGAGGAATACATGAAGAGAGATTGAATGTCCCGGTACACTCCGTGGCCTAAACACCCTCCCGATCCCTCAGAGGAGGTCCTGAGGCAGCACCCGAAGCAGGCACTTCCCCGCAAGGCCACTGGGAATCATGCAGGAAACCTCATACTCTGCAGAGAAGTCAGGACCTCCCCATGCAGTCAAACAGCTGGGACCAAGAACTACTTGAAGTGTTACTGGAATGAGGAACTGTGAGTTCCTAGGAAAGCTTAGAGGCTTGTGGATTTCCAATCTTTGTGGGGCAGATTGAGAAGACAACCATGGAGCACCCCATTGTAAGAGTATGAGGCTCAGAAAGAGGACATTGGCTAAGTTGTGAAACATGAAAGTTGCATCTGAGAGCTGTGGCCTCCCCCTGTGTGTGAAATGTCCAAACCAGCCCCCAAGACAAGAAACAGGTGACATCAAAACCATGCTAGCTGCACAGGAAAGGAAGTCCAAACAGCCACATATGGTGGTCGCTCAAGTGCATGCTCCCCATGTGGAGTCTGAAAATAGCAAAGTACAAGCAAATAAAAAAAACCTCCTCAACTTGCTAGCTGGGATCAAGCAAGAGCTCAATGCTAATGGAGACAAGCTCTCCAAATCCATAGCAGAGCTAGACAGCCACGTGCTGGATGCTGAAAAGAGGCTGGACGGCATGGAAAACTCCTTTTGTCAGCAAGCGCATGACCAAGCAGAGCTCCTAAACAGAGTGATTGGCTTGGAAGAGCAACTTGAACTTGTGTGGATGAAACAAGAAGACAAGGAGGACTGCTAGCAGAGAAACAACATAATAGTGAGGGTAGTCCTATGACAGATAGAGGACCAAGACCTGGAAGAGTGTGTCCAGATCCTCTTTCACAGCCTTCTGGAATTCCTGGACCAAACAGCCTTGACCCTGGACAGGAGGCACATAGTTTATTCTGCAATCCAACAAAAGTTTGCCAGATGTTCTAGCCAGAGTTCACTTTTTTCAACAGAAAGTAAAGATAATTCAGCCGTTAGGAGAAGAGGGTCTATCAAATTCCACAAGGCAAACATTACCCTATTTTAAGATCTAGCTCTGTACTCTTTGGCAAATTATGTGAAAAGATGTGAAAACTAAATATGTTAGCTCACCTGGTTAAGGGAGCATAAAGTGTGCTATAGATGGATCATCACGATGGAAAAGGAGGCTACTGCTTTAATGTGAGAACATTCAGTCAGACTTCCAAGGGAAGAACAGATGGATCTAGATCCAGTAAGGGGAAATGACAGAGAGGAATACACCAGATTACACAGGAAACCTAAATGTAGGCTGAAACGAGAACTTTGTTGAAGAAGATGACAGCATACTCCAGAGAAAAATGCTAGAAGCTCCCGGAACTGTGACACGAAGTCTGTCCCAGAATGTGGTTTCTTTCCTTGTAGACACCACTGAATTACTGTTCAGGGGTTATTTCTTTGGTTTTCTTTACAAGTTGTGGCTTGTTATAAGAAGAGTTTGTGGTTAATGGTATTTGGCAGGCAATTAGGGTGACTTGCAGGGCAGTCCCTCGGATGCAGCATCATCTGCATGTGGGAATTAACGCCCAGAGCAGGGGAACCTCCTATTGAGGCAAAACAGATTTTTGTTGATAAGGAGAAGCTGTAGACAGCAGTGAGGGAGAGGAACAATGTTGTGGGAATGGTTTTGTTTCTATTTTTTTCAATGTTACTTTTAGTCCTTATGTTGCGCCAAACCTGTTCACTGAGAGAGCATGTGATTGAACATAGGGTCCTTAATCAGTAATATGTTATGCATGGATGGTATGCAGAGTACCTTTTACACCAAACAATCAAACAGACTCAGGAAGATGGCAAAAGTCTCATCTGACTGTTTTAATATCAATTGTCTAAAACAGGGAGTTACAATGGACATCAATGGACATTCCCTCGAGCTTTCAACGCAAATCACATACAATACATTTAAGTACTGAAAATCCATCATAAGTGACATCATACTATGTGGCAAATAAGATAAAACTACCGGGTGTTTTGGTTGGATTAAGAGGAATATCTTAGTTTACATTCTAAATAGGAACAGGTTGTAATTGGGTCTCTACAGTCAGGTGGACAACTTATGCCCACCCCCAGTGCAAGTCATCTTCAATACTTATTAAGTACAGAGAATACTATCAGCTCTTAAACTATATAGCCCTTCATTATACGGCCTTCTACAACTGGTTGGCATGTTCATGCCATGTCTGGAACATTCGGCACCTTAGCAGCACATAAACTCATAACCAGGTGCCGGGAGGTGGGCATGAATTTTGCATCCCACCCAATTAGCCCCTCATCTCTCATCGCCCATGCCTTTTGCCATGCATACTTGGCCTTGCACTAGAGTCTCTTCTCTTGGGAATAAAAGGGAATACTGGCACACACTTATCGCAGTTCTGGTCTGCATGCCCAACTCCTATTTCTATCCTTGGCTCACATGATGGAGACTGTACTTCGGCCTGTTTTGCAGCATTTAATTGTCTTTAATTAATAAACTTGGCACTCATGGTGTTTCTTCCTTGCACCTTAACACGAGACAGTTCAACATCTCATGATTTCTGTTCTTTATGGATATATAACCAGTTCTGGCTACTTCAGCTTTGACACCAGGACAAACAGCTTCACCCTTCAAGTCCGCAATCTCCAGCAAATTCTTTGCTGTGACACACACAGCTCTCGATCCTTCTTTCTCCGTGGATTTGAACTTACTATAATTATGGCACCGATATCCAGACACTATATAATGGCGGCTTTTCCTTCAGTCTCTTCACTACGAATAGCTAGCTTCTAAGATTGCTTAATCTAATTGCGTTGCTGCACCTCTACAGTTATTAAATGACTTGCATTTTCTGCAGTGGTACTCACACGTGCAATCTGTTTCTGCATAAGGATGTTTACTCAATTCCTTATTTCCTCATCAGTTTCTATAAGGTCCATACATCCTCTTCTTTAGCGACTCTTCTCAGTGCGCCACGCTCATCTCATGTGATGTCATCAGTTTGTCTTTCTTTTGTCTTCATATTCCTTCAGGGATCTCTTCCAAGAGATTTTCATCTCTACGGGGATAAATCAGGTATGGCTTTCTGAATGGGTATCTTTTCTCAAACACTTGTGGAGAGCGGCCAAATAGAAAACTTGCAAGAAAATCGAGACGTGGGCAGGGTCCTCTTTGATGAAATCCCTTGTGGATGTAAGGCGAAAGTGGTCGGTTGAAGGGGGATACAATACCGAATGCCTTGAGTAAAACAGATTCAATGCTATCAAATAAAAATTGAGGGCCATAAGGGTGATGACCCTCTACAATAGATGTGTTCTGGATATGATCACAGCAATGGATGGAGGAGTTTGAGCCAAATTCGGAGAATCATGTTGCACATTCATACCTTCTCACGATGATGAGAATGGGACGTTGACAGAAACCATAACTTTGCTGATGAACCTGCACAGCAAAATGAAAGATGAGACAGAGTGCATTGCAGATGATAGCTGGTTTGCATCTATCTTCTCATGGGTTCCACAATGGATGGCGAATATCTTCAAGTTCACTGGAGCAGTGTTAGTGATGGTGATGTTTGTATTCTGTGTGATCAGGATAATAATCACAGAGTGCAAGAAGACAGCAAATAAGGCACTTGGAATGAAGATCATGATCGATGTCGAGTCAGGGTTTGGACCCAAGGAATTGACAGATTACAAAATCAGAAAATATGTAGAGGCCAGCATCTTAGCACCTGAGGAAACGAAGTTCCTACATCCAAGAAATCACAGGAAGTATGTAGGAAAATGGGTTTACTGTAATCCGAATGGAGAGTGCAGCTACATGACCTGGAGTGTCAATGAACTTGTAAAATCAGCAGGCTCCCTGAAGGGAGTAGTGAAGATCTGGACTCCGGAGAAGCACTTCTTCAAAAGAAGGTCCCAGGATTTGGGGACTGGTGAAGGAGTGGCTGATGAATCAACCAGAGGGAAGAGTGTAGAGGAGCAGCTAAATGCCTCTGCAGGAAGTCCCGTCCCCATTCTTCCTATATGTTGGAAGCCGTAAATTGGGACATGCACAACGGCAGTGATGGTGCCTACACCATGGAGAGTCTTTGAGAAAAGGTATCCATTGAGAAGACCTTATGTTATGTACACCCATAGAGATGACAGCCTCTTGGAGGAGATCCCTGAAAGAATATGAAGATGAAAGAAAGAGATGCTGGTGATCCCTTTAATATCCAATAGACTTACCCTTTGTTCATCTCCAGGTTCACCTAATACTCCCAGAACACCACAACCCAGAAGTCCCGAAATCACCCAGGACCCTCCCAACCTCATGGTCCCTTGGAGGTTAATCCCCAGTCGGCAGGTGGGGGAAGGTATGGCTGGGATAAACGTCCGGGCCAAGGTCACCAGTAAGGGGGCTACTCTGCATTACAGACCGAACCAGGCACTCCTGCAGGGCACCAGAGGTAAGCGTGACAGCTTCAAGCCATGTCAACTTAGATATGTGTGCAGACCTGTTAGGATGAGGCATGGCTCTCAATAAATACTCTGTATGTGCTGGAGCCATGTATTGGGTTTATTCGATGAACATTAGGGTTCATAGCAGTGACCTCCTGCTCAGCCAACAGCCAACTAACACCCCATGGAACCTGGATCCCTTACTGCATCCCAGACCACCCAGAAGTTCCAGGTTCCATGTGATGGATTACACAATAACAGAGACCTTAAAAAACTGCTCATAAAAATGAAATACTGTACACTCCCAACAAGACCATGGGCCTCATTACGAGGTAGGAGGTAGCCATGGTGCTAATTACCGCATTCCGGGTCCGGTTTCCCGAAATAGGGACTTACCGGGTCATTCCAACCTTGGAAGACACGGTAAGTCCCCATTCCGGGGACCATTCCCCATTCCCATTCGAGCCCCCATAGGGCTCAATGGGAATGGGGATGGAGCTAATAACGGTACCCGCTAAGGGACCTCAGAATAGGGTGTTGAGGGATTACCGGCACCGGTGTCCTTACCGGTGCCGGTAATCCCTTACCACCTACCTCATAATGAGGCCCCACATCTTGAAACAGTTCTTATTGATAGTCCACATAACTTCTTCTCTGAACACTGCAAACCCCCATGCTGCTCAGCTCACCACCACCAGGAACACAGCCAGTGGTCTTGGTCCCATCACACCTCCCACTTCCACCCTTCTTTCTTTCCCTTTCTTCTGTTTGTCTTTTCTCCTCTCATACTTCCCCCACAAGGCAGGGTTAGTGAGTCAAATGCACACCCTTTTGGGCCTGCAAGCGACTTAATGGCTGGGGTGCCACTGACCCTTCCAGTGGGCAATCTTTTAAGGCTCCTGGGAATGAGCACTCATGTCTTGCAACAAACTCATTCCCGAATGTGTAGCCCTACACCAGGCCGCATATCCATTCTTTCATACATACCTGAATGACACTTTGCTGCTCCATAAACCCTCTCCCTTTCACCTTCGTGTGTATCTACAGCTCTGCTCATCTCCTGGACCATCCAGCTCTGCCCCTCTCCTGGATCATCCTGCTCCAGTAATACTTGAGAGAAGGAGAGTATGGTAGTCCGTTCTGAAGCTTAGTCAAAATATTCTCCTGAATAAGTTAAATCTTCTCCTTAAAGAACTTGTTGAAGCTATTGGCCTGTACTAGGGCCGGCTCAATAGATGATACAATACAGGTTGGCTGGAGAAGCCTAAACACCACTGCGAACAGTTCCCTTGACTTATTTTTTGCTACACATATTTCCTTGTGAAGGTAGTCCCTCTTCACCTTATTTTTTAATTTTTTTTATTTACGAGATTGAATCGTCACTAGCGTTTTTTTCTTTACGATTTCTAAGAAATTTCTGCACACCACAAGCAAAAAAGTTGTTTAAAACAAGCACATTTTGGCGATGTAGAAAAAAGACAGTGAGATTTTCTTTGTTGTTTTTCCTTTCCCTTTTCTCCCTGTTGCTCGCCTTTTATTTAACTGAGAAAATCTGGCCCAATATCTTTGTTACTGCGATAGCCCATGATGGCCGCGCTCCACTAATCAACCGGGACCACCAGGGTTCTTCTTCAACTATATGGGCTTTAGACAGATGGTATGACAAGTATGGAGACCTAAAATGAGCGGTTCCTGGGCAAGACAGGAGAAGATGTCGCAATGATTCAATTGTGTGAGGTGTTTCACAGAACCGACAGTTTGATGTAGACGACAGCCCTCTTATTTTCTTGATTTCATTTGATGGAAGCAGATCATTTTCTTTGTACCGGATTCCATCTCCACTCTGGCCAACATAAAGATTGATGGGCTGGATGGATCAATAATTTTCCTGTAGAGCATTATGCTGTTACGGGCTACAATTGCTTCGAGTGAGGTTAAAGCCAGTTTGCGCCTTATGAGGACCATTGGAGTTGATTTAGGTAGGTTAAGGACTGATCTCCAAAACAGACTTTCATGTTGCTTCCAGATTGTTTTTGGTAAGAGCGGCATGGCCTCGGCGCCATATGTGACTGATGGAATCACTTTTCCAGAATAACATTTTATTGTGGGAAGTAAAGAGAACTGGCCATACTTTCTGTCGATGATTTTAGCTTGAGAAATGAGATGCCCCATTTTCTTGAGAAGATGTTGTTGCATTGCTTTTCCTTTTTTTGTACTATCAAGCATCACTCCCAAGTATTTGATTTTCACTCTGACTCCTTCAAAAAACCAACTCCATTTTGCTCTTTTCTTTTGCAAGTTCTCTAAAATCACGATCTTAGTTTTTTATTTATTTATTTCGAGATCGTTGGCTAGTTTGTATTTAGTTAGCGCATCAAGCTGCCGTTGGGGGCCAATGGGGGTTTGATCTAGTTGGATCAGATTGTCTGTGCACAAGAGCCGAGGCACTTTTTCAAGTCAGTTGGTGGAAAAGATCTGATCATAGTATTTACATCCTTGTAGTCACCCATGTACGCCAGGAACAGGGCAGGAGCCAGAGGACAGCCCTGTTTAACTCCTCTGGCTGTGGGAATTGCAGAGGAAAGTACACCTCGTCTGCTCATCCGAACTTGAATAGTTGTGTTCGTGTGGAGAGCTTTCACAGGGCCCAAGATCTCCAACAGGCATTTCCAACCCTCCAGCTTCTGACACAGTTTTGATCTGTTTACCAGGTCAAAAGCCTGAGTAAGGTCTATGAGTGCTAAGTAAATGCGAGGACTCCCTTCTAATGCTTTAAATTTGAGGATGCTGAGAAGCATGATGTTAATGCTTGTCCTTGTTTATTTCTTAAATCCTGACTGTAGAATATCTGCACATGGGGCCTCTTTTGCCCAAGACTGGAATTTATCCAGTAGCAGATTCCCAAACACTTTGCCGATAACATCAAGCAGCACACTGGATGAAAGTTCTTAGGGTCATCTTTGCAGCCGTTTCTGTAGATCGGAACAATGACAGATGTCATCCAGGAAGGCGGGATTTTTCTTAAGTTGGTACATCTTGAGAATATTGAACTTATTAGCTCGGCCCATTCCGCTGGTGAGGATTTTAGGTCGACTTTGGTGATGCCATCCGGCTCCAGCGCTCTCGAGTTCTTGAGTTTTAGTATAGTCCGCTTCATATCATCGATATTGTGTAAGTCTGCCCATCGAGAATCCGCTTGTGTTAACAATGTTTCTGGATTCAACCCTGGAGATTTTAATACATTTAATAGAAGTTTACCCATCATTGCTCCAAAATCCCATTTGTTAAGATTTTGTCAGGTAATTTCCCCAATGGTTTGATTAACTTCCAAAGGTCTTGTGAGTTTGTGTTATTTACTTGTTTTAGCATTTCCACTGAGTCTCGGTGATAAAGGACTGACCGGTATGACCGTAGCCAAGATTTATGCCACATCTGTGCTTTTTTAGCGTGAGCCCTGTTGGCCACGGTGTTATGTTTTGTATCCAATCTTTTAGCCTTGCAAACTTTTTTTCTCTTTGTTGCCAAGAGAGCATCAAACTTGTGGGTGTGTAACTTCCGACCAGAGTCTTTAATCTTGTTTTTTCCCAGATCACGTCAAAGAGGTTTGAGAAATGGTCTGTAATCTACTTGAGTATCATTGGTCCTATCTTTGTAGGTTTTAGTTAGCAGTTTAATGTTCTTTACTGACAGACACAGACGGTTTCCATTTCCGCCCACTTCCATGTTGGCCGTGTAATGACTTTTAGGTCGATTTGTTGAAGACCATTTGATGTACAACAAATTTTGGTCACCTTGCATCGTTGGGATCACTTTAGCTTCAACTAAATTGGTTAAGAATGGTTGTGAGGCAAAGATGTAGTCAATTGTGGAACTTAGATCTCCTCTTTTCCATGTCGGAAGTCTGGTGTTGTTGGTCATTGTGGCAATTGTGTCAAATAGAAGTTTCGATGTCATCAGATTGTTCCAATCTCTCCTTCGTGAATCAGCCTGAGAACATGAGACTTTGGCCTCACTAGCTTTGGGATTGCAATTTATATTGAGATCTCCACAAATCACCAGATCAACTCATTGAAAATCTGAGAAAGTAGAGTCAATTGTTTTTGCGACTAAATCCAGAAGGGTTTCTGTAGAGATAGCCTTTGGATTCCAGTAAATATTAGAAATCAAGAACTCTGTTGTACGCAGGTTTCCAGTAATACTGTCGATGCAAGACCATGAGATCAAAGCTGTTAAAATAAATGAGTTTATCAGAGTCAATTTTACGAGGTGTAAAACACTTCCCAAGCGAATCGCGATCAAAAGGCCAGAGGATGGTCGACCTTTCTCCCCAATCGTCATGGGGGAAAAGGCTATTTCAAAACCATCTAAGGTAGGTTTTTCTAGGAGCCATACTTCTTGAAGAAATAAGATGTCAAATGAACCCAAGTCTATCTCCCCTGGGAACTTTAAATGGAAAAACCCTCTAGTGTTCCAGCTTGCTAGAGAGAGTGTCGAAGTCATCTCGCTGGTATTTTCAAGGGATTGTGACTATTTGTGAAGACGTTCTGCTAGGACTTTCGGAAGCCATGACCAAGATTGCTGATTGAGGTCAGCTCTGATATTTCCATTTGGACCTGGTGCTCTAACTTCCGTTGCTTGCACATTTGAATCTTTATTGTTGGTCTGGGGGCCGGTAGGGTAGCGAGTGTGATCTCTCTTTGTAGGGGAGAAAGAAGTAATGGTTGATTGGTCACTGGCAGAGTGACGTGGATAGAGGTCTGCCGGTCCTGGATTTGTCGCTTTGAGTTGTAGTTTGCCTTTTTGACGTGCCAACAAATTGCCAATTGATGCATCGGGGCCTGAGTCAGTGTTAAAGTGTATGTTACTTTGGTCATTTGTTTAAGCAGACTCTTGGTCAATATGTGATGTAGAAGTATCCTCCTTGATTAAGTTGGTCAGCTCAAATCCTTGTTTGTAAAGCAAGTCCCCAGCCTTACTTAACATTTTGTCCACTGTTCTAGAGGTCGTATACAGATAACAAGAGGCTCTTTCATCGTGATTTGGTTCGATGAGTATAAGGTCTTTCGTTTTGACTGCTCTAAGCGTTTTAAGGCTGTGGAACAGATTTAAAGTTGTCCGTCTCTTCAAAACCATGTATTTCGTGTTGCTTGATCACTGGCTTAACTTAAATGTTGGCTTCTGCTTCACTCTTGAACGGTCTGATTGGCTTTGATGTTTTTGATTTACAGGACTCACCCGCTCGACTCTTCTCCGCTGGATTTGATCTGAGCTTTGGAGCAGCCCTGTTTTTCATAACCACGACCTAGTTTATTATTTAGTGTACTACCTTTAGATGGGGAGCGTTCATTCAAATCGGAGGTGGCTGGCCTTGTGTCAACTGTCTTTTTGCTACCCTTTACTTGAATTGCCCTTATAGTTTTCGTTTCAACGTCAGGCACATTTTTGAAATGATCGTTTAAAGACAAAAAACTCTGTGGGTTCACTTGCACAATTTGATTGTTGGAGGGGGTCGAATTCGAGCTCTCATCTAAGGTCTTTGCTAGACTTTGGTCCTCGTCATCATCATGTTCGCTAAAATCCATTGATTCCTTATGATGTAAGAAATCTTCTAAAGTTTTTGGAGAAATGTGATTTCTAGGATCAACTTCCGGGTGTGATATCATTCTTGTAGTTTCCCTGCCTTCTAGCTCCTTCTTACTCTTTTCTTTAGCACTTGACTCTGTGTTTTTAAATTGGAGGGTCTTTTGCGTTAAAGCACCCTTGGTGGCTGGTTTTGCAATTTTTAGGCAAGTCACAGGACCATTAAGTTGCAGCAATGTTGGTGGTAGTGTCCTTACCCAGCCGTTTTGCAGCGCTTCATACGTTTCCGGAGTTTTAAAACTTTCCAGTGTTGATAATTTCTTTAAAACAGGAGGTGGAGTGTCGTCTAGATAGGTTACTTCAGCATCAAGGGAGGTGTTGACTTTGTCCGCTTTTTTGTTGATGCTTGGAGGCGGAATGCCAGCTTGTTTTGACGTTGATGCAGAGGTGTATAAAAGGCCAGTCACTTCTTTCGTTAATTGAAGTTGTGGATGTTGGTTCACTGAAAGGCCACTAAATTCAGTGGTTTTCCACGGTCCGGATGACAATTTTGTTGTTAGATTATCCCCCGTTAGGTGAAAATGGTTGGATAAATCTGAGGTTGTATGTGCCTGGTGGCTTCGTTCCAAAGCATCTATATATCCTTCTAAGTAAAGGAGCTTAGAATGCATTGTTGCAAAGATTGAAGTGTGATGCATAAGGGTATCATTGATAGGTTCATAAAGGTTGCAAAATGGTGCCAAGGCTAGTGTGACTGAAGTGATGACTCAAAAAATGTCCGGCTTTTTAGTTGGTATTTATTTTGAGGAAGTATAGGAGAAATCGCTAGATCTTCTATTGTGAGGTTGGTAAGGAGTCGAAGGGGGAGGCGCCATTTTCATGTTGTATGGTTTTTTGTTGAAGTTTTTCCAGAATCTTTGGTTGTTCCATCAGATCATGAAAGTCCAAATTAGGGTGCTTTGGCAACCCTGCCTTGGTTGCTGGTGGATTACCTCCTTCTGGTATTCCCTAATTGTTCTCCTGTGGCAAACTCAGTTGTGTTCTTTGTTCAGGCTCTTTGATTGGCGCTACAGGACCCCGAGGGAAGCTTATAGACAAGTCCTCCTTCGGAAGTTCCAAATGATTAGGTGGTGCTGGTGAGGTCAATTCACAGTCTAGGTCATCCAAAGCTAAGCTGCTTAAAGAGTTGATTGTTGATAGGTGCCCCGGTTCGTCTTCCGATATATGGGTCGGGCTCAAAGACAGGTTTGGTGTTTCATCCATCATATCTGATTCAAAAGGAGAAGGTGCCTGAGGAATTGGATCACAACCAAGAAGTTATCTCAGACTTTTTGGAGTGTCTTTCATGGAGCTTGTTTTTTTGGATTCCATTTTTTGAAGTATCATGGAGGTCCGTAAAGGCCTCTAATACGTCTGCGTCCGAGATTTCCCCCAAACAGGTCTTTTTCAAGTTTTTCATTTAAAAAAAAAGTTTTTAGGGAATTTTCCAGAGTGAAAGCATCCACAGACGTGTTTAAAGTTGATTTCTTTAAGGAACTTTGTGTAGTTTTCCCATTTTGTTGTGTAGAAATGGTCTTCCTTTTACTTAGCTGGCCATGATGTGAGGCCTGAGTTTTAGTCTGTTTGTCAAGGTGGTTAGGGCTCATCCATATTGACTTTGCAGCTTTGCCAGAACTTCATGTAGGATCGTGTCCCTTGTCCAAAGAATTTTGCTCTGGAAAAGGGACTACAATCCCCGGCTATTTAGAAAGATTGTCAGGGATCGGCGGGGAAAGAGGGGACTTGTTTGGGCTAGTTGTTTCGTGAATCATAGCTGTCACTATCCTGGGCTTGATAGGAGCTAATTGTTTATCTACAGTTGGAGCACATAGCACATCTTGGGCCCGGGTTATCCCCGCTTGCTTCTCCCCGGTTGTATTGGTTAAAGGAACAATATGGCACTCTTTCAAAGACTCAGTTGCAATTTCACCCACAATTAGCGTGTCCTCGTCCAGGCAAAGAGAGACCCAGGCGGCTCCCGAGGCCGCACAACCATGGAGGGAGCCTCCCCTCCTCCGAGGAAAGGTCCTCCCATGCTGTGCCCTGTTGCATAGGGACCGGGTACCAGGCCTCTGGAGCCTCCGGGGCTAAGGCGAAAAGCTCCATATGTGGTTGAAGCGTTGCTGGTAAAGTTGGCCGATAAGACGTAGAGGGAAGAGCCTCTGGTCTATCGCCTCCGCTCAATGTTCCCATACAGAGCCCTTCTTGTGGTTCTTGCAGGATTTCCTCATCAAGTTGACAGGGTATGGGCATTTTTAGTATATTATTTTTCGGCACACAGTCAAAGAAATTCGCTGCATGGAGAGGGTTTTGCGTCTTACCCGTGTAGAGGAGGTCCCAGACATGGCCTGCACTCCAGCCCTTCATTTCGAGGTACCAGGAACGGACTCGCCAAGGTATGTGATGTATGAGGAGCAGATGAACCAACAAAGAACTGCAGTGGGACTCTGCCCAGTGTACATCAGAAGATCCATACCGGTAGAAGCGCCCATAACCAGACAGCCCTGGGCAGCATGGTACCCTATCAGACAGCCGTACCAGCCGCTGAAACTAAATGAAGAGTACCCAAAGAGCTGTAATGGAAGGCCAGTGGAAATGACACAAGGGCCTGGACAGACTCTCAAATGAACGAAAGCAGCTATCGAAGACAGCACGCCAGTGCGAGTAGCTATGAAAATAGATGTAATGGACACAGGAAAGAAATGATGTTAAAACGTGAGGAAACGTTGCTATGAGACAAGATGGAAGTAACCAACCAGTTAAATGCGTGTAAATAGGCTTGGAATGCAAGAAGCTAAGAAAACGATACTGCTTGCAGTGCTTAGTAGAAGAATAGAGCGGCAAGCGCCAACTATATCTACCTCAATAAGGCACGCTATACAAGTGCGACGCCATTTTGTAAAAGCAGAAGTATGCCCAGGTGGCCAGAGGCCTAACAGGCCTGGTTTCATATCCCAGCCAAAGCCAGGAGAAGGAGCAGAATCAAAACTCAACAAAGAGCAGCTCATGCCTGGGAAATCGAGGTCAACCAGAGAAGGGGAGGAGAGCTTCAGCTAACAGGAATCGAAACTTCAGAGCATACCAGCCTGCCCCGTGAAGGTCAAGATAAGGGAGGCCCATGCAGGTGGCGAGGCCAAAAACAGAATTAAATACACTAAAAGCTGGAAACTGAAGCAGATTCACGGTGAACAGACATGTGACCAAGACAGGCGCAAAGAATTACCAACTTCTGATGTCACCCAGATCCAAGGGTGCCATAACTTCTCCAGATAAGAGGCTACAGTTTTGAGGCCATGCAAAGCCAACTAATTGACACATAGCCCCAAGATACTGATTGATGGAAGGGAGGCAGGGTGAAACTTGGGACACCAGGCACCTGGGTGTCCTTTCTGCATGCTGCTAATTAAAAGTCGAAATTTATGTCTAGGCGTGTAACCTGCCCAATCACAATGGACCAAGTTATCTAGGGTCCTATATATCGTAGAACCAATGAGAAGTTGTACTTATAGTGATGTCTAGCACGTGTGATGTAGAGGGAGGGGTGTAGACGACCACCAGATAAGAGTTATCCAATCTGCATGCTCGATTATCGTATGCAGATATAACACCTATATTTAAGTTTCCTTTCCTAACCAATTATATTGCATGACAAGTTTTTTTAGAATTAGACATCAATGATGAAGAGTTTTGTGTATAAAAATTGTTTTGCAACTGAAGTTCGAGGAAGTCGGAGCGAGACAGGTGATCGCAACAATGCTGATTCCCATCTGCTTCCCTGTTTGATGTACTTGTCATTAAACGGACTTCGCTTTGCCAAATTTTTGAGTCCTCATTATTGAGTCGTGTTGGAGTAAGTGAATCCTGCACCCCCATCCCTAACATGGTGCAGCTATCTTGTCTTACAAGTACTAGATGGTGAGCACTGACCTATGGGCCCGTCAGTGGATATCTCGTCCTCTTTTATACTTGGTAGCAGAGGATGGTTTCGGCCATCGGTTATGGATTATTGATTAATATATTTATAAGACACCTATAGACCAATGGCACAAAGTAACTCTAGGCCTTCGGCAATATCACAAGTCCTTTCGCCATTCCTGATGAGTAGGCTGAGAAGCTTCCCGTGGACAATGATAGTGTAAGTCCATAAAAATCTACAGTGGGTCTGAAGGAACCGGCCTTTCCAAGCATAACCCTTCTCATTCCCACGGGCAGCCAATCGGACAAAAAGACCACAAGAGGCTGAAGAGGAAGGGGCGGTGATCCCAAAGCTCCAGAGAGGAAAAAGATGCGATCGGTGAGTAAAGCAACAAACTCGTTACTTTGGCAAATGTCTTGTAGGCATTAGAACAAGCAAGGGAAAGGTAAAGGAGGGTGGCGGAGAAAAAATAAACAGTCAGAAGTAGAGAAGATTGTATATATATATAAAGTGTTAATAACTCGAGTATAAAAGAGAAAAACGTAAGGTTACGGGGGGGCACCCGAGAGAAAAATGTAAGGATACCGGGGGGGCACCCGAGAGAAAAACGTAAGGTTACCGGGGGGGCACCCAAGAGAAAAACATAAGGATACCCGGGGGTACCCGAGAAAAAAAAGTAAGATTACAGGAGGGGCACCCTAGAGAAAAATGTAAGGATACCGGGGGTCAACTGAGAGAAAAACGTAAGGTTACCGGGGGGGCACCCGATAGAAAAATGTAAGGATACCGGTGGGGCACCCGAGAGAAAAACGTAAGGTTACCGGGGGGCACCCGAGAGAAAAACGTAAGGATTCGCCTTGTTCCTGCGCTTTAATACAGTGGTCAGAAGAAACGTGAACTCATAGCCCATATAATAAGGGACAATTAGACTACGATGACATTTAAAGACGCATGAAAGGAGTTTGTTTAAACTCCATGACGGGGTTTTGACTAGAAGGCAGGTATATGTATGACCAGCTGGTGTCCATCTAGTCTGTCAAGTGTCTGTCCTATGTGTTCTGTTGTGGGTTGAATGTAAGAGAACCGTATTGTTGATTGTTTGAGATGAAATTGGGTTTTACGCGATTCTGTGAAGAAGAGGGAATCGCCAATGAATTGATGGTTTTGAGTTAATTGATAGTATACATTTTGGCAGGAAAAGATTGGATTGGAGCCTGCGTGTCTGGTGCTCGCTCATACTAGTAGAAGGATAACAAACTGTATAAATATTGTTGGTAACAGAATTGAAAATGGAGGAGGTCATCCCACTTGCTCATCTATGCAAGCAACTACCTAAGCATGCACCTAAATTAAGAAAGTATAGCACAGAATGGGTTAAGGGTACCGCCCACAAGATGTTTATGCCCTGGCCACAGAATGGGTCCCTATCAAAAGCCGTCTTACAGCACATGACGACTTACCTACATGCCACATATACAGGCAAGAAGCTAGAGAAATGTCTTGCTGTTCTAGAACTAAGGAAGATGTTTGAGCAGACGAAGGGGGAAGAGCCTTCTGCAGATTGGATATTAAACGTATGCATGGAGGGGGGTGAGACGCCTACCGCGCCACCGGCCCCGCCGGAGCCAGCCATCGAGGGAAGTAAGACAGAAGGGATCTACCCGCTAAGAGACATAAAGGCTGCCACAGGGTATAGCAACCTGCATATGAGTCGCCTACGTATAGTAGCAACGACAATAAAGAAAAGCACAAGGAAATTAATCTTGCTTCTACAGTCCCAAGGGACAAGGAGAGACGCAATGACGTAGGAAAGGATCAGGCACAGAGTTGTGCATCTCTCGTTAAGGAGAGAGAGGAAACGAAACTAAAGGAAAATGAAGGTAGAACTGATGAGATAACATTCGCAAAAGACGAATGGATGGGAGGGCAGATATTGCTGAAATTAGATGGAAAAGGAAGTGATGATGAATGGCCAAGAGAGAGGTCTGATGAGAGGCCAAGGAGAGAGAGAGAGAGAAAAGGAAAAGGAAATAAGGGATGAAAGTACAAAAAGGAAGGATAGGATGAAGCGAGAACAACTATATCGCAAAGAGCAAGAGAAACAGCTCAATCGCAAACAGAAGGCAGCCTAACACCAGTACAAACAGAATAAGAAAAGGTCGGAAGAAGAGCAAAATGTACGTGAGAGGAGAGTGAAGAGAAGAGAAGGTGAGGAAATTAGAAGGGCAAAGGAACGTAGAAACAAAAGGATGAGGGACGTACACAAGGCTAGAGAAGAAGCAAGGAAGCGCAAGGAAATAGATGAGGAAGCAGAACCTAAGCGCAGACAGAGGGCACAAGATCTTGAATATTTGGAGCGGGAAGTTAAAAAACCCAATCCTGTTGTAGAATGGGAAGACATAGAAGAATTCTTTCCTGCACATGACTCGGTACCAGGTACGAGTGGGACAAATATTGAGGATGACTTCGACACCAGAAGCATCAGGGACACGATTGATAAGATATACGATGAGATGGGGCTAGAACAGAGACCCCATGGGGGAAGGGAAGATGAGCACCTGGAGAGCACTCAGTTATATGACACTGAGGATGACATCCAAAGTAGTGGGAACAGGGGACTGTCCCTAGACAGACTGGAGATTGGGCAGGACGAAGAAGATGCAAGGAGTTGTGCAAATTAGGAGTATTCAGAATCTGACTCCGGTGGCGAAACGGAGGATGAGGCACACAAGGGAGGGAGACGGTGCAAAAAATGGCTCCCAGGGGACCGAGGGATACGATGGTCAGACGCTAGCGAGTCCGCAAGTAGGACACCTAAGTCTGCCGCGCAGTCCGGCCGACATGAAGGAACACCCCACAGTCAGAGGGGCGTGTCAGCACCTGCCTATGCAGATATATTAAGGGCATTGCCAGGGAGATGGCAAGGTGGAAATGCCACCCCAGCGGTAGACAGGAGAGCTATGGGGAAAGAAAAGGAAGGCTCCGCATTCCAATTCCTGCTGCTAGAAAAGGGGGGAGCAAGACCACAATATATTCCGTGGCCACACATGGACCGAGAGAACCTAAAAAATAAGCTTCCAATGCTGACATGGGGAGCCGGTAAGTGAATACATGAGTTAGAGAAAATGATGTTGGTGTCACCTTAACTATAGGGGACATTAAGGGCCTCCTAATCGCCATACTTGTTGAAAGAGACGATGTATGGAAACGGGCAGGCTAACCTAGGGTAACCCTAATTAACACCTCCCATGACGGAGCACCATTTCATAATTGTAGAGCAGCAGTGTGGAAAGCGCTGCGAACGCTATATCCAGACACTTCCGATATGAGAGCTATAATGACGCGGAAAATGAAAGAGTCAGAGGATCCGTTGATTTATATCCAGAATTTTTAGGATGCGTGTGTGCTCGAAACGCATGAGTCTTGGATGAAATCTATCCCGGTATTCGGCCATATATTATGCCAAGGGTTGCCCGAGCCAGTGCAAAAACAACTCAAGAAATTGGTAGGAATAGTAGCCAAACCATGGGCTGAAATACAGTTGACAATTGCACATTACTGTAGATTGTTGCAAGAAAAGAATCGAAAAAAGGAGGCAACTCGTAAGGGTGAGGAGGCGAAGCTGGTGCAAAATAAACTCTCAAAGTATCCTCTCGAGGGAGCCATGCTGACAAGCCCAGCTGAACCACACGCACAGCAAGCGACTAAACCATCGCTGAATAATCATGGTAGTGCAGGATTTTACCTGAGGGGAAGGGGTTTTGGAGGAAGAGGATGGCAGAGTAATCAGGGTGGGTTTTGAGGTAACCAGGGTGGCTTTCGTAATAATCAAGGTGGCTTTCAGAATGCGCAGATGGGCAGTCCAGTTACGCCAGATGGACAGATTGCCCAACCCCTGCCAGTGTGTTGGCTGTGTGGAATGACAGGACATGTGGCGCGCATGTGCGGAAGCCAAGGCATGTGGCAAAGCGGCCAAGGAATGGAAATAGGCATGGTGAATCAGCCTGCTGTCCCACACCAGGGCAGTGCCCAAAATCATGCAGTGCAGCAGGTGGTGTCAGTCTCGCAGCAAGGTGCGCAGCAAGTGGTTCAACCCTCGCACATGGGGAACATACCGCAGGGACCATCCCAGCAGGCACCACCGCAAATGTCGCAGGGCACAAGCTCCCGAGGGGGAGTCAACCCTGGAAATGGGGGAAATCAGCAAGTATACAGTGGTCCGAACTTATATATGAAGTAGGACAGCTCACGGGGGACTCTGATGTGTTCTATCCTATCAGTGACACCAGACCCTAATAGGTAACCTAGGGTGAATGTCATCATAGGGGGTAAAGAATATTCCTTCTTAATTGACACGGGTGCGACGCGCTCGTGCATACGAGAATGCAAGTTTTCTTGTCCGCCGAGGCCATAGATACTCAGAATTTCATGGGAGGTCACAGTAGAGTTCCCTTTACAGACGCGCTCACGGTCTCGGTGGGAGAGCGTGAAATGAATGTACCCTTATTATATTCACGTCAGACCCCAGTAAATATCCTGGGTCGGGACTTAATGACTAAGTTGAATATGACAATCTTGTTTACCGAGCATGGTATAGTGTGCTCCATTCCAGGAATACATTATTCAAAGGTGTGCAAAATGATCAGAGCATACTCAGGACATATAGCCATGAGAGCTATACCATTAGAGCCAGAAGTCTTCGCATATGGCGTGCGGGTGCTCATGGCGGGATTGCAGGCCTCCCTGATAGAACTATGAGGACACCTGATGAGTTCCTATTCAGACCAAGAATACCTATGCGTGAAGAAGAGGGACAAGTATTTCCCTTAATGATACAATCTGCCGCAATGCGAGGGAAAGTGGTATTGGTCGAAGGATATGACGACGAAGGCAGACAATGGTGCGATTATCGCCATTGAAGAAGGGTATTGAGTGACTGATGTCACCGATGACGATCTGTTCGAAGAACACCCTGACCTAGAAGAGACAAGGGTGGAAGTGAGTCTCATATTTTGGGTCAAAATGATCAAATGGGAGGTGCCACAAAGAATGATGTTGGCGCTGAAACGTCCAGAATCCTTTGATGATGACATGGCCCAAGTGCCTGTCGCGGTATAGACTACAGAGCCCTATGACGTAGGCCTCCTGAAGGGGGAAAGTGAAGTGAAAATTAAACTGAAAACAGGAGCAATTTTACCAAGAGCACTACAATATCCTATGTCCAGAGAGGCAGATGAAGGGATCACGAAGACAATTTCCGCCATGATGGAGCAGGGCATCCTAGTGACGTCAGAATCACCTTGCAATATGGTGATTTACGCTGTCAAGAAATCAAAGGGAGGGTCTTGGCATTTAATCCAAGATTTAAGAGCATTAAATGATATATATTTGAAGCCGAGTTCCCTCTAGTCCCTAATCCATCCACAATTCTATGCAACATACCCACTGAGGCAAAATAGTTCATGGTGATTGACTTGAAAAATGCGTTTTTCCCAATCCTGTTGCACCGTGACTCACAAGACCTGACGTCATTTACTTTCAGGCAAATGCGCCTGAAAAGCACGAGGCTGCCACAGGGGTACTGTGAGTCTCCATCCATATTCAACAGAGTCCTGCAGATGGACCTAAGCAATATTGCAGTAGACAGTGTTGTTTTTCAATATGTGGATGACATTCTGCTCTGCAGCGTCACTGAGGAACAATGCAGGAGTGACTCTGTCCAGCTACTGACTATCCTGGCTACGAAAGGATGTAAAGTTGAGAAGGAAAATCTACAATACTGTCAGTGAGAGGTGCTGTACATAGGACAGCTAATCTCACACGAAGGGAAAAATGTAACCCCAGAAAGGGCTGAAGCTATTATGAACATGGCTAAACAGCTCACGATAAAACAAATGCAAAGCTTCTTAGGCCTGTGCAATTATGTCAGAGAATGGGTCTTCGACTACAGCTCGTATATCAAGCCCTTGCTTCAGGCCCTAAAGAAGGCCCAGGCGACAAGGGAAAAAATTGAATGGACCGAGACAATGGAAAAGGGGTTTGCAGAACTCAAGGGGGCGATTTGTAAGACCCAAGTTCTCGGGATTCCTAATTATGCAGAGGAATTCTACCTGTTCTCACATACCGATGGCAATTTTATGACGGCAGTGCTCGCTCAGCGAACCTCACTGGGGTACAAGCCCCTAGCATATTACAGCGGGTGTCTGGACCCGGTCATGAAGGGCCACTTCCCATGCAAACAAAATCTAGCTGCTGCCGTGTTCACCATTGAAAAGGCGTCATCCATTGTGATGGGGTGCTCCATGACATTGTACGTCGCGCACTCGTTATTCGCCATACTAGAAAAGCCAAAGTGCACGCTGACATCTCAGAGAGCATCCCCATATGAAGTGATTATCTCTAACCCATCGATCAAGATAGTACGATGTAAAACTGTGAATCCAGCTACTTTCATAGCTGAGCCGGTCACAGAGGGAGAACCCTCACATGACTGCGTGAATTATGAGGAATTCTATGATGAAATCCCCAGGGTAAAAGAAAATGCCCTGGCAGGTGGTGAGATCGTGTTTATTGAGAGCTCATCTAGAATCGACCAAGAAGATGAACACAGATACACAGGTTTGGCCGTGATAAAACACCTAGCGAATGGAGAGTTCCAGGTACTCGTCAGTGCACGAATACCATCTCACTATTCTGTGCAAGCTGCAGAACTATTGGCGCTGATACTCGCCATTGAGAATCATGTAGACCAGGAAGTAACGGTGTACAGTGACTCTGCCTATGTGACATCTACCGTGCATGCAGGCTTAGCACGCTGGAAAAGGAGGAGCTACCTCCGAGTGGATGGCACGCCAGTGCAACATGCAGCCTTATTGGACAGGCTGATAAAAGCACTACAGCTCCGAGTAGGCATAGCGGTCGTGAAATGCGTTGCCCACACCAAAGGGACAGATTTCGTGTCACGTGGAAATCATGAAGCGACACGGAAGCCAAGCGCGTGGCATCCAAGGATGAAACAATCATGGACGTGGAGGTGGCACATCCCATGAGCGTATGATGGTAGCACGAGCCACACCAGAGGCCTATAGCAACATGGGACAGACTCAGCTAATGGAACTCCAAGGGGAGGCACTTCAGCAGGAGAACAATTTGTGGAAACGTTGAGGGTGTTCCTTAAACCCCTCTGACGGGTTGTGGAGGCAAGACAGCACTGGTAAACCAGTAATGCCTGTCGCCCTACTGAAAGTAGCATTGGAGCAATTACACTACCCTATACATATGTCAAATGAAAATCTTGCTGCAATGCTCGCAGAAGACTGGTTTACACCGAATTTATCAGAGCATGTTGCGTTCTTCATGGTGAACTGCATAATCTGCCAGCAATTCACCGCTGGACACACACTAAAAGTAGTAAGAGGAGTTATCCCCGGCCAAATGGGCCTTTCCAGCACTTGCATATCGACTACGTCGACATGATTCAAGTGTGCAATGGGTACAGGTATTTAATTGTGGTGGTTTGTCCATTCTCTAGATGGATAGAAGCAGGTCCCTGTGCACACCCAGACTCTACCTGTGCTGCCAAATTTCTAGTGAGGGAAGTGTTCCCTAGATGGGGGGTGTGCGAGGTAATGAGGTCAGATAATGGGGCTCACTTTGTTAATGAAGTTTTCGAGCAGATCAGCTTGTTGCTTGGTATAAAGCACAAGTTCTCATCGGCGTATCATCCGGAGGGGAATGGCATATGTGAACGGCTCAATGGCTTGTTAAAGGAGAGGATAGCCAAGCTGAAACCAACATTGAAAAAGGGATGGCTGCACTGTCTACCAATGGCATTGTATGCACTTCGGAACCAACCAGGCTCTGACCATCATCTCATGCCGCACGAGATAGTCACAGGCAGAAGAATGAGGACCCCTCTTATCCCCCGAGATAGAGCTAGATGTGATGCCGAGCCAACAAAACAGGTCTTGGGGACAGAGATGCAGGACTACCTGAATTGTATGACATCCAGCATTTCTTTCATTTCAGGCCAGCTGCAGCAACAAAGAAAACGGTGTAGCACAGCACAAAATAAACAGGAAGTGCTGAAACAGACTCCGTGCAAAGTCTATGTGCACCACCCATCTTCCCTGGGGACGCTGTTCTCATAAGGAACTTTAGAAGGAAGAAGTGGGATGAGCCACGATTCAATGGCCCATTTATCGTAGAGGACTGCACTCCTTCAGCCGTCAAAGTCCAGGGCAGAAGGGCATGGCTCTTCCTGAATGACATTAAACCTTATATAGGAGAGAGCCCTCCAGCTGCATCCAACCACAAAGAATCCACAGACAACGGGGAAGAACCTCAGCACGTGCAGACAAGATCCATGGCGAGGAAGAAGGACGCATGAGCAGCAACACAATGACAAAGAACTCTGTTTTAATTTGTGACTTTTGAATAAGAACATTTCCCCAAACCAGCGAAAGGTGCTGAAGAACAATAAAATGGACACTCTGGGCACCACAGTTGCAGGATAAAGAAGGGAACTACATACACAAAGCCACAACAACGCTGATAAAATGAACTTTTGAAATAACGTCGCGCTCAAGTAGTATAAAGAATCAAGACTCTGATAGACTGAAAAAAAAGGAGCAGGACAGTTCTTGAGAGCATAACACAGCGTCCTGAAAGCAACCAGTGTCAAGACTTTGTTTATAGAATTTATGGTATCTCCCAGCAGAGACCTCAAGTGGGATGTGCTAACCTACTTCCAGCTGGTGGTAATATCATATCCGACACTCATAGGGAGAGAAACCAGTGTCACAGACTTTATTCAATATCCTGCAAACGAGAAAATAATCTCGCAACTGCTGACTGTCATCACGGAAGCCTTCGCCGAGCTACCCGAGCACAGCGAAGAGGAAGCAAATGCTTCCGCCACGGGCAAACATTGATGAACTCACATTCACTTTGTTCTTTCAAATAATTGAGAAATGCCCAGGACTCATCGGGAGAACAACTGACACACGTACTTTCACCAGAGACCCAAGAAACCTAGCTCAGTTGAAGCAGATTTGGACTAAACTAAAGCACCTCATGGTAGTCCATGCAACAGGAAGGTGCAGAGACTGTGCGAATCAAAAGGAAAGCTCATGATCAGGACCCAGCCAAACTGGACAAATGTCCCTATCACCCAAGGACACCTGGCTGGCACACAAAGTCCTGCTTAAACTAGTCACAGACTATCCAGAAGTAGTGCGGATGCCTGCAGATGTTGACGTCATCACCTTCCTTAGAGATCCAGCCAACATCTCACACATGGGCACACTCCTCTACGGCATAATGCTCCAGGTGGAGCTATCTAACTTCCAGAGAGAATACCTAAGGAGGTTCCAGTGAGACTTACCGCCGTGGGACAGATCGAGGAAACAGAGAGACAGTGCTTATCTTTCCACCGTGGGACAGATCGAAGGAACAGAGACACAGTTCTTCAATTTCCACCGTGGGACAGACCGAGAGAAAGAGACACATTGCCATATTTTCTGCCAAAGGACAGATCGAGAAGAGCAGAAACAAGAAAGTTCACCATCTTATTTTTCCATTTTACTTTTTCCTCTATTTTTCCTTTTTGTAGTCTTATTTTTCCATGTTCACTTTATTTTTATTTTTATGTCAGTTTATTTTTGTGTGATTTTTTGTCAGTTCCGTCTTTTTCATTCCTTCGCATTGAACAGGTTCCAGCATGTCCTCAGGACCAAGGCAAATTCAAGGAGTGCACTGGGACTTTACCTACTATAAATATGCATTATGAATGTGATGCACCTGTTGATGCTAGCCTAACCCTTTTTTCCATAGTCTAGCAAAAGGAACTGTACTGCATACTCAGAGATTACTGACATCACCCGCAAGAGGGGGGACACTTGAAAAGCACTCGTCACTTTAAGTAGTAATGAACTCTTGAGCTACAAGATCAGAGCAAGAGAAGGAATAAATAACTGACTATGGACTTGTTCGAAATGCGGGCCCAGAACAGTAACTTAGTTTTACCACCAGCAGAGGGGCGCCCCCGCTTCCTTGGAAGGAAATGCTACCAAATGCCCTACAAGTCTATTATGTGTATATGCATAGTAATTATCATTGTCTTTCTATCGTTGACTATCAGAACTGCTTTCTTTATTGGTGCACGAAGCATCCCAATTTCAGTGCATCCACCAGATACTGAACGTCTGGGGCCTATGAAAGCACCCAGACCCTATATAGTGATCCAAGTCCCCAGAAAAGCTGATGGTAAAACAAACAAGATCAAACTAAATGTAATTAGCAGTGATTCATACACACTTGAGGTAATGAATGAAGAAAAAGGCTGGAGACAGGGTCAGCACAGAGAGAATGAAAATGAAGCACTGACCACTGCACACACACGCACACTGAACACACACAAACAAGAGCAAGTGTCAATGGCAACAGGGCCTCAAACAAGGGCAACAGAGAAAGGGAAACTACCTACATAACGAACAGCTCCAGAAAATAGTGGAAGTAACCAAGAGGAGCCAAGTGAGAAACCAAAGGGAGAGGGCATAGCAAAATCCCTCAAAAGAACAGAAGTAGCCACAAAAGAACTCACAGAGAAAACACAAATGCTAATGGACCCTCTGTTCCTGTTCATAGTCCGAGCTAAGAAACTACACGAGGAACTGAAAACTAGAACTACAGAGACTAAAGCAGTAAGCACGCCAGCACAGATGCAAGGAACAAGCACCAAACCATCGACACAGCCACGCATTGGGGAGTTGGTGAGCCAACGGCGGTTAGAGAACATCTACAAAAGATAACAAAAGGAAAGGAAAAGAAACGCAAAACCTTCTCCTACCACAGCGATACAGGTAATGAAACCCGCTCCGCTAACAAGCATGCCAAAGAATCCTCCAGCAAGAAAGAGTCATATAGACGCATTTAGAGACGTGGTTATAGCTAATAACAAAAGGACATTGAGGATCAAGAGAAACCCACATGAAGACAACAATGAACTCAATGATTACCTGGACAGCAGATCCCATCTCGGAAACAACATATGGTATCAACACATGAAGGAAGTAGGACGAAGACAATCAGAGGGAGAATGCTTTGTCTGCGCGCTCCTACAGTACAGCATGGGAAAATCCAAGATGTTCGTGGCTGTAGAAATTGATGTCCCCATAGCACACTGTATGTCACACGTAGCAATGTGCAACACCAGAGGACAATTTATGGGAAGAGACGCTTCACTGATATGGGCCACCGAAAAGGACTACGAAGATGAAGATGGCTACGTCCAGGACATTAAAACAAGGAACAGGGCACACACCAGGAAGCACGTGAACAGATATGAGAATCCTGACGTCAAATGATCAGGAACACGATGGGTAACAAACCCGAGACTGAACATTCAAGGAAAAACTGCAGAAGAGGCACACATCTGGAAGAACAGAGCCCAAATGCAGATCTGGGGAACAGTGGTATCCCCAAATGGATGGGAAGAAGGAGTAGTGATTTGCCGAGGTTGGATGGTCCTTGGAGCCTGCAAGGAAGCAATAGAAAACTCTCAAAAACTGTACAAACCCCTATGGCCAAAGCTAGTAAAGTTACTAACCTGGGTCGAAGATAGAGGGGGACCCCTGCAGATAGTGCTACTGGAGAGCCCGAAACTATGCTTCAGAAACAATGGCACAAGGAAGATGGGAGAGAATCTAAACTGCGGACGAATCTTTGAAGCTTCAGGAATGACACAAGGAACCGCAGTTATTATGGACCATTACTGGGCGTGGTGATCCAAGGCATACATAAGGCTGCTGAAAAACTGGGGAGGCATATGCACACTGGTGAACGTTAATGTTCCCGCACTAGTAATCCCTAAGAATAACCTGAAGTTGGACAGTTTCCCGAAAGCAGATGCTCATCTAAGGAGAAGGAGATGTGTGGAACTGGTATCCAGAATGAAGAGAGAAAATTACTTTTCTACCAAATCAGAAGAAGCATTCCATACAATCCCATACGAGCACAGACTGTTTAGGCTCACATCAACAGTATTCACAACACTACTCCTGCCCCACATCCAAATTGGAGTGAATGCTAAATGGTTGCAGATAACCAGATGGGAGTTACTGCAGACCATCAATACCACTATAAAAGGATTTAACGTGATCAAGGAAGAACTGAGAGCAATCAGACTGATGACCCTCCAGAACAGATATGTGCTTGACATGATCACAGCGATGGATGGAGGTGTTTGTGCAAAAATCGGAGAATCATGTTGCAAATTTGTACCATCACACGATGAAGAAAACGGAACCCTAACAGAGGCCATAAGTATGTTGACAAACTTGAAAAACCAGATGATCGATGAAAGTGATGAAGTGGACGATGACAGCTGGTTTGGAGCCCTGTTCTAATGGGTCCCACAATGGATGGCAAATATATTAAAGTTTCTGGGAGCCCTACTAGCAATGGTAAGGCTATGATGCTGTGTTATCAAGATAATCATTACACAGTGCCAGAAAACTGCGAAGAAAGCCGTAGGGATGAAAAAAATGGTTGATGTTCAACAAGGATGGAAACCCAGAGACCTGACTGATGAAGAAATAAGAGACTTTGTGAAGGCCAGCAAATTTGCACCAGAAGGAACAAGGTTCACATATCCTAAGAAACAAAGAAGGTATGAAGGAAAATGGATCTACTGCAGTCCAAATGGACAATGTCAGCTGATGACATGGAACAAAGACGAACACGTGAAAACAGCAGGGAGTTTGAAAGGGGTGATAAAAATATGGACTCCAAAGATTCACACATTCACACCATCATGTACAAACCCTGAAGACGATGAACATAACACCGAAGAATCAAAGGAAATAAATGCAAAAGAGATCGCAGAAGTGGTCGATGAACCAACTAGAGGGTGGAGTGTAGAGGAGGTCCCACACATGGCCTGCACCCCAGCCCCTCATTTCGAGATACCAGGAACGGACTCGCCAAGGTATGTGACGTATGAGGAGTAGATGAACCAACAAAGAACTGCACTGGGACTCTGCCCAGTGTACATCAGAAGATCCATACCGGTAGAAGCGCCCATAACCAGACATCCCTGGTCAGCACGGTACCCTATCAGACAGCCGTACCAGCCGCTGAGACGAAATGAAGAGTGCCTACAGACGGTCCATGAAGAGACCCAAAGAGCTGTAATGGAAGGCCAGTGGAAATGACACAAGGGCCTGGACAGACTCGCGAATGAACGAAAGCAGCTATCGAAGATATCACGCCAGTGCGAGTAGCTATGAAAATAGATGTAATGGACACAGGAAAGAGACGATGTTAAAACATGAGGAAACATTGCTATGAGACAAGATGGAAGTAACAAACCAGTTAAACGCGTGTAAATAGGCTTGGAACGCAAGAAGCTAAGAAAATGATACAACTTGCAATGCTTAGTAGAAGAATAGAGCGGCTAGCGCCAACTATATCTACCTCAATAAGGCACGCTATACAAGTGCGACTCCATTTTGTAAAAACAGAAGTATGCCCAGGTGGCCAGAGGCCTAACAGGCCTGGTTTCATATCCCAGCCAAAGCCAGGAGAAGGAGCAGAATCAAAACTCAACAAAGAGCAGCTCATGCCTGGGAAATCGAGGTCAACCAGAGAAGGGGAGGAGAGCTTCAGCTAACAGGAATCGAAACTTCAGAGCATACCAGCCTGCCCCGTGAAGGTCAAGATAAGGGAGGCCCATGCAGGTGGCGAGGCCGAAAACAGAATTAAAAAACACTAAAAGCTGGAAACTGAAGCAGATTCACGGTGAACAGACATGTGACCAAGACAGGCGCAAAGAATTACCAACGTGTGATGTGACCCAGATCCAAGGGTGCCATAACTTCTCCAGATAAGAGGCTACAGTTTCGAGGCCATGCCCAGCCAACTAACTGACACATAGCCCCAAGATACTGATTGATGGAAGGGAGGCAGGGTGAAACTTGGGACACCAGGCACCTGGGTTTCCTTTCTGCATGCTGCTAATTAAAAGTCGAAATTTATGTCTAGGGGTGTAACCTGCCCAATCACAATGGACCAAGTTATCTAGGGTCCTATATATCGTAGAACCAATGAGACGTTGTACTTATAGTGATGTCTATCACATGTGATGTAGAGGGAGGGGTGTAGGCGACCACCAGATAAGAGTTAACCAATCTGCATGCGCCATTATCGTATGCAGATATAACACCTATATTTAAGTTTCCTTTCCTAACCAATTATATTGCATTAGAAATAGACATCAATGATGATGAGTTTTGTGTATAAAAATTGTTTTTCAACTGAAGTTCGAGGAAGTCAGAGCGAGACAGGTGATCGCAATGATGCTGATTGCCAACTGCTTCCCTGTTTCATGTACTTGTCATTAAACGGACTTCCCTTTGCCAAATTACTGAGTCCTCATGATTGAGTCGTGTTGGAGTAAGTGAATCCTGCACCCCCATCCCTCACATGGTGCAGCTATCTTGTCTTACAAGTACTAGAGGGTGAGCACTGACCTATGGGCCCGTCAGTGGATATCTCGTCCTCTTTTATACTTGGTAGCAGAGGATGGTTTCGGCCATCGGTTATGGATTATTGATTAATATAAGTTATAAGACACCTATAGACCGACGGCACGAAGTAACTCTAGGCTTTCGGCAATATCACGAGTCCTTTCGCCATTCTGGCTGAGTAGGCTGAGAAGCTTCCTGTGGACGATGATAGTGTAAGTCCATAAAAATCTGTAGTGGGTCTGAAGGAACCGGCCTTTCCAAGCATAACCCTTCTCATTCCCACGGGCAGCCAATCGGACGAAAAGACCACAAGAGGCTGAAGAGGAAGGGGCGGCGATCCCGCAGCCCCAGAGAGGAAAAAGATGCGATCGGTGAGTAAAGCAACAAACTCCCTACTTTGGCAAATGTCTTGTAGGCATTAGAACAAGCAAGGGAAAGGTAAAGGAGGGTGGCGGAGAAAAAATAAATAGTCAGAAGTAGAGAAGACTGTATATAAATATAAGGGGTTAATAACTCGAGTATAAAAGAGAAAAACGTAAGGTTACCGGGGGGGAACCCGAGAGAAAAACGTGAGGATACCGGGGGGGCACGAGAGAAAAACGTAAGGATACCGGGGGGGCACCCAAGAGAAAAACTTAAGGTTACCGGGGGGGCACCCAAGAGAAAAACATAAGGATACCGGGGGCACCCGAGAGAAAAACGTAAGGTTACTGGAGGGGCACCCTGGAGAAAAATGTAAGGATACCGGGGGTCACCCGAGAGAAAAATGTAAGGTTACCGGGGGGCACCCGAGAGAAAAATGTAAGGATACCGGTGAGGCACCCGAGAGAAAAACGTAAGGATTCGCCTTGTTCCTGCGCTTTGATACAGTGGTCAGAAGAAACGTGAACTAATAGCCCATATAATAAGGGACAATTAGACTACGATGACATTTAAAGACGCATGAAAGGAGTCTGGTGCTCGCTCATACTAGTAGAAGGATAACAAACTGTATAAATATTGTTGGTAACAAAATTGAAAATGGAGGAGGTCATCCCACTTGCGCATCTATGCAAGCAACTACCTAAGCATGCACCTAAATTAAGAAAGTATAGCACAGAATGGGTTAAGGGTACGGCCCACAAGATGTTTATGCCCTGGCCACAGAATGGGTTCCTATCAAAAGCCGTCTTACATCACATGACGACTTATCTACATGCCACATATACAGGCAAGAAGCTGGAGAAACGTCTTGCTGTTCTAGAACTAAGGAAGATGTTTGAGCAGACGAAGGGGGAAGAGCCTCCTGCAGATTGGATATTAAACGTATGCATGGAGGGGAGTGAGCCGCCTACTGCGCCACTGGCCCCGCCTGAGCCAGCCATCGAGGGAAGTAAGACAGAAGGGCTCTACTCGCTAAGAGACATAAAGGCTGCGACGGGGTATAGCAACCCGCATATGAGTCGCCTATGTATAGTAGCAACGACAATAAAGAAAAGCACCAGGAAATTAATCTTGCTTCTGCAGTCCCAAGGGACAAGGAGAGACGCAATGACGTAGGAAAGGATCAGGCACAGAGTTGTGCATCTCTCGTTAAGGAGAGAGAGGAAACGAAACGAAAGGAAAATGAAGGTAGAACTGATGAGATAACATTCGCAAAAGACGAATGGATTGGAGGGCAGATATTGCTGAAATTAGATGGAAAAGGAAGTGATGATGAAAGGCCAAGAGAGAGGTCTGATGAGAGGCCAAGGAGAGAGAGAGAGAGAAAAGGAAAAGGAAATAAGGGATGAAAGGAAAAGAAGGAAGGATAGGCTGAAGCGAGAACAAACATATCGCAAAGAGCAAGAGAAACAGCTCGATCGCAAACAGAAGGCAGCCTAACATCAGTACAAACAGAATAAGCAAAGGTCGGAAGAAGAGCAAAATGTACGTGAGAGGAGAGTGAAGAGAAGAGAAGATGAGGAAATTAGAAGGGCAGAGGAACGTAGAAACAAAAGGATGAGGGACGTACACAAGGCTAGAGAAGAAGCAAGGAAGCGCAAGGAAAAAGATGAGGAAGCAGAACGTAAGCGCAGACAGAGGGCACAAGATCTTGAATATTTGGAGCGGGAAGTTAAAAAACCCAATCCTGTTGTAGAATGGGAAGACATAGAAGAATCCTTTCCTGCACATGACTCGGTACCAGGTACGAGTGGGACAAATATTGAGGATGACTTCGACACCAGAAGCATCAGGGACACGATTGATAAGATATACGATGAGATGGGGCTAGAACAGAGACCCCATGGGGGAAGGGAATATGAGCACCTGGAGAGCACTCAGTTATATGACACTGAGGGTGACATCCAAAGTAGTGGGAACAGGGGACTGTCCCTAGACAGACTGGAGATTGGGCAGGACGAAGAAGATGCAAGGAGTTGTGTATATTAGGAGTATTCAGTATCTGACTCCGGTGGGGAAATGGAGGATGAGGCACATGAGGAAGGGAGACGGTGTGAAAAACGGCTCCCAGGGGACCGAGGGATATGATGGTCAGACGCTAGCGAGTCCGCAAGTAGGACACCTAAGTCTGCCGCGCAGTCCGGCCGACATGAAGGAACACCCCACAGTCAGAGGGGCGTGTCAGCACCTGCCTATGCAGATAGATTAAGGGCATTGCCAGGGAGATGGCAAGGTGGAAATGCCACCCCAGCGGTAGACAGGAGAGCTATGGGGAAAGAAAAGGAAGGCTGCGCATTCCAATTCCTGCTGCTAGAAAAGGGGGGAGCAAGACCACAATATATTCCGTGGCCACACATGGACCGAGAGAACCTAAAAAATAAGCTTCCAATGCTGACATCGGGAGCCGGTAAGTGGATATATGAGTTAGAGAAAATGACGTGGGTGTCACCTTAACTATAGGGGACATTAAGGGCCTCCTAATCGCCATACTTGTTGAAAGAGACGATGTATGGAAACGGGCAGGCTAACCTAGGGTAACCCTAATTAACACCTCCCATGACGGAGCACCATTTCATAATTGTAGAGCAGCAGTGTGGAAAGCGCTGCGAACGCTATATCCAGACACTTCCGATATGAGAGCTATAATGACGCGGAAAATGAAAGAGTCAGAGGATCCGTTGATTTATATCCAGAATTTTTAGGATGCGTGTGTGCTCGAAACGCATGAGTCTTGGATGAAATCTATCCCTGTATTCTACCATATATTATGCCAAGGGTTGCCCGAGCCAGTGCAAAAACAACTCAAGAAATTGGTAGGAATAGTAGCCAAACCATGGGCTGAAATACAGTTGACAATTGCACATTACTGTAGATTGTTGCAAGAAAAGAATCGAAAAAAGGAGGCAACTCGTAAGGGTGAGGAGGCGAAGCTGGTGCAAAAGAAACTCTCAAAGTATCCTCTCAAGGGAGCCATGCTGACAAGCCCAGCTGAACCAAACGCACAGCAAGCGACTAACCCATCGCTGAATAATCAGGGTAGTGCAGGATTTAACCTGAGGGGAAGGGGTTTTGGAGGAAGAGGATGGCAGAGTAATCAGGGTGGGTTTTGAGGTAACCAGGTGGCTTTCGTAATAATCAAGGTGGCTTTCAGAATGCGCAGATGGGCAGTCCAGTTATGCCAGATGGACAGATTGCCCAACCCCTGCCAGTGTGTTGGTTGTGTGGAATGACAGGACATGTGGCGCGCATGTGCGGAAGCCAAGGCATGTGGCAAAGCGGCCAAGGAATGGGAATAGGCATGGTGAATCAGCCTGCTGTCCCACACCAGGGCAGTGCCCAAAATCACGCAGTTCAGCAGGTGGTGTCAGTCTCGCAGCAAGGTGCGCAGCAAGTGGTTCAACCCTTGCACATGGGGAACATACCGCAGGGACCATTCCAGCAGGCACCACCGCAAATGTCGCAGGGCACAAGCTCCGGAGGGGGAGTCAACCCTGGAAATGGGGGAAATCAGCAAGTATACAGTGGTCCGAACTTATATATGAAGTAGGACAGCTCACGGGGGACTCTGATGTGTTCTATCCTATCAGTGACACGAGACCCTAATAGGTAACCTAGGGTGAATGTCATCATAGGGGGTAAAGAATATTCCTTCTTAGTTGACACGGGTGCGACGCGCTCGTGCATACGAGAATGCAAGTTTTCTTGTCCGCCGAGGCCATAGATACTCAGAATTTCATGGGAGGTCACAGTAGAGTTCCCTTTACAGACGCGCTCACGGTCTCGCTGGGAGATCGTGAAATGAATGTACCCTTATTATATTCACATCAGACCCCAGTAAATATCCTGGGTCGGGACTTAATGACTTAGTTGAATATGACAATCTTGTTTACCGAGAATGGTATAGTGTGCTCCACTCCAGGAACACATTATTCAAAGGTGTGCAAAATGATCAGAGCATACTCAGGACATATAGCCATGAGAGCTATACCATTAGAGACGGAAGTCTTCGCATATGGCGTGCGGGTGCTCATGGCAGGATTGCAGGCCTCGCTGATAGAACTATGAGGACACCTGATGAGTTCTTATTCAGACCAAGAATACCTATGCGTGAAGAAGAGGGACAAGTATTTCCCTTAATGATACAATCTGCTGCAATGCGAGGGAAAGTGGTATTGGTCAAAGGATATGACGACGAAGGCAGACAATGGTGTCCGATTATCGCCATTGAAGAAGGGTATTGAGTGACTGATGTCACCGATGACGATCTGTTCGAAGAACACCCTGACCTAGAAGAGACAAGGGTGGAAGTGAGTCTCATATTTTGGGTCAAAATGATCAAATGGGAGGTGCCACAAAGAATGATGTTGGCGCTGAAACGTCCAGAATCATTTGATGATGACATGGCCCAAGTGCCTGACGCGGTATAGACTACAGAGCCCTATGACGTAGGCCTCCTGAAGGGGGCAGGTGAAGTGAAAATTAAACTGAAACCAGGAGCAATTTTACCAAGAGCACTACAATATCCTATGTCCAGAGAGGCAGATGAAGGGATCGCGAAGACAATTTCCGCCATGATGGATCAGGGCATCCTAGTGACGTCAGAATCACCTTGCAATATGGTGATTTACCCTGTCAAGAAATCAAAGGGAGGGTCTTGGCGTTTAATCCAAGATTTAAGAGCATTAAATGATATATATTTGAAGCCGAGTTCCCTCTAGTCCCTAATCCATCCACAATTCTATGCAACATAACCACTGAGGCAAAATAGTTCATGGTGATTGACTTGAAAAATGTGTTTTTCTCAATCCTGTTACACCGTGACTCACAAGACCTGACGTCATTTACTTTCAGGCAAATGCGCCTGAAAAGCACGAGGCTGCCACAGGGGTACTGTGAGTCTCCATCCATATTCAACAGAGTCCTGCAGATGGACCTAAGCAATATTGCAGTAGACAGTGTTGGTTTGCAATATGTGGATGAAATTCTGCTCTGCAGATTCACTGAGGAACAATGCAGGCGTGACTCTGTCCAGCTACTGACTATCCTGGCTAAGAAAGGATATAAAGTTGAGAAGGAAAAGCTACAATACTGTCAGTGAGAGGTGCTGTACATAGGACAGCTAATCTCACACGAAGGGAAAAACGTAACCCCAGAAAGGGCTGAAGCTATTATGAACATGGCTGAACCGCTCACGATAAAAAAATGCAAAGCTTCTTAGGCCTGTGCAATTATGTCAGAGAATGGGTCTTCGACTACAGCTCGTATACCAAGCCCTTGCTTCAGGCCCTAAAGAAGGCCCAGGCGACAAGGGAAAAAATTGAATGGACCGAGACAATGGAAAAAGGGTTTGCAGAACTCAAGGGGGCGATTTGTAAGACCCCAGTTCTCGGGATTCCTAATTATGCAGAGGAATTCTACCTGTTCTCACATACCAATGGCAATTTTATGACGGCAGTGCTCGCTCAGCGAACCTCACTGGGGTACAAGCCCCTAGCATATTACAGCGGGTGTCTGGACCCGGTCATGAAGGGCCACTTCCCATGCAAACAAAATCTAGCTGCTGCCGTGTTCACCATTGAAAAGGCGTCACCATTGTGATGGGGTGCTCCATGACATTGTACGTCGAGCACTCGTTATTCGCCATACTAGAAAAGCCAAAGTGCACGCTGACATCTAAGAGAGCATCCGCATATGAAGTGATTATCTCTAACCCATCAATGTAAAACTGTGAATCCAGCTACTTTCATAGCTGAGCCGGTCACAGAGGGTGAACCCTTACATGACTGCGCGAATTATGAGGAATTCTATGATGAAATCCCCAGGGTAAAAGAAAATGCCCTGGCACGTTGTGAGATCGTGTTTATTGACAGTTCATCTAGAATCGACCAAGAAGATGAACACAGATACACAGGTTTGGCCGTGATAAAACACCTAGTGAATGGAGAGTTCAAGGTACTCGTCAGTGCACGAATACCATCTCACTATTCTGCGCAAGCTGCAGAACTATTGGCGCTGATACTCGCCATTGAGAATCATGCAGACCAGGAAGTAACGGTGTACAGTGACTCTGCCTATGTGACATCTACTGTGCATGCAGGTTTAGCACGCTGGAAAAGGAGGAGCTACCTCCGAGTGGACGGCACACCAGTGCAACATGCAGCCTTATTGGACAGGCTGATAAAAGCACTACAGCTCCGAGTAGGCATAGCGGTCGTGAAATGCACTGCCCACACCAAAGGGACAGATTTTGTGTCACGTGGAAATCATGAAGCGACACGGAAGCCAAGCGCGTGGCATCCAAGGATGAAACAATCATGGACGTGGAGGTGGCACGTCCCATGAGCGTATGATGGTAGCACTAGCCACACCAGAGGCCTATAGCAACATGGGGCAGACTCAGCTAATGGAACTCCAAGGGGAGGCACCTCAGCAGAAGAAAAATTTATGGAAACGTTGAGGGTGTTCCTTAAACCCCTCTGACGGGTTGTGGAGGCAAGACAGCACTGGTAAACCAGTAATGCCTGTCGCCCTACTGAAAGTAGCATTGGAGCAATTACACTACCCTATACATATGTCAAATGAAAATCTTGCTGCAATGCTCGCAGAAGACTGGTTTATACCGAATTTATCAGAGCATGTTGCGTTCTTCATGGTGAACTGCATAATCTGCCAGCAATTCACCGCTGGACACACACTAAAAGTAGTAAGAGGAGTTATCCCCCGGCCAAATGGGCCATTCCAGCACTTGCATATCGACTACGTCGACATGATTCAAGTGTGCAATGGGTACAGGTATTTAATTGTGGTGGTGTGTCCATTCTCTAGATGGATAGAAGCAGGTCCCTGTGCACAACCAGACTCTACCTGTGCTGCCAAATTTCTAGTGAGGGAAGTGTTCCCTAGATGGGGGGTGTGCGAGGTAATGAGGTCAGACAATTGGGCCTACTTTGTTAATGAAGTTTTCGAGCAGATCAGCTTGTTGCTTGGTATAAAGCACAAGTTCTCATCGGCGTATCATCCGGAGGGGAATGGCATATGTGAACGGCTCAATGGCTTGTTATAGGAGAGGATAGCCAAGCTGAAACTAACATTGAAAAAGGGATGGCTGCACTGTCTACCACTGTCTATACACTTTGGAACCAACCAGGCTCCGACCATCATCTCACGCCGCACGAGATAGTCATAGGCAGTAGAATGAGGACCCATCTTATCCCCCGAGATAGAGCTAGATGTGATGCCGAGCCAACAAAAGTGGTCTTGGGGACAGAGATGCAGGACTACCTGAATTGTATGACATCCAGCATCTCTTTCATTTCAGGCCAGCTGCAGCAACAAAGAAAAGGGTGCAGCGCAGCACAAAATAAACAGGAAGTGCTGAAACAGACTCCGTGCAAAGTCTATGTGCACCACCCGTCTTCCCTGGGGACGCTGTTCTCATAAGGAACTTTAAAAGGAAGAAGTGGGATGAGCCACGATTCAATGGCCCCTTTATCGTAGAGGACTGCACTCCTTCAGCCGTCAAAGTCCAGGGCAGAAGGGCATGGCTCTTCCTGAATGACATTAAACCTTATATAGGAGAGAGCCCTCCATCTGCATCCAACCACAAAGAATCCACAGACAACGGGGAAGAACCTCAGCACGTGCAGACAAGATCCATGGTGAGGAAGAAGGACGCATGAGCAGCAACACAATGACAAAGAACTCTGTTTTAATTTGTGACTTTTGAATAAGAACATTTCCCCAAACCAGAGAAAGGTGATAAAGAAGAATAAAATGGACACTCTGGGCACCACAGTTGCAGGATAAAGAAGGGAACTACATACACAAAGCCACAAAAACGCTGATAAAATGAACTTTTGAAATAACGTCACGCTCAAGTAGTATAAAGAATCAAGACTCTGACTGAAAAAAAAGGAGCAGGACAGTTCTTGAGAGCATAACACAGCGTCCTGAAAGCAACCGGTGTCAAGACTTTGTTTATAGAACTTATGGTATCTCCCAGCAGAGACCTCAAGTGGGATGTGCTAACCTACTTCCAGCTGGTGGTAATATCATATCCGACACTCATAGGGAGAGAAACCAGTTTCACAGACTTTATTCAATATCCTGCAAACAAGAAAATAATCTCGCAACTGCTGACTGTCATCATGGAAGCTTTCGCCGAGCTACCCGAGCACAGCGAAGAGGAAACAAATGCTTCCGCCACGGGCAAACATTGATGAACTCACATTCACTTTGTTCTTTCAAATAATCAAGAAATGCCCAGGACTCATCGGGAGAACAACTGACACACGTACTTTCACCAGAGACCCAAGAAACCTTGCTCAGTTGAACCAGATGTGGACTAAACTAAAGCACCTCATGGTAGTCCATGCAACAGGAAGGTGCAGAGACTGTGCGAATCAAAAGGAAAGCTCATGATCAGGACCCAGCCAAACAGGACAAATGTCCCTATCACCCGAGGACACCCGGCTGGGCTTAGACTAGTCACAGACTATCCGGAAGTGGTGGGGATGCCTGCAGATGTTGATGTCATCACCTTCCTTAGAGATCAAGCCAACATTTCACACATGGGCACACTCCTCTACGGCATAATGCTCCAGGTGGAGCTATCTAACTTCCAGAGAGAATACCTAAGGAGGTTCCAGTGAAACTTACCGCCGTGGGACAGATCGAGGTAACAGAGAGACAGTGCTTATCTTTCCACTGTGGGACAGACCGAGAGAAAGAGACACATTGCCATATTTTCCGCCAAAGGACAGATCGAGAAGAGCAGAAACAAGAAAGTTCACCATCTTATTTTTCCATTTTACTTTTTCCTCTATTTTTCCTTTTTGTAGTCTTATTTTTCCATGTTCACTTTATTTTTATTTTTATTTTTATGTCAGTTTATTTTTGTGTGATTTTTTGTCAGTTCCGTCTTTTCATTCCTTCGCATTGAACAGGTTCCAGCATGTCCTCAGGACCAAGGCAAATTCAAGGAGTGCACTGGGACATTACCTACTATAAATATGCATTATGAATGTGATGCACCTGTTGATGCTAGCCTAACCCTTTTTTCCATAGTCTAGCAAAAGGAACTGTACTGCATACTCAGAGATTACTGACATCACCCGCAAGAGGGGGGACACTTGAAAAGCACTCGTCACGTTAGGTAGTAATGAACTCTTGAGCTACAAGATCAAAGCAAGAGAAGGAATAAATGACTGACTATGGACTTGTTCAAAATGGGGGCCAAGAACAGTAACTTAGTTTTACCACCAGCAGAGGGGCGCCCCGCTTCCCTGGAAGGAAATGCTACCAGATGTCCTACAAGTCTATTATGTGTATATGCGTAGTAATTATCATTGTCTTTCTATCGTTGACTATCAGAACTGCTTTCTTTATTGGTGCACAAAGCATCCCAATTTCAGTGCATCCACCAGATACTGAACGTCTGGGGCCTACGAAAGCACCCAGACCCCATATAGTGATCCCAGTCCCCAGAAAAGCTGATGGTAAAACAAACAAAATCAAACTAAATGTAATTAGCAGTGATTCATACACACTTGAGGTAATGAATGAAGAAAAAGGCTGGAGACAGGGTCAGCACAGAGAGAATGAAAATGTAGCACTGACCACTGCACACACACGCACACGTAATACACACAAACAAGGGCAAGTGTCAATGGCAACAGGGCCTCATACAAGGGCAAAAGAGAAAGGGAAACTGCCTACAGAACGAACAGCTCCAGAAAATAGTGGAAGTAACCAAGGGGAGCCAAGTGAGAAACCGAAGGGAGAGGGCATAGCAAAATCCCTCAAAAGAACAAAAGTAGCCACAAAAGAACTCACAGAGAAAACACAAATGCTAATGGACTCTCTGTTCCCGTTCATAGTCAGAGCTAAGAAACTACACGAGGAACTGAAAACTAGAACGACAGAGACTATAGCAGTAAGCACGCCAGCACAGATGCAAGGAACAAACACCAGACCATTGACACAGCCACGCATTGGGGAATTGGTGAGCCAATGGCGGTTAGAGAACATCTACAAAAGATTTCAAAAGGAAAGGAAAAGAAACGCAAAACCTTATCCTACCACAGCGATACAGGTAATGAAACCCGCTCCGCTAACAAGCATGCCAAAGAATCCTCCAGCAAGAAAGAGTCATATAGACGCATTTAGAGACGTGGTTATAGCTAACTACAAAAGGACATTGAGGATCAAGAGAAACCCACATGAAGACAACAATGAACTCAATGATTACCTGGACAGCAGATCCCATCTCGGAAACAACATATGGTATCAACACATGAAGGAAGTAGGACGAAGTCAATCAGAAGGAGAATGCTTCGTCTGCGCGCTCCTAACGTACAGCATGGGAAAATCCAAGATGTTCGTGGCTGTAGAAATTGATGTCCCCATACCACACTGTATGTCACACGTAGCAATGTGCAACATCAGAGGACAATTTATGGGAAGAGACGCTTCACTGATATGGGCCACCGAAAAAGGACTACGAAGATGAAGATGGCTACGTCCAGGACATTAAAACAAGGAACAGGGCGCACACCAGGAAGCACGTGAACAGATATGGGAATCCTGACGTCAAAGGATTAGGAACACGATGGGTAACAAACCCGAGACTGAACATTCAAGGAAAAACTGCAGAAGAGGCACACATCTGGAAGAACAGAGCCCAAATGCAGATCTGGGGGAACAGTGGTTTCCCCAAATGGATGGGAAGAAGGAGTAGTGATCTGCCGAGCTTGGATGGTCCTTGGAGCCTGCAAGGAAGCAATAGAAACTCTCAAAAACTGTACAAACCCCTATGGCCAAAGCTAGTAAAGTTATTAACCTGGGTCGAAGATAGAGGGGGACCCCTGCAGATAGTGCTACTGGAGAGCCCGAAACTATGCTTCAGAAACAATGGCACAAGGAAGATGGGAGAGAATCTAAACTGCGGACGAATCTTTGAAGCTCCAGGAATGACACAAGGAACCGCAGTTATTATGGACCATTACTGGGCGTGGTGATCCAAGGCATACATACGGCTGCTGAAAAACTGGGGAGGCATATGCACACTGGTGAACGTCCATGTTCCCGCACTAGTAATCCCTAAGAATAACCTGAAGTTGAACAGTTTCCCGAAAGCAGATGCTCATCTAAGGAGAAGGAGATCTGTGGAACTGGTATCCAGAATGAAGAGAGAAAATTACTTTTCTACCAAATCAGAAGAAGCATTCCATGCAATCCCATACGAGCACAGACTGTTTAGCCTCACATCAACAGTATTCACAACACTACTCCTGCCCCACATCCAAATTGGAGTGAATGCTAAATGGTTGCAGATAACCAGATGGGAGTTATTGCAGACCATCAATACCACTATAAAAGGATTTAACGCGATCAAGGAAGAACTGAGAGCAATCAGACTGATGACCCTCCAGAACAGATATGTGCTTGACATGATCACAGCAATGGATGGAGGTGTTTGTGCAAAAATTGGAGAATCATGTTGCACATTTGTACCATCACACGATGAAGAAAGGAGAATGCTTCGTCTGCGCGCTCCTAACGTACAGCATGGGAAAATCCAAGATGTTCGTGGCTGTAGAAATTGATGTCCCCATACCACACTGTATGTCACAAGTAGCAATGTGCAACACCAGAGGACAATTTATGGGAAGAGACGCTTCACTGATATGGGCCACCGTAAAAGGACTACGAAGATGAAGATGGCTACGTCCAGGACATTAAAACAAGTAACAGGGCGCACACCAGGAAGCATGTGAACAGATATGGGAATCCTGATGTCAAAGGATCAGGAACACGATGGGTAACAAACCCGAGACTGAACATTCAAGGAAAAACTGCAGAAGAGGCACACATCTGGAAGAACAGAGCCCAAATGCAGATCTGGGGGAACAGTGGTTTCCCCAAATGGATGGGAAGAAGGAGTAGTGATCTGCCGAGCTTGGATGGTCCTTGGAGCCTGCAAGGAAGCAATAGAAACTCTCAAAAACTGTACAAACCCCTATGGCCAAAGCTAGTAAAGTTATTAACCTGGGTCGAAGATAGAGGGGGACCCCTGCAGATAGTGCTACTGGAGAGCCCGAAACTATGCTTCAGAAACAATGGCACAAGGAAGATGGGAGAGAATCTAAACTGCGGACGAATCTTTGAAGCTCCAGGAATGACACAAGGAACCGCAGTTATTATGGACCATTACTGGGAGTGGTGATCCAAGGCATACATAAGGCTGCTGAAAAACTGGGGAGGCATATGCACACTGGTGAACGTCCATGTTCCCGCACTAGTAATCCCTAAGAATAACCTGAAGTTGGACAGTTTCCCGAAAGCAGATGCTCATCTAAGGAGAAGGAGATCTGTGGAACTGGTATCCAGAATGAAGAGAGAAAATTACTTTTCTACCAAATCAGAAGAAGCATTCCATGCAATCCCATAAGAGCACAGACTGTTTAGCCTCACATCAACAGTATTCACAACACTACTCCTGCCCCACATCCAAATTGGAGTGAATGCTAAATGGTTGCAGATAACCAGATGGGAGTTATTGCAGACCATCAATACCACTATAAAAGGATTTAGCGATCAAGGAAGAACTGAGAGCAATCAGACTGATGACCCTCCAGAACAGATATGTGCTTGACATGATCACAGCAATGGATGGAGGTGTTTGTGCAAAAATCGGAGAATCATGTTGCACATTTGTACCATCACACGATGAAGAAAGGAGAATGCTTCGTCTGCGCGCTCCTAACGTACAGCATGGGAAAATCCAAGATGTTCGTGGCTGTAGAAATTGATGTCCCCATACCACACTGTATGTCACACGTAGCAATGTGCAACACCAGAGGACAATTTATGGGAAGAGACGCTTCACTGATATGGGCCACCGAAAAAGGACTACGAAGATGAAGATGGCTACGTCCAGGACATTAAAACAAGGAACAGGGCGCACACCAGGAAGCACGTGAACAGATATGGGAATCCTGACGTCAAAGGATCAGGAACACGATGGGTAACAAACCCGAGACTGAACATTCAAGGAAAAACTGCAGAAGAGGCACACATCTGGAAGAACAGAGCCCAAATGCAGATCTGGGGGAACAGTGGTTTCCCCAAATGGATGGGAAGAAGGAGTAGTGATCTGCCGAGCTTGGCTGGTCCTTGGAGCCTGCAAGGAAGCAATAGAAACTCTCAAAAACTGTACAAACCCCTATGGCCAAAGCTAGTAAAGTTATTAACCTGGGTCGAAGATAGAGGGGGACCCCTGCAGATAGTGCTACTGGAGAGCCCGAAACTATGCTTCAGAAACAATGGCACAAGGAAGATGGGAGAGAATCTAAACTGCGGACGAATCTTTGAAGCTCCAGGAATGACACAAGGAACCACAGTTATTATGGACCATTACTGGGCGTGGTGATCCAAGGCATACATAAGGCTGCTGAAAAACTGGGGAGGCATATGCACACTGGTGAACGTCCATGTTCCCGCACTAGTAATCCCTAAGAATAACCTGAAGTTGGACAGTTTCCCGAAAGCAGACGCTCATCTAAGGAGAACGAGATCTGTGGAACTGGTATCCAGAATGAAGAGAGAAAATTACTTTTCTACCAAATCAGAAGAAGCATTCCATGCAATCCCATACGAGCACAGACTGTTTAGCCTCACATCAACAGTATTCACAACACTACTCCTGCCCCACATCCAAATTGGAGTGAATGCTAAATGGTTGCAGATAACCAGATGGGAGTTATTGCAGACCATCAATACCACTATAAAAGGATTTAACGCGATCAAGGAAGAACTGAGAGCAATCAGACTGATGACCCTCCAGAACAGATATGTGCTTGACATGATCACAGCGATGGATGGAGGTGTTTGTGCAAAAATCGGAGAATCATGTTGCACATTTGTACCATCACACGATGAAGAAAGGAGAATGCTTCGTCTGCGCGCTCCTAACGTACAGCATGGGAAAATCCAAGATGTTCGTGGCTGTAGAAATTGATGTCCCCATACCACACTGTATGTCACACGTAGCAATGTGCAACACCAGAGGACAATTTATGGGAAGAGACGCTTCACTGATATGGGCCACCGAAAAAGGACTACGAAGATGAAGATGGCTACGTCCAGGACATTAAAACAAGGAACAGGGCGCACACCAGGAAGCACGTGAACAGATATGGGAATCCTGACGTCAAAGGATCAGGAACACGATGGGTAACAAACCCGAGACTGAACATTCAAAGAAAAACTGCAGAAGAGGCACACATCTGGAAGAACAGAGCCCAAATGCAGATCTGGGGGAACAGTGGTTTCCCCAAATGGATGGGAAGAAGGAGTAGTGATCTGCCGAGCTTGGATGGTCCTTGGAAAACTGCAGAAGAGGCACACATCTGGAGGAACAGAGCCCAAATGCAGATCTGGGGGAACAGTGGTTTCCCCAAATGGATGGGAAGAAGGAGTAGTGATCTGCCGAGCTTGGATGGTCCTTGGAGCCTGCAAGGAAGCAATAGAAACTCTCAAAAACTGTACAAACCCCTATGGCCAAAGCTAGTAAAGTTATTAACCTGGGTCGGAGATAGAGGGGGACCCCTGCAGATAGTGCTACACTAGTAATCCCTAAGAATAACCTGAAGTTGGACAGTTTCCCGAAAGCAGATGCTCATCTAAGGAGAAGGAGATCTGTGGAACTGGTATCCAGAATGAAGAGAGAAAATTACTTTTCTACCAAATCAGAAGAAGCATTCCATGCAATCCCATATGAGCACAGACTGTTTAGCCTCACATCAACAGTATTCACAACACTACTCCTGCCCCACATCCAAATTGGAGTGAATGGTAAATGGTTGCAGATAACCAGATGGGAGTTACTGCAGACCATCAATACCACTATAAAAGGATTTAACGCGATCAAGGAAGAACTGAGAGCAATCAGACTGATGACCCTCCAGAACAGATATGTGCTTGACATGATCACAGCGATGGATGGAGGTGTTTGTGCAAAAATCGGAGAATCATGTTGCACATTTGTACCATCACACGATGAAGAAAACGGAACCCTAACAGAGGCCATAAGTATGTTGACAAACTTGAAAAACCAGATGATCGATGAAAGTGATGAAGTGGACGATGACAGCTGGTTTGGAGCCCTGTTCTAATGGGTCCCACAATGGATGGCAGATATATTAAAGTTTCTGGGAGCCCTACTAGCAATGGTACGGCTATGATGCTGTGTTATCAAGATAATCATTACACAGTGCCAGAAAACTGCAAAGAAAGCCGTAGGGATGAAAAAAATGGATGATGTCGAACCAGGATGGAAACCCAGAGACCTGACTGATGAAGAAATAAGAGACTTTGTGAAGGCCAGCAAATTTGTGCCAGAAGGAACACGGTTCACATATCCTAAGAAACAAAGAAGGTATGAAGTAAAATGGATCTACTGCAGTCCAAATGGACAATGTCAGCTGATGACATGGAACAAAGACGAACACGTGAAAACAGCAGGGAGTTTAAAAGGGGTGATAAAAATATGGACTCCAAAGACTCACACATTCACACAATCATGTACAAACCCTGAAGACCATGAACATAACACTGAAGAATCAAAGGAAATAAATGCAAAAGAGATGGCAGAAGTGGTCGATGAACCAACTAGAGGGGGAAGTGTAGAGGAGGTCCCACACATGGCCTGCACCCCAGCCCCTCATTTTGAGGTACCAGGAAAGGACTTGCCAAGGTATGTGGCGTATGAGGAGCAGATGAACCAACAAAGAACTGCACTGGGACTCTGCCCAGTGTACATCAGAGGATCCATACCGGTAGAAGCGCCCACAACCAGACAGCCCTGGACAGCACGGTACCCTATCAGACAGCCGTACCAGCCGCTGAGACGAAATGAAGAGTGCCTACAGACGGTCCATGAAGAGACCCGAAGAGCTGTAATGGAAGGCCAGTGGAAATGACACAAGGGCCTGGACAGACTCACAAATGAACAAAAGCAGCTATCGAAGATATGACGCCAGTGCGAGTAGCTATGAAAATAGATGTAATGGACACAGGAAAGAGACGATGTTAAAACATGAGGAAACGTTGCTATGAGACAAGATGGAAGTAATGAACCAGTTAAACGCGTGTAAATAGGCTTGGAATGCAAGAAGCTAAGAAAACGATACAACTTGCAATGCTTAGTAGAAGAATAGAGGGGCTAGCGCCAACTATATCTACCTCAATAAGGCACGCTATACAAGTGCGACTCCATTTTGTAAAAGTAAAGTATGCCCAGGTGGCCAGAGGAAACTCTCAAAAACTGTACAAACCCCTATGGCCAAAGCTAGTAAAGTTATTAACCTGGGTCGAAGATAGAGGGGGACCCCTGCAGATAGTGCTACTGGAGAGCCCAAAACTATGCTTCAGAAACAATGGCACAAGGAAGATGGGAGAGAATCTAAACTGCGGACGAATCTTTGAAGCTCCAGGAATGACACAAGGAACCGCAGTTATTATGGACCATTACTGGGCGTGGTGATCCAGGGCATACATAAGGCTGCTGAAAAACTGGGGAGACATATGCACACTGGTGAACGTCCATGTTCCCGCACTAGTAATCCCTAAGAATAACCTGAAGTTGGACAGTTTCCCGAAAGCAGATGCTCACCTAAGGAGAAGGAGATCTGTGGAACTGGTATCCAGAATGAAGAGAGAAAATTACTTTTCTACCAAATCAGAAGAAGCATTCCATGCAATCCCATACGAGCACAGACTGTTTAGCCTCACATCAACAGTATTCACAACACTACTCCTGCCCCACATCCAAATTGGAGTGAATGCTAAATGGTTGCAGATAACCAGATGGGAGTTATTGCAGACCATCAATACCACTATAAAAGGATTTAGCGATCAAGGAAGAACTGAGAGCAATCAGACTGATGACCCTCCAGAACAGATATGTGCTTGACATGATCACAGCGATGGATGGAGGTGTTTGTGCAAAAATCGGAGAATCATGTTGCAAATTTGTACCATCACACGATGAAGAAAGGAGAATGCTTCGTCTGCGCGCTCCTAACGTACAGCATGGGAAAATCCAAGATGTTCGTGGCTGTAGAAATTGATGTCCCCATACCACACTGTATGTCACACGTAGCAATGTGCAACACCAGAGGACAATTTATGGGAAGAGACGCTTCACTGATATGGGCCACCGAAAAAGGACTACGAAGATGAAGATGGCTACGTCCAGGACATTAAAACAAGTAACAGGGCGCACACCAGGAAGCAGGTGAACAGATATGGGAATCCTGACGTCAAAGGATCAGGAACACGATGGGTAACAAACCCGAGACTGAACATTCAAGGAAAAACTGCAGAAGAGGCACACATCTGGAAGAACAGAGCCCAAATGCAGATCTGGGGGAACAGTGGTTTCCCCAAATGGATGGGAAGAAGGAGTAGTGATCTGCCGAGCTTGGATGGTCCTTGGAGCCTGCAAGGAAACAATATAAACTCTCAAAAACTGTACAAACCCCTATGGCCAAAGCTAGCAAAGTTATTAACCTGGGTCGAAGATAGAGGGGGACCCCTGCAGATAGTGCTACTGGAGAGCCCGAAACTATGCTTCAGAAACAATGGCACAATGAAGATGGGAGAGAATCTAAACTGCGGACGAATCTTTGAAGCTCCAGGAATGACACAAGGAACCGCAGTTATTATGGACCATTACTGGGCGTGGTGATCCAAGGCATACATAAGGCTGCTGAAAAACTGGGGAGGCATATGCACACTGGTGAACGTCCATGTTCCCGCACTAGTAATCCCTAAGAATAACCTGAAGTTGGACAGTTTCCCGAAAGCAGATGCTCATCTAAGGAGAAGGAGATCTGTGGAACTGGTATCCAGAATGAAGAGAGAAAATTACTTTTCTACCAAATCAGAAGAAGCATTCAATGCAATCCCATACGAGCACAGACTGTTTAGCCTCACATCAACAGTATTCACAACACTACTCCTGCCCCACATCCAAATTGGAGTGAATGCTAAATGGTTGCAGATAACCAGATGGGAGTTACTGCAGACCATCAATACCACTATAAAAGGATTTAACGCGATCAAGGAAGAACTGAGAGCAATCAGACCGATGACCCTCCAGAACAGATATGTGCTTGACATGATCACAGCGATGGATGGAGGTGTTTGTGCAAAAATCGGAGAATCATGTTGCACATTTGTACCATCACACGATGAAGAAAACGGAACCCTAACAGAGGCCATAAGTATGTTGACAAACTTGAAAAACCAGATGATCGATGAAAGTGATGAAGTGGACGATGACAGCTGGTTTGGAGCCCTGTTCTAATGGGTCCCACAATGGATGGCAGATGTATTAAAGTTTCTGGGAGCCCTACTAGCAATGGTACGGCTATGATGCTGTGTTATCAGGATAATCATTACACGGTGACAGAAAACTGCAAAGAAAGCCGTAGGGATGAAAAAAATGGTTGATGTCGAACCAGGATGGAAACCCAGAGACCTGACTGATGAAGAAATAAGAGACTTTGTGAAGGCCAGCAAATTTGTGCCAGAAGGAACAAGGTTCACATATCCTAAGAAACAAAGAAGGTATGAAGTAAAATGGATCTACTGCAGTCCAAATGGACAATGTCAGCTGATGACATGGAACAAAGACGAACACGTGAAAACAGCAGGGAGTTTGAAAGGGGTGATAAAAATATGGACTCCAAAGACTCACACATTCACACAATCATGTACAAACCCTGAAGACGATGAACATAACACCGAAGAATCAAAGGAAATAAATGCAAAAGAGATGGCAGAAGTGGTCGATGAACCAACTAGAGGGGGAAGTGTAGAGGAGGTCCCACACATGGCCTGCACCCCAGCCCCTCATTTCGAGGTACCAGGAAAGGACTGGCCAAGGTATGTGACGTATGAGGAGCAGATGAACCAACAAAGAACTGCACTGGGACTCTGCCCAGTGTACATCAGAGGATCCATACTGGTAGAAGCGCCCATAACCAGACAGCCCTGGGCAGCACGGTACCCTATCAGACAGCCGTACCAGCCGCTGAGACGAAATGAAGAGTGCCTACAGACGGTCCATGAAGAGACCCGAAGAGCTGTAATGGAAGGCCAGTGGAAATGACAGAGGGGCCTGGACAGACTCACAAATGAACGAAAGCAGCTATCGAAGATATTACGCCAGTGGGAGTAGCTATGAAAATAGATGTAATGGACACAGGAAAGAGATGATGTTAAAACATGAGGAAACGTTGCTATGAGACAAGATGGAAGTAATGAACCAGTTAAACGCGTGTAAATAGGCTTGGAATGCAAGAAGCTAAGAAAACGATACAACTTGCAATGCTTAGTAGAAGAATAGAGGGGCTAGCGCCAACTATATCTACCTCAATAAGGCACGCTATACAAGTGCGACTCCATTTTGTAAAAGTAAAGTATTCCCAGGTGGCCAGAGGCCTAACAGGCCTTGTTTCATATCCCAGCCAAAACCAGGAAAATGAGCGGGATCGAAACTCAACAAAGAGCAGCTTATGCCTGGGAAATCGAGGTCAACCAGAGAAGGGGAGGAGAGCGTCAGCTAACAGGAATCGAAACTTCAGAGCATACCAGCCTGCCCCATGAAGGTCAAGATAAGGGAGGCCCGTGCAGGTGGCGAGGCCGAAAACAGAATTAAATACACTAAAAGCTGGAAACTGAAGCAGATTCACGGTGAACAGACATGTGACCAAGACAGGCGCAAAGAATTACCAACGTCTGATGTCACCCTGATCCAAGGGTGCCATAACTTCTCCAGATAAGAGGCTACAGTTTCGAGGCCATGCCCAGCCAACTAATTGACACATAGCCCCAAGATGCTGATTGATGGAAGGGAGGCAGGGTGAAACTTGGGACACCAGGCACCTGGGTGTCCATTCAGCATGCTGCTAATTAAAAGTGGAAATTTATGTCTAGGGGTGTAACCTGCCCAATCACAATGGACCAAGTTATCTAGGGTCCTATATATCGTAGAACCAATGAGACGTCGTACTTGTAGTGACATCTATCACGTGTGATGTAGAGGGAGGGGTGTAGATGCCCACCCGATAAGAGTTATCTAATCTGCATGCTCCATTATCATATACAGATATACCACCTATATTTAAGTTACCTTTCCTAACCAATTATATTGGATGACAAGTTTTTTTAGAATTAGACGTCAATGATGACGAGTTTTGTGTATAAAAATTGTTGTTCAACTGAAGTTCGAGGAAGTCGGAGCGAGACAGGTGATTGCAACGATGCTGATTCCCAACTGCTTCCCTGTTTGATGTACTTGTCATTAAATGGACTTCCCTTTGCCAAATTACTGAGTCCTCATTATTGAGTCGTGTTGGAGTAAGTGAATCCTGCACCCCATCCCTCACATGGTGCAGCTATCTTGTCTTACAAGTACTAGAGGGTGAGCACTGACCTATGGGCCCATCGGTGGATATCTCGTCCTCTTTTACACCCGTGATTGCCTTTCTGGCTGTAGTTGATGGTTGTTGTGGGGTACGTAGAGCTGAAACTGCAGATGCAGGTCGAAAACTTCAAAGTCTGCGCCGCTCCTCCTCCTGGCTTTGTCCATTGCTGTCCTTAGGCCTCATTACACGGTAGGCGGTAGGGATTTAACGTTGCCGGTAATGAAATACCGGTAACGTTAAATCCCCATGCGAATGACGACCCGACACACCGCTATTAGCGGCACCGCTAAGTACGGTGCCACTAATAGCGGGCAGTCCGCGTGCGCGCGATCCACCATCCCGTAAATTACGCCATGCCGCTATTAGCACAGCATCACAAGTTGAGCGTACACGCCAATAGCGGCATGGTAAAGCCCCCCAAACCCCTTATCGCCATGGCGCAAATACCGGCATCGCGAACCACACGTTAAGAGAACTGAGCAGTGTTCCCACCTGCCACAGGTGGACACAATCAGCACAGGTGGAGGCAATGGAGACTGTGGCAGCTCAAAAGGAGCACACCACACCCCTTCACACACACCTTCCAACACCAAGATGGTTCCAATACTAGCAGCATTACATGGGCTGGAAGACATGATTGCAGCGCAGCTGCAACAACAACAGGCAGCACAAAGAAGACGCAGGGGGAGGAGGAGGAGGGCAAGACAGACACAGCAAGCACCACCACAGCACCTAATCATACCACAGAGGCACCCACCAATCCCCAGGATCAGAGCCAGTCCATTTAACCTAACCCCTGTGCAGATACACACCCTGTACCGTCTGGACCGGATACCATCACCAGCATCGTGGACATGATACACAACGACATTGTGAGCCTCATAGACATCAGAACTGCCATCCCCCTCTACTCAAGGTGGTGACTGTGCTCCACTTCCTGGCCACAGGCACCTTCCAGCATACAGTGGCCTAGATGCATGGCATCTCCCAACCAGTATTCTCACGCACGCTGAATCAGGTACTTGATGCCCTCCTGAAGCATGCACCTGAACACATATCCATGCTACAGACTGCCCAGGAGATTGCAAACACCAAAGTTGGATTCTATTCACTGGCAGGCATCCCAGGTTGCATCGGGGTCATCGACTGTACACATGTGGAATTGGTGGTCCCACATCGCAATGAAGTGGTCTACCGAAACAGGAAGCAATTCCACTCCATCAATGTCCAAATGGTATGTGACGCCAACAAGATAATCACACATTGCTGTGCCCGGTTTCCCGGATCAACCCATGACTCCATGGTCCTGCGGAACTCATCTATCCCACGCTACATGGAGCGACAAACCACACAACGTTCTTGGCTACTTGGTGAGTAGCAGGCCAAGCACATGGCAGTGTGATTGGGGGGGGAGAAACATACTCCAACTGGGTGTGATTGGGGGGGGGGGAGATACATACTCCAACAGGGTGTAGCTTGTCATCTGTCTGGGAAATGCACATAAAGATGTACGCCAATGTCCACCTGGGAAGGCCGCAACATACTAGAGATGAACCGACATGCAAGTATGAGCTACACTACACACCAGAAATTCCAGGTCTAGTAGCATCAAACATCCATTCACATACACAAAGCACAACATTGTACGCCACAAAATGGCCAGATTCCATACGTGCCATGAAGATAGTCATCCGGAATCATTCCAGCACAACATCAATAATGCAATGTGCCGTATGATGCATGCAAAAGGATCAGCCCTAGCCATACACATTGCATTTCACCACGCACCTTCACCACCACTGAAGTGATGCCTCACTGCATGGCAACATCTATGTTGGAATGGCAGTACAACAACAGTGAGGAACAAAATCTGCCTGGGCCCAGGGACACCTAAGACCTCGCCTCACCCAGGACATGTCAATTACTGTTGTAGACAGTAATGGGGCATGTCTACTTGCAGGGTCGAGCTCACCCTTGCACATTGCTGTCACACGGACCATCTGCATGTATGCCATTGACTGTGTACTGGAATCACTATGCAATGTCAATTTGGGTGATATGAACAGGCTGCTCTGCAGGTGAACAGTAACAGGACCTCATTTGTTCCCCCATACAGGTGATGCGGGCTATCCCCTGAAGAGCTGGCTCCTCACACCTGTACGTAACCCAAAGAGGAATACAATCGTGCACATACCCGTACCCGCATCGTGATCGAACAGACTTTTGGCCTTTTGAAATCACAGTTTAGGTGCATTAGCAGGTCTAGTGGCGCTCTCCTGTATGGCCATGAGAAAGTGGCTAAGATCACCATGGCATGTGTCATGCTGCACAATATGTGTATCAGACGGAATGTGCCACTGCCCCCTGACGTTGAAATAGAAGCACCTGATGAGGATGATGAAGCTGATGAGGACGGAGGCGAAGGGGATGCAGGACATGCAAGAGGGGATGGCCAGGAGGGACGTGCTGTGAGACAGCATCTGATCAACCAAATATTCTGAGGGACATGTTTTGGTACTGTCACATGGACATGGGTAGTGATGCACTGGTGTATGTTTAGAAGTACGCAATGAACACTGTCTCCAATAAAGTACACAAACACAATGAAGATGTCCCAGCCTGTGTTTTGATTAGACACCAGTGTATTAAGTAACAGAAAGATAAAAAAGTGCATGTCCCCAAACATCCCACCACCCTTCCCCCCACCACCCACAACAGACCCATAACACCCTTCCCCCACCCCCACAACAGACCCATGACACCCTTCCCCCCACCCCCCACAACAGACCCATGACACCCTTCCCCCCACCCCTCACAACAGACCCATGACACCCCTCCCCCCACCCCCCACAACAGTTCCTCATGTGTCTGCCATGTTTGTGTTGGCCCATGCATGCAGAGGAATCGCCATTAACCCCCTATTGGCCATTGTCTGTAGCAGCATTTGGAGGATGGCCAGACGTGCGCCTGGTGGTGCGTGTTGAGCGACGGAGGGGGCTTGTCTGTGTTGAGCCGGCAGATGACGATGGGGCAGACTGTCCTGGTTGTGAGAAGTGGCGGTCCATTGTGTCGGCTATGCGAGTAAGGACCTCCCTGAGCCTGGATATCTCGTCACACAGCCTGTCAGTACAGGCGTCCATCCTCTCAGTGGAGTGCCTTGCCGTCTCCACAATATCCTCCCTGAGATGGGCAGCCTCCTCAACATGCTGGCCAACCAGCACAGTCAGTTCCTGTTGACGCTGCAGGATGGTGGGCAGATGGAGGGCAGTGCTGGGTGATGGTGTGCCCTCAGATGCATCCATTGCAGCAGGTGAAGCCACCATGGGGGACATTATGGCTGGATTGTTGTCCTCAACAGTAACATCAGACCCAGGTGCCTGGAATGGTGCTGGCTCTGGGGTACTAGGGGGGCTTAGGGTGTGCATCTCCATTGGGCCAACTATAGTGTCCTCAGGATCAGATAGGGGGGCAGAGGCGGCTGCCTCTCCAGCGGAGCTTGCCGCAGCTGATGGTGGGCCCTTGGTGGCTGGTATTGGTGGCTGTGGGTTCACCTCCGGTGGTGGGGCTGAAGTTTGTGGTGCAGCTACTTCTGTCCTGGCAGTGGCACTCCTACGATGTTTCACACTCATCAGGTGTGACCTTCCCCCCTTGCCCCTTGATGTTGTGGGGGTGTCCTCCGAATCCTGTGCCCTTACTCGTAGCTGGTGCCTGGGATGCATTTGCGGCATCCTCACCCTCTGTATGTGAGCCTGTCAGGGACAAGAAGGGGGATGGCACTGGTTGCGTTTCAATCTAATTAATGCAGAATACATCAATGATGCAGTTGTGGCCATTGGGACTTAGTAGTTGTGGATGCAGGTGATGTGCCAGTTCAGTGCCTCATCCATGCATGGTTGTGTTTGGAACTTGTCTCTGGTGATGTGTGCATGTGTGTGTGTTTGGGTCTGACACTGACATGCTGAGGGATGGATGCATGTGTGGATGTGTGTCCATGCATGAGAGGATTCTGTGCTCACATATGGGGGGAACAGCACATTCACATAGCATCCTGTCATGTGTACACTCACCTCCATCCGAAGTGGTACCCATGCCTAGGTCCATGGTGCCTACTCCCTCAATGGATTCCACAGCGATTAGGTTTCCACAGGTCTCCTCCCATTCTTTAAGTCTGGTGGGTGAACCAGCTCCACCTGCACTGGCTATTCGATGGTTTTCGGCAAGGATGCCCCTCACCCGCAGTCTGAGGTCGTCCCACCTTTTCCTGCACTCACGCACAGTGCGGGTGCTGGAGCCCACTGCACTGACTTTCACTGCAACTTCTTCCCAATGGCTTTTTTTTTAAGTAGTGTCGGCCGCCGCATGTCATTGGCATAAACAACCTCAGCATTCTCAGCCAGGGTCTGGGTCAGCATGTTGAACTCCTCTGCTGTAAATTTTTCTTTGCACTGCCTGTCAGTGCTTTTTTTGAATGCCTTGGGCATGTTGTAGGTGTCCCGGATGATTTTCAACTGCTAACGACTCCAAACAGGTCCAGGGGGCAGAGGATGGCAATGGATTGTGTTTTTGAAGATGGGCGCCGTGCTCTTTCCCGTTCCTGTGCGATGACGCTATTTCCGGTTCTGCAATTTAACGGTCACTGCTAATTGCGGTGACCGCTATTTGCATGCAGCAGGAGGGCGGAGGTGCAATCTGCACTTTCGTCGAGGGTGGTAAGTGACTTTTTTGGGTCTTTACCGCCATGGCGGTAGGGGGTTTACCGGCATGATGCTATGCTCGTGTCCGCGTACTCGTAATGGTACGTTATTAGCGCCGTCTTGCGAGGGCGGACACGTTGATAGTGCCTTGCCGGTATTTTGAGGTTTTTACCGCACAACGTGTAATGAGGCCCCTTGTGTGTAGAGTGGTCGGAAAGGGTTCTTTCCATTACCCTTTCTGTCATGGACAATCGCTCGCCCCCGCCACATGAACATAGGAACACTCTGCTCACTCGCTTGCTCCGCGAGAGTGAGGTGTTTTAGGCGATCTGAAGAATGGGCAAGCACGCCTCCAAATAATAAACAGCAAAACAATTCTCACGCAGCCCAGCACGGCACAGGTCACAGGAACACTCTAATCACTCACCTTAAATATAGCTTGTTTGTACTTTTTAATGCCATTTTGGCCCTACTTGAATCATCTAAGGTTCGGCCCTCCTGCCATTTCTGATCTGTTAAGCTAACGTGTCTATGCAGGGTGACTAAAGTTTGGATGAACCAGGGCTTTGATATCTTCTTCTTCTTGGGTTTCAAACATGCGTTTTTAGAACATACAGCATCCATAATCCTGGTCCCGGCGATAAAATATTCCTCACTAAAAAGCGAGGCATCAATAGAGGCTAAAGTTCCCTTGACCTCTGCTCTTGGGACGTAATCCCGATCTTTAAAGTTATGAACTAATGGCACAGGTCTATGTTTTGGTAGATTCGGTGAGAACAATTTTGCAAAAAGATCGACCATTCAGCAGGGACGGTCTCTAACAATAATGTACTGTTGTCTCTCACCAGCAGCACATCCAGGCAGTGGGCTTTTACATGGGATGGAGCAGTCATCAATGGAGATAACCCATGATTGCCTATGATTTCCCAAAGTTCTTTCAAATCTGGGGTTGTATAATCATCTAGCCAAATATTGCTGGCACCCACAAATAGCAATTCTCTATATCTACTCCCTGTAAGAGTTAAAAAGTAGTCCAGGTGCTCCAGAAAAATTGCAGCAAGTCCCAGAGGTTTGTAAGCAAGGACAATTTTCACTGAAAAAGACGGCGACAGCCCAACAATCACCTCTCCCTCCTATGACCCATTCTCCAAATCTAGGGTTTCTAGGTGGGAGACTTGCAGTGCGGACCTATAGATGGCTGCTATGCCTGCCCCCTTACCCTCTCGATGTATAAACTGGACATAATAGTCTTCTGGCACTAGGTAATGGCACTAGGTAATGGAAGGAGGCCTGAGAGCCATCAGAAAACCCTACTTCCGTAATAAAGAGCATATCTAAATCTAGCATTAATGCTGCTTTCATTACTGACTTAACCACCCTAGCGGGTATTCTATGGACATTAGATATGGGTTTTAAAATCCCCAAATCCCGCTTTTTGTTTAGTGCTCTGAGGGTAAAATTACCCTTCTTATTATCCAACTCTCAGGATGGGCACATCAGATTTGTAATCCTCCATTTCCTTGTCCTTGCAATACACAACCAGTCAACTATACTGGTAACTGACCTGATATCAAGAGTTTCTGTTCAGTCATGCCCATCTCCAATTCCTTGCACGGTCAGCATAACCTGCACACTGCCACCCAGGCTGCAAACAGTCCTAAACAGACTACATGCTAAACAGACTTTCAGTGCTATGCGGATGAAACTCAGCTCATGTTCAGGCTACCCTCGGCCACCTCGTCCCCATCTCTCATCTCTAACTTCCTATCTGCCATCAAGGAGTGGTGTGCCGCCAATGATCTCTGCCTCACTGCCAGTAAGACCGAGATTCTCCTCATCGCTACACCCACTCCCTCCTTTCCTGTCACACTCTGGCTGGCCTCTCTTGGCCCTCTTCCTGCAGCCACCTGCGAGGCTAAAAACCTCGGGGTCATCTTCGACTCCACACTCTACTTCTCTCCTCACATCTCGGACATCTATAAGAAGTCATACTACCAGCTGCACCTCCTCAGACATATTCTTCCCTTCCTCTCCTTTCCCCAGAAGCTCACTGTCTGCAGAGCTCTGGTTCTCCCTAGGCTGGACTGCTGCAACAGCCTCTTTCTAAATCTGCCTGCTTCTACTCTCCGCCCTCTGCAACTCATCCAGAACAAGACTGCGAGCCTTGTTCTTGTCCTCAAGCCCAGGGATTGTATCTCTCCAGGACTGAAATCTCTGTACTCGCTCTCAGTGGCTGCGAGGATTAAGTTCAAAACCCTCTGCATTGTCCACAAGGCATTCTGGGTCCTGGGGCCTCAATACCTCAACTCTCTCTTCCTAAATATCTTACTTCTCGAGCTCTTCGCTCATCCGCCTTCAACTCCCTCGGTGTCAGTCGCTTCTCCAAGCAAGGAGTTGGTGGTAGATCTCTTTCTTCAGCTGGAGCCTCCCATTTGAACAGCCTCCCTGCCTCCCTGAAACTTGAGGAGAACCATCTCCGGTTCCAGAAGCACCTCAAAACCTTTCTCTCTGCTTCTGCTTTCTCCCTTCATCTCCCCTGCTGAACTCATGGCTGAAACTGCACTGGTTACCTGGCCACCCTCTCATCTCCAGCCCAGGTCCCCTCCCCCACCAGTTGTGCACCCGCACTGCCTCCCTGGCAACCCCCGCACTTGAGGACTGTTTTCTGGATCCCTACAGTCCCCCACCAGCACTTGACACCTGATGTCTGCACTTACCCTTGCACTTGCCAACAGCTGGCCGTACTTCTCTTATTGTTATTTATTCTATTTACCCCATGTACTGCACTGTCCTCTCCCCCCACCCACACCGCACTTTGCCCCTCCCTTTTCACCTGCACTTGTGCGGTCTGAATGACAGTTGGCCTATTAGGATCGCTGTCGCTGTCTTCTCTCTGTCCCCCACTTGCCGCGTCAAGCCTTGAAACACGTGTGTATAGGTGCATTATAAATGCCATATCATATCATACGTGTCAGCTCTTCATGCTGACGCGGCCCAGGTAAGGCATACAGCACCGCTGATGCTGTCATCTGGGTGCACTCTGTAGGTGCAGCTGGGAAATGTAGTTCGGAGACACCTAGGTGATTACCCACCAAAGTGCTACGATTGCTTCAAAATGCGGTAATCCCGTGAATGTGGTCCACATTTACTCACAATAGTTTCACCCCCTCAAATATGTTTGCAGCACAAGTTTAACTTTTTTAAATCAATTTAAAAATTCCCACAATATGTCAAATTATACATGCACCAAACTCCGTTGTCAGTTAAGGTTTCGCAACCTAGGTATCCGTAATGGCACTTCATTATGCAAGTAATACAGTGTGAAAGGAATACGAAGATCTGTAAAGCACTGGAAATGGGGCATCGTGAGACAAATTAACAGGTATATGTATATTTCAAAATGCACCGCTAGGTAGTTGAGAGCCTTTTAGCAGTAGCAACACATGCGTAAGTAAATTCCACTTGAAATACCCTTATTAGTTTACCCTATACAATTGAACAACTCCTATATGCAGTACTAGACGGCTGCACCGGCCACTGTAATTCCCAGATCTTGAAGCAGTCTACGTGGCATCAAGAGGCCAGCGCATATCTCACAATGAGTAGATGTTCAATAAGGGCCCGATTCATGGAATTGTTTGCACGGTTCAAAGCAGGGGTCAAGTTCTAAAAATAAAATTGGGCGGCCTCATCAACAAACGTAATGGGATCTGATATCGCCAGAAATTAGCACATCAAGGTGAAATATGCACATTTCATTAAATTGGCTTTGTATAACCACCCAAATTGCACGGGGCGAATGTCATTTGCCTTTCATAATCAAAACACACACAAAACCAAGAGAGGATATGTTCTTCTAATAATGTTTTTGAAAACATTCAAATGTGTGCATGTCTTAAACTCCAATAACCAATACATATGTTTTCCCGGGAACACACAGTACCGAAATGAAACATTTCACCTTTAGTTGTTTCTTATTTTTCAGCAGGTTATAAAGTACAGTGGTGAAGTGTCGGCCTGCAAACCTGATGATTGCGGTACAATCCCTGAGGGCGGTTTAAGTTCTTAAATTCAAGGAAGACTTCAATGTTTCTCATTTTAGCTGGGGGGGACTGAGTCCACCCTCTAAAAAAAGTGGGTGGACACAAACTCTGATTCATGGAACTGCAAAGTGTCTTTTTGCAGTGCAAAGTTCATTTTGTACTGCAAAAATGACTTTGCACTGACTTTACACAGCTCCATGAATCAGGTTTTGCGTAGGCAGTGCAAAATCACTTTTCGGCAGTTCAAAGTCATTTTGAACCCTGCAATAAATTCCATGAATCCGGCCCTTAGTTGGTAGTAATGGGTCATGGGCAGTGACCAGAGTGTTGGCAATGACTGAAGTGACAAAAGCGAGCAATGGGCATAATTCATACTGACCCACTATTGATATGATATGGCATTTATAACGCGCCTATACACAAGTGTTTCAAGGCGCGACGAGGCAAGGGAGGGGAACAGAGGGAGGGCAGAGGCAACGATCCTACTAGGCGAGGCGACATTGAGAACGCACAGGTGCAGGGGAGGGGGGAAGGGGAAAAGTGTGAGGGGGAATGGGGAGAGGAAGTGCCGTACATGGGATAAACAGTAAAATAATTAAAAACAATAAATAAGAACAACAAATAAGAAGTGCAGCCAGCTGGTTGCAGGTGCAAAGGTAAGTGCAGAATCAGGTGTCAAGTGCTGGTAGGGGGCTGTAGGGATACAGAAAAAGCCCCGCAGTGCAAGGGTTGCCAGGGGGGTGGTACAGGTATGCAACTGGAGGGAGGGGACCTGGGCCTGAGAACAGAGGGTAGCCAGGTGACCAGTGCAATTTCAGCCAGGAGTTGAGCAGGGGAGAGGAGGAGGGAAAGCAGAAACAAAGAGCAAGGTCTTGAGGTGCTTCGGAACCGGAGATGGTTCTTCTCAAGTTTCAGAGAGGCAGGGAGGCTGTTCAAAGAGAGGCCCCGGCTGAAGAAAGAGATCTACCACAAACTCGTTGCTTGGAGAAGCGACTGACCCTGAGGGAGTTGGGGGTGGATGAGTGAAGATCTCGAGAAGGAAGATATTTAGGAACAGGGAGTTGAAGGCATTGAGGCCCCAGGCTCTAGAAGGCCTTGTTGACAATGCCGAGGGTTTTGAACTTAATCCTCGCAGCCACTGGGAGCCAGTGCAGAGAGTTCAGTCCTGGAGAGATACGATCCCTGGGCTTGAGGCCAAGGACAATTCTTGCAGTCCTGTTTTGGATGAGTTGCAGAGGGCGGAGAGTAGAGGCAGGCAGATTTAGAAAGAGGATGTTGCAGTAGTCCAGCCTAGAGAGAACCAGAGCTCTAGAGACAGTGAGCTTGTGGAGGAAGGAGAGGAAACGAAGAATACCTCTGAGGAGGTGCAGCTGGTAGTGTGACTTCTTAGAGACGTCAGATATGCGAGGAGAGAAAGAGAGTGTGGAGTCAAGGATTACCACAAGGTTTTTGGCCTCACAGGTGGGAGTAGGAAGACAGCCAAGAGATGCCAGCCATAGAGTGAAAGGAAAGGAGGGAGCGGGTGTGCCGATGAGGAGAATCTCAGTCTTTCTGGCAATAAGGCAGAGATCATTAGCGGCGCACCACTCCTGGATAACAGACGGAAATCAGAGATGAGTGAAGGAGAAGAGGTGGCTGAAGGGAGCCTAAAAATGAGCTGAGTGTCATCCGCATAGCTCTGAAATTTGGGGCAGAGAGCAGCAATGCAGTGGGCAAGAAGTGCCAGGTATTGGTTGAACAGCCAGGGAGAGAGGTTAGACGCCTGGCGAACACCACAAGTAGAGATAGATATAGAGGATTGGAAGGTCCCAGGGTGGACCTGGGAGGGTCGCTCAGAGAGGAAAGAAGTCAGGTAAGCCATGGCCTGATCGGTGATACCCAGGTTATCACAGAGATGGTTGATGAGGATGGCATGGTTGACCGTGTCAAAGGCAGAAGAGAGATCAAGTAGGATGAGTACACAGGGGGTGTTGGAATCATGATTGGAGAGCAGGTCTTCACGGATGTTCAGGAAAGCAGTTTCTGTGCTTCTGGCAGCTCTGAAGTTAGACTGGTGGTCATGGAGACAACCAACCAATTCAGTGTGAAGATTAACCTGGGAGATGGCCAGTCTTTCTAGGATTTTCCCCAGAAAAGATTGGGTGATAGTTAGCTGGGCAGGACGGGTTGGCAGAGGGTTTCTTAAGAAGAGGGTGCACAAGGGAGTGCTTCAAGGGGGAAGGGAAGACACTGATGGTGAAGGTGTGGTTGCAGAAGTTGGCCAGAGCAGGAGCCAGGGTGTCAATGTGGTCCTTGATGGTTCTGGAGGAACAGGGGTGAACCTGTTTTGACAAGACTTTCATAGAGTCTACAAGCCTTATCTGGGGAGAACAGTTAAAATGGCAGAGAAGGAGGGAGGAGAGGTGGTCGAAGAAGGGCCAGAGGAAGAGCAGGGAGTGAAGGGAAGAGGGGGAGAGGAAGAGAGAGAGGATAGGATGTCCTGAGTTTTTTAAATGAAATGAGAAGCCAGAGCTGTGCTTAGGGCCATGGAGGGGGCAGGAGAGGTAGAGGCTTCAGCGGGATTGGCCAGCTCCTTGCAGATTTTAAATAGTTCGGCCGAGTTATTAGAGACCGCAGAGACATGGGCTTGGATGTGAGCTCTCTTCTTGGTGTGGACAGAGAGCCTGTATTGCCTTTTGGAGCAGGCAGCAGGCCAGTTTGTCAGAGGATGTACCGGAAGCACACCATTTCCTCTCAGCCACCCTGCACTTGCATTTGAGGGTGACAAGGTCAGAGTCGTACCAGGAGTTGCACTTGGCTTTGAGGGATGGGGGGTGAGAAAGTGGTGGTGAAAGCCTCAGCTGACACACGCTTCATGGGTCGGATAACTGATAAGGTGGGTGGCAGTGCTGAAGGTGGCTTGGCCTGAGGGGTAGAGAGATATAACTTTATAGTCAAGATTATTCTCATGCCACGCAAGTGTGGTAAAGTAACTTGTCAGAGCTGCCAGTGACCCTTCATAAATAGAAGGAGCTGGGACAAACAGTCACCAGAGCAGGCAATTGTGATGCATCCCCCTGCTGGACTCGTGGGGTGGAGTGTGGTGTGGCCAGGGTGTCTGGGTGGCTCCACTGGCTATGTGATGCTAGGCCCAGGGTCGGTGAGGGGAGGATCCATTTGCCTACCCCACCATGCCCTAGTCCATTGGCAGGTGCTGGTCACTTCGAGCAGGAACATGCTTTGGGTCCTTTACAATGCCAAATACAAGTAATACACCTAAACCTAACCTCCCCTGTAGAACAATCATGTCTAAAGGCTGTTACCAGCAGCAGGTGCAGAAACCCCATGAGGTACCTTTGCATGCAATTCGGAAACCCATATAGGGTTACACTGGGGCCACCTGGGATGATGGGTTTGTCCAGTTCTTCTCGCAAAGTTAAGGCTCCAGCAGAAGGGCTACATCTGGGAAATGCAAGGTCCACTGCATGACTACTGCTCCATACATGAAACTTACATGTGCAAGCAACCACACCAAGAGACCTTCGTTTTTATAGTTCACACATGTGACTGAGCAATACTGTATGACTCCGGGCAACATGGAGCTCTACTGAAATAGCCCCACTCCCGGCCTTAGCTAAATGTAACTCTAAAATGGCATCCAGCCTTTATCAAGGGAGGTGAGGGCCCACTGAAGGGGCATAGTAGCATAACAATGTCAGTTCCAAGCTGAAAATAATGAAACACCCGAATTCGAGGGTGGACTGTGGAGTGGTGATAGAAGTGTGGCTGTTTGGAAGCAAAGAAGGAGTTTCTGGAGTGTTGGAGTAGAAACCAGGATTAGGTTGTATTGTTCTTATTTGTAATGCACATATGCAACCCAAGAAGGAACCTCGCAGCAAACTGCATCTGGGTGCAGGGGACACTTAAAGAGGAAACAAGGAGTGAATATTATTGAAAAAGAAATGTTTTTAGCTTTTTGTCTGGAACAAACAATTTATTGAAGCATATTTGTGGCACATTTCTTATTGAATGGCGGGTGTAGGATTTGTAGGTTGCAAGAAAGAAGCAGTGTGTGAGGCTACAAGAGAACATGGTTGTCATTAATTGCACATTTTGCATCAGTTTAATAGGAAGTGTCCACGGTGTACCTGGCTTGACAGAACAGTGTTTGTTTTGCTGTACTTTTTTGGTTTAATGTAAATGCTAATATTATTAACTCAACTATCAGTTGAGTGAAAATATTGCCCCCCTGTAATCCAATCCCACAAGGATCCACACACCCCACTCACCAATTCCCCATCACACTTTACACTCGCCAACCTCTCACTCTTCCAGTCTTGCACATACTCATATGCTCTGCCACACTGCCAAGTCACAATTGCACTCCCTGGTCCTCACTACACTACCAACCATGCTCCCAATCCACACCTTGCGCTCCCCATTTCCTCCTGCAGTCTACAGTCCTTTATCCTTTCTTGCTCCTTCTGCATCTTGCATCCTTTCTCCCATTCTATTGCACTCTTCACCCACCCTTCACCCCAATCTGCAGCTCACTGCCTCTGTCCAGCCAAAAGCTACCTCTCTGCTTTCTGGCCCATTGATACCCCTCGAGCCTGCCACTCGCTCTGCTTTCTGACCTTCCGCTCTCTCTCTGATTTGTGGCTCACCGCCCCACCCTTGCCCACTACTGCCTATCTGCTTTCTTGCCCATCACTCGCCATCTGACCAAACCTTGCCCATTCTATTTTTTCCCTGTCTCACATTATGACTATTTTTGTAATTCTTTAAAAGTGTAGATTTTGGGCTAGATCCTCAAAAAATGGGGAATCTGAAAATAGAGCAGAGACTGCACTGTTTTCACATGCCTCATTTTTGGAACTACGAAAGTCACCTTATTCTAAAAGGTGACCTCTCCATTTCCAGTGGGCTGAACTGTAGCGCAAATGGTGCAGTCGCCAGCCACCTTGAAGACATGAGGGTTTGGAGGGTGCTCTATCGGCACTAATGTTCTACATGCTCCACGCACAAGCGTCTTTCACTGTAAGGGGTGCTTAAAGAGCCTGTCACATTTAAAAGGGCATCCTGTTTGTGAACTCAAGGCACACTTTTTAATACACATAAACACCCCCACTTTTGCACAAATGTGCAAAGCAGTGAAAAAGGGTATCTGAATGTTATGTTATGTTACTTTGCATTAATATAGCGCCTTATGTACCTTTGGTAAGGTCTCAAGGCGCTGGTAGGTTGAATGCCCTCGGGAACTGAAGTTCAGATCAGTAGAGCGAATAGAGAGAGTCATAAGGTGCATGTGAGCACCGGTATGAGTGCAGCTGATGTGGCATTCATGTGATAGCTGCTTCTTAATGTTAGGTGTGGTGGTTGAGAGATCATGAGTATGTGTTCGCTCTGGCAGGATGTTATCCAGACTGATTCTGGCTGCGTTAGGCCTGAGGAGAACGCCTAGGCTGGGGGGTGTGTACCAGCAGTGTTTATTTAGGGTGATGGGGAGTATGAGGCAAGTGATGGTATGAGAACAGCTACACCAAATGGTGTCATAGTATTGCCGTATTCTAGTTGAGTGGTGGTGTTAAGAAGAGATTAAGCATGGAGATGTAATATGGTGGTTTACCTTAGGTGGTTGAGATCGACCCCACTCCAATAGTTCCATGTACTCCAACCGGTCCATGTACTCCGAGCTGTTCCGTGTATTATGGCCGAATCAAGCACTCGGAACCGTTCCTTTCAATGCTCCTTCACACGTTCCATGCACTCCAAACCATTCATGCAAGTCACGTCAATCTATGCACTCCATCCGTTCCATGCACTCCAATTCATTCTATGCTTCACCAATCCGTTCCATGCACTCCAATCAGTTCCATGCACTCCAATCCGTTCCATGCACCACAATCTGCTCCATGCACTCCAATCCGCTCCATGCACTCCAATCCGCTCCATGCACTCCAATCCACTCCAACCCGCTCCATGCACTCCAGTCCATTCCATGCACTCCATGCAGTGCTCCTTTCATTCGTTCTACCCACGTCACCTTTTTTCATGCATCATCCTTCCACATACGTTATCTTCACACGTTCCATACACTTCAGTGGTTCCAGCCACTTCACCTGTTCCACCCATTTCATTGGTTCCAGACACATCACCCGTTCATCCACCTACTTCATCCGTTCTACCACTTCACCTGTTCCGCCCACTTCATCCATTCTACACCAGTTCATCCGTTCCATCCACATACTTCATGCTTTCCCTCCACATACTTCACTCGTTCCAACCCCATACTTCTTCTGTTTCAACCACATTTTCACTTGATCCATCTACTTCACCCGTTCCGTCGACATACTTCACCCGATCTATTTAATATATTCAACCCATTTTGTCCACATACTTCACCCGTTCCTTCCTTATACCTTACCCATCTCGCCCTTATACATCACCGTTTCTTCCAGATCCATCATACGTTCCTGCTACCCACTTCACCCATTTCTCCCCCATTACACCCATTACTTCCAACCACCTCACCCGTTTCTTCCAACCACTTCACCCGTTCCGTCCATATAGATCATCAGTTTGCTCCATATTCGCCACCCGCTCTGCACTCTACACCCGCTCCACACTCTACACCCACTCATCGGTCCGTGTTCTACACCCGCTTCGCACTCTACACCCGGTCCGCAACCGCACTATACCCTACATCCGCTCAACACCACTGCACCCTACCTCTGCTCAACACCCTAAATCTGCTCAACACCCTCCATCTGCTCAACACCATCATGCCCTACTTCTGCTCAACACCCTACATCCTTTCCACTCTACTATCTACACACACCCTACATCCGCACCACAACCTACATCCGCACCATGCTCCTATTTGCTCACATTCTCATCCGCTCCTCTCCCATCCGCTCCTCTATTCACACCATACATCTGCACCACAACCTACATCCGCACCACGCTCTCATCCACTCCACGAGTGGGAATGAGGCACCCTTGGGTGAGACACGGTATCCCCCTTTCCCTTTTCTAATGAGTAAAATATCATGCAGGCCTTTGCAGTTGATTACAGGTCCCTTCCCTATCATAAATCATGTCCCAGTAAACACCAGTCAGGTACTGGGACAAGGAATGGACACACCAGAGCCATAAATGCTCTCTTTCTGGATTCTTACTCACACCAACACCACTTAGGTGAGACGAGAAGGCCACCATTAACACAGAAGACAGACTGGAAGAAGAAACATAGCGGTCTAGTTGTTAGACTCATTATCATGGACCCGGGAACTTTAGAACAGGCTCAGCTGAGAGGATTAGAGAGGCACAGAGTGGTGCGCGAAGAAGAGTTCCAGAGCAGAAGTTGTGGCTGCGAGAAGGCACCTTCCCAAGATGCTGAGAGGTACAGAAAATGTGATCCGGTGCAGTGAGCAAGAGGGGCTCGTTGGCAGTCTGAGGCGGAGCTGGGGAAACAGTTCGGCATGGAGTGAAGTAACCGGGAGCGTTGGAGAGACTCCCGAATGCTCACAGGTGCAGGACTGCTTACTGCAGTTTACCAGAGCTCTGAAGTAAGCAGCAGGGAAGCGAGGAAGCCGTGGAAGATGCTGTATGCTAGAAGGAACCCGCACAAGCAGACCGCGAGTGGAGAGAGTTCTCCAGAAAGCTGCAGAAAGTGGGAAACAGTCTGTGAGAAGTCCAGTGTGACCGCCTGGGTGAAAAGGGGGCCCTCAGACACAGTGGCTGGGCGGTTTAGTGCAAAAGATATTTAATTTTGAATAAAGATGAATATAAGGAAACCAATATGAAAAAAGTAATTAACATGATGAGAAGCCGTAAAAACAAGCATTTACAAAAGTCAAATAAACAAGCATTGTCCAGAGTTAAATAGGCAACCATCGCAAAGAGCCAAGAATAATTGTGCAAAATAACTATAATAGTAACAAAGCCTATATACCAGAGAAACCTGGAAAAAGGGTGACAGATGCTTTGATCAAGAAACCTGAAACCTGAAACCGAGAATATGTTTCCTAACAGAAGAGTGTACTGGGAAGCTTATGATGGATTGTGCAAAAGAACTATAAAAGTAAGTGAGTTTCCTAGCAGGAAAGTGCACTGGGAAGCCTATGTTGATCTTACAAGTGAAAGGTACTAAACAAGTGCATGACAACACAAGTGAATATAAAGCTTTGCTGGCACTTTAGAGGATACTTAGTCAAGCCTCACTGTGAAGCTGAAACTGTGGCAAGATACCTATGAAACAGATAGGTTGTGTGACCTGTAATGGGTGGACTGTGTAGTCCGACAGCTGCACCTAGACCAAATACACCCACCTGAGGAAAAGTCACTTTGTGATTGTTGGGATTGAATAAAGGAAAAACAGTGTGAACTGAAATTGAGGAATTGAACTTTATACATTGGTGAACGACAACCAAATCCGAGGAGCAGGGAAATGCCAATGGAATTGTGTTATTTTGGAACTTTGAATATCCCAAGGAATTGTATTATTTTGAAACATTGGAAGACTTGAACGCTTGGGAACAGGGACCCCTCTTTTGTAAAGTGAACTGTTTGAACCTTGGTAAAGGGAAAACTCAGGGACCTCTTTTGGGGGTTACCAGGGGTTGCAACTGCAACCCCAGGGGGCCACAGTTGCAACCCCTGGGACACCATTGTGACCCCAACTTAAAAAGAAAATGTAAACAATTTTTTTTGCAAAAAAAGAAAAAGAAAACATGTTCTCCTGGTGCAGTGGCTCCTCCCGGGGAGGGGAGCCCCGCCACACCAGGTCTGTTGGGTCCCCGGCCTAGTCCTCACCCATCAGGGTGAAGGCTGGGCCGGCGAGGCACTCAGTAGGGGTTGGAGCTGACCGGGACATGAAGCATGCCACGTTCAGCTCCAACCCATTCTCCCTCGACTTCCCTGCAGCTCACATACAGAAACCAGGAAGCTCTCCCAGCTTCCTGGTTCCTGCCTGTGACCAGCACGGAGGAGCCAAGGGGACATGAAAGGAAAGACCAAAGCTGCAAGGAAAAGGTAAGTAGAATTTTTTGTTGTTGTAATATGATGTGTGTTTTGCATGTCTGAAGTGCGTGTCAGATGTATGTATGTGAATGGTGGGTGAATGAGATGTGATGTGTGTTTTTGAATGTTCTGGGTGGGTGGGTGTGTGCCTGTGTAGAGAATGCAATGAGTGCATGTAAGAGAAGGTGTGAGTGACTGGTGGGTGTATGAGAAGTGATGTGATGTGCGTTTTGTGGTTGTGTGTGTGCCTCTGTAGAGAATGCAATAAGTGGATGTAAGAGAAGGTGCGAGTGACTGATGGGTGAATGAGAAGTGATGTGATGTGTGTTTTTTAATTTCTGGGTGGGTGGGTTTGTGCCTGTGTAGAGAATGCAATGAATTGATGGAAGAGAAGTTGTGAGTGACTGGTGAGTGAATGAGAAGTGATGTAATGTGTGTTTTTGAATCTTCTGGGTGGGTGGGTGGATGTGTGCCTGTGTAGAGAATGTAATGACTGGATGCAAGAGAAAGCGCGAGTGACTGGTGGATGAATGAGAAGTGATGTGATGTGTGGTTTTGTATGTTCTGGGTGTATGTGTGTGTGTGTGTGTGTGTGCTTGTCTAGAGAATGCAATGAGTGGATGGGTGTGTGCCTGTGTGAGTGACTGACGGGTGAATGAGTATGAATGTGGTAGTGTGTGTTTGAATGTTCTGGGTGGGGTTTGGTGTGTGCCTGTGTGGTTAATCCAGTGTGAGTGAGTGCGAGAGGCATTTTGGTGCAGTCAGTCTAGCCATTGCTTACTTTGGCATGACATTTATTACTCTGAATCTTTAAAAAAGCAACCATGATAAGTAGTGTTACTGCACTAGGCTGATTTTTTGGTGTAGAGGCCTGTATATTCTTCACTGTAGCATGACTTTTTAGTAACTGAGCATCTATGATGAAACAAGCAAGATAAGTGTTCTTATCGAATATAAAATGCGCCCATTCAGATGTCATTTGTGGATTGGGCTGCTCCTTTTTTAGGGCACAACTGATGAAATGCACGCATGCTCCTTATCACTTGGGCCCAAAACATTTTTGAGAAGCTGTTACTTTGCGTTTTAATTAAAAAACTGCAGTTTTTGCAAAAACTGGATGTTTTCACAGGTGTTTTTGCAAAAAAATGATGTTTTCACTCCTTTTTCTTCAATCGAAAAATCGTAAAAATGTGGTCGATGAATGACCAGTGGGATATGATTACAAAATGTAGGACCCAACAGAGAGGAATCTCTGTAACCACACAAACAAAATCATGAGCGGTGGACCACCAGTAACTCTTTATCCACAGAGCACAGTAATCTGGTTGTGAGATTTAAGCTGGTAAAATAGCTCTGAGGGTTGAGTGCTTGCTGCTGTGATCCATGTGCGATCTGCAGGTTCAAATTCCGGCAAGACCAACTCAGCCTTTCATCCTTCCGAGGTGGATAAATGAGTACCAACTTCAGCTGCATCATATTGTATGCAAATATGTTTTCTGTAGAGCGCTTTGGTGAAAGCGCTATATAAATAACACATCATTAGGAGAAATCTTTGAGCATAAATAAAGTGGAACCAGTTTGTGGATACTCTTATAAGTGGGGCATAACTCCATGAAGATAATCCTTTGTTGAATGGGCAATCAATGGAGGTCTCTTCTGTAATCAGACACAGAAGAAAATGTGGGTAGATTGAAAAACAGCCAGACGGCAGCATTTTGAATCTTTCGTAATATATGAAGCAGGTTGTTAGAGATGCCTGCATAAAGAGCATTGGCATAGTCCAATTGAGAATATATAAGGGCACCAAATACCATGGGATATCGTTCCCTGTGGATAAACTGAAGGATGAACTGACCTAAGCAGAGGAAGTTTTGGAATATGGGCTCTAGCAAGCTCATTCACTTGAGCTGTGAGAGTCAGATGAGTGTCCCAAGTAAACCCCAACCAAGTTCCTTACTTTTTGAAATAAAATGACGATAAACCAAAGAGGAACGGATGAGGGTGGGGCACGAGTCGAGCCGTTAACCAAATAAGATTGAGATGGGGCAGGATGTAGAGATATTGCCAGAGGGCAGGAGAGAAGAAGTGGTGAAACATAAGCGGGTAGAGGGGAGTGTGGTGGCTGGAGGGAGAGCAGAAGGATAAGAGGAATGAGGGAAAAGTAAAGACAATGTTAGAGGTGACATCACAGAAGAGCAGGAGCTATGTATTTAGGGGTAGGTTTGAGGTAACATTAAGGGTGCAGAGAAGGAGTGTGTTCAGTAGGAGTTTGGAATTGGTTGCAAGAGAGAAATGGAGGATGACATCCTTTGGAAGTTGAAGAATGCTTTAAGAGAGAGAGAACGAGGAATGCTTTATGAAGTAGGTTGGAGGAGAAGAGTAGTAAGGAGAAGGTTAGGAGAAACATTTGACAAAATGGAATTGAAGAGGAGTGGTTGTATGGACATATGGAATACGCATCAAGGAGGTACAGGAAGAGGTGATGTTGAGTAAAGAAAAGAGGAGCAGATCATTGTGACCTGTTGAGGAGGTTGAAGAGAACAGGCTGTGGTAAAATAGTGCCAGGACCCTGGGAGAGGGAGGTGGCAAGCATCCCCCTACAAAGCCTGTGAAGATGGTAAGGATACCTTCCTCTCTGTGACTGCTCCGTATTTACCTCTACTATTGCTTGACCCCGGAGATATGTGCACACAGGATCCTGAAACGCAGGTGAGTGGGCTTGCAAGGTATCAAGGGGCAGAAGCAGAGGACCTGAATCTACAGAACTGAGAGCCAAGAAGGAAGTGTGGGGCCACTCAAATCCCGACTATGTGACAGAGAACTGATGCTATAGCCAAGAAGGGATTTCCCGGGTTTGATGATCACAAAAACCCAGAGACTTTTTTGAACTCCCAGACTTCTGTTAAACCCAAAGACCTTTGGTATTTGAACCCTAGTGTGAAGAATGACCACATATGAGTTTTGTTTTTCTTACTTAGTTTACCCACCCTGAATCAAGGGCGAAGAAACCCCAATATCTATTGCTAATGGAGTAGCCCACCTCATTTGTTTGATACAATGTTTTTATAGTAAAACATCCCTGTTAATTCCCAGTGTTAGTGACTTAAGGAAGGTTCCCAGGGGCAGAGACCTGGTTGTAAGGTATTCATTTATTTTGCCCAACATTGCGATTACCTTTAATACACCTTGACCTACCTATTGTTGTGCCTGGCTGGTGTTTATCCGCTTACATTTTTGACAGAATATAGGCGTAGAAGGCATAGAATAATGCCACTAGCCCTATTCAGTAACACACATGTGCCACTATGCCAGCATCATACCAAGTGAAAGCTCATAGCTCCACTCATCCATGGCCAGAAGCACTCTGACATCAAGAAGAGTTAGTGTGACTCCCAATGGGACTCCATGAGCTGCTGGGTCATCCAATCATCATCACAGGTAACAGTGGTACCAACGGCACAGGGAGAGGCAATGTCCTCACACATACAGCAATGTTAATTGCACATTGGAAGCAGTGCAAACATTCTGGTGAAAATGAGTAGTCAAATAATTGCATGCAGGCATACATTCAACAGCTAGTGTGCCTTGTGCAGTAATCACCACTTGCATTACAAACCCTTGTCACGTAGGAACAAAGGAGTTCTTAAATTGCCAGTAAGTCAAGGTCTTGCTCCCACATGTGTTCCCTTCAATGGGTCTGAGTAACTTGGCCTTTGTTTTGAGTCAGCCATGTTGTTTAAATCGAAGACAACACCAGCTGCATTCACATGTCCATTATACACTTGTCTTGATGGTTGCCCATTATCCTACTTCTCCGATGGTATTCAGAAGAGTACTGTAATGTTTCACGGTTTCAGAGTTTATACATTGTCTCTTGTGTATATGATCACATTTCTCTTACAAAAGTGAACATTATTTAAATGCAGACCTTTGTGTGAGTAAAGATTTCACATTATTGTACTGACATGTCGCTGGAGTGGGTAGAGCTATGTTCGTCTGAACATACAACCCCTTGAGATGGAGTGCGGACCTCATGATTGCCTTGGATGTGACACCATTATGCACAGAGATGTGTGTATATGATGGGGCCAATTCTATGGGTGGCAGTACCGAGTCTGTTATTGCTTTGGATATGTGTCTGCACTGTAATGCAGAATCCAGTGCAACGGTTCTGCATCTTTGCTTTTTCTATCCCACTTGCTCTGCAACTGTGCTCACTCCTCTGAATGGTGGGAGTGATAATCGCTTTTCTCTCTTCTAGAATATCCATGATGGCTTTTGGTGGGAGAGTGTGGCGCGGGGGGGGGCTTTTCAGGGTTGTAAAGCTCCTACTTGGACATGCCAAATATATTGGCCTACAACCTGACACCTCAGGACCTGTGCTTTGCCTGGTGTGTTTGTGCACAGCATATGACCGTCCACTCATCAGCCATTCTGTTCCTTTTCCTGAGGTGAACCTCTTCCTCGCCTGCAGGTTCTGTCAGGTGTACTTTGTTTACTTGATGGTAGGACTTGTGTGGGTATGCACTAATGCACATAACTTGAGTTGGATTTGGGATTAGCAGTCTAGGCAGATTGGTGTGTGTGTGTCATCTGAGGCACCTGTTCCAGGCTTTGTTTGATAAGCCTGAACTGAGATGCATGTGTAGACGGGTATTTTGTGATTGCTGACTTTTTTAAACAGACTGATCTAAAGTTGGCCAGTTGGCCAGTATTTGACGTTCAGCATTAATTATTTTGTTTGTGGAATTTGTGGGGGTATGCCATTCTGTGCTGGGTGTGTAAATGCGCATTATCAGTGTTGTATTGTTTACAGCTAGCACTGGTATTTTCGCCAGCGGCACATTGGTGGGCAGTATGTTATTTTAAACTGACTTCTGCCGTTATTTGGGCCATGTGCATTGGGGCTGACTCTACCACTGACAATGAAAAGTTACCACCGGCGATATGGGCGATATTGACAATATCTGTTCTGTAATATGGCCCCGCCAGCATCTGCCCAGTGCTGACTGACTACATTTTGCAGTGGGACCTTTAACCACATTTTGCTATGGTAGGTTTGGGGCAGATAAGAGGGCAGGGGATAATAGAATAGGGGTTGGGAAGTGGGAAGTGTAAGGTTCTGGGGAGGGGAGGTAGAACCGTGGTTACAGGGTCTGGTCCCCACAAACAAACTGCAGTAACATGTGGTTATATGTCCAAGGCTGATAAATGTCACGAACCCCATGTCTCCTGTAAGCAAATAATAGAGGAGGTGCTTATATAATCCTGTGAGTCTCAGTCACCAGTTTTTATAAGAATCCAGCAATATTACAGCTGGTTATTTGTACGCATATATTCATATATTTGACCCTTCGGTCACAGGGAACTATAGGCCCATCACAACCGTCCCCTTCCTACTTAAAATACTTGACAAAGCAGCTTATCTGCAAGTGCAAAAATTCTTAGAAGACAACCACCTCCTTGGTCTCTGTCAGTCAGCCTTTCGGCCACGACATGGCACTGAAACGGCCCATCTCGACCTTAAGAACCAAATGGATGACCTCAGAGACGCTGGCAAACCAGCGCTCCTTCTCCTACTCGACCTATCAGCAGCCTTTGACTTGGTAGATCAGAAGACCCTGTGCCACCATCTCACCACCGCTGCCAACTTCTCGCCTAGTGCCTGCAACTGGATAACCTCCTTCCTTCAGGAGAGAGGAATGAAGGTATTCTCTGAATCCTCATGTGCCACACCCAGCATCATTAAATGCGGTGTTTCCCAGGGTTCAGGCATTGCTCCCACCCTGTACAATCTTTTCATCAGACCCCTGTTCAAAATCCTGGATGCCCTGGGCATCTCCTACATTAACTATGCGGATGACACTCAGGTACTCATACCCCTATCAGGCGATTACGCGTCAGATTCGAACACCCTAAATTCCATCTACTCCACAATCCAATCCTGGATGCAGATAACTGGTTATGCCTCTCAATAGCAAGAAAACTGAACTTCTGCTGATTGGACCCCCGTCCACCTTGGGCAAGCTGGACAAGCAATACAATTGCTTCTCTGTGGACAATATTCCCATCCCGGTGTCCCAGGTGATCAAGACCCTAGGCGCTTACCTTGAACCCACCCTAACCATGGAAAGGCAAGTTAACGCCATTGCATCCTCTTCAGCCTATCATTCTAAACTTATCAACTCAGTTAGGCCATTCCTCTCCCAGCAAAATTGTCTCACCATCGTGAGGACAATAATTGGCTCAAGATTGGACTACAGCAATGCACTTCTTGTTGGAACCTCAGCAAAAAACATAGCTAAATTACAAGTTACGCAAAACAACGCCCTCAGGGCCGCCGCGGGTCTCTCATGCAGAGAACACATCTCAGGACTCAGGAGGCAGGTTCACTGGCTCCCAGTCAAGGAGAGAATTATTTTCAAGACCCTTGCACTTACCCACAAGTGTCTCGACGACCTGGCCCCCTCTTACCTAGACCAGAGGATCTCCAAACCCCTCTCCTCTAGGCCATCCAGAACGCCCTACACCAACAGGATCACCGTTCCTAAAACTCGCAAAACTCATGCAGGCGGAAGCAGCTTCCCCACGCAGGCTGCTTACAACTGGAACTCCCTACCGCCACACATCAGACTGATTGACTCTCATGCAGCCTTCTGTAAGGCTATCAAAACTATGCTCTTTGTCTGATATGTCTGTACTAAACTTGCTTTGACTACCGCAGCATTAGTGACTGTGTAACCCTGTCACAAGTATTTTGTATTACCCTGTACCTTTGTCTAAGAACCTTCCATGGGCAGCATTCATGTAACCCAGAATCAAGCCTTCTTAAGCTCCGCTTATAGCGCCTCGATGCCTAAGGGCTGCAATGCGCTTTACAAATCTAATTAAATAATATAAATAACTTGTTGGATAAATGGATAAATGTATCAATGAGGCTATCCTGAGTTTGCCTTATGCCATTCTGTAGGTTTAGCACACCCCCCCCACCATGATGGCATTTATGTGCACCACAAATTATACTTCTAGATGCATTATTTGACTTGGCAGCAGCTCAGCATTGCATTTAGAGAGGCTACATGTTTCTTGACTGATTGTTAATTACCTTTCTGAGGCTATTCTGCTCGGTAACAGAGACACGTGATGGCTCTCCGAACCTATGTCACCAGTGTATCTCAGCAACTAACAACTCACTGCTATGTGGATTGTGTCTGAAATGGTTGCCACCCAATAATTCATAAACAAAGTTTGGCAGGCTAGTTAAACGGCCCATACTTCCAGTGAATGTATTGTTACTACTTGTAATGTGACTCTCAGTGTTTATTATTCAGCCTAGTTATTAGTAAAGGCATATGTAAGAGTACCTGAATGAGTGGATAGAGGTATATTCATTTTAGTCAAGCGTTCCTACTCGTTTACCTGTAGTCTGCGAGATACAGTCCTTGCAGGTCCACCCCAATGACCAACACGCTCTTTTTTAATAAATTCTCAACTTCTGCTCTCAAAACGCAAACCCCCTCAGTGGTTGCAGTCTCCTCAGTCATCATCATTCGGTGACCGAGCTTTGTTTTTTGTCATATTTTAAACAGATTAAATATAAATGGCGCCCTTCATTGTGATATATGCAACTGAAGTGTAAATCCACCTTATAGAATCATCTGCTACACATGGGGTTACCTGGTGGTTCCTGTGACAACCAAGTTGCTCACCTCACTGCCTTTCAATGAGAGAAAATGGCCTCGTTTATTTGTCTCCCACAATCCATGTCTTGTTTGGCTCCTTGATCATGACTTCCTGCACTGTTGAAAATCGTCCGAAGTCCCCCGAAAATACCAGTTTCCGGTCAGTTTCGGCTAGTCTTCAGGTTACACCTCTGCTTTTTTCGAAGGCTCTTTGCATAGTCGGCCACATTGTGTGTACGGTTTCTACAGCTTTCTTCTTAGGCTTTTTCTACCAAGGAAGGAGGACGGCGCACAAACACAAGGAGGGTAAAGAGATGTTGAAGGGACCGACAAAAAGAATTTAACTATGGACACAAAATAAAAGAAAAACAGCAGTAAAAACCAACATTGCTAGAACCTTAAGTTACCTGCACACATAGCGAGTAAAAAAATAAGATCCGCACATAAGTCAATCTATGCAACAAACACTTAGAGCAAAACAACTTAGATAGCAAGCATAACGTACATTCTAAAACCACATGAGATGAAGCATTTAAATGAATAATGAACCCGGAATGACTCGCTTTCTGATTCTCTATCGCCCTCTGCCTCTCTCGTTTCCCTCGTTGTGAGGTGCATGTTTGCTACAGGTACCGGCCGCCGCTTTTGCTGACGCCTGAGTGACCAGAGACACACACAAAAAACAGGCACCTTGAAGGGGTGTTGATTTTTTAAAAACAAAATAGCTATTAAAGATGGGAACAAGGACATTATTTAATTGTACTAACATTGTAAACTATCTCTTTTTAAAAGTGTACATGTTTATTTCTAATGATCCCTTACAGTATATATTTGAGTTATAAAAAGAGGGTTACACTTGCGTTACTAAGCAACGTACAGTATCAATGCCTATGATACTGATATACATTATTTTCCAATGGAAGGTTATCGTTTCAAGATGGATACTCTGGATAGTCTGGGACACTCCTATTGTACTCTTTCAAACTACCCTTAAGAGGAAGAGGAAGTGGACAGATAGCACCGCAGATGGTTCCAGATTGCTTTGCATACGCCCCAAGAGCATTATGCAAACTGTGCTTATTGGTCATTTTATTTTATGCAACACTCGCCTTACTTTGTCTTTTTTTGTGACATGAAAGAAAATGTACTGGTTCGGCCACCCTCCGTATGTGGATGTAAAATAACATGTCTGCAACATCGCTCACTCCATTATCCCCATTAGGCAGACCTACATGAAACATGGCCAAATAATACAGATGGAACGTTCTGTGAAGTTCCATCCGGGGAGCCAAAGGTATAGGGGGAGGGTTGCAAGAGTTGCGTTTCCATTTTAATCCCCATAAGGAAATGTAGCTTTCACCTACAGAAAGAAGCGCTGGACAGACTGCCACAGAAGGGTCACGAGGCATATGTGCCAATGTGTGTGCTTTGCTTGGTTTGGTGAAAATCCATCCAGTGTTATTTAAAAAAAAAATCTGGAGTATTTTTATTTATGACAATTTTGGTAGTTAAATACACAGATCCACCATTTTGAACTGAAAAGCTTCAAATGGATTGGATAAAGAGAAATAATTAAATCTGATTTGACAGAACAAGATCCAAGGATATCAGCGAGTAACCTCTGGACCTTGCCAGATAATATAATTAATATAACTGTTCATTTAATACACACTTAATACATACTGGGGACCAGTTTCTAAGCACAAGCCCAGGATGCAAACCTGTGTTGCTATGCGTTGTATTGCTTCCAAGACAAAAAGCTTAGCCGCTGAGCTATCCTTCCGGCCTACAATGAAGCTGGACTCTGTTTCGTGAGCTCTGACTGGAAAATGTTTCCAGCCATCTGCACGTTTGTTACCAAAATGTGACATGAACAAATGTTGAGAAAGACCACATCAGAGCTCCCTGGGGATTTTCTGAGTAGTTGCTCAAAAGGATATGGCTTTTATTGCTTAAGCAATGGTTATTTTGATACACTTCTTGACCATCGGATGCAATGTCTAAGTAGGGGTAGGAATTGGTGGTTTGGGGTAGATTAGAGACTGGTGGTGAGGCTATGATGAATCTGTATGGATTGTGCTTGTCAGAAGTGGATTTTACACTCCATGTGATGTCGGAGTATCTTCTGCAGAGCTGTGGATCTAGAACGTGTGGTTCTCTAGATCACTTACAGGAAGAGCACACATGGTATCCATAGATGCTCCATGAAATTGCAAATCCAATATTAAGAGTATGCTCAAAATGTTGTAAAACAGACATATAGGAGGCTCCTGAGGATTGTCCAGACCCTAATGTTGATGTCGACCTGCATTGGAGGGATTGCATATGGCTTTTTTGTCAAAAAAACAAAAATGAGGCCACCCAAACCATGGACCCTTACTGGATCTGTGAATGTTGCGCATTGGAAAAAATATGTCTGAATTACGGCTTAAAGGGGTTGTCAGGGTTTACCTAGATCTGATACAGGTAAGGGTAGTATGAATCATTGTCAAACATATTTTGGTAGGGAAAGAATATTCTCCATGTGGCATCCGTAAAGCTTGTGCAGACCAGAAGCTCCTTAAAAGGGGTTCTACCGAATCCTGTGAAAGTAGTGCATTCATGGTATCCACAAACCTTTCCCAGACCTTTCACTTAAAAAGAGCATGCTCAACATTGTCACCAAAAGTCCATAAAGGAGCCTTCTGAGGCTTGTCCTAACCCTTGTATGGATGAGGACCTGCCTCTGAGGGATGGAATATGGCCTTCTTTGAGGGAGAAAAACAGTGATATTTGGCCGATGAAATCCAGGCCATGCCCAAATCCGTAGATGTTGCGGGATGTGGCAGCTATCCATGGATCTTATGTTGCATCACAAGTAGAGCCCCTTTTCCTTATTGGATGATTTCGACCATAGAGATTGTCAGCAACCAATGACAGTTCGCTTAGTTGCCTGGATATACACTTCTATGGCGTTCAGCCCCACTGTGGGTGGCGGTCATGGCCTTTAAAGGTCCCCAGCCCGAGCCCAGGTAGTCAAAGGTTAGGGGCCGTTAAAGGGCAGGTCCCCCCCCCCACAGCGGTAGTGAAAGCCATTTGCACCTCAGGGTTCAACCGGGGTGAGAATGCTACTCAAGCGGCACCAATCTATGGAGGGAAACAAAAGAGACAAACATTGGCCGCTGCCATAGGGAAAAGGTACAGAGCCACTTTTCCGTTTCTATGGTGGTGTCTGGGAGCAGGAGGAGCGCCGGGACTGGAACACAAAGCTCTGGTCCAGCAGGTAAGTGGGGAGGGAGGGAGAGAGGGTGGTGGGGAAGGTGTTTGGATTGTTTTGGGGGGTTCGAGGGGTGGGGAGGAAACAGGATGAGGCTCTCTGTTGTCTCCCGATATAAAAGAAAAAATATTGCGCCACTCAGGGAAGAGCCTCTGTGGCTGGAACAGTGGGTGGAGATTGTGTATTTGCCCATCCCCAGGTGCAAAATATATTTTCATCATCTGAGGAGAGTGCTCCTTTCAGAAGCCAAAGAAAGATTTATTTTTACAAAAAAACGTTTGTCACAGTTCTGTTTTTCCAAATGTATTAAAAGACACTAAACGAACACCCAATCAAGCCAATATTGCTTTACTTAATTTCAGTCATTTAATAAATTTGGGTGTGCTGGTTATATCTGGCTCATTTGCAAAGTATCTTCATATATGTCTCAAAGTGTGGCACAAATAGGTATACAAAAGATAGAATATTTTTAACATTTGGTAACACAGGTTTTATTATATAACACAGTCCTTTCTTAATATTTTACAAAGTTGTTTTACTGTATATCTGTGTCAAATTTAAGCAATATAACCTGAGCAGGGGGGCATTACCATGCCAGGTAATTCCCGAAGGCAGTTAGAAGCTACAAAATAAGATGGCTGCCATGGATCAAGGAGGTGGGAACTACAAATAGGCCCTTCTTCATTTTCATGGCTGCTATTCGAGCGCCCGGGACATGCCGGGATCAGTATTTCTCCTGGCGCCGACGAGGGACAGCAGCGCAAGGTAAGTGCAGCCAGAGTGGGAAGGAGGCTAAATATGTGGAAAAGGGAAGTGGGGGGATGGGGATGCCGTAGCGCATGGGAGCACTTACCTGATTATCCAGCGGGGGATAATGTGGGCCTCCAGCTCCTCATTGAATGGGAGGCCGAAACCACATCCCCGATGGTAACTAATTGATATTATGTGGCATCTAAACATTTTGTTAGTAAAAAATAGGTCATATTTCATCTCATATTGTTTACTCAATATGGTACTGGGATTAAGCTAAAGGGGGGGCGTGGTATCCTATGCAGCAGAGTAATATAGATCTTGCCTGGTAAAAATAAGAAAGGAAACATTTTTTAATGAGTTATAATAATATATCAATCTATCAATCAAATATTATTATTGTGTGTAATTTTGAAATTTGATTAAATAAAGTTTGTAATTGACCTTGTTCCATTTTAAGATGAAGATTGTTTTGGTGTGTACATTCTCCGTTTTTCACAGGATGTTAATTGTTGATAACCTTTTTACACTATAGAATTATCTGCACTTGGCACTTGGATTGATAGTGAAACACATGCATTTTATAACATTGAACAAGCTCAGGAGACCAAACAGGGTTCACTTGCTTATGATTAATTCTGGAATAATAGTTCTACTTTTGAAAGTAAGATGCAACTTTCTGTCTACTCAGCATTGTAAAATCCTTGATTGTTCTGTTTACTATGTCTAGCGAGTTTATTCCATACCAGGTTCGCTATGCCGCCCTACCCATGCAGTCCTTCCTAGTGTACTCTGAAGTATCTTGCTATAAACGTTTGGCACTATTCAAATACAATAAACAACATACAAGAGAAATATTTTGAAAGTGTTACTTATGGTGGATAGCACAAATGAAATTGCCTTCTATGACAGAAAAAATACTTATTTTTTGTAAATAATGGGAGAAAGTGGATTAAATTGCGTAAAGGAAGATAATATCTGCTGTATTCTTTTAAATGAGGTGTGATTTGCATTTGAATTAAGGTATAAGAAAAATGTATACCTTTTGTGCCCTCTTTAGTTAAGATATTTTGTTTAGCTTTTGGCCTACTCTGTTCAGTTTTGTATGTGTAGTAGTTTAAATGAAAGTATGATACAGAGTAAATGTTGTAATTGTTTTTTTTACTTCTTATAGGTTATTGCCAGGAGAACTCAAATACTGAGGAGGCACCTATGAATACGCTGTTTGCTCATTGTGGTTATTTGCTTTGCATCTTGTTCAGCCCAAAGAGGTGCCCTTCAGCCGAGGTTGATTTTCTTTCACCTCCTCGATAACTGCAGCTGAGTCAAGTTTAAGATGATGTTTAAGGTGCATGTGTTTGCTTGTCTTCATGCTGAGTTCTTTCTCTTTTTAATTTTCAAATAGCCCTCCTGTCATGTGTGTGGAGGTGTAGATACTTATGTTTTTCCATTCTCTAATGTGATCACACGCTTGAGGAAAAATATGTCAGGCTTGTGCTTAATGAAATTGTTCCATTTGTAGATGAATATTTAGGTGCCTGTTATTGATTTGTTGAAGATTCACTTGCTTCAAAAGGTGGCTGACTGCTGTAAGGTGCCACTTTCGATAACTCCTGAAATTTCTCTGAAATCTTATTTGTCGCACAAAGGCAAAGACGTCTCTAGAAAGTCAAAGAGCAATCAGCTAGTGTAAAGTAAAGCCACCTTTATTGTGGAGCATTTGCTTTATATCAAAATCTCAAATTGATTGATTTCTGCTTCTGCCATGACCCAATGTTTATATTTATAAACTATATGTCATGCATTTTTAAGAACTATACAAAACACAAAGGACTGTTCTGGGATTTCCAACTGTGGGTTGCCCAATTTGATAGTCACACTCAAAAAACCACACAGTTTGATCAATTATGTAAGTTCAAAAGAGCTGGCGTCCTTGGACTTGCTTTCAATTTTGTGTGGATGCACTGTGTCGTGCTAAAAGGCACATGCTAGTTCAACAAAAGCTAGGCATGTGTCAGCTGCTGTTCAAATGAAAACATTTTCTTTAATGGGGTTTCTCTGTTGAGCAGGTGCAGGTTGTTTCTAAAAAAACAAAGAAGACACATTTTTCAATAGGTGCCTCTCTTGGGGTTTTAATACTAGATCCCAATTCGTTTTTGTATGGGAAATGTAACAGGAACAGACTACAACTTTGCAGGTGTTGTTTGTCACTAGTTTAGGGTGTTCTCAAGCCGACCGGTTTCTGTGGTACATTGTAGATAAACCACATTCTTCAGGGCTTAGAAGGAAGGCGCCAGCCTGTGAACCTTATTGATTTGACATGCAGCGTTGTCTGCAATGATTTGGGTTCAAATATTTTCTTTCAAATATACCTATCTATTTCTCTGAAAAGATTCTGCTGCTTTTGATCCATCTGTATGTGAGATGGCTATATATAATGAGGTCACACCAAGGGTGACTAAAGGAAAATACTCCTCCATTGGTATTTCATTAAGTCTATTCAAAACTGACTCAGATCTTTGATATATGAGGATAGGCAAAAGGTAACAAATTAATCAAGCAAGTAAGAAAATGGTTCAATAATGGAACTTATAGTGATGACCACCAGTCTCTCTCACTCTCTCTCCTCCTTCCCAGCAGCCTCCCCACTGGGCTTGTCCATCTCCAACCCTTCCCTTCTTCCCTTGGCGTCCCTTCTCCCCCTGCCAAGGTACTCCACAGGCCCTTGGGTCCCATACCACCACTTGGTTAAGAAGATACAGAGGCCTAAAGTGGTTCTGTGCATTGATGTTGGCAATGTCAGTTTTATTATGCCGCATCCTGGGGAAAGACAAAATGTTGTTATGGCCTAGCATTGTGTAGAAAATGAACTGGGTTAAACTGGCTTTAGGATTGTTCCAGGATCTCAACCAATGACATCCTGATTGCAGATACAGGTAATCCTTGATAAAATTAATCACCAACTCTTGGTATACTGCGAAATTTGCTGCAGAACGTGGTGAGCCAATAATCTTTTAAAAAAAAAATATCTGGATGTCATTGGTTGAGATCATGCAACAATCCTAAAGCCAGTTTAACCCAGTTCATTTTCTACACAATGCTAAGCCATAACAACATTTTGTCTATCCCCAGAATGCGGCATAATAAAACTGACATTGCCAACATCAATGTACAGAACCACTTTAGGCCTCTGTATCTTCTTAACCAAGTGGTGGTATCCAATTTAGGAGACCAATTTAGTGTCAAATTTAAGGTACACCTGGGAAGCGAGGGAACTGTCAAAATCCTTTAATATGAGTTATTTGGCCACTTCTTCAAATTCTATCCAGCATTACTTAACCTAGTATAATCGCCACTACGATCATGGAATTTTAACTACGGCCAGATTCAATTGTCTTCCACTCAGAGCGATAACAGCTGTTTGGACATGTGATTTGGAGGGTCATAATTGTCTACTTGGTGCGGCCTCTAAAAAGTACCCCCTACATTTTGTATTTTCTTGCCCAGCATATTATCACATTAGAGCAGCTAGACTTGCACCTCTACTTAGAGAAAGAGTTTTGATCAATGTCAGGTTGAACTATTCTATTTACTAGTGGTGGATTTTCCTCTGGTGGGATGGACTATGCTAACTTTTCTTAAGCATTCCATGAAATGCAGGACATTTTTTGGGCTTTCATGCAATGGAACTCTCTTTTTAGTAAACTGTTGATCTGATTGAATTTGTGTATGTAATATTTATTTCTACATCTTTGTTATATTACTTGTGATAATTTCTTGTTGGTTTTATGGATACGTTTTATCTGAATAAACATATTACTGACTGACTGACTTACTGGAACTCACATCCTATTATTCAGGAAAATGATCATTCGAGATCAAATGTAATAAACTAGCTGTGCCCTATTGATGGAGAGAATCAAACTGCTTCGTGAAGGTAGAAACTCATTCTAATTTTGTAGCTTACAAAACCTGTCAAATTTCAAGGGTTTCATTGCATGAAATCATCAACTTAATGTCACTTCAACTTTCATTGTCTTTTACTATATTTTAAGGGTTTTATTGTGTTGAACGTATTCAACTTAACTGTCTCTTCACTAAAGTGTTATCATTGCAGTTGCTACTCTTTATGATGTTACAGTGAAGTGAATTGTTCATAGGAAAATGCAAACATTCTTTACTCTGTAACTTCCATTCCCAACCATAAAAGTTCAACACATTTCCAATCTGGCAGAACACTCATTCAAAATTTGGGGAAACTTCATCAACAATTCATCCTGAAAAACATTGCTGAAAATATATATTTTTTTATATGCGACTTTCTATGGAGGTTGGCAAATGTACTACTTATCCCATGAAATCTCAGAATGATTTGTTTGACTTTGAGATTTTTTGATAAACACCTTGGCTTTAGCATGAAGTAAAGCATACCACAAACATAAGGAAAGTTGAAAAAGCCAAACTTGAGATGTTATTCACTTTTTAAGGCTCAAACAAACATTCATGTATCCATGAGCAGGTGCAGTAGACATGCAGGGACACATGAAATAAAAAAAACTATAAAACAAAGAAAACAATCCACAGTTCAGTAATGCCAAGGATGATCAGAGGGCTCAAATGAAATGAAAAACACAAGATGATCAGCAACAACAAAACACAGTGCTACCACCGTTCATGCTCAGTAGGATGGAAGGGACAAAGAGAAACTTATTAATATTTTGTAAAAGGCCCGAAAACATCTACAGCCTCAAACAGATACACAAAAACCACCTCATATTTAGATATGCACAGCTGGGCAAGAGTGACAAAATGAAATGAAAAAATATACTATGAAATAAAATATATTCCACAAAATGCACAGGATAATCCTTCACACCAAACATGGAGCAAGGCCACTGTGCATGTGCAGCAGGTCAGACGAATGAATGACATTAAAAATAATCACAAAATGCACGAAAACAGTAACAGCACCCAAACACACACACACCCCTGTTCAGTTTGGTGCTGTAGGATTGGAGGTCCAAAAGGAAATTGGAAATATACCTCAAAAAGAAAAATATTCCACAAAACACTGGATGGTCTGCATCACCAAAACTTTGGTAGGTCCAACATACAGGTTCAATAGGGTTAGATGAATGAAAGAAAAGAAAACGTATACTGCAAAATAAAACGTATTCCTATCATGCATGTGTAGTGCCCAGTACACACTCACACTTAATCATGCGCAGAATGGTCAGAGTAATAATATGTAATGAAAATTATACCACAAAATAAGAAATATATTCCACAAATGTGCAATAAAAAAATCCCAGTAATGCACAAAAACATATGCACTGCCCAATACACTCACCCACTCCTATTTAGTCAATTACAGTAGGTCTGAAATTAAAAATATACAACAAAATAAAATATATTACACAAACACACACACACACACACACACAGACAAACACACTGCACATAAATGTGAAGTAGTATCAAAGGAAATTAAAGATATTCCGCAAAACACCCCAAAAACTCTGCATCCCCAATTTAGGCATGCGCACTTAGGTGAGAGCAAAAACTGGAAAGAAAAAGGATAGCGCATAATAAAAAAAATCTCACAAAATGATGACCTGCCACACCAAACACGGTTGAATCAGAGGGACTAAACAAAATGAAAAATATACCATGAAAAGAATAATATTCCACAAAATGCACAAAAAATATCACTGGTCCCCAACAACCACAATAGCAATTCAGACACCGCAACACCAAACACAACACAGATCTGAGGCACCATCACACATTCAACCATGATCATATGAAACAAAGAAACACAAGCACAGATCATACATGTACTTACCATGCAATTGCCACACCAAAGTGATGGCATATTTCCAATTTCTTGGAAACAAAAACAGAATGGAACAATGAAAAATGTGTACAGAGCAGACCAGCAACAATCCAACCAACCATACAACACATGCACACCTTTTAAAAACATGGAAACACAATCAATAATGTTTGGTCATGCCTCAGACAGAACATTCTTTAGCGACCACAAAACCCAAATTGTCCCCCTTTCTGTTGGAGATCACACACAGGAATGATCCTTAACCTTGCTAAAGTTGAGGCCAGATTTCTGCAAACATGGGCTCCAAATGAAGGCTTCCATCAACAAAGACTTTGGTAACTCCATTAGAAGAAGTCTTTCCAAATTTGGATCTAAAATGAACCAATATGAGATTAACTGAATTTCACTTAAAATAATAGTAACTGCACAAAAGTATTTTTGTAATGTACATAAGTGACACCAGTGAACACTGAGGGCCTGATTCACAGACAGATAATGGAGAAAGCCCATAGGAAAACACTCTGTGAATCAGGCCCTGAATGTTTACTTGTTAGATAATGTACCATACAGAACAAGCTACTTTTACAAACTTGACAACTTCCATGTGTAAATACATTTGAGAAATGTGGAATAAAAAACAGTACGCATTGAAAGAAATACTTATTACAGCAAAATGAAAGAGCGGATGCTGAAAGTGCAGATGGACCCATGTTAATGGAGGGCATTCCATCAAAGCTCCTGAGGGGAGGATTGGAGAACACCCATATGTCCAAGAAATATTTGAAATCTCAAATGGTGGCAGGCCCAAATAAATCCTCTGGCCGTGACAGACGTAGCCCACATACTCCAATAGCAGGCCACCCCAGAACACCTACACATGTGTAACCCATACCCATAAGTACCACCCAAGGGAAAGTGAAAAGAGACTTTAAAAGACAGGAAACCAAGCCAGGCAGGGTCATTTTCTGTGAGGGATGTCAGGAGAAAGGCAACACATCCTGGAAGACCCCTGTCCTGCAGACCTTACGTGTGGAGCACTTAAGGGAGGTGACTTGGCAGAAGGAGAGTCAGGAAGAGGTTGAGGCAAGAAAAGTATGGAGTGCAGAGGAAGGAGATATTTTTGTAAACCAAGAGGGAGATACTGGGAGTTTGGAGGTGGGAGTCTGTTGGGGTACAAGGATGGGGATATCACCTTGCAATGAAGGTGATGAATAACACATTGGAGGATAATGAGAGTGAGAAGGTGGAGGAGACAAACGGGAGATTCTGTTGTTGTGCAGGAGAGGAGGGAGGTCAATCAGCGGGACAGAGACACATAGTTGGATGGTGAGAGATACTGAGACAGAGAGACATAAAGGTGCAATCCCATAGGAAAACGCTCTGCGAATCGGGCCCTTAGGGAGATATTGGGAAGAAGGAGGACATATGGAGAAAAGTGAAAGAGAAGAATAAAAGTGAATCACTGAGAGGCAGAGTAAAAGAAGTTGTATTGAGGACTTGGATGGATGAGAGTGTTGTATATACCATCAGAATAGTCAGTCTTGTTTGGGATAAGAGGAAATGAGATACGACAATAAGAGAGACAGTGAGAGTGATTGACTATGGGGGGAAGAGCTGGGCCAATGCAGGAAGGAGGCTGTACAGATTAGGGAGGTTCAAGAGAACCAGCTTAGACCATGGAAGATTGTAGAGGTGATAAGAAATATGGGATGCTGCCACTACACTGGGGAGCAGTGAGGTTATCACAGGTATACTAGGTATGTGGAAGAACACGAAGTGGAGAAGTTGGTGAATGAGAGTAGGGCCCCACTTCTCTGTCAAACCCAACCCAGACATGCCAGAGTACCTTGAAGGGGTCGAACTGGTACCTAGCCTGGCAGAGAACATCCAGAAGAAAATACCAAGGAGGAACCGAAGAAGCCAATGTTCAGAAGAGCCTCAGAAACACTTGTCCATCTGGGAATCATGGCATTGACGCAATGCAGCCCAAGGAGTGGCCAGTGACCAAATCGCTTTTTTCTGAGAAACCCCTGGAGGAGAGACGCCCTCTTTGGGGGTGGGTACTGACTTTATGTACACCTTTGCCTTGAGACCCTGGGAGGTCTATGTACTTTGATGTGTAGACATCACTTTATTTGGGGACTTGTTGGATGTTAGAACAAAGAGGATCTTCTTGACAAAACTCTTGAGAGCAAGATGGGAAGTTGTTCTTACTTTGAACGATTTTGCTAAGAACCCCTCTGTCCCACGCCTCACTTGGAGTAACTATCCTGACACCCAGAATTGTGAATTTTCTGATACCTTACGTAATCTTTTTTTAAAACACTTCTTTAATAAACACCCTTGATAAAATATTGTATGTCCTGAAGCACTGTGATCACAGTGCTGAGCACTCTGTCACATAGACTAAACTTTAACCTTGACATTCCCAACAAATATTAACTTTACGGACATCCATAAAAGATGATTATAACTTTGCTGCCATTAGACACATCTTTCAAAAAGGGATAAAGACCTAACTGAAATGTTGTGCAATGTTTTATGAAGGGTGCACATTTCTAGCGGGGTCCCACAACTTCAGCGTTCCCTTCAATTTTTATGGGGCAAAGTTTTCTCTCACCTACAGCCCTAACCACTAGATGAATTTGATCTAGACAAGAAAATGGTGCCCGACCCGAAATCAAGCTTTTGCTTGTTAGAGGTAAATCCATCAAATGGTTTCTTTAAACAAGCCCGAAAGTGGCAAACATCTCTTCAGGTTTTCTGGGCTCCCTGAAATCTATCTACATGCCCACCTGAGCAATTGTGGAGTTGGGATCAGACAAAAGTATATGTACCCATGGGCCAGGCCACAGCTGCAGTAACGGGCAAACAGATTATGCTAATCCTAAATCATTGTGGTTTTTCAAAGTGGTTTGCTGGAACATATCAAACTGTGGTGTATTTACGCCCTCTGAGGATCATCTCTACCCTAAGGATGGTGAAGGGATCCCAAATTGGGTGGAATATCAACATAAAAAAAGAAAAAGGCTGTTTTGGCCATAAGACCACAAACCAGCTTGTGCGTTACTAGTACTGCTGTGGACTAGTTCGGCTAGCCATTGGTGGCCTCCTACATCTTCCTTGCGGGAGATTCTTCTTTTACATACTTTGAGATATGTTGCATATATTGACAAATGTAAGATTTAGAATTCCTTATCTAATAATACTCTTCAGAGCTGAATTCATAGCCAGCTTCCAGTCACATTAATTGCACCTTTTCAAATATTGGCAGCCACCCAATCAGTGGAGGCTGCCACATTAAAATATTTCTGGGATTTTTCCAAGGCAAACACATAGGATATGGATTCTGCCTTGAATCTCAGACACCCTATACACTCAGCCAGCCAGTTCCATCCATGGTTGCAATGACCACCCAACCTGGACCCTAAGGAAGGCTGTCCACGTCCCGGGCAGCTAAGTGTCCTCCAATGTGACTTTGCCTCTGACATGGGCCTACCCATGTGCCACCCCTCAAGGCTTCCAAAGTGGCAAATGGCCATTGACCACATTGCCTAGAGATTGCCTCCACTGTAGTTTCTACACCTCGTTGTTATTTGCTATAGTCACTCTGCTTGGCCTATAGCCATGTTCAATGGCCACTTTTCCCAGGCCATGGCTGTAGACCTATGCCCCTGCCCCGAAAGCATCCAAAGTAGACACTGGCTATGGCCCTTAGACATGGATAGTGATAATTTTGCCAAGGATATGACCTTCATTTGAGCATTGAGGAATCCCATGACACCCCCCTCACCTACTGAGCATGGCCAGTTTGCTTTGGGCATGGCCTTCAACTATGATCTAGGCACCTCCAAACTACTTGTTACAGTCACTGGGCAGAGCCAACCGGCATGCCCAGTGGACTTCAGTCATGACCTGGCACCCACAAGCCGTCAGATGTGGCCACTGACACAGGACATGGCCATTGCTTATGGCTTGGGCCCAAGCCTTGGAAGCGGCCAGTGGCCACTCTGCTTCCACTCTGGGTCTGCGGCTTGTTTACTCAAAGCTTACTTCTTTGACCCTAGATTGCTCATCTTCTGGCTGGAGCACTGAGTACCCTAAAGAACAAGCAGTGGGTAATGTCCACACCACAAACTGCTAAAGGACCCAGACATCACTTCCTGGGAATCCCAGGCTCACCGTCTTTGAACCGCTGGAGAATAACTTAGCTACTGGGACTGCATTGTTAGCTACCAAGGTAGCTGTAACATACCGCAGCTTCAGGGTTTTCTCTCTATGGTCCATCAGAAACATCCAGGTCTTTTTGTTCACTTTGTCTGTGCAAGGCTATCTACCTGCTTACCCTGTACTGCTTTTATTGAACCGAGTAATGGGGCATATAACCCCTATGTATCTGAGGAATTCCCCTCCCATGATTTTCTTGGCATAAGATTTTCAACTGACCCAAAGGGTAGATTGCATGCATCAAAGGAAGATTATAGGAGGTTGCAGATCTGTGGGGGGGATTTTTAGATTTGTGAATAATTATCCTGCTCAGCTAGTGAAAATCCTCTCAGGTTGTATGAAGCAAAAGCTAAAGCAGTTGCATTATATGGTCCTCGAAATGGGGGATTGTACCAAAGTTAGCCTCCCCAAAGGATGGACAATAAAAACTGCAGAAGAATTTTGGATCTTCCATCTGCAGCCTCCACGATTGTTGCAAAATACTGAAATTGGCATTGCATTTCTTAATGACACGTGGACAAATATGAGACTTGAATTTGCACATGAGTATCTCAAATTGACAAGGGGGGTCCTGGGAGTCCCTCTGCCAGACATTAGTCCTGGTTACGAGGGACTTACCCAGAGTCCTTAGCTCACTAGCTTTCACAGAGAAGAAATATCTCAAACATATCAGTCTTTGACCTGCCCTGGGGCAGTTCAGCACCGAAATGCTAGGCAATTCTCCTCTGAACAAGAGTACCAACAGCATCCCCAGACACGTGTTTCGGTCTGGTTGGACCTCATCAGTAGGAAGGAGCTGTGCCTCTCTAAGAATAGTGAGCAAGGAGTCCACGTCTGGATTCCCCTAGTAACTTAGGGTAAGACCCAAAGTTACTTAATTATGCAAATTGACAAGGGGGTCCTGGGAGTCCCTCTGCCAGACATTAGTCCTGGTTACGAGGGACTTACCCAGAGTTTTTAGCTCACTATCTGCTCACTATTCTTAGAGAGGCACAGATCCACCCTACTGATGAGGTCCAACCAGACCGAAACACGTGTCTGGTGTTTCTGTTGGTACTCTTGTTCATAGGAGAATTGCCTAGCATTTCGGTGCTGGACTGCCCCAGGGCAGGACAAAGACTGATATGCTTGGGATATTTCTTCTCTGTGAAAGATAGTGAGCTAAAGACTCTGGGGAAGTCTCTCGTAACCAGGACTAATGTCTGGCAGAGGGACTCCCAGGACCCCCTTGTTAATTTGCATATTTAAGTAACTTTGGGTCTCACCCTAAGTTACATGGGGAATCCAGACGTGGACCCCTTGCTCACTATTCTTAGAGAGGCACAGATCCACCCTACTGATGAGGTCCAACCAGACCGAAACACGTGTCTGGGGTTTCTGTTGGTACTCTTGTTCAGTGGAGAATTGCCTAGCATTTCGGTGCTGGACTGCCCCAGGGCAGGACAAAGACTGATATGCTTGGGATATTTCTTCTCTGTGAAAGATAGTGAGCTAAAGACTCTGGGGAAGTCTCTCATAACCAGGTCTAATGTCTGGCAGAGGGACTCCCAGGACCCCCTTGTTAATTTGCATATTTAAGTAACTTTGGGTCTCACCCTAAGTTACTTGGGGAATCCAGACCTGGACCCCTTGCTCACTATTCTTAGAGAGGCACAGATCCACCCTACTGATGAGGTCCAATCAGACCGAAACACGTGTCTGGGTTTTCTGTTGGTACTCTTGTTCAGAGGGGAATTGCCTAGCATTTCGGTGCTGGACTGCCCCAGGGCAGGACAAAGACTGACATGTTTGGGATATTTCTACTCTGTGAAAGATAGTGAGCTAACGACTCTGGGGAAGTCTCTCGTAACCAGGACTAATGTCTGGCAGAGGGACTCCCAGGACCCCCTTGTTAATTTACATGAGTATCTCAGACACGCGATGGACATCTCCAGATTTGCTCCAGTTTTTGCCTTTTTGGATTAGGTATAAGATTGCAGTTGCAAATCAGAAGTGATGAAAGGCATCCCCAAATTCCTCCAGTCCAAACCTTTGAGAATTAGGCATATTGTTTCTGAATTACCCCATATTTTGGGGCCATATGCATTGAGGATTTTAATACCATAATTTAAATGGTCAGAAAAGCTCTGTATAAGGCTCTGCAGTTAATATCCACACCAAATTAAATGCAGCCTTATCTCAAATGGATGGCTTTTTAAAGTAGTGGATTTTAATAATGAGGTTGCCTCTGTATTACCTGCAACTTTATGGCAATACAGGAAGATGAACAACAACATTATCATTAAACATTGAGGTGGAGGGTAGTTGCAGCCTATAATGTAGTGCAGTAATCCCTAGTACCAAAAGAGCAAAAATAGACATTATTATTAACAAGTTAAAATTAATAAAAAGCCAATAAATACCAATACCAATAAATGAATCTCTAAAAAAAGAGACAACGTACAACAGAGATACATTAAACAAGTGTTGGGGTAAATAGAAAACAGTGGGGGTCATTCCGAGTCGGGCGGTAGGGGATACCGGGCACCGGTAAGGAGACCAGTGCCGGTAATCCCCTACCGCCCAATTCTGAGGTCCCCTAATGGGACCCGTAAGGTACGTTTGGTCGGACCAAACGTACCTTACGGGTCCCGTTAGGGGACCAGGCCGCTAATTACGGGCCTGCCATTAGCAGGCCCGTAAATAGCGCATTCCCCATTCCCAATGAGCCCAATGGGGGCTCAAATGCGAATGGGGAATGGCATGTTCAATGGGGATTTACCGGTCCTGAAAGGGTCAGACTACACTGGTAAGTCCCCATTGAACTACACCGGTGCCGGACCTGTTATTGGTGGCAGTCATGGCCATGACTACCACCAATCTCGGAATGAGGCCCAGTGACTTTGAACTAACTAAATAGGTGTTGCTCTTCTACATAGAGCCAGGTAGAGTGGAGAGGAGTATATCATTTAAAATCTCTGTGTAGTCAGAGATGTATAGACAAAATGCATCTGCTTTTGGGCAATGGCTACTTCTCAACATGTTTCTGTTTGTATTCCAATATGTGGCAAACATTCATCAGGAGCTTTGTAGTTAGGGTCACTAGTAATGATAGGGTTCTTGAGATGGAGAAACCCTGCGGTTACTTTTGATTCTGCTTCCAAATTGGTATTCACGTTACTGCCTCCAAATGACATGTTCTGGTGGTTGCTGGGGGAAGCCAGATCTCACAGGGGATGCCTTGTTATTAGGACCAACTCCATGCATGCTCGTTTTGTGGTCTGTAGATCTCTTACAGTTAGGCTGTAGACTGCAGTCCCTGTCTGTCTGTGTTTAAGAGTTGAAGCTTGTTTAGCTGCACTATATCGCTTGGAATCTTTGAGCTGTGTAGCTCCTTAGGTTGTCTTTCAATAGGTTGCTTCTAAATAGCGTCAGCCACAGTTATATACCCGGCAAAAACAGTACAGTTATTGTTCTACTCCGGGAAGAGGTAGAGATGGCACATTTAGATTTATAAATAGGTGTGTCCCGGAATTCCCTCCAATTTAAAGCAATACAGGAAGATGGCCAAGTAAGCCTTTGACTGCTAGTGTGGTCTAGTTTGCTCCTCGAATGAACCTGGGCCAAACAATAAATTTGAATGATGATTCCCCCACATTTTTAAGGTATTTAGGATTTGCCAAACTTCCTTAACTTTAAGGTGTTTGGGTAGAAAAATGCAGGCAGGCAGCTTCATTTGGCTACATATAGGCAAGGCTGCTGGAGTTTTTCAGCAGGCAGTGAGAATCATTCAAAGAAGGACGAGGGTAGTGTGGACTGGTGTCTGTAGATATTTGAGAGCTGCAGAATTTAACTTTCTTTTCTAGGTAGGGCTTTTTGAGGCTTTTGCATTTCATATATTTAGAAGGAGAGACAGAAACAAGGACAATTTAAAAGGAAAGGAATCTGTAGGTGTCTATTTCAGATTGAGAGCTGTTGCATTTTACTTCAATGTTCCGGTAGGATTTTTTGGACTTTAAAATAACATCTTTGCATGTTGTGCTTTTAATATTTAGATAGGGGTGCCATGTCTGTACCTCAAAGTGAGGGTCACCCCATCACCGCATGTCAGACTCTCAGCAAACCCTTTTTAAAGGGGGTCCCTCCCTTCATCCCACATGTCAGGTTGTGTCTCCTCCCTGCCTCCTCCAGCCTCCCTTACCTGATTGGCTACCTTCTGCTCCTTGCATATTTCCTCCTTGCCACTGCCCACCCCTTCTAAACCCCTCCCCCAACCCCTCCTCAGTCACCTCTCTGATCCTATCCTGACCCACCTGCCTGTGCCATCATTTACACCATGGTAACACTCTTGCATGGCAAAGCCACCAAGGTAAATGCTTGTGCTGTAAATATCATGTCACCAAGGAACGGCCTTGGGTAGGCTGTGTTTAGGCAGTGCTCAGGAGAATATAATTGTATTTTTTTACCATTTGATTGAAAATGGGTTGTATTTCATTGAAAAGCAGCTAGTCTTTAGGATTCTTTTCAGAGATTTCACTTTCTCAGATAGGCACCTGAACAATTTACTTAGCATATATGTACTGGCCCGGGCTGCTTGATTGAACATGTGTTCAACCACACGCAGTTGAATTTAATTTATTTTCCACAAATCTGGGGGAACAGAATAAGAATTGGTGTGCTGTGAACACAATCCCATGTATAAGCAGTTTAATTGAATGTATTTGCCACACCTTTGAGGGAACAGAAAATAATTTGGGGTTGCTATAAACATTATTGGAGTGCAGGTGGTGGTGGTGATCACAGGTATTGGACATTAGCTGCAGGTTAATTGACTGTGTGACGCAACACAGCACCTGCCTGAGCATACTGAGCAGTAAACTGGAGGAGGTCTCAGTAATGGACCAGCTTATATGAATGGGCACCCTCATGTACAAATCACACATTTGGATTGATTTGGTGGAACAGAAAAGAATTTGGGGGTGATGGAAAAATTGTTGAAGTTGGTGGTGGTTATTGCATAGAGTGGGCATACAACACTACCTCCTTTTGAAAAAGGGCCAACCAGTGTCGGTGGTGTTTAAGGGGAAAACACCACCAATCAAGATATACTCCGAGCCAAAGGCTAAATGTGGGAGAGGGAGAGGAACATCCATGGAGATTTTGCATGGTTCACTGCAAAAGCAATAGCTGCTAAATGTGCTGGGGATGCTTGAATCTTGGGTAGTAGAACAGTACACAATCATTCAATAACCACAGGTTTTACATCCACTAATGCTACAAGTATGGCAAAAATGCAAAATCTGGTTATGGTGGTAGCTACCTTTCCTTCCAGTGTCGTCTCTTCTTCTGGCTCTACAGTGCAGCAAACCCAAACCCCCAACTTCCCTAAGTTTAGAGTTAGGCACAAGTGGGGATGTATCCCATTCACCTTTTTTGTAACAAACCAGTGTATTCATCCACATTCTGCAGGGGTTTGTTGAGGTGCCACCTGAGGGACTGATACTGAATCTGTGGCAGAGGAAGCAGATGTTCATGAGGGTGGTTTGGATTTGCAGCTCTCAGCAGTAGGCCAGGGGCAGCATATCTCTGCCCAATTTCCCATGTCAGAGGAGCAGCATGTTTTGCAGCCTAGCTCACACACCATCTCCCACCGCTTCTACTATGTTGGCCCCTGATTTAGATGATGGCAATGGCAGTGAAGGTGGTCATGAAGATAAGTATGACATTGAGTACACCCTTTCTTCTCAAAAGGGATTACACCGAGAGGCTTTTACAGCTGCAAGACATGAGATGATACTGAATCCAACCTCAGCAGTGGCCCAGAGGGAGAGCTGAAAGAACAAATACAGTCTGAAAGGGCACATACAATCACCAAAATCTGTGCACAGGTTCAGAGTCCAGAAATACTAACATGAAGTACTTCTTTTGTGTATACTCTCTTTGCAACAATTCAAAGAATCTGAGAAAACAGTGGCCTACACCAATCAATGACAGAATCTACCAGTCCATTACAGCAACCTGCACCACCTCTTTTATCTTTGTACCTTGAGGAGTGCCATGTTCCACCTCTGCTCAACAACAAATGACACCTACTGCGAGTCCACAATGCACATATGTGGTGTGGAATTTCAAATGGGATCTTTTGTAGTTTTTTGTATTATTTGTTAAGACAGGGAAGAAGAAAACAAAAGCAACACAAAATATAGCCCCACCAGAAAAAAACTGAAATAATTTCAAAGTTCCCTATGCCACGCCATCACTGCAAAACTCTCAAATATACTCGGAGTGCTGCTTCACAAAATGACACTATGAGATGACACTATCTCAGGAGGATAGCTCAGGGGCAAGGTGCTTGCCTTGGAAGCAAGACGACACAGAGCACCGCAGGTTCGATCCCTGGGTCCGCGCTTAGAAGCCTCTGGGTATTAAGCAGGTTATAAATAACCTATCATATCATATCATTACACTCTCATGCACCAATTCTGCCGGTTGAAGACACACCTGCACACTAGTTACAAAGTCCTGATCTGCCAGGCAATGTTGTGAATAACACTGTCTTCCGCATTCCCTAGAGTAGCACCTGGAATTGGTCTGGCCTTTTTGTGGGTAGATACCAGCCTCTTAATGCATGAATTCTCTCAATGAATGGGCAAGTCTAAGCTTCTGACGACAGCATTCTGAAGGTTCCTATTGCAGTGTCTATGTCATCACTGGTATGCGTCTGGGGTGTGGGAACTTGTTATACACATCCCTTTGCTAGCACCACCGGTGGTTCAGGAGGGTTGTTCCTCCCAGTGAATGAGAGGCAGAGATCTCCCCCCCTCCTAACGTTCTTTGACTGCAATCCATGGATTCAACCCATGCTCCTAAAACTCCTTGAATAAATCTCAGGCTCAAGAAGATGGTGGCAACAGGAAGGCTGATTTCCTGCCCTAAATGACATGAAATGTATGGGTAACATGTCATCTTTTGAGAGATTGTATTGCTTAAACATATATAAATAAACTCCTATTTAACTTGTAAGTAAATTCATATATATAAGTATCAAAGAACAATTAATGAACTTACGTAGTTACACACATACGCACACCCACACAAACACACCTCGAAAGACTTAATATTAAAAAATATAGTTGCTAAATGATGCCTAGCTAACACATTTGTAAAAATGAGCTTCTATGCATAAAAATACATTAACTCTAATACAGAATAAGAAAATGTTTACACGTTACTGAAACTCAATTTTAACAATCACAGAATGTCCATCGAATAACGAAATGATTGCTTTGATTTGTAGGCCTTACAATATTGTGAATAGACATGATTCCCTACACATGCAGTCTTATATGCAAAACATTGTGAGAACATGTGGCAATAAACATATTGTTTCTAGATAGTATTCGCGTATCCTCATTTGGAATAAAAAAAATGCATAGGATTTCAATGGAATGAAAAAGGGCGTGGGGGAGATAACACAGCACAATTAGAAATGTATATGGTGTGACAGTAAATCAGGTCTGTTTCATTGTTTGAAAACATCAAAGCAACATATCAACACTTGATTATAAGTGTGGAAAAAGATGACAGGATATGTGTGTATGAAAATATCAGCTATATAATTTCGAAATATAATTTACATCTAAAATATTAGAATAGCATGTTATTGCCCATCACCACAATGCCATGTTATGTTTTCATTCAAACCAACAAATTGACTTTGTGTAAGGTAAATTAATTTCTGTTCTTGTTTTGCTAATTTGCAATTCACTTTATGTTGTGATTTACCTGTAATCTTTGAAGTATTGACCAACGAAATTCATTGAACTTTTGGCCAACGGATAATCATTGACCTTATTGCCTGAATTGAGGTAAGGTTTTATCACTGGTGCTTTTTCTACTTTGTTAGACAGCTTCTATATTTCTTAATCCTGGTCTAACATTTTATTGTGGTTTTACCTTTATAGTGCTTTGTACATGAGTTGGTAAAACATTGTAAAGTCCATTTGTTTGATGTACCTGTATCTTTTGTCATTTATATAGTATTTGAACATACCCAACATTCCCCACAAGAACAATTGACTATGAGTGTTTCATGGCCCATTGTTCTGACACAGTTGGGATATTGTTATGTAATTTCTCATTATTATATTCTGAATGGTCATACTTATTTTATAGGCACACCTGGGAAACTCTATTTTTGAATTTTCTTTTAACATTTTGCAGTAATTACTTTTGATGTTCTTAATCTTATAGGACAGATTAGTATAGGTTTTCACAAAGAACAGTTTATTTTATTTAGGTTGTCTTTGTGTAGTTTCTAAGAATGCTTCTCTTTTGTTATTGAACACTCCCTTGGCTGCCTCTTTAATAATATTTCAAAGATAAACTCTACCTCTGGTCCAACAGGAAATCGGCGTCTTGTTTATAAGCCTCACCGCTGCTGCTGTTCTTTTTTAACCTCATTTTTTTCCCAAAAGGCATGTTTTCTTTAATGTGGTGTGTGGAGCGAAGTGGGGCAAAGTGGTTGTTATGTGCATCATACTGTCTTTTCTCTGTGACCATTGAGGAGGAGTTTTGCGATCCACCTGAACACTAAAATTGTGCGGATGCAGCGCAGAGTGCTGCACAGTGTGTGGCGCGAAGTGGACCAAGGTGGTCTTTACGTGGTCTGTACGGGGCCAGAGGGGTAAAGGAAGTGAAATCTGACTGGCCTCTTGCATACAGAGAAACATGTGAGCGCAAATTGAGGTGAGTGTCTTAGGGCCCCATTACGAGTTTGCTGGTACAGTAACAACGGTACTGGTATGCTTGCCGGTACCGTTGTTATTGTACCGGCAAACTACGAGTTCTGCTCGCAGGTGCCCTTGCAGCCACCATGCCTGACGCTGTTGGCGTACCAGCACCCAGGAGCAGAACATGACTGTAACACCGGTACCGTTATTAACAGTACCGGTGCTACCACCTTCCCCATTCCCATTCGGGCTCAATGGAAATGGGGAAGAATTTTTTCCGGTGCCCAGAAACGGGCAATTACCGGGTCCGGCAAGGTTGTAATGACTCATAATGAGGCCCTTAGTGTTGTGTCTGTGTGGCCATCTCACTCCCTGTAAACTCTGTGCCTGGTGAGAAAGTGCTCATTCAAACCACAACAATGCCAGGAAAAGCAGCAAACAGGAATAAAGCACACCTTTCGCTTACGGACTTAGGTCTGAGAAACAAACTGGAAATGTTGTACTTGATACAGGCTGGCAGCCAGCAACAAATACAGCTGAGGCCACGGGAAACTTGAGTGTTACTGTATTACCTGTTAAAAATACATGGGGGAAAATCACTGCGTTTTATGGCTCCAAGGGGATCAATCAGAAATGTATCAGCTCTCGATGACTATGACAGAGGAAACAGTTGGTCCACATGTGAGTATAAATAACTCATTGACTGATGTTGACAATCATTCCCTGTTGGAGTCGTGTTATGCCCTACATAACAGCATCGAATTGAGCCCTAACTGTACGGTGATTAACAAAGCTCCTGTAGTAACCACAGTTAGAAGTGAGCCTGAAGCACAGACACATGCAGTTAGTCAACAATGACTCTCTGTAAACCCAAAACTGCTGTATGATTCAGCCTTGCAGTACTTCACTTTGCAATTAAAATATTGCTTAAACTATGTGGCACTATTCATGAAGCTCTTAAGCACCAAGGTGAAGCAATAATGCAATTGCACAAGCTTGTTTGTGATAAAGTACTCACAGCTGGATAGGGTGAGTTACAGCCTGTCTCTATGGCCCCACTCCATATCAATGCCAGTCAGACAGGCATACAAGAAGCAAGTAATATAAATAAGGAAGTCCTAGTTTCCCCTGCAACATATCCCACAGATTAACAGCAGCGGTTGGCCAAGCATATGCGGGGTAGGGGTCGTAAAAACAAGAGAGTACAACAAGCATTGGTTGACATCACAGTTATCCACCCTTTAAATTCAACGATAAGGTCTGCCTCACCGGCAAAACTAAAAAAGGTAAGAAAAAGATAAGCACGCCGGAAGAGGATATCAACACAAAGCGTGGATCATTAACTAGCTGGCTGGTGAGGGATGGTCTAGAGCAATGCCAGAGGTTAATATGTATTATAAACCTTCCAGCCATCACCCCTTTTGTTTTGCCATGGTGAGGGATGACTGCCATGTGAAGGCATTAGTATCCGAGGTCCCACGTAATCACATAATTAGCAAATCTTCACAGGTATCAATGATGGCAGCATTGCAGTCTGTTGATGTAAGTACTGAGGACTTACATTTTACACCTCGAGATTTTCAACAAAAGAACATTGTCAAAGTCCTTGCAGTGCAGGAGCTTGATCCAAAAACGTTCCCTATTGGGATGGTCTCATTGACTGAAGACAAACGGAATATAAATCGCTCAGCTTTACTGGACCTATTGTACAAAGTACTGTCATTGAGACTGCTGAACTCATGTGCCTTTGACTTTGTAGAACCGTTGGTTGCAGTGCCTGGAAAGGTATCCCAGATACACTGCTGCCTGCCGGAAACAGCTACTTTGATACGTCACCACCAGGCATCCCTGAAATATTTGGGTTACATTGTAGACAAAATAATTGTATCCTTTAAAGGTGCCATTGTGTTGTCCTCAATGTAAAGAAAATCAGACTACAAATGATATTGGAAATTCAAAACCATGTGGTAATGTGACTGCAAAGTATGATAGGGGATTAGAATGGCTTCAGAGGTTTTTACCCAACTCAGGCCGCACTAAATGAAACAGCACGATCGCAAGTTGGAATACCCAGGGGTTTTCCCATCTGTTAAAGAAGGGTGAACCAATGGACAAACTGATGTGTTATGATATATTTGCCCTTCAAGAGACTTGAATAATGTTTGACTTTGGGATTGATGGTTATGTTGTTTTCCAAGCTAAAGCTGTGAAAGGTAGCACTGGTCACCTAAAGGGAGGTTTATTGATTAGAGTGAGGAATTACCTCGATCCCTCTCTTGTCCCACCTCAGGGTACAGGGACTAATGTACTGGCCGTTGAGGTACAATTGAGAAAAGGAGAGCTGCTCACTCAAATGTTGGCTATAAACATCTATGATACTCCTGGTAAAAGTGTGTCTGTCTGAGGAAATATTTGATTATTTAGATGTGATCCCGATTCAGTGGGGAGAAGCGGCCACTAGTAAGCCAGTGGTAATATGTGAAGATTTGAACTCCTGATATGTGGAGAGGAAGCAGTGTGCATCGTACAAAAACATAGTTGAATATAGTTCAAAGATGCACAAGGTATCGAATACCTGTGGGTTACGATGGCTCTTCTTCCTAAAGGAGTGGGACTTAATTATACTCAATAGCTGTGCTTTTGGAGATCAGCCGGGTAAACCAACATGGCCCTGTGGGTCAAAGAAGGCCACATTTTGAGTATTTTGCTGTTAACAACTGCCTATTAGAAAATGTGAATGCCCTTAATGTGACATCAAGTGAGTACAGTGACCATGACATTCTTGTCTTAAACATCAACTTGGAGGCAAGTAAGTCAGATACTCTCAAGTGTGATGATCTGGTCTTGAACAGTGCAGCAAATTGATTAAGTTGGACTTAGGTTAAAATTGAGACCCTTTGTGCGATTATTTCTGAACAGGGCAAGTTTGATTGGGACAAGCTAAATGGGAAAAGTGCAAATTTAGATTGAAGAATGGCTCAGACAGATTGCACACAGAACTAGGGTGCAGGAAAGGAAATCAAATGTGGTAATCAAAAAACAGTGTATTACTGCATTTGATATTAATATTCAACATTCTAAGCATGAAAAATGTAGGGCTATTAGAGCAGCCAAGACGTTGGATTATACCCAAGATCTGTCATACGTTGTGGCTGGAGAAATAAAAAGAATTAAAAAGGAGCATCAGGCCTGGTAAAAACATTATAAGACAACTATTGCCATGACAAATTGGGAGCGGCCTGTATGTGTCTTTAAGAAGCGCAACACTGGTGCCATCTGTCAAATTCTCGCTACGGTCAAAGCAGATAGAGTAAAAAAACTGGCAAACCTGGACAGTTCACATGAGATCAACATTTCTTGATGACTTGATAGCGCTATATCAAGACACTGGGGTAAGGTCAACATGGCCTATGGACCTTAGCTGAGAAGTTATTGAAGCAGCAATAATCAAACTGAAGAACTCAAGATCGCCTGACCCTAATGGCTTGACTAATGAGGTTCTTAAAATCAACCCAGGAAATTGGGCTTCTGTAATGTATCTGTTTTTCTCTAAGGTACATCAGGAGCGAAGGGTACTGTCCTCATGGCAGCAGTTTGTACTGATCCCTGTATATAAAAAAGGTGATCGGACGAGTGCAGATAATGACAGACTGCTGTCCATGCTGGATGTTACTGGTAAGCTCTTTGCTACCCAGATATTAACGAAGCTGAAAACATGGGTGGATGTTAATAACATTCTACACCCATTTCAGACGGGGTTTGGGCCAGGATCAGCCCCTGTCCAACAAAATCAGAGCACTAGATTCTCAAATACATAGTGCATATAGCAGTGGTGGTTCGTCACTTTTGTAGATTTTAAATCAGCCTTTGAACAAGTGAATAGAGCAATTCTGTGGTCAAATTTGAGTAAACGTGGCTGCCCTAGGTGGTTACTTCAAAAACTCATTGAATTACACAGTATAATTGGGTGTGTGTTCAATTGGACAATGAAGGGAATAGCAACATCTTTGGTGCAGATTAACAGATGAGTCAAACAAGGATGTGATTTGGCTCCCCTGTTGCTCAATCTGTATAAAGCTGATTTGCCCCAACCTTTGCTGTAGAAATCAAATTGTCCGCCGAGGATTGGCAGCATTCCATTGGTTTCCATACTATACGCCAACAATCTGGTTATGTTCGAACTGACATTTACTGGAAGGAGGAATATGCTGCATGAGTTATCCAAATTTGTAGACAAGCACGATCTGATGATCAACCTAGACAAGACAAATTCAATGTTAATATCAGGTAAAAGGGTAAATAAAATTAAGATGTGTACCTTGTTTTTTTTTAAAGTATGTTTATTAGATGTTCTGATCATCAATGTCCAATACATATGCCATAAAACACTTAATATTACCTTTTTTTTAAATAAACCAACTGCCTCTTCCTCTCACTCCCCATTTTCCCCTAAACCGCAACCAAACTAGAACAGTAACCACAGCTCAAGACCAAAGAGAGTTCAGGGGCGCTGCCTGCTTCCCCCTTGTGATTGGACCCCACCATCCAATTCTACACCCTCACCTCTGTCCTCCGGATCCCTCTGCTCTGCTGCCCAATTGGGATTCCTAAGAGTTCAGGGGGGTCGGTCATCTAGCAAGCTAAACAAAGCATGTATCAAGGTATTGCAGGTCGCTATGTCATCTGAACTTTCCTTCCTCCCCATATGTAGTGCATCATACCACACTGCAGCTTCAGCCATAGACCAGCATTTTAGGTCCTTTCACCATCTTTCTATATTGGGGCTCTCGTGTGACTTCCAGGCCATGGCGATTCTCCTTTTTGTCAGAGCCCAGGCCAGATCAACCAGCTTATTTTCTGCACTGGCTTAAACACCCCAAGGAGGCAGGCTTCTGGTGTCCATTTATATCATGTTATGCCTTCCTTTCTCAGTCTCGATTTATTTTCTTCCCAGAACCCCTGGATGACTGGACAGCTCCAGAATATGTGTAGCATTGCTGCCCTTCTCTTCTCCACATCTCGAGCACCGCTTCACCTCAGAGCCCGGTAAGCATGATAGCATCTGCAGCATCATATATGCTTTGTGGAGCAAATAAAATTGTGTTCATTTTAGACTAGCATTTCTTTAAACCTTTTTTGGGTACGGCAATGCCCTGGACCATTCCCCTGCTGTTAGCTCCTTGCCCATCTCTGTATCCCATGCACTCTTTCCCTTGGCAATGTCTCTGGGTTTTGCATCTAGGAGTCCCTGGTATAGTCTGAACACTCTGTGCCTGCCCTCCGATACATCATATTACACCCCTAGCATTGTATCTTCTTCACATGCACTCGAGAAATCAGGCCATTTTCTCCTGATCATGTAATATTCTGAAATACATCAGGAACTGCCACCTATGCATGCCAAATGTCTCTTCTATCTTCTGACATGCTAAAGGTTTGTCTAAGTAGAGCAGGTCTCCAATCGTCACTATGTCATTACTTTCCCAGTGCGACCTGATTTGTGCCAAATCTCATTTTTCTACCCGTATATGGCTGCTAGAGATATTTGGGGAGAGTATAGTTCACCAAGTTTCAACATTGCCCTGGTCCTGACCCATATCATCCTGCCAAACTGCAGCAGGCTCGAATGATACCCCGCCCTGCCCTTCTTTAACCACAGCACCTCTTTCAGTAGGTATGGAGCTATTCCGGGACTCAGCAGAAAATGTTCTACCGTTTCAGAATCCGCCAGCCACCCTGCTACATGTTGTAGCTGTCCTGCCAGGTAATAAAGCTCAAAATGTGGGTGCCACACTCCACCCTCTGCATATTCCCTATACAAGATATCAAGGGTCACCCTTAGCCTACCAATTCCCCATATGAAGCTCCCTATTAATGGTGTCAGCTCTCTGAAGAAGGACCTAAGGTCTGCCTCACCGGCAAAACTAAAAAAGGTAAGAAAAAGATAAGCACGCCGGAAGAGGATATCAACACAAAGCGTGGATCATTAACTAGCTGGCTGGTGAGGGATGGTCTAGAGCAATGCCAGAGGTTAATATGTATTATAAACCTTCCAGCCATCACCCCTTTTGTTTTGCCATGGTGAGGGATGACTGCCATGTGAAGGCATTAGTATCCGAGGTCCCACGTAATCACATAATTAGCAAATCTTCACAGGTATCAATGATGGCAGCATTGCAGTCTGTTGATGTAAGTACTGAGGACTTACATTTTACACCTCGAGATTTTCAACAAAAGAACATTGTCAAAGTCCTTGCAGTGCAGGAGCTTGATCCAAAAACGTTCCCTATTGGGATGGTCTCATTGACTGAAGACAAACGGAATATAAATCGCTCAGCTTTACTGGACCTATTGTACAAAGTACTGTCATTGAGACTGCTGAACTCATGTGCCTTTGACTTTGTAGAACCGTTGGTTGCAGTGCCTGGAAAGGTATCCCAGATACACTGCTGCCTGCCGGAAACAGCTACTTTGATACGTCACCACCAGGCATCTATGAAATATTTGGGTTACATTGTAGACAAAATAATTGTATCCTTTAAAGGTGCCATTGTGTTGTCCTCAATGTAAAGAAAATCAGACTACAAATGATATTGGAAATTCAAAACCATGTGGTAATGTGACTGCAAAGTATGATAGGGGATTAGAATGGCTTCAGAGGTTTTTACCCAACTCAGGCCGCACTAAATGAAACAGCACGATCGCAAGTTGGAATACCCAGGGGTTTTCCCATCTGTTAAAGAAGGGTGAACCAATGGACAAACTGATGTGTTATGATATATTTGCCCTTCAAGAGACTTGAATAATGTTTGACTTTGGGATTGATGGTTATGTTGTTTTCCAAGCTAAAGCTGTGAAAGGTAGCACTGGTCACCTAAAGGGAGGTTTATTGATTAGAGTGAGGAATTACCTCGATCCCTCTCTTGTCCCACCTCAGGGTACAGGGACTAATGTACTGGCCGTTGAGGTACAATTGAGAAAAGGAGAGCTGCTCACTCAAATGTTGGCTATAAACATCTATGATACTCCTGGTAAAAGTGTGTCTGAGGAAATATTTGATTATTTAGATGTGATCCCGATTCAGTGGGGAGAAGCGGCCACTAGTAAGCCAGTGGTAATATGTGGAGATTTGAACTCCTGATATGTGGAGAGGAAGCAGTGTGCATCGTACAAAAACATAGTTGAATATAGTTCAAAGATGCACAAGGTATCGAATACCTGTGGGTTACGATGGCTCTTCTTCCTAAAGGAGTGGGACTTAATTATACTCAATAGCTGTGCTTTTGGAGATCAGCCGGGTAAACCAACATGGCCCTGTGGGTCAAAGAAGGCCACATTTTGAGTATTTTGCTGTTAACAACTGCCTATTAGAAAATGTGAATGCCCTTAATGTGACATCAAGTGAGTACAGTGACCATGACATTCTTGTCTTAAACATCAACTTGGAGGCAAGTAAGTCAGATACTCTCAAGTGTGATGATCTGGTCTTGAACAGTGCAGCAAATTGATTAAGTTGGACTTAGGTTAAAATTGAGACCCTTTGTGCGATTATTTCTGAACAGGGCAAGTTTGATTGGGACAAGCTAAATGGGAAAAGTGCAAATTTAGATTGAAGAATGGCTCAGACAGATTGCACACAGAACTAGGGTGCAGGAAAGGAAATCAAATGTGGTAATCAAAAAACAGTGTATTACTGCATTTGATATTAATATTCAACATTCTAAGCATGAAAAATGTAGGGCTATTAGAGCAGCCAAGACGTTGGATTATACCCAAGATCTGTCATACGTTGTGGCTGGAGAAATAAAAAGAATTAAAAAGGAGCATCAGGCCTGGTAAAAACATTATAAGACAACTATTGCCATGACAAATTGGGAGCGGCCTGTATGTGTCTTTAAGAAGCGCAACACTGGTGCCATCTGTCAAATTCTCGCTACGGTCAAAGCAGATAGAGTAAAAAAACTGGCAAACCTGGACAGTTCACATGAGATCAACATTTCTTGATGACTTGATAGCGCTATATCAAGACACTGGGGTAAGGTCAACATGGCCTATGGACCTTAGCTGAGAAGTTATTGAAGCAGCAATAATCAAACTGAAGAACTCAAGATCGCCTGACCCTAATGGCTTGACTAATGAGGTTCTTAAAATCAACCCAGGAAATTGGGCTTCTGTAATGTATCTGTTTTTCTCTAAGGTACATCAGGAGCGAAGGGTACTGTCCTCATGGCAGCAGTTTGTACTGATCCCTGTATATAAAAAAGGTGATCGGACGAGTGCAGATAATGACAGACTGCTGTCCATGCTGGATGTTACTGGTAAGCTCTTTGCTACCCAGATATTAACGAAGCTGAAAACATGGGTGGATGTTAATAACATTCTACACCCATTTCAGATGGGGTTTGGGCCAGGATCAGCCCCTGTCCACCAAAATCAGAGCACTAGATTCTCAAATACATAGTGCATATAGCAGTGGTGGTTCGTCACTTTTGTAGATTTTAAATCAGCCTTTGAACAAGTGAATAGAGCAATTCTGTGGTCAAATTTGAGTAAACGTGGCTGCCCTAGGTGGTTACTTCAAAAACTCATTGAATTACACAGTATAATTGGGTGTGTGTTCAATTGGACAATGAAGGGAATAGCAACATCTTTGGTGCAGATTAACAGATGAGTCAAACAAGGATGTGATTTGGCTCCCCTGTTGCTCAATCTGTATAAAGCTGATTTGCCCCAACCTTTGCTGTAGAAATCAAATTGTCCGCCGAGGATTGGCAGCATTCCATTGGTTTCCATACTATACGCCAACAATCTGGTTATGTTCGAACTGACATTTACTGGAAGGAGGAATATGCTGCATGAGTTATCCAAATTTGTAGACAAGCACGATCTGATGATCAACCTAGACAAGACAAATTCAATGTTAATATCAGGTAAAAGGGTAAATAAAATTAAGATGTGTACCTTGTTTTTTTTTAAAGTATGTTTATTAGATGTTCTGATCATCAATGTCCAATACATATGCCATAAAACACTTAATATTACCTTTTTTTTAAATAAACCAACTGCCTCTTCCTCTCACTCCCCATTTTCCCCTAAACCGCAACCAAACTAGAACAGTAACCACAGCTCAAGACCAAAGAGAGTTCAGGGGCGCTGCCTGCTTCCCCCTTGTGATTGGACCCCACCATCCAATTCTACACCCTCACCTCTGTCCTCCGGATCCCTCTGCTCTGCTGCCCAATTGGGATTCCTAAGAGTTCAGGGGGGTCGGTCATCTAGCAAGCTAAACAAAGCATGTATCAAGGTATTGCAGGTCGCTATGTCATCTGAACTTTCCTTCCTCCCCATATGTAGTGCATCATACCACACTGCAGCTTCAGCCATAGACCAGCATTTTAGGTCCTTTCACCATCTTTCTATATTGGGGCTCTCGTGTGACTTCCAGGCCATGGCGATTCTCCTTTTTGTCAGAGCCCAGGCCAGATCAACCAGCTTATTTTCTGCACTGGCTTAAACACCCCAAGGAGGCAGGCTTCTGGTGTCCATTTATATCATGTTATGCCTTCCTTTCTCAGTCTCGATTTATTTTCTTCCCAGAACCCCTGGATGACTGGACAGCTCCAGAATATGTGTAGCATTGCTGCCCTTCTCTTCTCCACATCTCGAGCACCGCTTCACCTCAGAGCCCGGTAAGCATGATAGCATCTGCAGCATCATATATGCTTTGTGGAGCAAATAAAATTGTGTTCATTTTAGACTAGCATTTCTTTAAACCTTTTTTGGGTACGGCAATGCCCTGGACCATTCCCCTGCTGTTAGCTCCTTGCCCATCTCTGTATCCCATGCACTCTTTCCCTTGGCAATGTCTCTGGGTTTTGCATCTAGGAGTCCCTGGTATAGTCTGAACACTCTGTGCCTGCCCTCCGATACATCATATTACACCCCTAGCATTGTATCTTCTTCACATGCACTCGAGAAATCAGGATATTTTCTCCTGATCATGTAATATTCTGAAATACATCCTGAACTGCCGCCTATGCATGCCAAATGTCTCTTCTATCTTCTGCCATGCTAAAGGTTTGTCTAAGTAGAGCAGGTCTCCAATCGTCACTATGTCATTACTTTCCCAGTGCGACCTGATTTGTGCCAAATCTCATTTTTCTACCCGTATATGGCTGCTAGAGATATTTGGGGAGAGTATAGTTCACCAAGTTTCAACATTGCCCTGGTCCTGACCCATATCATCCTGCCAAACTGCAGCAGGCTCGAATGATACCCCGCCCTGCCCTTCTTTAACCACAGCACCTCTTTCAGTAGGTATGGAGCTATTCCGGGACTCAGCAGAAAATGTTCTACCGTTTCAGAATCCGCCAGCCACCCTGCTACATGTTGTAGCTGTCCTGCCAGGTAATAAAGCTCAAAATGTGGGTGCCACACTCCACCCTCTGCATATTCCCTATACAAGATATCAAGGGTCACCCTTAGCCTACCAATTCCCCATATGAAGCTCCCTATTAATGGTGTCAGCTCTCTGAAGAAGGACCTTGGTATAAGATATGAGATATTCACAAAATGGTATAAGATGCTGGGGAGGGCAACCATCTCCAGGAGAGCTATCCTGCCCATTATTGATAGGGGCAGTTTCCCCCAGAGCTTGATTGAGACTTAGAAACTCGATTTTGCTCTCAGTGTATTTTACCTATGTGTGTCCCTCGTGCCATAATCGATCTCTATACCCATGTATCTGAAAGTGTTAACTTCCCATTGTAGGCCCAAGTATGCCAGTCGTGTCTCTTCCACTCCAACCCCCCTATCCTCCGCCAGCGGAAATATGCAGGACTTTGTCTTGTTGACTGATATCCCTGATAATTAGGCGAAGTTTGTCAGCACCTCTAAGTATGATTGCAGATTCTCCTCTGGTTGTCGTATGTATAGCAGCATGTCATCTTCATATAGTGATATTATGTGGTTCACACCATTCACACACCATTCACACAGAGCCCTGTATCTTTGTGCTCATTCCTTAAGAATATTGCTAGGGGTTCCAGGGCTAGAATATACAGCATGGGGGCTATGGGCATCCCTGCTTCATACCCTTTTCTATCAGAATCTGCTTTGATATTAATTTGGCGGTTCGTACTCTTGCAACCGGGCTGGAGTTGAGCATCTGGACCCATCTCATGAAGCCTTCACCTACCCGTATCCTCTCAGGGAGGCAAACAGCCATCCCCACTTGACAGAGTCAAAGGCTTTGATGGCATTGAGCGCCACCACTGCACATCCCTCTGACCAACCCCGTGTTTTGTCCATTATTTCATGTAGCCAATTTTCTGATGTCGCCCTGCCCGGGACATATCCGTTCTGGTCCAGCTGTATTAATGTTACTTTTACCCATTTCAGTCATTCTGCTAAGACCGCTGTGAGGATTTTGGTGTCCTGGTTAATTAACAATATCGTGCGGTATGACTCACAGATCTTCCCTTCTTTACCAGGTTTTAAAATTTTGATCACTATGGATTCCTCCACACTCCAGGTTTGTTTTCCCCACCTCATATGCTTCTTCTAGAGTCTGAAGCAGCCTAGGGGCCCCCTCCTCTACAAATTCTCTATACAATTCTGCCAGCAGGCCATCCAGCCTGGGAGTTTTTCCCATGGGTAGCTGGGCTATTACTCCTCGCAATTTTTCTATCGTGAGTGGTACCTCTAACATCTCCCTCTGGTCCATACTGAAGGTGGGCAGTGCAATTTCCTGCAGGGTCTCTGTATTTTCCCGCTCAATAATCTCCCCCTCATAAAGGCTCTGGTAGAAGGTCCTGAAGGTCTCATTGATTTCTTTTGGGGACCTCCACGTTTCCCCACATTCATCCACTATTTCCACTATCCCCTCCCGGGAGTCCTTGCCTCTATTCAACCAAGCCAGTAGTCTATTAGGCTTGTCTCCCTACCCATGAAGCTTTTCCATGTATGTTGTGAAGCTATACCTTCCTAATCTCTCCCAGTGCTCTAGACATTCCTGTCTGAGCTTGATAAGCTTCCCTTCTGCCTCCCTTTCAATTAGATTCAAGCCCTCTATCTGCTTGATTTTTGCCTCTGTGCTCGCTAGTTTTAGTTCCTTCTGAGTCCCACCTGCATTGGTTACAGCTGCTCCCCTTATCTCTACTTTGATGTTGTCCCCTAATATCCCCTTTAATTATATTGAAGTAGTCTTCTATTTGCTGTGTCATTTTCTCCCTGAATGACCCGTCCCATAGTATCTCCAGCCGCAGTTTCCATGTAGGTATTGGGCTGCATGATTATTAAGTACCCACATAACTACCAACGGTGAGTGATCTGAGAGTGTTCGCCCTTCGTATGAAGCCCCCACAAATTCCCCCAGGTGATCTATTCCCGTGAGGAAGTAATATATGCACATATATACCTTATGCATACCCGAGTAAACGGAAAATTCTTTCTTGGGTCCCTTTAGCCACCTCCAAATCTCCTGTAGTTCCAATTCTGCATCAGTGTCCGCAAGACATAGTATAGTATAGTATAGCATAGTATCTCTATTTAAGCAGTGCCTCTGCCCTGCCATATTATATGGACCTGAGGTGCTAGCCATGCAATACTTAAAATGGCTGAACAGGATTGAGGGCTTCTTTTGGTATGAATTGCTGGTTATGTCTTTATTTTGCTCAGTAGAATGTATACGATTAGAGTTAGGTCTGACTGCCCTTAGGGGAATTGCACATAGGGTAAGAGGCCTATTATACGCAAAATGAAGCACCAGCCCTTCATGTCGGTTAATGGCAAGTCTTGGAGAAAACTGTGACCAAGAAGTTGCACGGAGGGGCAGTAATTATCTAGCCTTGAATAACAAAGTCTTTGAAATGATAGATTGGCACCCGCATTTTAAACTTGAGAAGTCCTATCCTGTATTGAAAGCGCCATTTGAAAAGAGATTTAACAGGATGGACTTGTACAACAACTATTCTCACTAGTCAAAACTAAAGGGTTATGAGGCTGTGGCCACTGTGGTTCACCACTATAGAAAAATCCAGCCCTTTGCACCCACATTCACAAGAGCACCCTCAACTAAGTCCCTGTGATTTATGGATAGTAACAGCATGTGCAAGACAACATGATAATTGCTCTCTTTTCATGTACATATCTTTTACAAGGAGGAAACGTGCACAGGAACTGACAATTTGTTGCATTTCATCAATTTTATTAAACTTAATAATGTACTCAAATATCATTATGATTAGGATATGTTTGAAAACCAATAGCAGAACCCATTGAGCCATTGTCATTTACTAATCTATATTTAACATTAATATTCTGATGCAAAATGTTACAACTGAATAGAAAAATTGTAAGTACACTTTCCACACTAGATATACATGACAATAACATTTCTAGTTAATCCAAATGCACACAAGTTTGCTGACATATGGGTAGAGTCATTTCATGCAAAAACACTTGGGGAAAGAGCTTATATATAGTCCACCTCATCTGGGGATATAAACCTTCCTGTTACTTATACTTAACCGTATCACACAAAACAGGGACTGGTATGTAGTTATTCGTAATCGTATTTCTTTTATCAAAAACTATTAATGTGTTCCCTATGTCTCACCCTGACCAAAAGAACACCCTGGCCCTCCAAGATGTTCTCACCCTTGGTTGTTATGGTGCACCGCCTATCTAAAAGGGATAGGAAGGGAGATTTACTGACCCTACAAACTACAATGAAGAGGTTATTCTCAGATAAAACTGCTTTGTCTGGGAGCCAGTCCCAAGCAAAAAGAGAACAGGGTCTTATTTGGAAAAGCAGTTCGTGGAGGAGTATTCGAGATGCTGATATATAACCAGAAAAATGTATTCACCCTCCGCGAAGTGTTGTAGACCAGACCGTAAAATTTAGAACACAATTCTTTTAATAAAAAGACAAACTGGAATGGTTGAACATAGGCCAATTGTCTACTATGTCATCAATGCAACTATTGCTTTTCCTTTAGCACATTCAAATCTGCGATATAGATTATTGCATGTTTTTCACATGAAGAGTTTTGCAAGACACAATGGCCCTCATTACGACCCTGGCGGAAATCGAAAAACGATGGCGGAAATGCAATACCGCCATCGAATAGCGCTCGGTGCGATTATGATCCGTCACCGTAAAGTACGATGCCATTAGCGACACCGTAGTGAACGCCAACGCTAACTGCACCAAGTACGCGCACGCGCGCCATGCGAAACCGTAATTACCACCATGGCGCAACGGTACGCGAATTCTGACCCTAGCGGACATTTACCTAACGCCATCAAGCATGGCGGAAAGTACCATTCCGCCATGGTGAGAAGTACGGCATCGCGAACCAACCGTAAAAGGCCCTACTGAGTGCCTGTACACCACTCCCTGGCCACATTGCACAACTCCTCGTAGGTGCAATGAAGTCACACAATGCAACCAGTGAAATGTACAAGTCACCCATGCATGCCAACGAACAAATGAATGTAGGGGCTCCAAGTGCCTTGTGAGTGGCCATCCATATTTGCCATGGCACCATTGCCGTACTGATGCAGCACAGGCATGTGAAGGTTCAAGTACAGCAACATGAACTGAAATATGAGACGAACAAAAACAGGCCCCCCATCGCTTGACACCAGTGTAAGGCAACATTCAAAGCAGTATCCTGAGTGAGACTGCACCAGCCCTGTACTCCTGCCAGTAAACAAACCAACCATCAGCATAAGCATGTACCACACAAGTTGGCAGAGTGACTGAGCAGCCAGGCTCATCTCAAGAGGGGCCAATGGGAGCTGCAGGGCACAGATGGCACGAATACAGAAGCTATTCCAATGGACATGACCTCAGTCTCCCTCCAAGAAACGCACGCAAACACAGGCACCTGTGACCAGCCATATTCTGATAATCACATCATTCCACCAATCCACCTGGCTGACCGGCATCTGTTACACAAAAGCTAATCCCCCGCCCCTGAGCATGACATCATTAAAACAGTCATAATGGCAGCCCCTATCCCTGACCTCACTGGGCTTCGTAGGCAAACGCGCCCAGTACAGTACCACGCAACTATACTCAGAAGCCGGAACCCAATGCAGATCTTCTCACAATACATCGCTCCACAAATAGGAATATGCTACATTACTTGCAAAGAATAACGCTACACGGTCAATATCATAATAGAAATTTAATGCACAACAAAATCAACAAGTCCATACAGCTATTAGGTCATGAACTCCAAAATATATTTCATTATTGTGGGCTGCATCCGCAATAAATGACCAGCTTCTTCTTGTGTGACGCCCTGTTCCTTCATGGTACACAGGGGCTACATTCACGTTCAAAAAGGCAACATGGAAGCGCCTACAACCGCAGGGCCGTCCCATTAGGTAGGCACTAGTCCAGCTGAAAGGTCGATATGTTGCTCCTAGCCACTAGTACTGCGTAAGGGCATGTGGCCCATTGGCGATCGTCCCATAAGATCGTAATGGTGCTCCACTGATTAACACGAAGCAGCAGGTGTCGGGAGTAAAAGCCATCTACAGGAGTGGCATACAGATGGCAGCGGCAAAAGGGGAGGAGATACCTGTCACCCAAATGAAATGAAAAAGAATAGTATGGGCATCAGAACTTCATTTGAATTACTCACTTCAATGATCACACTAAATCCACAGCCATATGCATGCTAGCCCACTCAAAAGGATTATTCCCACCCAAAAATCACTTGCGAATCATAACTATATAAATCGAGGTGAAAACACTATTACAAACGAGTGTTTGTGTGCATGCGTCTGTTAAAACAGAATCCATTAGATGGGATTAGTAACGTGCATAGACACAAGTGTTTGAAGGCGCGTCGAGACAGGGAGGGTTCAACAAGGGCAGATAGACGATGGTCCCACTATGGCAGCCCTGCATCACATAGCGCAGGGGAAGTGGATAGATTCCAAAAAGCCCTGTACATGGCAAACTCTCTATTAAATCATCTGTCCATGCATCCATACATCATTCCCTCATCCCGGTATGAAAACGCCTGATTATTTACTCACATAACATGTGAAATTTCCATTGAGTCTGTGCGTAATGCAGTCTGCAAAATCCACTGTGCTCCAGCCCGGAATTCCAGTGTTGTGAAGTAACATGTATTTGGGAACGTCCTGCCTTATCGTCCACTACGCTAATGCGCATCCCATACTATTCATATCAATCATTGCATTCTCGCCATGGCCCCTGTCCGAAGGACATTAAACAATAGAACTTTATATCTGCAGTCAGACCTGTGGGCGTCTCCTTGTCGCTAGCTGAAAACCGAAAGCGCTGTCCTTCGAATTCCTCATTTGCAACATCACGTCGAAAAGGCATCTGTGACCGCTTGAAATCACAAATCCATCCATGTAGTGCGGCATTGTGTGAAAATGGCAACTGGCTTCACTCACAAATGGGACGCCCCGCCCGTCGGTGAACCTCGGTACAGTGCTGCATGAGGGTCCACCGTCAATCGAGTACTACATTCCACTGACCCTTCACAAGTTTGTTCGCGACTGCAAAGATAGTATGTGAAACAATGGGACCATAGCAGAATGAACATATGAACCAATATTTCACTGCCATCGGGATTAAATACATGATTGTAATAGCAAGATGCCATGCGTCGAATTGCAGCGTTGTGTGCGGGACGTGCTCGCCCAAAGGGGATTGCAGCTTGCACAGGTGGAATGAATCACCACAGGTGGAGGCTATACAGCCTGAAAACACATAAATTGCACACCCAACCCCCTCCGACAACCACACCCACTCCAAAATGCTACCGGCAGGACTAGCGATGTTGGCCCTGGGGGACCTGATAGCACTGCAAGTACTCCAACTTCAAGAAGAAGACGAACACCAACTACTACAACAACCGGCCGCACAGAGGAGACGCAGGAGGAGGGCAAGGCAGGGCCAGCAAGGCCCACCAGCACAGCCACTACCACCACGCAGGCAGCCCGCAATCCCACGCCTCCGAGCTCATCCGTTCAACCTCACTGATGAGCAGATCCACACCCTCTACCGTTTGGACCGGGACACCATAACCGCCATTGTGGACATGACACACGCTGACCTTGTCAGCATGATAGATAGCCCAACCGCCATCCCACCCCTACTGAAGGTGGTGTCTGTACTACACTTCCTGGCCACAGGCACCTACCAGCACACAGTCGGACAGTTGCATGGCATTTCACAGCCACTGTTGTCACGGACACTATTGCAAGTGCTCGATGCCCTCCTGAAGCACGCAGACGACTACATCTCTCTACCACGCTCGGAGCAGGAAATTACGAACACAAAAGTGGGATTCCATGCACTTGCCGGCATACCGGGTTGCATTGGTGCCATCGACTGCACCCATGTGGAATTGGTTGTCCCACATGCCATGGAGGCCCAGTACCGCAACCGAAAACAATATCATTCTCTTAATGTACAAATGGTGTGTGACTCCAACAGGATCATTACACATTGTTGTGCCCGATTTCCTGGATCAACCCATGGTTCTATGGTCTTGAGGAACTCTACAATACCACGCTACATTGAGCGACACGCAGGGAACAGATCCTGGCTACTCGGTGAGTCTCATTTCATGCATGATAATGTGGGGTATGTGATGCGGCAATGACCTGGCAGGAAGGGGGGGGGGATGCGTACGTAGCAATGTCATTCCACAAACATCCTTTATTGTCCACATACAGGTGATGCCGGGTATCCACTGAAGAGATGGCTCCTTACACCACTCCGGAACCCACAGAACCAGCATGAGGAGGACTACAACCATGCCCACTCACGTACCCGTGTAGTCATAGAACAGGCATTCGGCCTACTGAAGGGTCGTTTCCGCTGCCTCAGCAGGTCTGGCGGGGCACTCCTGTACCGCCATGAGAAGGTTGCAAAGATGGTCATGGCATGTGTCATGCTACACAACATGTGCGTACGTAGAAATGTGCCCATGCCCCCTGACGCAGAACTGCAAGCACCTGAAGATGGTCATGATGAGGGTGGGGATGTGGCAGCACCTCAAGGAGTCCGCGAGGCACAGGAGGGCCGTGAAATTCGTCAGATTCTCATAGATTCATGCTTCTAGCACTCACGCCTGGTGGCTGATACATGGACACGGGACTTGTGGCACTGTGTGTGTCTGGAACATGCACAATATGGACTGTACGCCTATAAATGCCTCGTACACAAAGATCAATGTCCACACATCTCATTGGATGATTGTGAAATGTTTATAGCATATGTGAAATTATGTTACACACCCCATCGACCCGCCACCCAAGTAAGCCCAACACACCCCCTCCACCCTCCTACCTCCCCCCCGAACACCAGTGTCCAAAGATGCTCATTGTCAGTGGGCAGACGCTATTGCAAGCCCCCTCTCCGGGTATCAGGGGCACCCCTGCCTGTGGAGCGCAGGTTCCTCCCAGATCTACGTTGGGGGCTGCCCTGGACGGAACTTGCAACGGATGATGTCTCTGCCTGCTCACATCCATGCATGTCCCTAAGGGTTTCTGAGAGCTCAGTGAGCACACGGCGCACAGCGGCAAGTTCAGCACATACGTCTTTGGACGTCGCATGCAGTTCCCCCCTCAGGCTCTCGGTGCTTCTCTCCATTTGTACTCTCAGGCTCTCGGTGCTTCTCTCCATTTGTACCCTCAGGCTCTCGGTGCTTCTCTCCGTTTGTGCCCTTAGTGTCTCTGTACTTCTCTCCATTTCTGCCCTAAGTGTCTCAGTAGATGTTTCTATGGCTGCCTTAGTACCCCCACATTCATCAGCATGGTCCTTGAGGAGCGTGGCCAGTTGCTGCTGTTGCACGATCACCTGGTCGAGGGACTGTTGCCTCTGCTGTGCCATGGCCATTTGCGGTGGTGTCACAGAGGGGCTGATCACCTCATGTTGCCTTGCCACAGGGCTTGTGGGGGATGGCCAGTCGTCGTCTTGTGGGTGCCCCTGCGTGGTATCCTCATGGTGTACGGGATGAAACAAACAGGGGGATTGAGACAGGTCATGGATGGATCCTACATCGACATCACCGTTTTCTGTGTCGGAGCATGCTGCCATTAATGCAGTGTCACCTATGGTGCTGCTGCCACCAGAAGCAGTGCCTTCTGTGGCATCCATTGGGGGGACCTGTGGTGGTGCTGTTGTGGGCATGCTGGCTGCTGGGGTGCCTGTTGGAGTCCCCTCCTGTGTGCTGCCACTTGATTTGTGCTGCTGCCGTGTCTTGATCCGTGCAGCTGAGGTGGAGGGTCTTTGGCCGTTGGTCTTGGCCCTCTTTGCAGGTGTGCTGGTAGGGGTGTCCTGGAGCTCGTCGTTTGAATCGGACCCTGTGGTGGAGTAAAGGAGGGCGAGCGTTATTGATGGGTCTGTGGAAATCGGAATGGCAATGTATCACATGCATTGGGGTGGTACCTGAGGGTGATTTGGGTCAGGGCCTTGGAGGTGGTTTCATTTTTGTGTGGATTGAGGATGCAGTTGTTTTGCAGCCTGCAGTTAGGGTGTGCCTGCTGCACGTGTAGAGGGTGTTTTTAGGATTTTTAATTATTTATGTATTTAATGTGACTTTTAAAGTGCGCTATCAGGCCAATGTATGTGGACGTTCTCCTGGACATGTGTTTCTGTTGCACTATGTGGACACATGGTACTTCACATGACTGGACATTGTGGATTTAGCATTGTTTTATTTGGCCCACCTACCTGATTCTTCGGATGTCTGCACTCCTTTCTCCATCCCTCCGACTCCCTCTATACTTCCAATGGTGGAGGCACAGATTTCTTCCCAGGGGGTCAACTTGATGGGTGATTCCGATCCTCCCCCGGTAGCTGTGGCAATGTTACGGTTGGCGGATAGTATGCTCCGTACGCGTATCCGCAAGTCGTCCCATCGCTTTCTGCATTGCTGTGGGTTGCGGGGTGCGGTCGCCACCGCACTTACCTGCTGTGCCACCAGGGCCCATATGGCCTTCTTGTTCGCAAGTGCCGTCCTGGTCATTTGCGTCGAGAAGACGACGGCAGCATTCTCCTGGAGGGTCTCTGTGAGCACGGTGAGTTCCTCACGGGAGAAGTGGACCTGCCGCTTGTGGTCGCACGCTTTTTTCGCTACTTTTCCCATTTTTATTGTTTTCACTAGGGTGGATGACGGGTTGGGATGTGTCTCAGGGTAGTATTTTTAATGGTTGTGTGGGAATTCTGATTTTATAGGTGTACGGCGTGCTGTTTCCCGTTCCGGGACCATGTTTTTACTTCTGTTTCCGTATATTTATGGTCACCGTATTTTCCGATTGCCGCTCATTACGGTGACCGCTATGATGGGTGGCGGAATTGCACCTAGGGCGCCGTACGACGGCGGTGAGGGGCGTTTTGGGGACATTTCCGCCATCGCGGACTTTGCACTTCCGCCATGGCGTAGTGCTCGTGCCCGATGGGTCGGAATTAGCCGCACTTTACTCCGTCGTGCAATGGCGGAAACGCTATTTACGCTATGGCGGTCAGGTCAGTTACTTTCCGCCAGGGTCGTAATGAGGGCCAATGACTGCAGATTTGACCAATCCTGTGTCCTATAGATTCTGGTCATTTATGATTTGTTAATTCAGGCATGTATCTCATATGATTTGGGGATATCTGCATGATCATAGGTTGACCGGTTTCGAGGATGTAACTAGTAAGGTCATCTTCTTCAGGACTGATTTCTTTGTGTGCGAAGCATCAGTCTTCCACCCGTCAGGAAGTGTTGAACACAGCCTTTTATGCAATTGCTCCAAAAGTCTGGAATAATCTCACTATGTTGTGTGTGTTCTGTCGCGCCCTCAAGCCCCATGGTCCATGAATGCGCATAATAAATGTCTTAAAGTAAAGTAAACCTCTAATCAAGCTGGTAGACTATGTGAACATACCGCCCCTATTGATGGAAAAAGGAAGGTGTGCAGAGCTTTTGTGAGATCCATCATGGAGGTCAGCTTGCGCAGCGAGAGTGGGATGGATTCCATCACTGTGGTCTGCAAAGAGACAAATACCTATCCCCTTTGGACACACAGCGAGTGGAAGTAAAATTCAAGAGATGCTTATTGGCCGAATTGGCTTATGATGAGAAATTATATTGATCAAATATGGAGGTGAAGCACCATTTATGCACTCTAACACTAGGCACATTTTTTAAAATCTATTCTTTGCCTGAATGGTAACCAGTGGAGAGCTATTCATGCTGTTGAGACTCAGGCCATTTTAGCAAGCTTATGAATCAGTTTGATGGCTGCATTTTTGGCATTTTGTAGTCCGTCAAGTTGCTTTGCAGGAATACATGCTAGCAAGCTATTTGCATAGTCCAATCTGTAAGTAACCAGGGAGTCCACCAACACAGCATGATATGATGATAGAACATAAGGGTATCCAGTCAGTATGTCAAATGCATTTTTTTCGAAATGCAAATATGCCAAAAACATTTCGTAGATTTTTTTTTTCAAATGTATTATTTTTGATTTAATACCTTTTTTGGGGGTTTGTAAGTAAAATAAAGTGTTAAAAAAACATTTGAAATGTTTTTTAGATGAAATGTTTTCGACATATTTGCATTCGAAAAAATGTCATTCGAAATACTCACTATAAACCGAACATAAGTATGGGCGAGCTGGAGCAAGCAAAGATATTAAAAAACAGATTGTACAATTGCTCTAACTTCATTTTCTCACCCCAAGTCAGACTGCCAAATGATCCTAAGTTCTTGACCGTTGCTGCAAATGGCATGGGGTGACCACATAGACATGGGTGAGTAATCGATTTAGAGTCCCCAATCAGATGTTTAGGTCCAAACAAAATAAACTCTGGCTTATTTGGATTTCATTGGAGCTTATTTGGGGTCATCCACTGGCCAACCTCAGTGGTACAATGTACTATATTATGCAGAGACTCTGCAGACTTGCTAACCTTCATGTATCATATGAATGGTAGCAGAGATTGTGTTTGAAAAGATTGGCATTAGAGGTTGCATATAGATATTAAATAGCAGTGGGAATAAAGAAGAACCCTGAGGCACTCCACAGGAAACTGGGACAGAGATAGAGACATAGCTCCCTAGTTTGACACATTGAGAATGCCTATCCAAAAATGAGTGACACCATGTTAGGGCATTTTTAGCGATACAAACAACATCTGTCAATCTAGCTGGCATAATGTCCACATTTACAGTATCAACCGCCACTGATAAATCTAACATGATCAGCAGCATCAGCTAACCTTCCTCTGAGGTGTTTAATATGCCATCCCACACGGAAATGAAAGCAGTCTCCGTTCGATCCTGTCTTTAACACTTTCTCAGGTGGATGAAGTCTAGCATTAGTTGCTTCATCACACAGAAGTAAAAGTGATCGATTCATTATCTCTGCTTCCTGGATCTATTTTGTTTTGACTTTATGCATCTGATACTTCTTTTGGTGTCTTGTGTGTGTTATGTCCAGTTTGTTTTGTTGTTCCTGTGTTGTCTTGATTTTAACTGTTATGTGCCCTTATGACAACGGGTTTGTTGGCACTTTATAAATAAATACATAAATACATTTATACAATACAAATCTGAATGACCTCTTGTGCTGCCTCTGTATACCACTTTATTATGATGCTCAACTGCTAGCTATCAGCAAACAACGTAGTGAGATGCCACCATTGTTGCATTCTGCCAAGGCAATAGGAGAAGTAATGACCCCGGATGCACTGTGTACAGGTTCTTCTTGCTTCACCAGAAACATACAGAATAAATATCAATTTGTTCCTGATTCAAATGAGAAATCAATGAAGCCCAACCTCATTTACAGCCAACTCTGCCTAATTCTGTATGATGGGTTTGCCCAGTGGTTCTTGACTGTTACCACCAGATGCTGTTTTTCATTTACTTTAAAAGCTGCCTCGTGTCTGCTGTTCTCTCCCAGAAACTCAACTCACTTTTAGAACACCAACCAGCAGAGAGCGTAACAAAAGCCAATTCGTATATATTATTATTATTATTATTATTATTAATATTATTATTATTATATAGCACAAACCTCGCTCGGAAGCAGCAGAGCGCTAGACAGAGGGATTAAGTTAATGTTATCATGCAGGATTGCTGTGTGTGTGTGTGTGCGCCACTTCCAATTAAATGGTGCTCACTTTCATAAAGTAGCCATGGGCAACCTTAAACTGCTTGACTAGAATGCTGGTTCAGCCATTGGAGAAAAGGTTTGTTTCCGCTCAAGCCTTTTGAGTCTCCATAGATATGGTCTGCTAGTAAAATCGAGCCGAGTTGGTCGATATCTGATTTGGCTCGAATTGGTTTGACACACATCGAGCCATGGTTCACTGTCACTCAAACTGGCTCAAACTGGCTCAAAAACATTTGAAAATCCATGTGAATTTTAAGAAAGGATATGGCAAAATCGCAAATCTTTTTGTGCTGCATTTGCACATCTCACCATCTGACCCAAAGGAATGTGCATCCTATTACCATAAGGCATATGCTTGTCTGCATAACAAATGCCCTTTTGCACCCACTTTGCACCAATAAGGGGGTCTTTCTGCACCCTTTAAAGCGTTTCCCAATTCCACAAACAGAATGGTGCTTAAAATGTGAAAAAAAGACATATTCTCCTGCGCCTATTTGAAATAGGTGCTGGGGCTGCGGAACGCGTTACAGGGTCATTGCGGACCTTGTCATTCATTTTCTTTAAAATGGAACAGCAGCAGTATAAACTGTTGCTGTTTTCTATTTTCAAACAGGGGTTGGAATGCTTTTTTTTCTTTTTAGCATTTCACAATGATGAGCTCTTTAAAAGCACACTTCTGTGAAATGCGCACCCAGCACCAATGTGGGTTTTGGGAGCCTGTCATACATTTGTATTCGGCGTGCACTCACAGCACTGATATACGCATGGTTAGCACAGCATTTGTGCTGCTTCACAGCCCCCCTGAAATGCACAGACCACTTTTATGGAAAAGGTGATTTGCCCATTTCTGAAGTGAACACAAATGAAAAAAGTACATTGTGCTTTTTCTTTTGCATTAATTTTTATCTCCCTCTTGTACTCTTTTACATCAATAATATTTAATTCTAGGAGACAGATCCAGCATCCTAGAATACAGTATTATAGAAGAGCTGTATTCGAGCCAAGTTGAACCATCAAATACTCGTATTTATACAAGAAGCTCAAATTCTGGTTCAAAGATTTCAAAACATATTGAGCCTCAGTTAGCGCTCAGGATGCAACAAGTCTGGTGCTTCCACAGAAGTGAGCCAGTGGTGGAGTAGCAGTGGCAATGCACTTCACCGGGTCGAGTTGGTGTTGAGACAGCTTGAAAAAGCAGGTAATCAGTTAAAAGTTCTTATAGTGACTGCCAGGGGACGCGGAGCATGAAGGACCTGTGAGCTCGCGCTCCGTCTGCACCTCAGGGCCTAGTGCGCTTTAAGGATCCCCGGCAGGGATTTCTTAGCGGCCCCGGAGGAGACCCCAGTTCTCTGACCAAGCCCCACCCGCCCAGCAGCCCAAGAAGCCAGCCCCCCCGGCGCAACCCCGGGGAGAGCCACTGTGAGGGGGAGAGACACGGCCCGCCTAACGTGACTGGCATTCAAGGCTGGGGAGACCCTTTCGCGTCCTTGCCGGGCGGGCGTTCCGGGGGTCCACAGGAGCCGCCAGCGGGGCAGGAATCACCACCCCCCACATCTACCAAAATAGCGAGGTAGCCGGGCGTTGGGGGAGGCACCCCCGCTACCTTTGTCTGGAGGGAGACACCAGCTGCCAACATCCAGCACGCAGGACCACGCCACGCGGGGAGAAAAGTCGAGGCCGTCCCGGACTCACAGCGGCCCCCATGGCCAGAGAAGATGGGCCTGCCCTGTGCCGTTCCAGGCGTTCCTCATCTGTCCCCCGCGTGAGCGCCCAGGTGCCCGGACCACAGAGGACCCAGAGAAAGCAGGCCCCGGAGGGCCACGCACATGAGGGGACCCGCTCCAGCTGACCCCGGCCCCATGGAGGGGCCCGACCCAACGCCAATATGAGGTGAGGAGCCGGAGGGGGGAAAGCGAGTTGGTGTCATCGTGGTGGCTTGATCCCCCCTCCCCCCTCAACCCAACCGCTCAGCTTCACACGGCGCACGGACGGTGGGGCCCAGTGGGGAGACGGCGAGGCGAGGGAGCGCGGAAGTGGAGGCGGCAGGGGAGAAGTATAATACCGGACGCCCAGGCTTTGGCACCACACCAGGGCCCCCGAAAAGAAAGCCCCGGCCCTGACCACAGAATTCCCTTGGTGTCCCGGAGATAATACCACCTAAAGCCCCGACCTGAGCTTTCAGATCTATACTGGGGGAACCGGCACAGAGACACCGCCTCCCGGGTGCCCGGCCTAGCCTTGATCCTGGAGCAGACCCCACTCCCCGGAGCGATCAGCTCCCTGCAGCAGTTTCGCCGTCGGCCCCCACCCCAGCCTGAGGCCCCCGGAGCCATTATGCCTGCTGTAGGGGATCCACCCCCAACCCCACTTACTAAGGACGACCTCAAAGATATCCTCAAAGAGATCAAGGCGATCTGCACAAATATACAAGCCTCCATTGTAGACCTCAAGGGGAGAGTGGAAACCCTGGAAGACAAAATAGAGGGGATGGAAAATAAACATCTCCAGGCGGACCTCCTAGATATGAAGTATGACGCCAGGTTAACAGACCTGGAAATGAGAGAGGAGGACATGACTCTCAAGATGGACGATTTAGAGAACAGGGAACGACGAAACAACCTGCGCATTATGGGGGTGTCCCAGAAGAGAGGGGGGAGACACCTGCGGATGTGGGGAGAAAAGTTCAGGGCCTGATTAATCAACTCTTCGCACTGGAGGGGGGCAAAGAGGTCCAGCTAGAAAGGGCGCACCGAGGTGGAGGAGGCGCCGGGGGTGGCCCAAGGTCCATCGTTGTGAGGTTTCTCCGCTACAGGGAGAAAATGGAAGTATTGGAGAAGGCAAAAAGGCTGGGGAGCTTCATCTTTGAAGGTGACACCATTAAGATATACCAAGATCTATCTGCTCTTACGCTCACCCGCAGGAGAGAATGCCGCCCACTCACACAGTGGCTAACAAGCCAGGACATGAGATACAGATGGTCCTTCCCGTTCGCCCTATCCTTCGAACGAGCGGGGGTGGACTACAAAGTGATTAGCGGTAAGGAGGCTACACAAGTCCTACAGGTGCTCAAGAGAGACCCTTCGGAGGAGCAAGAAAGAACAGGAACACAGCCTAGAACAGAAGCTGACAGGGGACCGGTGGGCCCTTGGTCGACAAAGAAGAAAACGAAGGGCAGGAGAAAATTTTAAAAAAGCTAACACCCCTCCGCCGGAAGCGGGAGGTGACTGATGGAACCAGAATGAGTGGCTGGGACACATCAGGACTCTAGCGACACAACCCCGGCCGGGGACATGATTTTTGACTAGGAGAACTGCGTGCACAATCATGCTTTTGCCCTGGCGGCTTGCCTGTTGGCAGGCGTCACAAACAGGGGTGGGAGGGGGCAGGGGGAGGACGGGTTGGGGGAAGAAGGAATTCTCGGGCTCTCCTCTGATCCAGCTTTAATGGGGGACAGGGAAGCCCCCGCCGAATCAGGAAACTAATGAGTACCATGCATAGGGGTAATGGCAGACAGTGAAAGAAAGGGCCGGGTCGAGACAATTAGACTTGGTTCACTCAACGTCAAAGGACTTAACTCCCCAACCAAGCGCTTCCTTCTGGGGTGAGAAATGAAGAAAGCAGGGGCAGATGTCCTCTTCGTGCAGGTGACCAGATGGGTGAGGGGTGAGGAGAGGGCCATCCCCGGGTCGCACGTGGGCCAGATGTTCTGGGCGTCCAGCACCACCAAGAAAGCCGGGGTCAGGATCCTGCTCCACAGGCACCAAAAACTAACTGAGGTTTCTCACTGGGAGAGGGAGGATGGGAGGGTTCTGGTAGTGTCCGGTCTCCCTACTATCCATATACTGCCCCAACGTAGGTCAGAAAGAATTCATGCAAGAGGTTATGGGAGAGGTGATGTCCAGGGCGGAAGGTATCCTGATACTGGGTGGAGACCTCAACATGTGGGCTGACCGGGATTTACACCATAGCGGGGGGGTCACTCGACCAAGCACTGCGGGGGGAGGTCAGGGATGGGGCCTCAGGGACCTGATGTGGAAAAAGGGTCTGGTGGACATTTCGAGGGAACGCCACCCAAGGGCAAAGGAGTACACATTTTATTCAGCAGCCCACGGAACTAGGACAAGAATAGATTATCTCTTCACAAGTCACCAATTCATGAGTAGAATAGACGCGTGTGATATTCGTCCCATCAGTTGGTCAGACCACGATATGGTCTGGTCAGACCTAAGCATCTCCGGTTTAAGGGCCAGGGAATCCTTGTGGAAGTGCAATGACTTCCTATTCAGGGACATCATCTTTAGAGAAGAAATGTCATCAGCAATTAGAGAATTTTTCTAGCTAAATGACACGGGTGAAGTGGCTCAGGAAACTGTATGGGAGGCGGCGAAGGCAACCTGGAGGGGTAAGCTGATAAGTGAAGGCGCCTCCAAAAAAAGGGTAAGGACCCTCCTAGATCACAGGATAAGGTCAGACATACTCTCCCTAGAAAGATCTGAGGGGAAGGGGGAAGGAGAGAAAGAGAGAGACCTAGACTTGGCGAGAGAGAAGAGACAGGAACTCAGGGACCTAGAATTGGGCAAAATAGTAGCCGGACTCCAACACCTGCATCAGAGGTACTATGAAAAGGGGATAAGGCTGACGCCATGTTGGCGGTCAAACTCCGAGGCCAGAGAGCGGACAGGTGGATCCAACGAATTGGGAATGATGCAGAGGAGGAGAGTACAGACCCGGAAGGCATAGCAGAGAAATTTGCTAGTTTCAATGAGACCCTATATGGGAGGGAGGGAGAAGTGGATAGGGAGGCGCGGGAGGTATACCTGGAGGGGGTCTCTCTCGCGACCCTGGGAATGCTGGAGTCCGCAGCCCTCGATGCCCCCATGACAGAGGAGGAGGTGCTGAAAGCCATTTCGGGCCTGAAGGTGGGAAGGGCCCCGGGGGAGGATGGATTTACCGCAGGCTTCTACAAGACCTTCTCGGGCCTACTGGTGGGCTTCCTAGCAGGCTTATTCTCGAACATAATGAAGACAGGGAAGGCACCCCCTTCATTCGGTAAAGCTCTGATCACAGTGATTCCGAAGGAAAGGAAGGACCCGGCAGACTGCCGCTCTTATAGACCTATCTCCCTCCTCAATGTGGACGCAAAGCTATTCACGAGGATTATAGCAACAAGGCTGGACGGCCATATGCCGAACCTAATCCACTCGGATCAGGTGGGGTTTATACAGGGGAGACAGGGGGCCGACACCCTACGTAAAACTCTACACCTCATGCGGATCGCAGCTCCGATGGGTGAGAACCCAGTCCTAGTGTCCATCGACGCCGAGAAGGCGTTTGATCGAGTTGACTGGGAGTTCCTACATGGGGTCCTAGAAAAGTTGGGGTTTGGAATAGGGATCAGACAGGCCATCAAAGCCCTATATGTGTCACCATCTGCCAGAGTCACAGTCAATGGTTGCCTGTCATGTACTTTTGACCTCCAGAGAGGGACGAGGCAGGGTTGCCCCCTCTACCCCCTTCTCTTCGCCATTACCATGGAGATCCTTGCAGAGTACCTCAGGGGTTCCCCCATAGTGCGTGGCATAGTGGTGGGAGACCGCACCTTTAAACTCGGCCTGAACGCAGATGACATCTTGTTACACCTGAGGGAACCCGCGCGCTCAGTCCCGGCGGCCCTTCAGATAATTGACCAGTTTGGTCGTTACTCAGACTTCAAGGTTAATGTAGGCAAGTCGATGATCTTCCCATTTGCTTCAGACGCCGATAGGTGCATAGCTGAATTGCCTCCTCTGGGCCTCCGGGTCTGCGCAGGTGGGATGAAATACCTGGGGATCAACATTGTAAGACCTAATGAAGACCTGAGCCAGGCAAACTCTCCCCCACTGTTTGAGAAATTGTTCAGGGAAATGGAGGGTTGGGGGAAGGGGCAAATTTCATGGATGGGTAGAATAAATGCTATAAAGATGAACCTGCTCCCTAGAGTGCTCTACCTCTTCCAGATGCTTCCACTGGAGGCCCCTGAGGCATACCTCGGAGAAGCCAGGAGGTGCATAGTGAAGTTCATATGGCAAGGCCAGAAACCCAGAATAGTTTATGAGACCCTTACCCTTCCCAAAGAAAGAGGAGGTGTTGCACTCCCAGATCTCTATACATATCATAGGGCCGCCCAACTCAGAGTTCTTGCCCCCCACCTTAGAGAAGACCCTAACAAACAGTGGGTCTACATTGAGAACTCCCTCGTAAGCCCAGTTAACGTAGGTGAATGGTTGTGGGTCCCACTAAAAAAGCTCCCGAGAAGGATTAGGGACCACCCAATTATGGGAACTATGTGGAAGGCACTAGCAGGGAAGGGACACAAGGAAAGAGTCACAACATGGCCCTCCCCACTCAGTCACATATGGTCCACACCAGTTCTGGAAGAGATCCCAGGACACGAGCATTAACAGTCCTGGTTCGAAGCGGGGCTCTGTAGGGTTGGCCAACTGGTGAGGGTGGACTCCTTCATACCTATCCAGGAACTAGAGGAGGCTTTAGGTATCAGCAGACTTTCACCACTCCTATACCTCAGACTTAAGGGAATCCTAATGAACCCAAAACTGAAGGAATGCATACAGAGGAAACTCACCCCGGTGGAAAAAATATTGGACTCCCACACGTAAATGAAGGGCCTCATCTCCCTCCTGTACACTGCTCTTCTGACCCCCCGTGAGGGAACCACCAGGAACCTCAGGAGAAAATGGGAAAGGGACCTAGGCTGCACCATCGGGGATGGTCTCTGGGGGAAACTCTGTACTAGGGCCTTCAAGACGTCAATTTAATGCCAATACAAGTCCCACACTGTCAAGCTCCTCCACAGGTGGCAGTTACGACCCGATCTCTCTCTCTAGGATGTTCCCAGATGTAGCTCCAATGTGTTGGCATGGATGCGGGGAGAAAGCCGACTACTGCACATGTGGTGGCCGTGCCACAAGGTCCAGACCTATTGGACAGAGGTGCTTAGTTGGATTAGGGAGGCGGGGAGGGGGACTACTTGTTGGACCCCATACTGGTGATTTTCAGCCTGCAACACAGAGATGAGCACTGGGAAAAGTTACCAGACGTGACACACTCGCTATTGCTAGCAGCTAGAGTGGCTCGAGCCAGGACCTGGACAAGACCAGCCCTTCCAACAAAGAGGGAATGGGTGGCAGTGGGCAAGGACATCTACTTTATGAATAAACTAACGGCCACAATACAAGGCTCAAGTACTCAGATCGAAACAGACTGGCTGCAATTCATGGAGGCATTTGCCAACACAGAGGACAAGCCCTGAGGGTAGCCGAGCTTCTCCACCCGGCCTGAAACTATTTTTTGTGTGGACCCCTTTGCATGGGAATCATGGGAGGCGATTGTATATAGTTGGCCACTGGCCCGGCTGGTGCTGCCCGAAGAGAAGACTCTTAAAATGTGGTCACTGAGTCCCGAGAATGGGGGGGGGGGGTTGAAAGCATTAAAGCCTTATAAGATATATATACTATATGCATAAGCTTGCTTTTCTTTTTCTTGAAAACCAATAAAAACTGAATTTTTTAAAAAAAGTTCTTATAGTGCCGAAAGCAGCACTGCAGGTTCTGTAGCAACTCAAAGTGAGTCGAGGATGGTTGGACCGGCTCTAAGATGTCTCAAAGTGGTAAACAGGGTTCTGACCAGCTTCTGTGTTGCTGGAAGGCCCAGTCCATGATGGGCTCTGGGGACAAGGAGAGAGTTTTGATTCCACACATCCACTTGAGGAAGCTTGTCCAGCACCAGTACGGGCCTTTCACCTCCAATGAGAAGGATGATGGGTTCAGTGCACAGGCACCAGAGAGGCCTTGCTTCATGTTTGGATTCTTTTCTTTTTGCTGCTTTCCTCCCATAGACTTATATGAGACACCCTTTCTGTTTGCTTTGTTTAGATTCCTACCCTTACTTTTTGGAGGCCAGTAAAGACTTCTGTTTTTCTTCTTTTGTCTTTTTGCTCGATCGTATTGGGGAAACAAGATTAGTCCATACAACATGATTCGTCCATACGACTATCACCACTGAGAGTCTACGTCTTTCTTTGTGAATTTCTTGTATTGTTACAATTGCACACATCACCCTAATGTAAAGTGCGGTTAGGATACTTGGTATCCTTATAACTTCTTCTGTAATGGTTTTTGGTTAAAGTTACAATGTGCTTAGGACGAGCTTGTGCAGCTGGTATTTTTCTACCATGTTATATACTTTTTACTTGTGCACATTTGCATTTACTGCAAAGAGCTACTAAAGGTGGCTAGCGCCCTAAGATGGTTGTGCCACAAGGTTTTGCTTGTCCTTTAGCCATATTCTTCTTTAGTCTTCTTCCTTCCTTCTCATGTCAGGAAAATCAATATATGGAATCTCCTTTCCCGGGGAAAGCTGCAGCGGCTTGTGAGTGAGCCCGAATGTGTGTGTTGAGACTGTTCTTGCCTCAGTACACATCCTGGTGCCTGAATGTCTGTTGCTGGGCAGATCTGGTGGCTAGCAGCTATCCATGGTTGGATAGCCACTGCCTGTTTGAATGGTGCAGATCCTTCTTATTGCTAGACCTGGAGGGAGCTTCCAGTACAGATCTTGGATAAAAAGGAGGACTCCTGCAGCCATTCTTCAGATCACCATTGCAACCAAATCCTCCACAAGGAAGAGCAGCCCACTGATGACTTGAGGATGACCCCCGCAGTTAACAAGCCCCAACTCCAGGAGCCCCTGCTCCTCTACCTTTTCTCAAGAAGACCCTCTTCGGTGCTTAGAACCCTGGATGGTGGGAACATACAGTTGCAACTCCTGCTCAAGGGTCCATGCCTTCTGAGTCTTCAGAAATGTCCCTGGACCAACAAGTGGACTGGGCAGCTCTCCTCTGAGATACCTTGTTGTAGCCATCACCATTCAAAGTGCAGTCTTGGAGCTTGGAGGATCTTGGAGGATCAATAAGGTGCCTGTTGCTGCATTGTCAGCCTGCTTGCATGAGCGGAAGCCATGCAGGACCTGCTCCTTTGTTCATCCCTGGAACATTGTCTATCACCACCTGACCATGGTTATTCTCATTGCAATCCATCTTCTTCACATCCTAGAGATGTCCTGAGGTTGCCTGCTCTACAGAAGTCTTAAACTTGTTTTCATTTGGGTGTTCAGCTGCAAGTTGTCTGGAACTGACACCTAAGCACTGAGACCACCTGAAAAGAATCCTGCACCCAAAAGAGACCTCTGTACCAAAACTGTACCAAAACTCTTGAGCCTTTGCTCGACTGGACCAAGCACAGAAGACTGTGCCCCCAACAGATTCTGGAATCTCGAAGTAGTCTATGGAGAAATCAGTTCATGGGGGTATGTCAACATGTTCTCCACAGGGTTACATGGGCATTAAGTCTTGTCCCTAAACTACTCTTTACTGACTTTTGTTGGTGGAAGCCTTGTCAAGGATACCTTCATAGGCCTATCGTAGTGATTGGGATTGTCTTAATTTACATTACTTATCTTTTTGACTTTGTGATCATAACTAATGGCATTGTCTGAATATCCTAATAAATCTACCAGTGAAGTATAACTTTTGAAGCAATGACTTTAGGGCACGAGGCCCCAAACCATTTTACGATTGGACTCGTTAAGTGTTAGGGGATCTATTCTGTGGTTATTCTAAAGTATCTTTACTGAACTTCATGCATCTGATTACTTACTTGTGTTTCACTGGTAATTGAATTATATGCTTTTATTCTTCTCCTAAGGATGAATTTATACAGCTGCTTTATAGTAAATGTGTGACAATATCTGACTAGACGTTTTGCTTGTTTTGTGTGGATGTATCCTATGAATCATTGAATATGTTTTAACTTACCTCTCCAACTTTCATTATTGATGTTGTTTGGTGTGGACTCATTGTAGTCCTAGGCCACTCTTACAGCCCTCCTGAAATTAAGCATTGCCGCTCTGCTGGCTTACGTTGTTTGGGTGTGGCTAACATCCCAATGTCTCCCTGTTCACCATAATAGGGTGGCCTCCCAAAATCCAGCCGAAGGATTCATTTTGGCAATCCATTTTAACAATTCACAGTCGTGTCTGTCACCCCAACTGTGCTCTTGAGGTGCATAGTAAGAAGAGTTGTCTTCCTCTTCTTTGGGACATCCTTTCTTGGCAGGGTACTTTGGGATAGACTCTATAGCTAAGTTTCAGGTGAGTCCTTCTTGTCTTGAAGTCCAAAGATAAATCAATTAAGGGCAGAGTTAGTCCCCCTTTTAAAGACCAAATGAAATGGTCCATAGCAAGACTGTCGTTAGTGGTCCAATCCAGGCTACGGTACCACATATACTTTGCCTTCTGCTATCATACTCAGAGATCTTTGTCTGCAGGAAGTAGGGAGGGGAGTAGAGAGCCCTGGAACAATCCAAGATGCTGGAACCCCTCTCTGGTTAAACCACTCCCTTGGGCTACTGTAATGACACTCCCTTCCTCTGTCTTCCTACTTCGAAAGGACTCCAGTAATAAGCACACTGGTGTGAGAGTACCTTTGTCTTGTCAGGTCTGTCTTTGAAGCACTGGTTCCCAGGGGAACTTGCAGGGAATGCTCCTGTTCCCTGAAGGAAGGTGGCAGTTTCCTGGGCAGGGTGCAGCATGGTTGTTGTGGCTACACCCACACTAGATAGCTAACAATAATCTATCCCTGTCGAAACAGAAACAGAATTATATTCATCACTTTGCTGCTAAAAATAAAAAAAGTTCAGGCTATTTGACTCACACCAGATGGTATTCTGCCACAGCTTTGTAAAGAGTTAGTGGGGTTTGCCGTCCTGGTGGAGGCAGGGTCAAGTGGATATGGGAACTGTAAGTGTGCAGTAGGATTAGTTGCAGTTTAGGCACTGACCCTTTTAGACTGGTTAATACATTTAAGGGTGAAGGGCTTGATGTCCTTTTGCACTCGACTGTGAGTGCTGTGGTGCTGCAGCTCTAGCTAGAGTTGGCCGACAGGCGTATTGTCAGCAATAATATGTACTTTTTGAATAGTGCATGTAATTGGTTTTAGATTGTTTGAAAGAGAATGATTTGTTTCCACTAGGTCCGGTGGTAGTTCTGTAATGAGCTTAGTGGGTCTTGCCAACATCAGCCACAAGTAGGGAACTTTGTTGTAGATGGCAGCTTTTAATGGCTGTGCGTATTTATAGGAGGCATGAGATGCCAGATAAAAGATATAAGAAATTAATGTACAGCGTATTCATATTTGTGGTCAAACAATTATGATTGGCGTAGTTTGTTGTTATTTGTGGTCAATTGCTGTTGTCCACCAGGCACCTTGTCCACTGCTACATTTGATTTGCCATTTATATTGCGCAGATTCATAGGGAAAGAAACAGGCAAACTTATAGCTAGCCGCAGAGATCTTCTTGAAGAAAGAGCAGCACAGACTAACCAAAGAAGTGCCAGGCCAGGACAAAAAATCACAAAGGAAAAAAGATTAAAAAAAAGTGATAAGTTTTATGTTTCTTCTAAATATTTCCAATGATCTTCACATATGAAGATGTAGGTTACTCCACAATTTGGGCCCTGACAGAGAAAAATTTCTATCATCTCAAAGGTGCGGCCAGCAGGTGACCATTTTCTGATCTCAGGCTTATGTTTGGCTGATACCATGTTAGGAGCAAGCAGGGATAAGGGGAGCCAGTTCATACATATGCTTGAGCATGGTATTTTGAAAGAAATCTGTTGGTATAAAGCAAGCCAATGGCGTTCTCGATGATGGGGGGAGGTGGTAGAACATTTTGGAAACCAGAAAATGAGGCGCACCATTTGTTGGGCATGCCCACATATAATGCATTACCAGAATCAAGATAGGGATTAATGAGCGAGCCGACCACAGTGGTGCGCACACACTTGGTTATGAACAGAAGAATTCTTCTAAGTAGCCGAGGACGGAAAAAAGACCCTCTGAAACCGTAATTTATCGCGGCTGATAAGGAGAGGTCTAATTCCCAGATAACCCCCAGGTTTCTTACCTAGGAGGAACATTAAGTGGGAAGACCAACAAGACATGGATGAGTTGAGCTCTGCTGCGAATCCCTAAGCAAGAGTCTCGCTCCTAAGAAAGGTAATTTAGTCTTAAGCTAGAAACCGTTCCTAACCGCCCAATTATTAACCATGGTTAAAACTTCCACAAGTAAATGGAAAATATCAGAGGGCCCTGAAACTTTAACGTAGATTTGGTATCATCTGCGTAAAGATAATACAGCATCTGAATTTTTTGAAGGGTATTCATCAAAGGTTGAAGATATAAATTAAACAGGAGAGGCACAAAAGGGGCGAGCCCAGTGGCACTCCACTGCCTAGGCTTAAAGGATCCAAAATTAATGCCCAATATTCACCATTTAAAAAACTACTGAACCAAGAAAGTGTTAAAATCATTCATCTCTGTAAGTGTTTTCAGACAAGATAATAAAATGGAGTGATTCACAGTGTCAAACACCACTTACAAGCCATGTATGATCAGCAGTGAAAGGTGACCCCTGTCAGCATGAGCAAGAATGTTATCCGAAACTATGATCAATATTGACTCTGTTCCGAGCTTGTGTCGAAAACCTGATTCATTTATGTCCAAGATTTTGTTATGTTCCCCAAGGTGCTGCAGATGTGTAGTAATGATCCCCTCCAGTTTTTTATCCATCCATGCTGAATTGGTGGGGAAAGGATCAAGAGTGGGTTTCTTTTAAAGTGGGGTGACCAAAACCTTTTTTAAGGAGGTGCAGACCTTTCCTTGTGTGAAAGGGATGATAGCTATAAGTGTGACAATTTTTACTATGTATGTGGCCAAGTGACGAGCAACTAAAGCTGGAAGAAGGTGCAGCTTGCTTTGCTTAGGTTTTAGTTTTTGAAGGAGTAGTAGCACGAAGTAGTTAGCAACTTTTAGAAGGCTAAAAGAGGCAGGTTTTAGAAAATTGAGCAATGTCTAATTTAATTAATTAGTTATTTTATTTTGGATGCAATTTTAGAAATTAAAAATACATAGAAGTCCTCGGCCAAATTCAGGTTTGGTTTCAGGCCCTGAAACATACAAGGGTGTGGGCGGGGTGGGTGCAGGGCCTGATGTAAAATGTTTAATGAAAGATAAACATTGTCAGGGTTTGTTACTCGCTACCTGAATTTGCTCACATATGTGCCGCAACCACTGCTTTTTTCAATAAACTTTATAGGCTTCCTAGTTTCTTGCCTGTTGTTTTAAGGCTGTCTTTAAATAAGTGTTAGAGTCAACCCCAGCTTCAGCAGTAGATAACCCAGACAGAGGTTTTGCAGAGGAGATATTAAGCAGGGCTTGTTGTTTGGATCTGTACAAAAAAGGTAGCAGGCGCCCCAATTTAGGGTGACCAACCCCAAGTTCCTTCCAAAAATACAAAAAAGGTAGCAGGCGCCCCTCTCTCGAAAGAACGCGGCATGATAACCTGTTCAGTGGTTATTAACCACTTTGAGAGTTCGCAGCCATCTGCTTTTTGCTCACTATACCTTTCACAGATGGGAAATATCTATTTGCATATCAGTCTTTGTCCCGCCCACATGGGCAGTCCAGCACCGAAATGCTATAGCAATTCTCTTCTGAACAAGAGTACCAACAGCAACCCCAAACACGTGTTTCAGCCTTGTAGGGCCTTATCAGTGAGGTGAAGTTGTGCCTCTCTAAGCACAGTGAGCAGAGAGTCCACGTCTGGCTGCCACAGATAACCCAGGGTGATCAACCCCAAGTTCCTTCCAAAAATATAAAAAAGGTAGCAGGCGCCCCTCACGTGAAAGAACATGGCATGATAACCTGTTCAGTGGTTATTAACCACTTTGAGAGTTTGCAGCTATCTGCTTTTTGCTCACTGTACCTTTCACAGATGGGAAATGTCCATTTGCATATCAGTCTTTGTCCCGCCCAGATGGGCAGTCCAGCACCGAACTGCTATGGCAATTCTCTTCTGAACAAGAGTACCAACAGCAACCCCAAACACGTGTTTCAACCTTGTTGGGCTTCATCAGTGAGGTGAAGCTGTGTCTCTCTAAACTCTAAGTTGCAAGAGGAAAAGAAGGAATTGAAGATGATGAGGCTCGGGACAATACCGTAAAATGCCTTAGAACATTATCCTTCCAAACACAGTAGTTGTCGAAATCACAGGAATATCTAATTGCTGATTAAGTCTAGGCAGTGACCACCCATATGTGAATCGGGATTTGCGGCAGATGTCAGCATGTGCACAAACAGTAAGTCTGCCAAACTATTAGAATCTGTTGAAGATGAAATCTCATGCCAGATGCTGAAATCCCCGACATCAGAGTTGGAAGATGTCTAGAAGCCCTTGAAGCCCGCTAAAAACGGAGTCGCTGGACCCAGAGGTCTGTAGCAAAGTTAGATTTTGAAGAAAACATTAGGGCTTGGCCAAATTGTGAAGAAGCTTATTTGTGATTGTTCATCCCAGACCATGTGTTGGAGAGAACCATCATCCTTTCTCTGTATTGTTGTGCATTGCTTCTTTATTTTTATTTGCAGTTTGTTGGAAGTCATGTAAATCACTCCATGCATAGTCTGCTGAACTAAATGTAACAAAGCAAGTGGGTGGACTGAAGTTCCTTAGCATACAGCAAACACAGGCATCTCGTTGCAACCAGCATTCTTTTGTTCAACACATATCTGATAAGAGATTGTAAATACTTGTCTCCAAGATTTCATCATTTGTCATTTATTTTTTGTAGTAGTTCACTTACTGAAATGTTGGCAAAATGAGAATCATTGTTTAATGTACAGACAACAAAATACCATAGCACTGCCTGTTCACTTTCAAATATACAATGACAAATGAAGTGAATTGGGTTCATTATAACCCTGCCGGTCCGGAATAAATGTGATGATAATTCTGTTTACTGGCATGTTTCCAGACCAGCAGAGTACAGGTTTGCTAGTGGGGAGGCCCGATTTACCTCCAGCCAGAAGCTGGAGGTAAGTCAGGGACCCCAGTGGCAAAAAACTGCTGGTATTACCAGCACCAGTATTACCGGTGCCGGTAATGCCGGCAATCCACCCATGGAGTCCTCCATGGAATGGGGATTAAACTACCATTGCCAACACTTGTAATCTGCTGGTAATACCGGCAGATCATGCGGCGGTATTACCGTTTGCCGGTATCCCACCAGATTTACCAGCGGGATACCGGTAAACTCTTAGTGAGGGCCAATTGTTTTTACTGAATGTTACATTCTTAGGTAATTACACTCTGGTGTGCTAATTATCAATGAACCGAGGGATTATGGCAGATATAGTCATGTGACTGACCACAGCTAACCTGTTTGGCTTCTCTGTATTGCTTGGGGGTATCCTTAATATAGCATCTTTAGATACACCATACTAAAGCACAGAGGTGCCCAGTTCTCATGGTTGATGTTCTGCCAGCTCCTAGCATAAAAACGGGCTCCTTAATCACACAAAACAGCTGTGGAGTTTTGTTTGCATCTGCAGGGGGTTTGAGATGCCAGATGAAAGGTAGTAGTAATTGAGTTATAGCATTATATTTACATTTGTGGTCAAACAACAGTGTTTGCAAATATTGAATAATGTTAGATGGCCTAACATGTGCCATGATGTTCTTGGTTAAGTATTGCTGTCCACCAGCAGGGAGTTCTGGTAGCTTCAGTGCTGGGCATATTGAGCCCCAGGCCAACAACAATCTGGTCGAATCCACACACTATGGGAGTGAATGCTGAGTGTAATGTTAGGTATGACTTGGAATGTAAGAGGCCTTAACTACCCTTCTAAAGCCCGTAGGGTGTTACTTTATTGGCAAAGGCATCAGATGGACATAGCGCTCCTACAAGAGACACATCTATCCCCACATACTGAATCACGGTTTTCCAAATCCTGGAGGCGCCATAGAGATATTTCTCATCCTATTCCAGCTACTCCCGAGGGGTGTGTGTTATAGTGCGGGGGTCAATGGGTTTTCACCTTATTGAAGTAGTGAGTGATGCAGAAGGCTGGGCGTTGGTAGTCAGCAGAATAATAAGTGGCCAGGCCATTATGTTAGTTAACTACTATGGCCCTAACACAGACTCATCAGAGACATTGGAATGGCTTGAGAGACAATTGATGGGGTACTCCCATACTGTGATCCTTTGGGCCAGGGACTTCAATGCCGAGATGGACCCTGCTCAGGATAGAACAGACGGCATGGCCAAAATGATATTTAAGACTACTCAGAAATAACATCAAATATCCGAAATTGAGTGATGTTTGGAGATAGCACCACCGTGGGGTAGAGGGTTATACGTTCAGGTCGGAGGTCCATCATTTGGTATCCTGGCTGGATTTTTTCCTTTTCTCTGATAGGGGCTCTGGTTGGGTCACGGATGGTTCAATATTGGCATGCACGCTGCCTGATCATGCTCCGGTGACTCTCAGGGTGGCAATACTGGGGAAAAGGGGTTGTGGCAGTTCTTGGGTATTTAAAAACAAAAGTGATGTGGTGTTCAAGGGGGCAATCATTGGGAACATCATTGACTTCTTTAGAGAAAATTATGGCACAGTCGCCTCGGAGTCGGTGCTATGGGAAGCATTTGAATGTGTTATCCGTGAGGCATGCATAGCAAAAGAAAAAAGAGTGCTTAAGACTATTAGAGAGGAGCTGGTGCGTAGTGAGGAGCGTCTCTGGGTAACAGAAGCGGCATTTCAACTCCCTCTCAATTTACATTGCCGGTCCAATTGCATAGAGAACTAGAGATCTTTCGTGCTATGGCACATAGGGAGGTTACGTTTTTTAACAGAAGGATGTAATTCCAGCAGTACAGGGAGTGTCAACACCCAGGTAGGCTGTTAGCTCAGGTGATACTGGCTGAAAATCCCAGATCTCAGATCTCTGCCATTAAGGATACATTTGGAGATCTCCGGTACACTGATAAGGAGATTGCTCAGGCCTTGCAGACATTTTACACAAACCATTATGCTTCACACATGACAGTGCCCCCTGAATCACTGGAGAGGTTCCTGGATCAGATGGCTCTATACTGGTTTGATCAAGGGGAATGAGAGTGGTTGGCAGTCCCATTACACTTCAAGACGTACAGGATGCTATTCGCTCGCTCCGCACGGGTAAAGCCTTCTCAGCGAACCTAGCGCCATATCTCCTGTGGGTTTTTCAGCAAGTATTGTGGGATGGGAAACGGTCAGTGACAATAAGGGAGGCGGAGGAATGTCCATTCTACAGACCAATCTCGTTGATCAATGTAGATAATAAAATCCTCATTCAAATTCTAGCCACTAGACTAGCCCCCTTTATGACTAAAGGTGTGAAGGCATATCAGGCAGGCATCATACCTGTAAGATCTACCTCTTATGGTCTACGTAGGATGTTTGGCATTTTTTAGCATTTATCTTAGCAGTTGACCAACTCTGTCCTGTGGTGGATGCCTTATTGGATGACGAGGAGGCTTTCCACTCTGTGGAATGGCCCTTTCTCTTCTGAGTACTGAGACATATGGGGGCACAGGAATAATTTCTATCTATGGCATTCTTACTATACACCAGTCCAGTCACAAGGCTACAGGTGAATGGGCAACTCTCCGGGGTGATTGAGTTGAATAGGGGCACAAAACAGGGCTATCCCCTTTCCCCCTGTTGTTTGCTCTGGCTACTGAGCCTCTTGCTGAATTGAATAGGAAAAGGCATACCCATAGGGGGGTCCAGTTGTTCACTCACAGACTTGCTATTTCGTTATATGCGGATGACATGGTGTTGTACATAACAGACCCTGTGGTAATCGGGAACCCATCATGGTCGATATCCTTGAATTCAGAACATTTTCTGGATTGAAAATGAACCCCTCAAAGTCAGTGCTCTTTGCACTTAGCGATCGGATGGAGGAGTATCTGGAGGGAGTGGGGTTTCAGTCGCAGCTGGAGAGAACCAACTATATGGATGAAGTTCCCGTCGAGGTCTTCCATTACTCTGTACCAAGAAAAGGTTGTTAAATTGTTAGAACAAACCCTGGCCATGACGGGTAGGTGGCAAAGCATCTTGCTGTCCCTTATTTGTAGAATCTCCCTAATCAAAATGCTCCTTATGCCCAAGTTTCTCTACGTTTACTTGAATGTTCCTCTGTTAATACTGCAATCCTTTTTTAGCCAGTTAACTCTGTTCTTATTGGACTCATCTGGGCGGGTAAGCAACTAGGCTGGGATGAACTAACAGCCACTATGGATAATGGCAAGTTTGCTCTCCCCAATCTTGAGACCTACTACGACACAGCACAGGCTGTGTTCCTTTTATATTGGTATGCCCCAACCCAATCAGACTTCATGTGCAGATTGAAAGACCAGTGGCGTCACTGGGGCTTTTGAGAGCAGTGATACTTACCTCCCCCGAGCTGTAAGGGTGGGGCCAAACATTTGGGTGGGAGTACCTGCAGAGCGTAGCAATGTATAGAGGGCAAGTCTTGTCACAAAGTTTTACATTCCCCACTGTTGTTGGTGGTTCATATCCCCGGGATTCCCTTAACTAGTGAGAAGGGATACACTCAAAGCATGAACAAGTTAGGTATCGCTAAATTCCAGAACCTCTTCTCACAGGGGCAATTTCTTACTCTAAAGGACTTTAAGCGGCTCAGGGGTGTGACCCCACTGGATTGGTTTGTGTACGTCCGGCTCAGAACCACCTTTCAGGAGTGTTACCCTTCATTTTTTTAAACCCCGGATACAGCTCCATTTTTGCATGATATGATTTTAGCGGAAGGTAGGGAGAAATTGGTCTCTGCTCTATATGCCAAGATTACAGAGAGAAGGTGGGATGGACCACATTGGCACATACATGGGAAACGGGAAGAATTGTTGAGAATATCACTATCTGATGACTTTTGGGGATGCTGTTGTGTACAGGTCAATAAGGTTGCTCTTAGTAGGAAGTTTAAGTTAATACAGTTTAAGTTTCTGCATCAATTCGACTACACGCCTGTTGTGCTGTATAGATTTTGCCTGGAAACTGCCGAGGAATTCAAGAGGTGGGTATTCTCAAACGGGGTCTTTCATCAATCTGGCTTGGCAGTGCCCTAATGTATTGTCTTTCTAGTTGCAAGTATTTGACACCCTGAGTGAAATGATGGGAGTTACTGTGATTCCCTCCCCATTTGTGGCACTGCTTGGGTACACTAAGGATCTTTCCTGGCACATTAGAATGCTGATGGGCCTTCTACTGCTTCTGCCGAAGAGAAGAGTGGCAATAGTTTGGGTCATGGTCAGCCTCCGGTCTTTGAGCAGTGGAAAATGGATATCCTTTAATGTCACAATATCGAAAATGAATACTGTGCCTCAGCAAGACCCAGGAACATTTGGGACCCATATAAATTGTATCTGTTGTTAAAGTCTGGGGAGGGTTCAATATCAAGTGTGGAATTTCAGAGGTCTGGGCAAATTAGCTAATGTGGGTTGTTTCCTATGTCTGTAAGCTGTCCACAATGTAACACAGTTTTGTTTATTTTTTATTTATTTATACATTTGTATAGCGCGCCTAACCTTGAGGCATCTTGGCCCAATTCTTGACGTGATCGTTGAAGTTACAGTAACAGAGATTAGATATATTAGATACATACAGTTTCATCATGACTACATGCAGTTATATTATAACTACAGAATACAGATGCAGGTAAGGTCGAGTAGGATAATTATGCACAGCAGTGTAAGTATGCAAAGCGGTTTCATCAGGATGAACATTTTGGATGAGAGGCAATGCAAATTACTGCTAGTGTGCGAAAAGCCATGTTTTCGGGCTGTTTCAAAAGGTCCAGAAGGATGGTTCAGCTTTTGGTAGTGTGGTTTCCAAAGTTTGTCTGCTACCACAGGGAAGCTACAGCCCCCTGCTTTCTGACATTTGTATCTTGGAATAGTTAGTAAGTGCGCCTGTGTTGGATGCATTGGTCTGTTAGTTTGGTTTTTATTAAATTTGTCAGCCAGATGTTTGGGAGCTGAATCGGATAGGGACTTATGCATCAATGAGAGAATTTTAAATAAGATTTAACCCTTCATTGACAGCCAAAGGATGTTTCTTCCTGCCAATGTAATGTGATTTCTTTCTAGGGATTTTGAGGTCTGCTCTTAGGGCATTGCTTTGGATCATTGTTTTGTAAAAGAAATAAAGAGAGTACTAACAAAATAAAGTATTGCTGTCCACCAGGCACTTTTTCCACTTCTACATTTGTCCACACACAAAGCATTTCAGAAGAGTAGAGGGTGTCATCCTTTAATGCTGTCTGTGTAGAAGAGGCAACAGACCCTTTGTTGACCAGACCCATCAACCTTTCCATCTACTGTGACTGATTATTTTCTTATTTTGATTTGAAATCTGTAGGAAGTCATGCAAACCGCCACATTCATTTTCTGCACAACTGACTATAAAGCACCAAGTGGTAGTACCTAGATCATTTAGCATACAGTGAACATCAGCATGATGTTGGACCAGCATTCTTTTGTACCAGACATATTTGGCAAGTTACTTGAATACACCATTTAATCTTTGTAGTTTAGGCTGAAATGCTGGTGAAATGTGTGACAGTTTTTAATGTGTGCTCCACCTTAGTAGAGGGTGACCAAATCACTTTCAAAGGAATGATGGAAAATTAAGTCAGTGATCTTGATGGCATCATGAGGTCGGTGATGGCACCATAATCAAACCAGACTCCAGAGATGGAGGCGTTGCTCTCATCTACAGGGATTCCCTTCAAATCAGAGCCTACAGTAACTCCACAGAAGGTCATTGTGAACGCTTTGCCATCAAACTGTCAATCTACCCTGCAGGCTCCATTTCAGTACATATTTTTACTGTCAACCAGGACCCTCTCAGCGCTCTGAAACACGTGGGAATGAGCACAAGACAAATAAAATATCATACCATATCATAAAAATATCATACCTACAGCTGCCTTCGAGGAAGAATTCAGCCACATTCTAGGCAATAATATCAAGCCCAGCTCAAGAATCACACTACTGGATTAATGCAACCTAGGCTTTGATGACCCGACTGACACAGCAGGTACTGCGTTAGCTAATGCTCTTTCAGACGTCGGATTCAAACACTGCATCTCATCTCTCACCCCAACAAGGGCAGAAACTTTGACTGGTGAAAGCAAGTGACTATATTAATAAGCGAATTAGAGTATGGAAAGCCCTAAAACCCCACAGGAAAGCTGAAAAAGGTGCAAAAGCCCACAAACAATACCGAATCTAAGAGTATATTATCAACCAGCTCAATCATTGTAACACACAATACTCTAGGCAAGAGGGGACTAGTGAGAGGCTTAATGGTTATACATTTTACTACTTATGTGCTATGAAACACAACTCTGCAGGTGATAAAACCTTACATTGCCAAAGCCAAGATAGGGGAAAAGTAAGACTATCTTGTGGTCAGAATGTGGTTATTGATCCAGAGAGGAAAGAAAGATGGCAAACAGGCTGCCCTTTTGGAGAAGGCTATCCAGAGGGAGAGGAGCATAGTTGCTAAGAGGTATTGAAGAGAACTAATGTGGTTTCCTGTTTCCCCCACAACTTATTTGAAGATTGATGCTAAAGAAGTTTAATGAAGTTGTTGTTATTCTACCATTTGACTTGGTCAAGTGGCCATGGCTAGTAGCTACATCGAATAGTTTTGGCATAGACCCTAAATACACAAAATGGTTGTGTCTGCTGTACAACAAGCCAGTAGCCAGGGTTCAGACAGGCAGACAAATTTCCAAACAGTGCAGGTTGGAAAAAGGCACAAGACAAGGTTGCCCGTGGTCCCCAAAGTTATTTATACTAGCCGTTGAAGCCCCTAGCAGTGTATCTCCGGAAACAATTTGGGAGGCTGGCATGGAGGTACAGGGTAGGTGGAACCTGATCTCCTTGTACGCAGATGACATGCTCATTTACTTCAAAATCCAGAGATCAACTTGCAATACATATAAGATGTCCTAGAGGGCTATGTGGAACTCTCAGTCATAACAGTTAGCAAAAAGAAATCATGCTTGTTCTCCTTATTGGGTTACAAAGTGAAGACGCGGAGTGAATTACCAGCGCTGCCTGTGCAGTGGAAAGTAGAAACATTTAAATATTTGGGAATTAATACCTACCATGACCCAAAGATGGAACACTTACAAAATACACAAACGGCAGCAAATAAAATGAAGAAGTCTATGGACTTCTGGGCAAAACTACCCTTATCATTGATGGGCAGAGCCGCAATACCGAAGATGGTGGTGCTCCCTAGTTTACTGCACTACTTTGTAATTATATGACATCCCTCAAAGCTTCTTCAAAATGCAGAATACAGAATGCCGGGGATTCTTGTGGTGGAAGGGTCGAAACAGACTTCCCTTGAAAAACTGCAGAAACCTTATCATCAAGGAGGCATAAAGGTACCTGATTTTGAGACATATTTCGTGGTGAGCCAATCGCAGTTCGTCATGAGATGGTTAACAGATGAGCCGTCTTAGGACACTCATCTGCTTCAATCTACATGTGCCCAATTCTTCCTGAAAGAAATAGTCTTGATTTCAATGAAACACTGGCCAAAGCCCTTGCTCCTATTGAGGCTAGGGAAGGCAATATGGACCAAAGCTTGTCGCCTATTGGGAGATACCTTATTTGCCCCAAATCCCACTAGTGGCTCTCAAAAGAGATGACCAGTAATGCAGACTACAGGTGAGGAAACACTGGGAGCCACTAGGCATAGCATAGCAACAATAGGAGACCTGTTATTAGAAGGTGAACCAAAGGACTCTATTACACTTTCAACAGAAATCGGCTTACACAAAGGCTAGTACATATTACACGCCTCCCTCCTAGCAAAACTGAAACAGACACGGCCAGGTCAGACAAAGAAGCCTAAACTAGCAGCATCAGTAGAAACACTTTATGACATCTCAGAGGGTGGCCACGAGGTATCTAGGATATATGAACTGATCATGTCCCAGGATAGAAGCAGGTTGGTAAAAACTAGAAGCAGATTGGAAGAGGACCTACAAGGAACGTTAATAGATAGACAGTGGGAGAAAGCAATGATATATCACAAACAAGTGTCCAGAAATGCAAAACTGCAGCTCATACAGTTATATGTAACACACAGAGCATATCTAACGCCTAGGGTAATGGTGAGTTTTAGCAAAAACACAGAGCAATGCTGCCCGAAATGCGTGTTGTGTAATGAGGACATGGTGCATATGTTCTGGGCCTGGCGGGAAGTACAACAGTACTGGGTGGAGGTAGCACACATGCTAGCAAAAGCAGACATAACATTAGATACGGGATACCCACGGACTGCTTGCTGGGTATATTGGTATGCCCAAAGACGATGAAACACATAAGCAAATTGAAATACTTGGCATAAATACTGGCTGACCACAAAAGTGATGGGTGGAAGGTTTTGAATTAATCTAAACCACTGGCAATTGCTCTGGGCCAACCTTCCACACCACCGTTTTTTAGCCCGTCTGCGCCATTGCAAAAGGGGACCAGCCATGTGCAAATCAGTCAGCAGCTGCCGCCACCGAAGGTAGCAGCCCAGCCCGAACTGCTAGGCCAGGTCCCCTCTGCACAGAAAACCAAGCAACCCCAGACATGTTTCGGCCTTGTTGGACCTCCTCAGTGAGGTGCAGCCTGGTTCCCTGTGGCGCAGCGAGCAAGGGACCCACGTCTGGACATACCCTCTCTCACAAGGAGAAACAAACTGACCACAAAAGTGATGGGTGGAAGGTTTTGAATTAATCTAAACCACTGGCAATTGCTCTGGGCCAACCTTCCACACCACCGTTTTTTAGCCCGTCTGCGCCATTGCAAAAGGGGACCAGCCATGTGCAAATCAGTCAGCAGCTGCCGCCACCGAAGGTAGCAGCCCAGCCCGAACTGCTAGGCCAGGTCCCCTCTGCACAGAAAACCAAGCAACCCCAGACATGTTTCGGCCTTGTTGGACCTCCTCAGTGAGGTGCAGCCTGGTTCCCTGTGGCGCAGCGAGCAAGGGACCCACGTCTGGGCATACCCTCTCTCACAAGGAGAAACAAACTGACCACAAAAGTGATGGGTGGAAGGTTTTGAATTAATCTAAACCACTGGCAATTGCTCTGGGCCAACCTTCCACACCACCGTTTTTTAGCCCGTCTGCGCCATTGCAAAAGGGGACCAGCCATGTGCAAATCAGTCAGCAGCTGCCGCCACCGAAGGTAGCAGCCCAGCCCGAACTGCTAGGCCAGGTCCCCTCTGCACAGAAAACCAAGCAACCCCATCACCTCTTTGTTTTTGCTATGTCACCCCGAGTGGGACGGGTATGCCCAGACGTGGGCCCCGTGCCTGCTGGGCCTAGAGACCCAAGCTACTCCTCACTGATGAGCCCCAACAAGGGTGAAACATGTTTGGGGATGCTTGTGGTCTCGTGCAGAGGGGATGTGGCCTAGCAGTTCGGGCTGGACTGCCCCTTTTGGGGTGGGACCAAGCCTGATTTGCATATGGTTTTTCCCTTCTGTAATGGCTTGGCAGGCGAAGAACGGTGGTCTGGAGGGTTGCCCAGAGCATTGCCAGTGGTTAAGATTAATTCTAAACCTTCCAGCCATCACCTCTTTGTTTTTGCTATAAATACTGGCTAAACGCAGGATAGCAATGAGCTGGAATGCACGCAGAGGACCAGACGCAAAGTTGTGGTGGAACAACTTCCAGAAATGGGCGCTCGCTGAAACTGTGGTCTAGCAAGAGGCAGCCTGATAGGGCCAAGGAGAGCAAAATACAGACAAACTCTTGGAGATTAGTGCAACAAGATCTGCAGGCCTCATTGTGCACCACTACCCAAACAGTAGCAAGAACTCAACTGAACACATTGGTTAGCGAGTAACAGATGTACAACAAGTACAACCCACACACTGAAGGCTAAGAAGCAACACAAGTGGCATAGGCTGTAAAGGGGGTAGTTCGGGGAAAGGGAACCATGCAAACAATAGTTGTAATTTGCTGGTACATATATGTAAAGTCTGTTTTTACTCCTTTTTTGTTTTTGTGTTTTTTGTTTGTGTAAACTAATAATACAAAAAAGGTTGTTGGAAGTTACCACTGAAGCACTTTTCTGTTCTGGCTGACGGGCAGGCGAGTATACACACAGGGCAAGAAGTTATTGCCCAAAAGAGCCTGGCAAAGGAGAAGTCAGGTAGTAGATGATGCAAGTGCTGAGTTGTGGTTCTAACAAAAATAACTTATGTTGATTTGTAACATTTGAAGAAGAATTGTAAAGTCGGGTTGAGGAAAAGTTACAATTCCTTGTGAAATCTAAAGTGCAGTGAACCATCCTGACAAAGACACATGTTTTTGCTGCAAAGGTGAAACCTGTTCTTACTCCAGGAGGAGTTAGAACAATTTATTTCATTTTTGAAAGCAAAGGTTGTGATAATTATCCGGACAAAGACAGTTGTGGTTGCTTACTTGGAAAAGACAAATGTGAGAGTTCTTATTCCAGGAGGAGTGGGAACTTGTGATTTTCTCGAGAAACTTAATTGAAGCAACAGAACTTTGTGAGTTCAAGTACAAAACTTTAAGAACTGTATTGGAACTTTGTGTTAAACCGGACTTCCGTTTTTCCTTTGATGTGAGGATAATCCATCTCGTTATCTCCACCCATCTCTACTTTGGTGTAATGAAGCCTAATGTAAGGTTGTTTAAAAGGTGCATGGAACTCAGGGGTGAATGGCTGTACTTTCTGCGGGTGCGGTGCTATCCTCAACTTGCAGCGCCTACAGATGTTTTCTGTATTCTTCGGTAATGAGCTCCTGTGTAAAGTAATGCGCTGTGACGCGTTCTTGATCTTAAATGGATGTCAAGTCGATTACAGGTCACTGTAAAACAACGGTGTTATATCAGATCCCTATATCCAATGTTAAACACATATAAGGTATTCTACAACTAGTTGCCAGATACCTAGAACATCACATGGGTAAGAGCTTCCACTTCAGGGTAAGCTGTCTTGTGTTTCTCAGAATGGAGCCTGCAACAATTCAATTCCATGCTCGTAGTGTTGCGAGAAGACGCAATTCTATGCGCATTGAAACTCGAGTAAACATACCATGGATTGCATTTAGAGAGCCGTCCCTAAGGACCCCTATGTAACAGTTAGATTTGCAATTATGTAGACATGCAGCCTACCTGTTAATGGGTGGACCGCGGTTTCCCCTCAGACGCACTCCAGTGTCAGCGTTGGTTGCCGTGGTGATGGATGTCTCTTGCTCTACTGTTTGTCTGACATTTCTTTGCTTTGCCTGCGTTCCTCTTCTAGGTTCCTGTTGTGTTCTGTGCCTTTTTGACTGTATTGACCTTGTGTTTGCTCTCTACAGTTTTTGATATTGTGTTTCTATCCAAGGTTTGTGGCATCAAATAGCGATTGCCTGTATTCTTCACTTCTAGGTTCCTTGCTGACCCCTGTATTTTGCTTTTGGTCCTGTATGACATCTGCATTCTTCCCTTCCAGGTTCCCTGTTGTGCTTTGTGCTTTGTGTTTTGCCTTGGTTCTGTATTAGATCTGCATTCTCTACTTCTAGTTTCCCTGTTGTGTTCTTTTCTTTGCGGATGGTTATGTACTGCACCTGATTTGTAGGTCAGTTGTTCTTGTTCTTTGTTATGCCCCCCTCATTTTTGTTTCCCCCATGTGCCTCCCTCCTGTCTGCCCCCCCCACATGCGACTTCCACTCCCTGCTCCCCTGCCTGGGCTCCCGTTTCCTTACCCCCCTATTCCATCCCTGCATCCCCTGTGGTGCTCTCTGTCGCACCTATCCTAACTGCTTTTCTATCGACTATCCGATCCCTCTCACTAAGTCTGGCAGGAGAAGCTTAAAAGGGACATCCTGGTCTCCAACCAAGGGCTTCCTGTCGCTGATTCTTATGCCAGTGCTTCCTCCAGACAGACCGGTATCATCATACTCTTTGTCGTTCCCTCTTCAGGCCTGTGGACCCCCATATGGTCTCTGTTCTCTCTCCTTTATCCTCATCTCCCATTAATGGTGGCAACCGGTGGGAGGCACTCCTGGCCCCCTTCCACTCCGCTAAGACCATCATTAATGTCTACTTATATGGCACTGTCGTGGTCCAGGCCCTCAGGCCAATTTCCTCCTCTTTGATAGACGCTTCCCACGCCTTATGAACTTTCTTTCCTGCCATTCCTCTTGCACTCTTCTGCCCATCCTCGGGCACCTCCAACACTTCTGCAGGGTGTACATCTGGCCTGTACCCCTCCCCGGAAGTCCTTTAAATGTGGCAACCTGCTTCACATGACTACTCTCAACTCTCGGTCAGATGTCAAACACTCATCTGACATCTGCCTTCTCCTAGAAGAGCTTCATTTGGATATACTCGGTCTTACCGAGACATAGTTCACGGCCAGCTCTATCATGAGTTTTGACACTTTCCTACATGATGGCTACAAGATCCTCTTCGAAACCCAGAACCAACCATCCCATGCCTTGATTTTCCCTGAGTGGATCCATCCAATGTAGCACTACTCCTCCTTTGAATGTCTGATCTGCAGGCTCTCTGTCTCTCCTGGCCTCTCTCTCACTGTTGACACTATCTATAGGCCGCCTGGCCAGGTCACCCTCTTCCTCTCTGAGTGGGCTGACCTGTCCTCCTCACTCCTTGCCTCTACCTCTAAATTTCTCCTCGGAGACTTGAACATCCACCTGGATGCTACCAGCCCTTCTTCAGGACTCTTTCGCAACCTCTGTGATTCTCTCTCTCTCTGTATTATTCCCTCTGGCCTAAATAACTCTGCAGGGCACAACCTGGATATTCTTATCTCCTCAGACCTCCCCTTCTCTAACTCTGTCACCACTCCTCTCTCTTGGAATTATCACTTTCTCCTTTCTTCTCACCTCTCATTCTCTTCCCCACAGGTAAAGCCGACTCCAACACTGCTACCTACCTTCTTGGTCATTGACCCATGAAGTGTGTGCCAGTTGAGGTTTTCACAGCTACTTTCTCTCCTCCTCTTGTACCTTTGGCTGACTCACACTGTGACACAGCCCTCTCTAACCTTCATCTTTCTACCTCTAACACTATGGATGTCCTTATCCGTGTCATGAGGATCCGTGTGAAGTCCAAATCCAAGTGCAACTCTTGGTACAATTCAGACCTCGCCGCCCTTAAACACAAGTGTAGGGCGACGGAGTGAAAGAGGAGGGCATCGGGCGGGCCCCCTGACAAACTGGCCTGCCGCTTGCTCCAAAGGCAGTACAGCGTCTCTGTCATCTCTAAGAGAGCCTACATCCAAGCCTACATCACTGCAGCATCTAACATCAAGGCCGAACTTTTCAAAATCTGCAAGGAGCTGGCCAATCCTGCTGCAGTCTCTACGTCTCCTGTTCCCTCCCAGACCGTCTGCACGACCATGGCCTATCATCCTGTCCACCCTTTCTTTCTCTCCCTCCTCTTCATCCTCCTCTACCAGTCCTGGCCTGTCTGAGGCCTTCTCTCCTCCTCCTTTCGCCTCCTTCCCCTGGTCACCCCCAACAATGTTTCGAGACAAGTCTGATCTATGAAAGTCTTGTCAAAGCAGGTTCTCCCCTGCTCATCCAGAACCATCAAGGACCACATTGACACCCTTGCTCCAGACTTCGCTGATTTCTGAAATCACTCCTTTGCCACTGGAACTTTCCCCTCCCCTTTAAGCACTCTCCTGTGCACCCCCTTCTAAAGAATCCCTCTGCGATCCTTCCTCTCCAGGTAACTATCACCCGATCTCTGTCATTTCTTTCCTGTGCAAACTCTTGGAAAGGCTGGCCACCTCCCAGCTTAATCTACATAATGAATCGGTTGGCTGTCTCCATGACCACCAATTTGGCTTCAGAGCTACCAGAAGCACAGAAACCACTCTCCTGAACACCCGTGAAGACTTGCTCTCCAATCCTGACTCTAAACGCCCTTTTGTCCTCATTCTCCTTGATCTATTCTCTGCTTTTGAAATGGTCAACCATGCCATCCTGCTCAATCGCCTCAGTGACAACCTTGGTATTACTGGTCAGGCCCTGGCCTGGTTGACCTCCTTTCTCACCGACCGACCCTCTCAGGTCCAACAGGGGTCTTTCCTATCTTCTATCCCTCTCTCTACTTGTGGTGTTCCACAGGGGTCTAACCTCTCACCCTGGCTCTTCAATCACTACCTGGCACCTCTTGCCCACCACATCGCTACTTTCTGCTCCAATTTTCAATGTTATGCAGATGACATTCAGCTCTCTTTTAGGCTCCCCTCAACCACCTCTGCTTCTTCTCTCATACCAGACTGTCTTTGCACAATTCAGGAATGGTGTGCCACCAATTATCTCTGCCTTAATGCCAATAAGACTGAGCTCCTCCTCATTGGGACACCGCTACCTCCTTTCCTCTCTCTCTCTGGCCACCTAGACTGGGCCCTCTTCCTGCTCCTTACTTTGAGGCTAGGAACCTTGGTGTCATCTTCGACTCCACCCTCTCCTTCTCTCTCACATCTTTGATGTCTCTAAGAAGTCAAACTATCAGCTTCACCTGCTCAGATGTATTCTTCTTTTTCTCACTATACCCCAGAAGCTCGCTGTCTCCAGAGTTCTGGTCCTCTCTAGGCTGGACTATTGCAACAGCCTCTTTCTAAATCTTCCTGCCTCTACTTTTTGACCTTTACAACTTACCCAGAAAAGTTCTACAGGACTTGTCCTTGGCCTCAAGCTCAGGGATCATATCTCTCCAGCTCTGAAATCCCTTCACCGTCTCCCCGTGGCTGCAAGGATCAACTTCAAGACCCTCTGCATCATCCACAAGGCTTTCTGGGGCCTGGGACCACTCTATCTTCAACTTTCTCTTCCATACACCTTCCTTCTCAAGCTCTCCGCTCATCCACCTCCAACTCCAACTCTCTGAGGGTCAGACGCTTCTCCAAGAAGAGAGTTGGGGGAAATCTATCTCCTCGGCTGGGGCCTCCCTCTGGAACAGCCTCCATGTCTCTCTCAAACTTGAGCAGAACCACCTCCAGTTCCAGAAGCAACTCAAGACATTTTCACTTCTGCTTTCTCTCTTCCTCTCCCTTTCTGATGTACCTGACTGCCCCACGCCCTGGTCACCTGGTCACCCTCTGAACCTGGGCCCAGGCTCCTGCATGTCCAGTTGCCCTCACACTGCCTCCGGCTCCTCAGCACTTAAGGGTCTGTATCGTCAGCCCTACAGTCCCTTCTCTCTGCACTTATGAGCCACCTGCTAGCTGCACTTGTGAGTTAACTGGACTTCCCTCTTCCCCTACCCCTTAGAACTTCTCCCTTTTCCTCTTCCCCATGCTTGCACAATCTGAAAGACATAAGGCCAAGTAAGATTGTTATTGTTTCCCCCTCCTTGTCTTGTTACGCCTAGGAACACTTATGTACAGGCACGTTAGAAATGCCACAACGTATAATATCATATCATAACCTGTTTATTCAATAAAGTGACTAAAGTTGAAAACTCTTTACAAAGTTGTCCACCTCACATTTCTGACCCCACACAGCTGGTTCAAGTCCTATCTTGCCTACCGCCAGCAGTTTGTTCAGATAGACTCCTCTAGATCGCCAGTGCTACCCGTCACTTGTGGAGTCCAGCAGGGTATCATCCTCTGCCCAGTGATCTTCAATCTATACATGAAGCCGTTAGGATACCTCCTAACCACAAAAAACATCCACATCCACCAATACACCGATGACATACAGCTATAATCTCAAGATTAACTCCATCAAGGACATCCATAGGTTCAAAACCTGCCTCTCACTGATCCCGTTTTGGATGTCCAGTCCATACTTGAAGCTCAAACCCTCTAGGACCGAATTCCTACTCCTCACCAATAACACTGAACACCCAGACATACAGACCTGGCCATCAAACATGAACTCTGAAGGGTTCACACACAAGCTCACCTCCTGCGCAAAATCTCTCAGGTTCCACATCAACAAAGACCTCTCCTTCGAGACACACATAGCTAAGAAAACTCAGACAGCTTGTTATCAGCCCTCCCTCCTGCGGAAAGTCAAGCCCTTCCTCCCTCCAGACATTTTAGATCCACCAATCAAGCACTGTTCCTATCCCACATGGATGTGGGCAAGATACTCCGCAAAGGCCTACTGTAGTCCTCCATTGTGCCCCTGGGAAGTGTCCTACACGCGGCCGCATGCCTCATCAAGGGTCCACACAGATTTAACCACATCACTCCCTGCACTCATCGACCTTCACCGGCTCCCACTTCATTCAAGAATCACCTTCAAGTCTTGCTACATTATGTATGAGGCAGTCACCCTCAAGTCACCCAGCTACCACACGGAGAAACTCAACATCTCCAGTGGACAGCACACCACCAGAAGCCAGGACACGTCCAGACCTGAAATCCACTGCTGCAAAAAGGGAAGGACCAGACAGAAAACAAGCATTCTCTGCCTACAACCCAAGACTATGATGTTCCTCCCCATCAGTACCAACCCCCATGCACCTATAATTCAAAATCGAACTCAAGACCCATCTCTTCAAGGAGTCTCTCCTCCTCAACACCTAGGACATCACATCGTCCCTCATGCCACCTGACTCACTAGATGTCACCCACCTCTCTTTTCTCAACCACCCGGTACAGCTGTACCCCTCCTAGGTGCCCATCTGTATCCTACCCCTCACTGTACACCTGTTCTATTATTATGTCTGAAATGCACTCTGTTATGCCTCTGTACCATTGTATACCCCTGTAAAGCGTGTTTGCATGTATGTTTATTGTTGTATACATCTGTAAAGCACTCCATTGTTTCCGTAAGCTAGGGTCTCAATAAATACCATAATACCATAATACTCCATGTCACTCTTCTTCATCACAGTCCCTCACTAAATCCACCACACTCTTCCTCATCACACTTTTCTCCATCACAGTTTCCCACAAACTCCACCTTACTCTTCCACATCATAGTACCCCACTTCCACCACCTCACTCTTACCCGTCACACGATATATGCCTCAAAACAAAAAGAAAAAGGCGCACAACAGTGGGAGAAGATAAAATGCCTCTCCGTGGTGCATGAGCAGGGCAATCCCAGAAACCGGAATTCAGCTGAAGATAAAAATGAAGAACACCTCAGAAGGGGCCATATCACAAGTGGATCATAGAGCAAACAGAATGCTGACATATGTCTCAAAAGCAAAAGAAGAGCACTTGGCAGTAGGATAAAGGCAGAATTCCTCTACTAAAGGACATGGGAAGGGTAATGCCCAAAAACTGGATTACGTTGGATGCAAATAATGGAAACTTAAAAACCCACCACTGAGGATGAAAATTAATAACGCCCCTCAGAGAGCACCATCACAAGTGGGTCAGAGCAATAAGAAGGCCTACCCATGCCTCAAAGCATCGAAAGGCACACAACAGTGGATGAAAGGCATAGTCCTCTCCAGTTTTCAGGGAAAAAACAAAACTGGGTCAGGTTGGATGCAAGTGGAAACTCAAGAACCCACCTCTGAGGATAACAAGTAATAGCGCCTCTCAAAGAGCCATATCACAAGTGGGTCACAAGAGCTAAAGGAATGCCGACATATGCCTCAAAGCGAGGGAAAAGGACCACAACAATGGGGAAGAGCAAATGCCTCCCCGAAGGACATGGCAAGGCCAATGCCCAAACCCGGATGATGTGGAATGCAAGTGGAAGCTCAAGAACCCACCTCTGATGATAAAAAGTAATAGCACCTCACCAGCGGCCATATCACATGTGAATCAGAGTGAGCTAAAAAAGGATGCTTAAACACAGTGGAACAGGCTCACACGCTGCACTACAAAGGGATCAAGGGAAGGACAACGTGCCAAAATCGAAGACAAGTGTAAGGCAAGCCAATGCTCCAGAACCCATCTTTGAGGATACAATATTATTAATGCCCCTCAGGGGGCCACATCACAAGTGGGTCAGCAGAGCGATAAGAAGGCATGCACATGCCTCAAAGCACGGAAAAGTGCACAACAGTTGATGAAAGACATATACCTCTCCACCTTACATGGAAAAGACAAAAAGAACGCAGAGGTCAGAAAACAGCAGGTCAAGAGTCTGTTTTAAAGCTGAACATAAATGCAAAGGTTACAGTAAAGCAGAACCCGAATGTTGAAATTGGCCTGATGAGTGGAGCAATGGGGAGAGTGACTGTATTTGTCACTTTTTCATACAGTACACGTATAGAATATATTTTAGGTGCATTTGATTGTGTTGAGGAACCTCATTTGGTTTGTTGTACTTATGCATGATTTATGATTTTTAAAGACTTGTTTGTAAAAAGAGCACAATTTCCATTATGCTCTGAATATGCAATAACTGTGCACAAATCGCAAGGATTAACTTTAGAAGCTGCACTGATAGACATAGGTCACACAGTCCTTAAAGAAGGAATGTCATATGTAGCACTGTCTCAAGTAAAAAATAAAGAAGGATTGCTTTAATTAAACTTAAAAGTGATAGCTGAAATTTGATGTATTCAAGAGTGCAATAGGTTATGTGGACTGTATGCTCCTCATCTTGGCTTATTGCCAACTCCTGCAAGACTTATTTCACCAAGAAATAAGTCACAGGCAAAGCCACATTCAAAGAAAATGGTTCCTGTATCTTGAACAAAGGAAGCCAATCTAACTGTTGTAGAAAGTAAAATAGAGTACAGTAGAGTTCAATTATTCCCACTGTAAATTTAGTAATGAAACTGGGGTTGAATGTTACTCAAACTCAGCTCTGTTTATGTTGTTTCAGAAGATATCTCTCATGGAAATAGTAACTTTACAGTAGAAACAAATTGAATCCCACAAGTGATGAAGATGACACCTTAATCATAATGTTCGTTTAATAAAGTTTTCACACACATATATATATATATGTATGCGGGCAGCACCAAATGTAAACTAAAATAGAGGATCTTACAACACATTCAGGCTATCAAAAATGTAGATCCTACTTACCCCATGGCGCTGCATTTTAAGAAAATTCATGGCTGCAAATTGGACGGCTTTGCATTCTTTGGGATACAGTCCATTTCGTACCACTGAGAGGTTGTAACAGAGAACTTCTTTTGAGACAATGTGATTGATTGATATTTTATTTCTATTGCGCTCGTACACAAGTGTTTCAGAGCGCGACAAGGCAAGGGAGGGGAATAGGGGAGAACAAAACAGCGATCTTACTAGGCCCAGGGACATTGAGAAAGCGCAAGTGCATGGGAGAGGGGGGAGGGGAAAAGTGCATGGAAGGGGGAGAGGTGGAAAGTGCCAAGCAGAGGAGAAACAGATAAATAACAATAAATAAATAATAAAGGCAACAAACAGTGGTAATGCAGCCAGCAATTTGCAAGTGCTAGGTTTAAGGCAGCAGACAGGGTAGGTCCGATAAGTGCAGGAAGAAAAAGGGGGTGCTGTATGGGTACAGATACAGACCCCAGTGCAAGGGGTGGCCCGGAGGCAGTGCGGTGACAGGATGAGCAGGTACCTGGGCCCAAAAGACAGAGGGTGGCCAGGTGCACGGTGCCAAGAGAGAACAGATCAGCAGGGGAGAGGTTGAGCGAAGGCAGAAGAAAAGAGGAAGGTCTTGAGGTGCTTCCGGAACCGGAGATGGTTCTCCTCAAGTTTTAGAGTGGCAGGGAGGCTGTTCCAGAGGGAGGCCCCAGCCGAAGACAGAGATCTAACCCCAGCTCGTTTCTTAGAAAAACGACTGACCCTGAGTGAGTTGGAGGTAGAGGAGCGAAGAGCTCGAGAGGGGAGGTATTTGCGAAGGGATAGCTGAAGGTATTTTGGACCCAGGCCCCAGAAAGCCTTGTGGACAATGCAGAGGGTTTTGAATTTAATCCTTGCATCCATTGGGAGCCAGTGAAGAGATTTCAGAGATGTGAGACCAAATACATTCTTGACTTCAAAACAAAACATCCCAAAGGACACAATCTTGATGAGGAGCTCTACAATTTCTTGGGGAGATGAGAGATTTGTGATACATCGATTGGATGGCGTTTGTACATTTATTGGTTTCTTTTTCTTCTTTTTTCTTTTCTTACTTAGATATCCGTTTTGGAATCATTTCTGATTAACCAGTATTCCATTTACATCTTGGTATGTTTCATTCTTTATTTTCGCGTCTCTGTTTCTATTTCTCTTGTTTTCTTTTTTCTTTCTTCAGTTTTGATTCTGTGAATTACTAACAAACATTTATTATTAATTCTTTTGATTTTTTTCTAACTATTGTGATTTATGAATTGTCTTGGGTAGATCCATGCTCTTCTTTGCTTGCTAATATGGGATATTATTTTCCCTTCCCTTTTTTATGAATCTGTTCTCATTGAGGATGTGTTTTTAGTGTATTCAACATGGGTATTAGGTCATTTCTGCCTCTGTATGGCAGTGAGGGTGCAGGAAGCTCCTACAGGTACATCAAGGTTTTATGGTTTTGGCATTTTGTGAATTTCAAATAAGATCATTGTGATGTCTGCACTCTATGCACTTTATCTGATGCACTTTATTTGATGCACTGTTTAGCATTTTCTTGCACATATATTGTTTGTGCAGTCATATCCCTATTAGCTCCAGGGTAATGCAGATTATTATTATGAAACACCATGCACTTTATTCTATGCACTGTATTGCGACTGTTTGCACATATATCCTCATGGAGACAGGTTTACTTGCGAATGTTTGCACAATCTGCTTTGTCGTCCTATTTATATACTCTTATTGATTTTTAACATTTGCAGTTTCATAAGTGTGAATATGACTCTTTCACTCAAGTTGGTCCTATTTGGACTCAGTGTCTGCAAACCTGAGTATGCATTATTTAATGCATACATTGTTGGTCCAGCACTATGCTGTTCACTCGCTCGGTTTAGACTAATATTGTTCAGATATTAAGAGCCATTTAACACAAGCTGTTTTCCTCCACTGTTAAAAACATTTTGCTATTAGAGACTTGCTTCATCATTGATGACATTGTGGTACAATCAGGCACTTAAAACTTTATTTGCACATTTGCACTGTGATTGTTTACACATGTATTCTTATGGAGACATTTTTACTTGCCAATTTTTGCACATTCTGGTTTGTCATCCTATTAATATATTTGTATTGGTTTCTGACAATTGCAGTTTCTAAAGTGTGAATAGGACTCCTCTTCACCAGTTGGTCCTATTTGGAGGTAGTATCAACAAACCTTAATGCTTAGTCACTGGTTCAGCACTATGCTGTTTTCTAGCTCGGTTTGGACTAATATTGTTCTGATATTATGAGTCACTTCACACTAGCTGCTCTCCTCAATTCTCAAAAACATTTTTGATATGTGAGATTGGTTTCATTATGGATGATATTGAGTGACAATCAGGCACTACGCACTTTATTTACATATTTACACTTGTTATGGTTACTTCATAAATGCATTACGAGATGGGCGCTAGAATTTATGTACATCATACATTACCATAGTTAATCAGACATAATGTCAACACCACGTTGGTTGATATAGCTGCAAGTCTGTATGGCAATACGGGTTCAGACAATGCGCGGAATACATTTCAGCGACCGTTTGATATTTTGTCGAGGATTGTGCTTCTAATTTTATTAAGTCATAATCTGTGTTTGTCTGCTTTCATATAATATATTTAGTAGATGTTATATTTAGCTTTACTTATTTAACCTGGCTTTCTGTGCAAAATAGATGCTTGTTACTCACCAAACTCCAAGATGTCTGGCTTAACTACTGCTCTACCAATGCCACTTTTCCTGCGTACATCTGCTATGTTTACTGCTTCTTAGAACCATAGAGTAAGAACCGCAGTCCTAAATACCCTGTTTTTTTACACATTCCTCATTGTGATCAAGCGGCTGGATAGCCGTGAAACGTATCAACTTCTGAGCACTTTAGTTTTGTTCCACTGCACCAATAAAGATTATATATTTTTACGGTTGGTGAGATTTCGGTAGGCTGCTGCTCTCTGGAGTGCATTCCGTTCTCTTGTACTTCGGTACATTGTTGGCTTTTGATGGTTTTATTGGTGCAACTTAACCATAACGTCCCTTTAACAAAGTTTTTTCATTGAATTTCATAGGTTTCTACTAGTGCAACTTAACCATAACGTCACTTTAACAAAGTGTTTTCAATGAATTGTATAGGTTTTTATTGGTGCAACTTAAACATAACGTCTCTTTTACAATGTTTTTTCAGAGAATTCCATGGGTTTTTACCAGTGCATGCTTTTTCCTACAACTTACTAATATCATACTACCCCATTATAGCAACATTTGTGTCCAATTTACCACATTTCACCTTAGAACTCTGTGCCATTTTCCACCGTCTAGCATCATTTTTAACACTTCTATACTTTTTCAAATGTTTTTGCTTCCATCAACATCCGCAGACTTCTGACGTTACTGTGGACATTCCTTACAGTGCCACATGACCATACATAGACTGAATACATTTTTCCAACATTTCCATTACCATTTTTTGTTATGCTCTTGGGAATAATGTGGCGTTCATCCTACGTTCCAAGGACTGCAACTTGGAATAACGGCCCGGCAGTCCAAGTTATCGGCCCAAGCAAAGTGTGTCAGTGTGCGCCAAGATGCCTGCAGGCTTCGGCGCATTATAAATAAATAAATAATGAGGGCTCCAGACCATTATCCTCCACTGCAGCCCCTGCATTGGCAGATAAAGGCCATTAATACGACGGGTTCCCAAAGTGAGAACCCGGGGTACTAAAAAATAGATTTTTCTTCCTACAGCAGGACCCTGCGGCGTCCCTCTGTAGGAAGGGAAATCCTTTTCCAAGATGGCCACCATGGAAAGAGAAGCTGGGGCTCAGTACAGAGCCCCTCTTCCCTTTCCATGGCAGCCTGCAGAAGGCGAAGTCAGAACCCTATGACCATATTACTACAAGCACATTTTTTTTCACTTTCAAATCTACCCTACTTTTTTTTCTTTTTTTTCCAACATTATTTTTATTGTTTTTGACATAACAAGTCATGCAGAGTCTGTGATTATTACAAGCTTTAACAACTCGTTAAATACATTTAGTGGAGGAGAACAGCTCTTTGCGTAATTAAGTCTTAGCCAGTCCTGAGTTCTCTTCAAAAACAAAAGTATTAACTACAACTGAGAGGGGGGAAGGGGAGCAAGGGACAAGGAGCTGTGTGCACATTAGGAACAGATGACTGTCTGTTTCGACAAGGAGATAGTTTCAAGGGTTCGAGGTGACTCTTTCGCTAGATTTCGGCCGGGTGCTTTAGCGCAGGACTTTCTGGGAAGGGGTAAATGGACTGAAGATTCATGTCGATTCAGGGTGTGGAGGATCTCCGTTGCGTTTCCGGCTTGGTTCTGCTCATTTTTTTCAGTCTTGGGTTTCCATCCAGCGTAGGTTAGGGGGTTGCCTTGCCACCCCGGGGAATTGCTGCACGTAGTCAAGGAAGGGCGCCCATATGCGTTCGAATTTGGGTTTATTGCCTGATCTGATGGCTGTGACTTTCTCGGCTGCGACTATTTCCCAGCATTTGGACCACCACATCTCTGTGGACGGGCCCTCCGGTTTTTCCAGAGTCTGGCGATGGTGATTTTGGTGGCTGTAAGGAGATGGGAGCATAGGTCTGCCAGACTGCCGGTTAGGGGGAATTGGCCTTCTCCTGTCGCACCAAGTAGCACGATCCCTGGGTCCCAGGGGATGTTGAGTCCAGTAATTGTTTTAATTTGCTCCAGGATGTTTTTCCAGAATAGGGTGGCTTTCGGGCATGACCAAAAGAGGTGGAATAGGGTTCTGCGGTCCGGGCACCCCCTCCAGCACTGAGCAGGGATAGCCGGGTTACACTTGTTAAGAATTACTGGAGTTCTGTACCATCTGTAGCAGACTTTAAACGCACTTTCTTTGTTTGTCACACAATTTGAGCTTTTCAGCGCACGGGACCAGATGTGTTGCCATTCCTCTAGTTCAATTGGTCTCCTGATGTCCTCTTCCCATTTCACCATATACGGTTCTTTTTTGGTGGGGTCTGTTCTATCTAGTATTTTGTACAAAGCGGATATTTTCCCTTTCGGGGGAGTTGATGATAGGGTGAGTTCCAATGCCGTTAGCTCTCTGCTGCCCTGCTTCCTGACCTGGGGATCGATAACTAGTGCCTCAGCTGCGCATAGCGGAATCTTTCTGTTTCCTGGATCTTGAACTTTGATTTAAACTCTTCGAAGTTTAAAGGGAGGCCATTCTCGAAGAAATCAGAGATAGTTTCTAAGCCACCGGCCCGCCATTCCGTGAACTGGTTCGGTGTGATTCCAGGGGAGAAGTCGGGATTGTCCCAGATTGGCGTGAGGGGGCCCATTGTGCCTCTGCATTTCCACCGGCGGGCAGCAGCTTTCCAGCTGGCGACCGTGTTTCTTGTTGCTGGTAGGGGACCCGGGTCCTGGGCCCCTTTGGGCTCTTTGGAGTGAGGCAGGGATTCCAGTGTGATCTGGCTCCAATCTTCCTCCAGTTGTAGCCACCGAGGGCGGTTGGTGAGGAGCTTCCAGGCGAAGGCCGGGGCTAATTGGGGCGCGAGGCAGTACCTTGATACGTCTGGGACCACTAGGCCACCCAAGGCCGCGCTTCGGAGCATGATGCGTTTCGGGATACAGGACTTCTTTCCCTCCCAGACTAGATTCAAAACCTCTCCTTGCAGCTTTTGCAGGGGCTTTTCCCGGATCGACACCGGCAGAGCTTGGGCATAGTATAGCAGCCGTGGTGTGAGATTCATTTTTATCGCAGTAGTTCGGCCGTACCAGGAGATTTCTTGTTTTATGCAGCGGTTGATGTCATTTTTCATGTCTCTGAAGAGTGCCGGGAAGTTTGTCTTGTACAGCTTCTCAGTTTTGTTGGGTATTTGAATTCCTAGATAGTTGATGTTACTTCTCGCCCATGGGATCTGCAACTCCGCTTCGAGGAGAGATATGGAGTTTCGTGGGATTTTTATACCCAGTGCAACTGATTTGGAGATATTGATTGTGAATCCTGATGCTACTCGGAATTCTTCGAGCGTTTGCCATAGGGCTCTTATTGATTCTTCTGGTCTGGTGAGTGTGAGGAGCACATCGTCCGCGTATAAGGTGATTTTGTAGGATTCACTTTTAAACATTAGGCCGAGTATTGATGAATTTCGGCGGACCCTCTCTGCGAATGGCTCCATAGATAGGGCAAAAATAAGTGGTGAAAGAGGGCATCCCTGCCTCATGCCTCTGGTTATATTTATTGATTTGGGCCCGTTGAGGCGAAGGTTTGTAGAAGGTCTTTGGTAGATGGCCAGGACCCACTTTGCAAAATGTGGGCCAAAGCTAAAGTATCTTAAAATTTCCCCAACATAGCCCCAGTTGAGCATATCGAATGCTTTGTGCGCATCTAAGGAGAGTACTGCAAGCCTTGTGCCCAGTCTGTTTGCTGAATCTATGATGTTGATGGTTCTGCGGATGTTGTCTTGGGTACCCCGCCCCGGGATGAATCCTGTTTGGTCCAGATGAATGAGCTCTGGGAGGAAGGGGGCTAGTCGGTTTGCTAGGATTTTCGCAAATATTTTCGCATCGTTGTTTAGGAGTGTTATGGGCCTATATGATGCACATTGTGTTCGGTCTTTTCCTGGTTTAGGGATCAGCACTGTTATAGACTCGTTCATGGACGGGGTTGTGGAGCCAGTGGACAGGAATTAATTGAATAACTTTGCCAGTTGTGGTGCTAGCAGGTGAGCAAACTTTTTGTAGAATTTTGCCGATAACCCGTCTGGACCGGGTGTTGTGTTCTTCAGGTGGCGGATCGTTTCGCTGACTTCCTCCTCTGAGATAGGACCCTCCAAGTCCGATAGTGGTGGGGGCGGCTGTGTCTTTGGGATTAGGCCCAAGAATTGAGTGATGGCTGAAGTAGACGTCGGAGGCCCTGACATGATTTCCTTGTGGCGTTGCACCATTAACTCAAGTTTTTCGGAGTCCAGATGGTGTAAGGAGCCGTTTCTATCCAGAAGGGATTGGATGTGGTTCCTGGTTTGAAGCTTTTTCAGTTTGTGTGGTAGGAGCCGGTTCGCTTTGTTACTGTTCAGGTAATAGTATTGTTTGGTATAAGTTCATGCTTTGGCGGCTCGGTCCGCCAGGTGGATCTTGAGCTCTTTTTTAATTTGTTTGAGTTCTTGGTGCGTTGTCCTCGTGTAACGGACTTTGAGCTTGTTTTCCAGTTCTGTGAGTCTTTGTTCGAGCTTCTGTTGCTTCAGTAGGTTTTGGCGCTTGCTTGGGTCTGGCTGTTAAATCCATCGCCACCCCTCGGATCACCAGTTTCTTGGCGTCCCACACTGTTGCTGTTGAGGAGTCAGGGGTTGTGTTCTCGGTGAAGTAATTCCGATTCGCCTCCGTGAGGTCAGAGCTGGCTACTATGTCGGTGAGGATATGATCTTGCAGTTTCCATTGCCGCTGGTTAGGTTCCGGAGCTCCATGGAGGAGCAGCGCCATCGTGACGGGCGCGTGGTCCGAGATTGCGATTGGTCCAATTTGAATATTCTCCACACAGGGGGCCAAGTTGTTCGTGGCTAGCAAGAGGTCGATCCGTGAGTAGCCTTTATGCACGTGGGAGAAGAAAGTATAGTCCCTTTCTCTCCGGTTGCGGAATCTCCATATGTCTATTGTCTCGGTTTCCCGCAGGAATTCAGCCAGGGCCAGGGATTTACTAAAGTCTTCCCCCGTGGCTGGGAGCGTCTTGTCCACCGACGGGTCCGGTGGGAGGTTGAAGTCCCCACCGACTAATAAGTAGTCAACTGAGAAAGCCGTGACGGTTGGGAGGAGGCTGTGAAGGAATTGGTCTTGCTCTTTATTTGGTGCATAAATGGCCACCAAGGTGATCGGTAGCTCAACTAGGAGGCCCTTCAGAAGCAGGAATCTGCCCTCGGGGTCTCTTTTGGTGGTGATCTGTGTTAATGGGAGGTTTCTTTTTAGCAGGATAGCAACGCCTCTCTTTTTCTGTTTGGCCGAGGCAAAGTAGCATTTTGGATAGCGCCAGAACCGTAGTTGCTTTTCATCATCCGCAATGAGGTGGGTTTCCTGGATGAAGACAATGTCAGCAGCTAGTTGGTCTAGTTTATGTTCCACTGCTTTCCCCTTTCTGGGTGCATTAAGCCCCTGCACGTTCCAGGTCGTGATAGTTAGTGTTTTGTCTAGCGAGCCCATCTTTTGGAACTTACGTAGGTCGGTTCGAGGTGTTCCTTGAAGATCTCTTGTTCCTTGTCTTGCAGTGCTGAGTCTTTCCGTCCTTCCATCTTCGTGAAGATTTCCTCTCCTCCTTGTCCCCCCCTATCTCCCCACCCCCAACCCACCCAACAATAACAAGGTTTCCGGGCAAGCCTTCAACCAACGGGGCATTCGGCCAGACCGGTGTATAAACTCTACTTAGAGGCAAACATTGCCTCTTCCTTTGGCCAGTAAACATTCAGGTTGAGATTAGCGAGTCTAAGTGATGGAGGCAGCTTGAGGTAATTCGGTGTCCCCTAACGGGGGGGTAGATGGTCGGGCCAGAAGGGAGCGTGTGGTTCAAAAGTTCTAGGTTACCCATTCAGCAGTTGTTGCCCCTTTTTGGCTTGCCCGGAGGGCCATGGGGTCTGCGGCGGCCAGGAACCTTGGTCCAGGCTCTGGTGGAGTCTCTGCAGGGTCTCCCACAAGCCTCTGCGACTTTAGGGAGGGACCCCTCATCGCTTTCCGGGTTCATGAACCTCTCGGCCTCCCTAGGGGAAGGGATAGACCAAGACCTGCCCTCCCAATCGAAGAGTAGAGATGTGGGGAAGCCCCAACGGTATGATGTTTTCCGATCACGCAGCCATTCAGCGAGTGGTTTGAGGGCTTTCCTTTTTGCGAGGGTAGTTGCGGCTAGGTCCTGATACAGGGATATTTCGGCGTCACGCAAGTGAATTCGGGTCGAACTTCTAGCTTCCTGCATGATTTCTTCCTTTACTTTATAAAAGTGGATTCTAGCTAAGACGTCCGGTGTAACATTTGCATTTTGTCTGGCTCTGACTCTGTGGACCCTGTCTAGTTCCAAAGGAGCTCCTTCTGGGAGCGTTATGATGAAGCGAAATAAGTCATTGACATAAGCGTTGAGCTCTTCATCGGGGACAGAACTCGGGATTCCCCTCAAGCGGATATTGTTGCGTCGAGACCTATTTTCAGCCTCTTCTTGTTTGTTCTTGAGGGACTCGCACCTGGCCTGCGCGGCGAGTCTGTCTGCCCCCTCCCCTATCTCGAAGTTGTTTTCAGTCAGGTGGGTTTCGATTTCTTCTGTTCTAGACTCCACTTCCCCCACTCTCTTGTCCAGGGAGGAGATTCTGCCCTTTAGTTCTTCTGTCCCTTTTTGGTATTCCTTAGTTATGGCGTAGAGTAGCTCCTGGAGGTCCGCTTTGGTCACAGCTTGGGTTGGCGACTGCGTGTTATGCTCAGGGGGGGCACAAGAAGTGTCATTTCGCTCCCCTGTCTTTGATTTTTTACCCATGTTGGCGGAAAGTAAGGCTGCAATGTCTGTTTGTTTGGCTGTGTTCTGGTTCCTGGACATTGTCCCTTGTGCCCTCAGCAGGACACCTGTATGTCCCTCGCCCGGGGTGGATTGATATAGAAGGACCGGGGCTTCTTCTTGACCCTCGCTTCCTGGCCTGGCAGATTTGAGAGGAGACTTTGCTGTGGGGTCAGAAGGGTGATCACCCACTTTGTCCTCCGTGGCTTAGAGCGTCGATAGAGGCCGTAGTGGTGGTAGTGGGAGATGATAAGGCTGTGGTCGTTCTCGGGAGGAACAACTCTTTGCTGGTTGTGTAGCACTTCAAAAGATAGGGGGTTATGGCCTTCCCTTCGGGTTTGGGGTCCAGTCCACTCCTGGCGGGGTTCGTGTTAGGGTGTGCGTAATGCGGCAGGTGCTGCCTTACCTTCCTCAGGGTGCCAGAGCCTGCCTCTGCATTGTCGGGGTGGACCGAAGATTCAGTTCTCCCAGGCTCTGGGAGTCGTTATCGGTAGTGTATTGCAGGGAGGGACTCCCAAGCTTCCAGTCCCAGCTGGGGTGATGGGGGCCGCGGGTTTCACGTGCCTTCCGTAGCCGCAGGCACCGATGGGTCCATGGGACTTAGGGCTCAGTCCACTGCTTCCGCTGATTCCCCCGTGTCCGCTCCGAGGGAGGGGAACTGTGTGAAGCTGGAGATTTTCCGCCGAAGCACGGTGGGAGGGGACGACGGGATCCCCATCGTGCCCCTCTGTGGCTTGTTTCGCTGTTGCAGATGGCAGTCGCGGGACTCAGCAGGCGCTGACAGGAGGTAGGGACTCCGGATCTCAGCGAGAGGTCTCGCTGCAGCTAGATTGGCGGGCGGCCTGGGAGCTGGAGTTTCCCTCGGCTGAGAGGGGGAGGGGTGGACCTTCGGCTTGTAGGGGCCGGGGGAGAGGGTTCACGCTGCCGCTCCACTTAGCGGGGGCCACCCCACAACTGCTTTTGGCCTCCGGGCCCGAAGCCTCAATCCTCCCACCCTGGAGCAAGCGGGAGACTGACAGGACTCCGCGTAGGAGGAGTGTCGGCTGCTCCAGAGGTTGGGCGCTTCTACGCCGCTGATGCATCCTGAGGCGGAGATGCAAGCAGGTTCCGGGGCAATCCTGTACAGGGCGAGGAATCAGGGATAGCTCTGTGTTGGGTTGTCGTAGCTCCTGCTCAGTTCTGATACTGGTCGGGAGGCCGGATTACGCCGGGCTGCCATCCGCCATCTTGGATTCTGCCCAAGTTGGAGGCGCTCGCTGGGGAATTATGGCGCTAGCTCGGTCCCTCATCGGAAGCCAGAGCCTCTCAGCTCAGCAGGGCTTTAGTTTTATTCACAAAAACCTGAGTTTACTGGGGCATTGCTGGTAAACACGCGGTCGCGGCCGGGAGCTCTCACCGGACCCGACCGTTCACCGTGGCACCAAGCCACGCCCCCAAATCTACCCTACTTTTGAATAACTTTATCACATAGTTGGTCTCAGGTGGACATGACCACTTTAACTCTTTAAATTTCATTGAATTGTATAGGTTTTTATTGGTGCAACTTAAACATAACATCTCTTTTACAAAGTTTTTTTCAGAGAATTCCATGGGTTTTTACCATTGCATGCTATTTTCCTACAACTTACTAATATCATACTACCCCATTACTACCCCATTATAGCAACATTTGTGTCCAATTTACCACATTTCTCCTTAAAACTCTGCCATTTTCCACCTTCTAGCATCATTTTTAACACTTCTATACTTTTTCCAATGTTTTTGCTTCCATCGACATCCGCAGACTTCTGAAGTCACTGTGGACATTCCTTACAGTACCACGTGACCATACATATACTCAATACATTTTTCCAACATTTCCATTAGCATTTTTTGTTATGCTAAAGGGAATAATGTGGCGTTCATCCCACGTTCCAAGGACTGCAACTTGGGATAACGGCCCGGCAGCCCAAGTTATCGGCCCAAGCAAAGTGTGTCTGTGTGCGCCAGGATGCCTGCGGGCTTTGACGCATTATAAAAAAATAAATAACGAGGACTCCAAACCATTATCCTCCACTGCAACCCCTGAATTGGCAGATAAAGGCCATTAGCACGCCTGGTTCCCAAAGCGAGAATCCGGGGTGCTAAAAAATAGATTTTTCTTCCTACAGCAGGACCCTGCGGCGTCCCTCTGTAGGAAGGGAAATCCTTTTCCAAGATGGCTACATTGGAAAGAGAAGGTGGGGCTCAGTACAGAGCCCCTCTTCCCTTTCCATGGCAGCCTGCAGAATGCAAAGTCAGAACCCTATGATCATATTACCACAAGCACATTTTTTTCACTTTCAAATCTACCCTACTTTTGAATAACTTTATCACATAGCTGGTCTCAGCTGGACATGGCCACTTTAACTCTTTAACTCCATTGTTCATCTCTCGGGGTCAAGGCCAGTAGCCAGATTGTCCAGGTCATGACCTTATACCATGGCCCGGACAATCTAGCCACTGCCCATGGCCACAGGCTATACCTCAGTCACCAAAGGTATATCACTATATTTCTTTACCTAGATTATGACACTTGTCAAAAAATAAAACACAGGCACATTTGCAATACTATGCTTTCAGGTCCTTGCAAATGTTCGTACATGAATTTGCTTGAAATCCGCCCATGTTTTTTTTTTCAAGGTGTGAAAATGTATGTACATACATTAGTCATATAACTTAGCCCCCAACTCGACAAAATCCATTCAGACTTTACACAAACATTGAAGGTTGGGTCTATAATCCTTCTGAAAACCTAGGTCCACATTCATCAAGCGGCAACAAAGTTATAAGCCATCTGAAAATGTTGAGACCCCCTCTAATTTAGCCTCCTCTTGAGAAAAACCCACCAAACTTTAAAAGAAACATTTATATCTAGATTTAAAATTGTTTTGCAAACTTTTGTGCAGATTCGTCAAATGGCAACACATTTACAAGCCGTTACAATATTTTAGGATCCATGCAGTTTCATTGAGTGGTGCAAAGTTGTAAACCTTGCAAAAACTGCCCCCAAACATCTGAAGTGTCCCCGAACTTCACAGGACTGTTCGCGAACACCCGCTTTTTTGCTTCTTGCAGCCATATCCCATTCCATCTCATCCTCATCACCCCTCACCTCCCCAGAGATTATTTGATAAGTTTGACAAGTGCAATTTTGTGTTTTGTAATATGTTTTTACCACGATGTCCGCGGACATCAGCCTCTCTCCGCGAATCCAAGATGGCGGGCGTTTCCAAAAATCTGATGCACTTCACAGTTTTCACCATCCAATTAGTGGGCATGTCCAATGTCCGCGGACACCACATTGCCCTCTAAGCCAATCAGAGTCCTGTCCACGGACCAAACAGGGAAATAGGTCTGCGGACAGAACACAAATATCACTATTTTTTTATTACATTTTGGTCATTTTAAAAAGAAACTACTGGATGGATTTACACCAAATTAACAAAATCACGCTTTTGGGACCAGGCCGCCGCTCCTGCTGCAAATTTGGTGAAAATACGTCCAACGGTTTGGGCTAAAGGCATGAGCACATTTTTTTCTCATTATGTCTATGGAAAAAAAAAACAATTTCGGACTCCCCTACAACCCTCCCCCCTTGACGAAACCTCACCTAACTTGGCTAAACAATTCAGCGTGGGCCAACTACTTTTTTTGCAAAGTTTGGTTTGGATTCATCCACAGGGAGCAAAGTTATAAGCCGCCCAAAAAGTGCTCTTTCTATGAGTTGAGCAACTTAACCATAACTACACACCCGCTACCGCAGGCTGTGTAACATATATACAATATATATATATATATATATATATATATATATATATATATATATATTACATGGCCACAGTAGTGGCCATGTAGTTATGTTATGTTGCTGTTTCCATAGGAAGAGCACTTTTTGGGCGGCTTATAACTTCGCTCTCCCTGGACGGATCCACACCAAACTCTGCAAAAGAAGTATTTGGGTCACTCTGAATGTTTTTGCAAAGTTTGGTGAGAATTCGTCCAGGGGGGGAAAAGTTATAGGGGGGTCCCAAAACTTTTTTTTTTCCCATAGACTGAATGGGAAAAAACTTTGCGCACGGCTACAGCCTGAACCGCTGGACGGATTTACACCAAATTAGCGGCAGGAGCGGCGGCCTGGTCCCAAAAGCGTACTTTTGTAAATTTGGTGTAAATCTGTCCAGTAGTTTTTTTAAAAATGACCAAAATGTAAGGCAAAAAAATTAGTGATATCTGTGTTCGCTTCGTGGACGGACTTCCCTGTTCGCTCCGCGGACAGCACCCCGAATGGCCCATGGCCTTGCGTCATGTCCGCGGACATGCGACGTGTTCGCTGATTGGACGGCGAGGAGCGTGGAGCGCGTCAGATTTTCTGTGGCGCCCGCCATCTTGTATTCGCAGTCGACCGCGTACAGCACAGTGAAACGTGGATAGAAAATTGTATTTAGTGCCGTGTGTTGGTGTGTAAGAGTGTTTGGGGAGGGTGGGGGAGTATGAGATAGGTTCAATGTTTTGTTTTTTTATGTGCTAGATGTTTTTGTTGCGTTCGAATTGTCCGCGGAGAACACGGCTGTTCTGACATTTTGTAAATAAACTAAATGGTGGGGTGTTTAGAGGACGGAGTATGTGTCATTTTTGTTCGCAAGGAAGGTAAAAATGAGCTATGAACACTCACGGTGTACTTAATTGTTCGTAAATACACAAACTGGGGGTGTCCTCAGGACGCTGTCCGTATTGTAATCTGTCTAGTTGAATGTGTTCTAAGAACACTCGCAGTGTCCCGAAATGGTTGCAATTACACAAAATGGGGGTGTTCTGAGAACGTTGTTTGTATTGTTCGTTGTCATGGTGAAAGTGTTTTAAGACCACTCCTTTTGTCCGCTAATAGTACAATTTCCTAGGGGCGTCAACCGACTTTTTGTCCACTAAAGAAACGATAAATCCGGCTGGTGTGCGCCGACATTATGTGATAATCCTATGACTGGCGCTATTGACCTGGCTGACTTGCTTTTGCAACACTAAATCATATCTCCCGCCCCTAAGCCTGATATTATCAAAGCATTCATATTCCCTGCCTTTCCTTTTCACCCGTGACTTTACAGGGTGCGTAATCAAACACGCCCAGTTCTCTGCAGTCCTAAGTGACTTTCCACAGAACCCGGAAGACAACACATATTATGTCACAACACAGCGCGCCACAATTCGGAATATGAAACAGTGATTTAAAAGCAAACAGCAAGATTGTAAATGTTGTAAAGTACATTTATTTGACATCAAATGTTTAGAGAATATTCAGCAATTTGCATTTCTCTTTGTTGTCGATCCGCAAAAGTTCATGTTGAGGCACGCGATGTTCCTTTGCGGTACAGAGGGTGTTAGATCAGCTTACAACTCAGTGCGCCACAATTCGGAATATGAAACTGTGGTTTAAAAGTAAACAGCAGGATTGTACATTTGGTAAAGTACATTTATTTCACATGAAATGTTTAGTGAATATTCAGCGATTTGCTATTGTCTCTGCTGTCGATCAGCAAAAGTTTATTTGGAGCCACGCGTTGTTCCTTTGCGGTAGATAGGCTGTTGGTTTATGATAAAAGCAGTAAATGGTCGCTCTGATAATTGGAAGGTTGCACCAACAACGAGCCATTAGACCACCCTATTGGTTGGTATGTTGTTTGTAGCCGCTAGTACTGCGTAAGCGCATATTGGTCCTTGGCGATTGTCCCATAAAATGGTGAGGGTCATGAAGTTGCATATTTGGACCTGCAAATGGCAGTTGAAGACCCCATCCGCTGGAGTCTGTAAATCGTGACATAGGCAAAATGGAGCCACATACCTGTTTTAAAAAACATAAATTAGTCACACCAGCCGATCTTCATTAAAAATCATCATTTTATTTATTAGGTCGTGAAACTATTTGCTATCGAAGATAGTGCAACAGAGTATGTTAATAATAAAATAATAATATTTTCCCATTCATATAGCGCTAAGAACCATGAGGTATCTAAGCGGTGCTTATTATTAACCACGGTGTGTGGTGCTCATTTATCGACCACGGAATGATGAAAGGCTGAGTTTGGCCTTGCCGGGATTCAAACTTGCGTTAGCAAGCTGTGCACGGATGTCAAAGCGAGCGCTGTACTCGCTGTGCCACTTGACAGGCTACAGTGAAGTGGCACAGCGAGTAGAGCGCTTGACCGCCTATAGACCGGTTAAATTATTTCTATTAACCCACCCTGTGTCGTCTGCCTTTTTCAGAGCCCTCTAAACGACAGGGGATCAATTCGGCGGTGATAGTGCACGGTAGAAAACATTATGCCACTTTCAACGAACAAGTTCAACTTGAGCGGTCTTTAATGCTACGCTATTGTAATTATATTTGGTATAAAATAATCTAAAGGGTTACTTACAGTACAATTGCAATTTCCATTGTCTACGAGTGGTGCAGTCCCAAAATACGACTCCGCGTGTGCCAACGATCTTTCTCATAGTGATATAATATATAAAAGTGGTTTCGTTTCAGAAATTTCATCTTTATCTTCTCTTACGTTTTAGCAACACTCCTTCAAGAGAAGTCTTTCATCACAATCTCTGTCTGTCAAGGTCAAAACACAATACAACCTTAAAGTCCGCTTCGTGAGCCTCTCCGGGGCCCGAGAAAAAAATGGAAGCAGCTGACCTTCACTGTGAACGAGCATAAATTCTTGCTTTGCAACATTCTGTGTAAAGCCATCTGTAGAAGTTGGTTTTTGCACACCATGTTTGTATATTGTTTGCGTGATATTAAAAAAAGTGTGTTTAAAGGACGTTATGGTTCTAAGTACAGCCGAAAGACCCCTGAAAATCGCAAGTTATGGTAAGCTATGAAAAATAACTGGCGCCACCACCGTGCACTGCTAAGACTAACACCCAGGACATCAAAGATGACATCGCAAATGTCATTGATGAAATCACTGATGACATCACATGTGTATGTACTTTTCATGGAATTTGTGTACTAGGGATTTTTATTATAATGTTGCGAAAAAAGTGTCAAGGATATTGCAATAAATATCATACCGTTATTAGTGCTTTGAACGATGCATTGATATAAATAGCATTGTATTATGGGATTCTATCTAGTATACTGAGCTACTAATGGAGAAACATAGCATTGTGTGCAGAGTACAAGATGAAAGTATAATATTTGTAATGTTAATATGTTGAATAATGAAATAATAATTGTCCTGAAATGTTCGAAAATTCACAAAATGGGGGTGTTCTGAGGACGTTATTCGTATTGTGTGATTGCTTAGCTGTATGCAATAAGGGAATGGCACAGAGAGTAAAGTGGACGCCGTCCGCGGACACCGCGGCTGTTCGTGGACAGGGCGTGCTACATCCGATTTTTTCCAGGAAATCCAACATGGAAAGAAGACTGTACGGATCAGCCAATCAGATGTCGAGGTTGTGGATTTGTGTTGAAAGAGACTGTGTGTGGTGAAGATGGCAGAAGTGGAGAAAGTCAGGCTGTTGGTGCTCGGAGATATGTTTGTGCATGGTTTACAGCAGTACGCTGAATGCAGTCATGTTGCAAAGAACTTTGATGTGAAAGGAGTGGAGGTGGTGTGGAGCACTGTGCCTGATTGCAATGTACAGGGAATTGTACAAGTTTGTGAGGATATGGCCACGATGAACAGTCCGCATGTGGTAGTTTTGCACCATGGTGCTTTCCATTTGGGCAACGTCAGTGCCCCTACTTTGTTGGCTGATTTGGAACGCTTGGTTCAAGCCGTAATGAAGATCCTTCCAAATGCGAAAGTTATTTTTTCTGGATTACTACCTAGGGCAATATGGGACAATAGTTCAGTTTTTTGTCCTCAGCAAAATATTGCTAGGTGTGTCATCAACCGAGGCATGTGTGCCTTCATGCTTAGAGCTGGTATGTTCTTCTGTAACAATGAGAATATTGATGCCAGTAATGCTGTTAATTTTAAAGAAGATGGCATTTCTTTATCTTTTACGGGAAATGCCTTTCTATTTTGGAATGTAAGGGTTGCTTTGGAGAAGGTTACGTGAAGATTTTAGGAGTAAAGTAAGAAAAAAAAACAAGAAAAAAAATACAAAATAACAGGTGTCTGTCAAGCATCTGTAAAAAAAAAACCGGCTCTTTTCAGAGCCAACTTCAAAGGGGAAATGGGGCACACTATTTAAATTTACATTCGCCACGCTCAGATTTTCGATGTGTCCGCGGACATGGCGGTAGTCCGCGGACATGATAATCACTACGAGGGGTTTAGTATGTTCTATGTTACATGTATATGAAGTCAGGGATATTATGGTTAAGTTGTGCTACTAAAAACCTATGAAATTCAGTGAAAAAACTTTGTTAAAGGGACGTTATGGTTAAGTTGCGCTACTAAAAACCTATGAAATTCAGTAAAAAAAACTTTGTTAAAGGGACGTTATGGTTAAGTTGCGCTACTAAAAACCTATGAAATTCAGTGAAAAAACTCTGTTAAAGGGACGTTATGGCTCAAAGTAAAACCGAAAAACCCCTGAAATTCGGCAGTTATGGTAACATAAGCAACCATAACTCGCGCCACCGTGCACTGCTAACACTAACACCCAGGACATCAAAGATGATATCACAAATGTCATTGATGACATCACTGATGACATCACATGGCTGGCTCTCCCTTTTTATCCTTTACTGACATATCGAAGCCACATAGTTTTCTTCAGTAACAGTCAGGAAGTAAAAATTGAAAAGGTACTATATTTGTAGACTTAGGGTCAAGTCACATCATATGAAACATATACATAGCGGAAGACACAGGCTTGAAAGAGAGCAATCCTTTCTGTGCATGAAGATAATCATTATGGTTATCAGCACTTTCTCATAGTTTTATTTTTATTACTCTACTTCCCTCTATATGCTCATATTTGTATACATTATACTCACTCTCCATAGACTGAATGGGAAAAAATGTTTGCTCGCGCCTACAGCCCAAACCGCTGGACGGATTTCCACCAAATTTGGACCAGGAGCAGCGGCTTGGTCCCGAAAGCGTGCTTTTGCAAATTTGGTGAAAATCCGTCCAGTAGTTTTTTTTTAAATGACCAAAAAGTAGGTAAAAAAAAAATAGTGATATCTGTGTTCGGTTCGCGGACATACTTCCCTGTTCGCTCCGTGGACAGTGTCCTGATTGGCCAATCATCTTGCGTGATGTTCGCGGACATGCAACGTGTTCACTGATTGGACGGCGTGGAGCGTGAAGCGCGTCAGATTTTTCAGTAGCGCCCGCCATCTTGGATTCGCGGACGTCCCCGGACAGCGCGGTGAAACTTTGTTCAAAATGTGTATTTTGTAGAGTGTGTTGGTGTGTAGGAGTGTTTGGGGAGGGTGGGAGTGAATGAGATAGGATGAAAGTTGTGTTTTTTATGTGTTAGACGTTCTTTTTGTGTTCGATTTGTTTGCGGACATCACGGGTGTTCTGAAATGTTCTAAATAAACTGACTAGGGGGTGTTCTAAGGACTCAATATGTGTCCGTTTTGTTCGCAAGCAAAGTGAAACTGTTCTAAGAACACTCGCGGTGTCCAGGGAGTGTTCGTAGGGGGTGTCCTGAGGATGCTGTCTGTATTGTTCTCTGTCAAGTTGAATGTGTTCTAAGAACACCCGCGGTGTCCTGAAATGTTCGCAAATAAACAAAATGGGGGTGTTCTGAAGACGTTTTTGAGAATACTCCCGGTGTCCTGAAATGTTTGTAGGGGGTGTCCTGAGGACGCTGTCCGTATTGTTCTCTGTCAAGTTGAATGTGTTCTAAGAACACCCGCGGTGTCCTGAAATATTCGCAAATAAACAAAATGGGGGTGTTCTGAAGACGCTTCTAAGAACACTCGCGGTGTCCGGGGAGTGTTCGTAGGGGGTGTCCTGAGGACGCTGTCCGTATTGTTCTCTGTCAAGTTGAATGTGTCCTAAGAACACTCGCGGTGTTCTGAAATGTTCGCAAATAAACAAAATGGGGGTGTTCTGAAGACGCTTCTAAGAACACTTGCGGTGTCCGGGGAGTATTCGTAGGGGGTGTCCTGAGGACGCTGTCCGTATTGTTCTCTGTCAAGTTGAATGTGTCCTAAGAACACTCGCGGTGTCCTGAAATGTTTGCAAATAAACAAAATGGGGGTGTTCTGAAGACGCTTCTAAGAACACTCACGGTGTCCGGGGAGTGTTCGTAGGGGGTGTCCTGAGGACGCTGTCCGTATTGTTCTTTGTCAAGTTGAATGTGTCCTAAGAACACTCGCGGTGTCCTGAAATGTTCGCAAATAAACAAGATGGTGGTGTTCTGAAGACGCTTCTAAGAACACTCCCGGTGTCCTGGAATGTTCGTAGGGGGTGTCCTGAGGACGCTGTCCGTATTGTTCTCTGTCAAGTTGAATGTGTTCTAAGAACACCCGTGGTGTCCTGAAATGTTCGCAAATAAACAAAATGGGGGTGTTCTGAAGACGCTTCTAAGAACACTCGCGGTGTCCGGGGAGTGTTCGTAGGGGGTGTCCTGAGGACGCTGTCCGTATTGTTCTCTGTCAAGTTGAATGTGTCCTAAGAACACTCGCGGTGTCCTGAAATGTTCGCAAATAAACAAGATGGTGGTGTTCTGAAGACGTTTCTAAGAACACTCCCGGTGTCCTGGAATGTTCGTAGGGGGTGTCCTGAGGACGCTGTCCGTATTGTTCTCTGTCAAGTTGAATGTGTCCTAAGAACACTCGCAGTGTCCTGAAATGTTCGCAAATAAACAAGATGGGGATGTTCTGAAGACGTTTTTGAGAACACTCCCGGTGTCCTGAAATGTTTGTAGGGGGTGTCCTGAGGACGCTGTCCGTATTGTTGTCTGTCAAGTTGAATGTGTTCTAAGAACACCCGCGGTGTCCTGAAATATTCGCAAATAAACAAAATGGGGGTGTTCTGAAGACACTTCTAAGAACACTCGCGGTGTCCGGGGAGTGTTCGTAGGGGGTGTCCTGAGGACGCTGTCCGTATTGTTCTCTGTCAAGTTGAATGTGTCCTAAGAACACTCGCGGTGTCCTGAAATGTTCGCAAATAAACAAAATGGGGGTGTTCTGAAGACGCTTCTAAGAACACTTGCGGTGTCCGGGGAGTGTTCGTAGGGGGTGTCCTGAGGACGCTGTCCGTATTGTTCTCTGTCAAGTTGAATGTGTCCTAAGAACACTCGCGGTGTCCGGGGAGTGTTCGTAGGGGGTGCCCTGAGGACGCTGTCCGTATTGTTCTCTGTCAAGTTGAATGTGTCCTAAGAACACTCGCGGTGTCCTGAAATGTTCGCAAATAAACAAAATGGGGGTGTTCTGAAGACGCTTCTAAGAACACTTGCGGTGTCCGGGGAGTATTCGTAGGGGGTGTCCTGAGGACGCTGTCCGTATTGTTCTCTGTCAAGTTGAATGTGTCCTAAGAACACTCGCGGTGTCCTGAAATGTTTGCAAATAAACAAAATGGGGGTGTTCTGAAGACGCTTCTAAGAACACTCACGGTGTCCGGGGAGTGTTCGTAGGGGGTGTCCTGAGGACGCTGTCCGTATTGTTCTTTGTCAAGTTGAATGTGTCCTAAGAACACTCGCGGTGTCCTGAAATGTTCGCAAATAAACAAGATGGTGGTGTTCTGAAGACGCTTCTAAGAACACTCCCGGTGTCCTGGAATGTTCGTAGGGGGTGTCCTGAGGACGCTGTCCGTATTGTTCTCTGTCAAGTTGAATGTGTTCTAAGAACACCCGTGGTGTCCTGAAATGTTCGCAAATAAACAAAATGGGGGTGTTCTGAAGACGCTTCTAAGAACACTCGCGGTGTCCGGGGAGTGTTCGTAGGGGGTGTCCTGAGGACGCTGTCCGTATTGTTCTCTGTCAAGTTGAATGTGTCCTAAGAACACTCGCGGTGTCCTGAAATGTTCGCAAATAAACAAGATGGTGGTGTTCTGAAGACGCTTCTAAGAACACTCCCGGTGTCCTGGAATGTTCGTAGGGGGTGTCCTGAGGACGCTGTCCGTATTGTTCTCTGTCAAGTTGAATGTGTCCTAAGAACACTCGCAGTGTCCTGAAATGTTCGCAAATAAACAAGATGGGGATGTTCTGAAGACGTTTTTGAGAACACTCCCGGTGTCCTGAAATGTTTGTAGGGGGTGTCCTGAGGACGCTGTCCGTATTGTTGTCTGTCAAGTTGAATGTGTTCTAAGAACACCCGCGGTGTCCTGAAATATTCGCAAATAAACAAAATGGGGGTGTTCTGAAGACACTTCTAAGAACACTCGCGGTGTCCGGGGAGTGTTCGTAGGGGGTGTCCTGAGGACGCTGTCCGTATTGTTCTCTGTCAAGTTGAATGTGTCCTAAGAACACTCGCGGTGTCCTGAAATGTTCGCAAATAAACAAAATGGGGGTGTTCTGAAGACGCTTCTAAGAACACTTGCGGTGTCCGGGGAGTGTTCGTAGGGGGTGTCCTGAGGACGCTGTCCGTATTGTTCTCTGTCAAGTTGAATGTGTCCTAAGAACACTCGCGGTGTCCTGAAATGTTTGCAAATAAACAAAATGGGGGTGTTCTGAAAACGCTTCTAAGAACACTCACGGTGTCCGGGGAGTGTTCGTAGGGGGTGTCCTGAGGACGTTGTCCGTATTGTTCTTTTTCAAGTTGAATGTGTCCTAAGAACACTCACGGTGTCCTGAAATGTTCGCAAATAAACAAGATGGTGGTGTTCTGAAGACGCTTCTAAGAACACTCCCGGTGTCCTGGAATGTTCGTAGGGGGTGTCCTGAGGACGCTGTCCGTATTGTTCTCTGTCAAGTTGAATGTGTTCTAAGAACACCCGTGGTGTCCTGAAATGTTCGCAAATAAACAAAATGGGGTGTGCTGAAGACGCTTCTAAGAACACTCGCGGTGTCCGGGGAGTGTTCGTAGGGGGTGTCCTGAGGACGCTGTCCGTATTGTTCTCTGTCAAGTTGAATGTGTCCTAAGAACACTCGCGGTGTCCTGAAATGTTCGCAAATAAACAAGATGGTGGTGTTCTGAAGACGCTTCTAAGAACACTCCCGGTGTCCTGGAATGTTCGTAGGGGGTGTCCTGAGGACGCTGTCCGTATTGTTCTCTGTCAAGTTGAATGTGTCCTAAGAACACTCGCAGTGTCCTGAAATGTTCGCAAATAAACAAGATGGGGATGTTCTGAAGACATTTTTGAGAACACTCCCGGTGTCCTGGAATGTTCGTAGGGGGTGTCCTGAGGACGCTGTCCGTATTGTTCTCTGTCAAGTTGAATGTGTCCTAAGAACACTCGCGGTGTCCTGAAATGTTCGCAAATAAACAAGATGGGGGTGTTCTGAAGATATTTTTGAGAACACTCCCGGTGTCCTGGAATGTTCGTAAGGGGTGTTCTTAGGACGCTGTCCGTATTGTTCGTTGTTAAGTTGAAAGTGTTCTAAGAACTATCGCGTTGTTCTGAAATGTTCGTAGGGGGTGTCCTGAAAACGGTTTCCGTATTGTTCGCTTGCAAGTTCAAAGTGTTCTAAGAACACTCACATTGTTCGCGGACATTAAAAGTTTCCCATAGATCATAGTTGAAATGTTTGACTCTATGGATGTGATATGCTGTGGTGGTTTTTGCCAGGGCATAGAGTCTTGGGTGCATGGCCATTTGGCCACGCACCCAAGACTCTATGCCCTGGCAACAACCACCGCAGCATATCACATTCATATTTGCTTATAACTTTGGGTGAAAAACAAATGTATAAGGAACAAAGGTATTAGATTTTATGGATGTGATATGCTGCTATGGTTGTCCTTATTATTGTATACTTACTGTTTGGTCTAGTAATGGGAGTCCATGTTTTTCTTCTTCATTTCTGTGATAAAAGAAAATAGCATGTTAGTATTAGTATTTTGTAATGACTTATTACATTGTATAAGCAATATACTTTTATTTTTTTCTACCCTCATATTTAGTAGAGTACAAATCAGAGTACTGTCCAATTTGCTCAGTTTCTGTATTTGTTGCTAAAATCATTGGGTCTGTGGGAGAAAAAAAAATCCATGTTGGATAAAAAAAAAATCCTTTTTCTGTTATGCTACAGTTTATTTGTTTGTTTGTTTTCAGTGTTCACTTGTTGTTTCTGGCTAATGCTTTATACTTTGCTTTGTTGCATTTTTTTTGGAGCAGTAACAGATTCTTCATTTGTTTTGATATTATAAAATTTTGGAGCAGTTAGATACCAATTAGCGTATTCTAACTGTCTATTTTTTGGCCTAATTTAGTGGTATTCATTTATCTGATTAGTTGTTGTAGAATCTTTGAGCTGTTAGATTGCTTTTGGAGTATTCTAACAGTTTATATTATTTTAACACAAATTTATAATTTTGGGACAGTTAGATACCAATTGGCGTATTCTAACTGTGTATTTATTGGTCTAATTAAGTGGTATTCATTTATCTGATTAGTTGTTGTAGAATCTTTGAGCAGTTAGATAGCTTTTGGAGTATTCTAACAGTTTATATTTTTTTAACACAAATTTATTTAAAGGTTTAAATACAGTTTATTTATCAAATTTTGGTTTTAAGAACATCAAATAAGCGTTTGTAAGATTTGCTGGTAATCTCTGCTTTAGAGTAGATCATTACATTCAAACCATCCACATTTCTTTTTTATATATGCAGTGTAGTGCCCTGAATTGGTTGTGGCTCCTGCGTGGTAGATTATACCTATTGTTGTGAAGGTTTTCTTACCAAGTGATATTTGACCATGTGTGAATCCAGTCAACTTGCAGTTGTTTTGGTACCATCTGCATTGTAACGTAGAAGCATTAGTATTACGTATTTACTATGCGTTTGTATTACTAACGTGGAGCGATTATCTGAATTGCATGTAGAGCATAATCTACCATGGTTTGCATTTTGTACAAGTTGCTGAAATGGAATGGATTCACAATTTGGTATTGATATATATATGAAGCGTTCATTGGGGATTTCTTCTTGTGTCGCATTGTTGCAGAGAGTGCATGTATGTTTCCACATGTATGAAATCTGAAAGATTTCATTTATAGGTATGTTTTAGAAATTCTTGTGGATCTTCCTGTGAGTTTATAGTGAATTTCACCATTCCAGCACAGTAGTCCAATTGTCGTCTTATTCCAAAAACACTATATGTGTTGTCAGGATTGTTTGCTGCATTTCTGTGAAGTACTAACATTTGCAAACACTTACTGTGTAAGTAAATGTTGTCAACAATTGGTGGTAATTGAAATAGAATATTCATTGCTACATTTGCATAGCAACTTACACCAACTATATTTGAGAATTTAAATGGTCCAGGTAGTTCTGTATCTAACTGCTTTTTTTGGAGTTTGTCTTCCTTCTTTAAAGAAGTACCTGGTTTACTTTCTCTAATTGATTCTTTTTTGTTTGTGGTACTTGATGAAGTATTAGTTTCTTTTACTCTCTTTGGAGGATTTGCAGTGACGTCCTGTTGCATTTCTGTTTGATTTAGTTTTCTTTTACAACGTTTTAGTTTTTGTGGAACAGAATATGTGTTTAGATGGGGAGTGTATAGTGAGCGAAGTCTATTATATTCTAAAATGTAAGGAATATCAGCGTTTACTTTACTTGCATCAAAGTTGATTAGAAATAGACCATCAAGTGTACGTAAGCGAGATAGTGCTACGTAGCTCATGCCTTCTTTAAAGACTGTGTTACCAATATCTATCATTGCTTTGTCTAGGGTAAGACCTTGTGATTTATGAATCGTGACTGCGTATGCAAGAGTTAGAGAAAATTGTTCTCTGCGTACATACATATCTTTGAAGAGAAGGAATCTAGCTGTTGAGCGTCCTATCCGTTTTATTTCTGAAAGTTTGTCAAAGAGTATATTGACAAACTGAATTTTGTTGTCACGTGGGTATGTTTGAAAGCCAACAACGGTACCCAGTGCTCCATTAACTAGTCCTTGGTCCACGTCAAGGTTACGTTTAAGCATTACTCTGCATTTTAAGGATAATTTTAACATCTTTTCTAAGCCTGCTGTGTTTGAGATTGATTTTTCTAAATTATTTAGTCTTGTTGTGGCTTGGTCACACATGGGTAGTGTCATACCATGTACATCTAGTTTGTGGCGCTTATTTCCATTATTGGTTGCATTTCTTTACTTAACATTATTTCATTGAATTTGAGACAGCTTGCAAGAGTTGGCATTAAGGCCATACAATTGACATTTTTGTGGGCTAATTGTTCCATAACATCTGTAGCACATGCATTATTGCCATAAAGTGCATTAATGTGCCGGGTTTTCAATGTTGCTTCTGCTTCTTTAGAAAGTATAGCAACTCTCAAACTTTTTAAAATGTTGGCATAAGTTAGATCTGCAGATTGGCGCATGTTTTCTGTGAATTCTCTGTATTGGAAATGTTGCCAAAGGTTGACATTTCCAATGCTGCCAACAGTTTTACGGCAGAGTTTGTGCCCTAATGTTTTAAAAATAGGTTCACCTTTTACTGGTGTTAATTGAAGCAGATCTCCAAAAACAATAATGTGTTTTCCTGCAAAGAGCTCTTCATAGTCTGTTTTGAGTACTTCTTGTAATCTGACGTGAATCAAAGCTAACATCAGGTTGGAGACCATGCTCACTTCATCTATTAGTAGCATTTTCATTTGTTTCAATACTCTGCGTAATTCCATTGCAGCTTCTGCAGAAAGTTTGTAATAGTCTAATTTGTTCTGATGTTCTACTGGTAATAGTAGTAATCGGTGTAATGTAACACCACCTATGTTGTAGGCAGCTAAACCTGTGGGGGCAGTGACAACAGCTGACAGTTTGTTGTTTGTCAATTGTTGAAGGAACTTAATAATGATTTTGATTAGGAATGTTTTGCCAGAACCAGCTTCACCACTGACGTACAGTAGTATAGGTTTATAATTATGGCAGGAACATTCTTTATTTTCATGTTTTACACCATGTGCAATTTGTTTTGTTACTTCTTGAAAAAATGCTACTTTGCTCATTGTTTAGTTTTGATTGTAGTATAGTTAAGTCTTCCTTATCTTCATACTGACACATGGTGTTTTCTACTTCTATCATCGCTAATTCTGCCTCATTTGTTATTAGTGGTTCTCCCAGTGGTTCTTGGCTTCCTGTTACAGAAGGTTGACTACTGTCAGGAGTATCCTTATCTAGTTGGGCTTGGAGTTCTTCTTCATGTTGCTGTTCATTGTGCAACATTGTTTTGTACTGTGTAAAGTCTACATCAGTTATAGTGCTTTCATTTGCTTTGAAAGCATCCTCATATGAGTCATAGTTATCTAGTAATTGTTCTTTTCTCCATGGTTTGAAGAGTTGTAGCAGGGACATGTAATATACTTCTTTATGTTGAGGAGTCTTCAATGACAATTTGATATGATTAATTAAATTTGGTTTAGTGGGTTTAACTAAGCTGCCTTCACAGTATGTCACTCTATACTTACCTTTTTTTTCATCAGGTTTCATATTATTTTTGTATGTGTAGTTTTGGGCTATTTGGTATAGACACATGTTTTCCAAAGTATTACTTCTGTTTGGGTAGTCTGTGTCCAATAAATTGTTTTTTAAAATGTCTTGGCTGTTGGGATCATGTTTGGCTATTGTTTCTATATCTTCATATGATTTTAGAACTCTTTTTCTAGATTTAGCTGGACCAAGAATTAGCCATACTATATTTTCCGATTTACCATACAATGAAGTACCAGTTAAACGATCAGCTGCTTCAAAAGATCCACATTCTCTATGGGTGAGCATTTTTATGCCCAAGCTGTATAATTTCTGAGATACTGGGCCTCATTCTGAGTATGGCGGTAAGGGATAGCGGCCACCGCTAACGAGAGCGGTGGCGGTAATCCCTTACCGCCATACTCCGAGTTCCCTTTGCGCCATGGAGGTTTTAACACCTGCTTTTAGCAGGTGTTAAAAACCATGGCGCTAAGGGACCTTGATGTTAATTACGCCACCGTAATTTACGGTGGCGTAATTAACGCCTTCCCCACTCCCATTATGCCCTATGGGGCAAGAATGGGAATGGGGAAGGGTAAATGGGGATTGGGGAATTACCGCCCCACCAACCTTGGAATGGGGCGGTAATTCCGCCATCCACCAAGGCGCTGCCGGTCCGGGTATGGCGTCAACCAAGGCGTTAATAGCGCCATTGGTTAGCGCCGTACTCGGAATGAGGCCCACTGTTTTATCTGATGACAGGTCATTCCAGAGGTCTTGGAGCTCTGTCTTTTCTGCTTTAGTTAAGCATGCTGTGACATATCGTGCAACTGCAGTAGAATTGTCTGCAATGTACTGCACATCTATGTTTGCATTCCATAAGTGGGCAATGATTGCATTATAATCATTGATATATTTTTCTTCTTCTTTTCTTTTTATGTAATATGTATTTTTAGGTGACTTACCTTTAACACTATGTCTAACTGAAGACATGAGGTTGTTTACTTGACCTGTATTTGTAACTGGTCTAGGGAAACCAAATCGGCATTTGGTGTAGTATTTGCCTTTGTTTTTGTATTTGCGACGACAATATTTTCCACATTTGTGTCTTTGAAATTGTAAAATTTGTGCACGAAGATCACTATTTGTGGCTTCTGATGGAATTTCACAAGTGACATATTTTTCAATAAACTGTAAAACAGTGGCATCACTGTCTTGACCAAATTTAGGAGCATCTTTAATCCATAAAAGCATGTGGATATGTGGTGCTCCTCTGGCTTGGTATTCTTTTCTCCAAAAGAAGTGTTGCACTTCTCCAAGGGGAGGAACAGTTTTATTACAAATAAAATGTAGCATAGCAATGAAGCGATGGTGAAAATATCTTGAAACATTAACAGGATCTAAAGAAAAAAGTTCTCCAGGTGTTAGAATATCTATGTTTGTTTTGTTTTTATTTGATATGCGTAGGAAATCATATAAATCTTCCCATGCATATTCTGCACAACTTAATGTAACAAACCAAGTGGGTGGGCCAAGGTTTCTGATCATACAACGTACATCTCCATGACGTCGAAACCAGTACTCTTTAGTACCACGCATATTTGCTAATAGATTTGTAATATTTGATTGTAAAACCTCATCCTTTTGTTGCACTTTTTCTAATAATTGTGTAGCTGTCATATTTTGAAAGTGTGATCCTGATTTTAATATGTGTGCAACTCCGTAACATAAAGTTGCTAGTTCGCTTTCAAAGAGTAGTAATGAGCGGTATTCTGAAGCTGATATTTGAATAGGTCTATCATCATACCTTCCTCCTTTGCCAGTAGGAAAGAGTAGAGGAAAAGCATGTGCTTCTATACTTTTTTCCCATATACTGATTGGAGATCATTTTGTTTGACGCATTTGGTAAGTTTCCAGTACATCTTGTACGGTGTCATTAGAGTGCAAAGGATGAATTGTATAATGGTCTAAAGTATTTGATATTGTAGCAGGATCTAGTAGCTCAAATTGACCAGCTTCTTGTGTTTCCTGAATTATTTCAGTTGTATCTTTCAAGTTTTCTTCAATATTAATTACTTTGTAATATTCATTATTCTCTTTAAGATATTGGAAGGCTTGTCTAGCTTTAGATAAATCTACCAGCTGTTGCCATATTTTTTTGTCTTTTGTAGGTACTCCATTTACTAATATAATTAAAGATTGCTGCATTGGACGTTGCACTCCTAGATTATGCACATTTTCTTTTAGATTTAATGGTAAATAAACTACTTTTCCACGAATGCCTTTTACCAATTCAGAGGGAGGTAATTTTGCTGTTTTTGGTTGAAGGCGTATCATTGCTTGAAATGGGTGTACTGTTTGAATTATGATGCTCTCATATAAATTAAGTTGTTGTAGAGGTTTTGGTACTGGGTATAATTCCAAATAACTTTGATAGAACGTGAAGGAGTTTGGTTGTTGTCAAGTTTTGTAGTGCAATAACTGCAAAGTATTAAGGGCTCAGTTATTTCATATTTGTTTTCTGCTACAAGGTAGAGAACTAATTCAAACCATTTAGAATCTTCATTGTCTTCTATTTTGTATGATAGGTCCACAGTTTTTGTGTTACTTTTATAAAAAATTCTACGGCAACATACACATACATGGTTTGGTACTTCAGCTGATGTACTTTTAAATTTTAGTATTTCTTTTTTGTATGTGTTTAGCAAAAGGTTGCCATGTGTAGAATTGTTGCTTAATTGGTTTAAAGCTATTTCATTCTGTAAATGGCTTTCACTTCCAAAATATTTTTTCTGGATATAGTGAATTTCTTCAAGTAGGTCTTTTGCTGTACCATGTAGAAGGATGTTATTTAACTTTGCTAGTGCTAAAGCAGGACTTTTAGCATAGTACAGTTTATAGACTAGATTTCTTATAGTTGAATGATGTGTTGCTATCCTTTTGATATCATGGAAAGTGGTTTTACAAGTAGGTCCTGTAATGCAGGCCAATGAATGTCCTTGTAGTCCTGTGTACTTGCGCACTGGACAGGTATCCAAATTTTGCAGTGATTTAATTTTGATTTTGTCTTTGCTTTTTACATATTTATTGAGGAATTGGTGTAAAGATTTGAAACATTGTTTGGGAATGTTACACATTGACGTGCATGGCCATTTGTACACTAGACGTTCTGATTCAGTTGAATGGAGGGGTAATTCTAAGTTTTCAGGGCATATTTTTGTAAGGAGTACTCCTTGTTCCATTATGGTATTATTCACTTTTTCATAACCTCGACCACTGCTATTTATGGCAATTGTATTCGTTTGCTTTTGTTTGTACGCTTCTTCATTAAAATATGGTTCTGTGCTCGTAGTGTGATTCCATTCACCTCCGTAGATACTCAAGAAGTTCTTTCTGTTGACATTTCGCTTATTGAGAAGTCTTTTTGTAATTTAGTTATTAGTTTTGTTAGTGGTTTCATTTTGTTTAACAGTAAAATAAATAAATTTCTTTTGAGAAGAATTGCACTGTCCATCAATGCTTCTAAGATTAATTTCCTACGATAGGTTTTAAGCTTTGAACCTGATTTCTCTCCTGTTTTTATAAGATTTTGAAGGACTTTGTGACAGTATATTTTGGCTAAAATACTTTTCTTGGTATGCTTACTTTGCACTATATTAAAATTTGAAGAAGTAGTTTTATCTGTACTGATAGCTGATTTTCTGTTAATTGTTTTTTGGTTTGTTTTACATTTTTATAGAGGAAGCGAAGTTGTTGTACTTGAAACTCCTTGTGTTTCACTAAATGATTGTATTAGCTGTTTTGTTTCAACTTTTTTTACAAATTCTGCTAGTGATGGATGCTTATGTTGGACACCTTTATTTTCATTTGCTCTACTTTTGCGTTGCTTTCTACGGACTTGACTTTTGGTAGGCATTCTTTAGGGTCTGTTGAAAAAAATAAAGAAGATATGGGTTGGGGTGTTCTGGAATGTATGTGTTCTGTGTGCATGAGTGTTTGAGTAAGATGATAAAGATGTATGTAATGGTGTGTGATTGTGCATTGGGAACTAAAACTAGTAAGGATAGGTATTCTTGAATTTATGTGTTACTAAACTGGGGTTCAGATGACAAAAAAAAAGTAAGCTAGTGGTGTGGAAAAGTACAAATAGTAAATCTAATGTATACAATTAAAACAGTTGTTTGTTCTATAATATGAAAATTGTAGTGGTTCAGTTGGCTAATTTGTGTGTCCAAAAATAGAAATTTGTGGGCCATTCTGGCTGTAAATCGCTGTTTAAGACATGGAAATTTTTGGACAAAATGGTACAAAATCTCTATTTTAAGAAACCAAAATAGCTCGTATTAATGTTATATTATATTTGATTAATAATACAAATGTTATGGTGATATTTTACTTACTTTTTTTTTAAAATTAACAGGTAACTTCTTAGTTTTTCTTTCTTATTCGCATTCGGCTGCTTCTTTTCAGGAAACTGGTCTTCACTGCAATTGTAAAAGCTTCAAATTAGTAACTTTGTTTGTATATAGCACTGTTTTTAATTTAGATATTGATTTTTTTAATTGAAATTCTCAGTGCCTTCTGTAAAACCATTAAACTAATTTATTTACATTAGATACATTGCATCAGTTCAGTACATATGATATGTTCTTAATGAACAAATTGTATTGAATGACTAACTGTAGCAAAAAAAAAATATCTTTACTGTGTCTTGTGAAATTTATAATATATTAGTGAATACCACTATTTCTTTAAGTAAACTGTTCTAGGTAATAGCGCCTCAATGTCATGTCTAATTTAAAGTAATTAAGTAAATAAATAAATAAAAACAAAAAATATGAAATTGTATAAGTATTTTTTTATAAAGGTCTAAACATAGATTGTGTTTGCATGCAATTTTGTTTGAATATATGTAGTCTATATATTACATTTAAAAAATGTTAGTTTAACATGATTTGAGTGTGTGTGTGTGTATAAAGAAAGTAAAAAGCATAATGGTTTATAAGTGATAGTTGATTTTAGGAAATTGAAAAAAGTACAGTAAATTCATTTTACAGATTTTATAAGGTAAAAGTCTGTTTGAAAATGTGTTCATCTACTATACAGAAAATATGCATACCTGAAGTTTGTGTTCATGCATATGGATATGCATGGAGCTGCAAGTAGAAATCTTGAAGACTTGTACAGTATTTCTGGTAGATGCTGCTTGCCAATGATATGACACTTGTACTCAGAGTGATTCAGAGTACATTTGCAGTGCTGATCTATGATGATGCAGTTAGATGTAGAGGTCTTGAATGTGATTGGTGCATGGTCATGTGATTTTTGAGGTACATCCAATGAGGGAATGGCAGAGAGAGTGTAGTGGAAATGGTAGAAGGGCTGTTCATGTTACGATATGTCCGCGGACATGGCGGTAGTTCGCGGACATCGGGAGTTACATCCGGGGATTTTTGGGTTCAGAAGTCATGCAAATGAAAATAAGCACTGAAAGGGATTGGTCAGGAAAGTTTGGTGGGTGTGTTGTGCCAGGAGAGATTTTCTCAGATACTCTTTTTGCTGAGAGAACAAAAGATAGCTATGGCTGTGTGTTTCAGAAAACAGATTGCTTGGATTTTAGGAGATTCGTGGATACATTGGTTGAAGGTGCATGCAGAAAGCTGTGGAGTAGCTGTAGATCTTGGATTCCCACATGTGGAAGTACACTGGCATGGAGTACGTGGAATGAAGTGGTTGGAATTGCTACCTCTCTGTGCTACTTTGGAGACAGAGCAACATCCAGACATAATTGTAATTCATTGTGGAGGGAACAGTTTAGGACATGTGACTGGAATTGTTTTGCAATTTGCTATGAAAGAAGGACTTAGGAAGGTTATGGACATGTTTCCTAATTCTCAAGTGATATTTTCACGGATTGCGCAGAGACAAATGTGGCTTCGTTCTTCTTCATTTGGTCCACAAATGGAAAAAGCAAGGCGCAATGTTAATAAGGCTGTTTGTGGCTTTCTAAGAGATTTTGGCATGTCTTCTTTTCACAATGAAAATATTATGTTTTGTAGTAGATACATTTTTCGCAGAGATGGAGTCCATCTTACTTATACTGGCAATCAGATTTTTCTGAGAAATGTACAAAATGCATTGCGACCTTTTTTGGAATTACAACAACGATTTTGAAGTAGATGTTAAGCATTTACAATTTTTGACTTACAAACACCACCCAAAGGCTCTTTTCAGAGCCACCACTTCTTTCCAGAGAAAATTACAATGTTTGTGATGGAGTAGCAACCCAATTTTTTTAATGTTCGCGAACTGTCCGCGGACTTCTAAAAAATACAAAGAGCCCTGCTTCATTTATTTTCACTTCTATTTTTTAACTGGGAAAGGTGGCTCTGAAAAGAGCCTTATTTTTTTTTGTAATTTTGTATTTTTTTTGGTTTTTCAGGCACGACACATTAGGAGAGGAGGGTAAAGGAGGGTAAAGGGGGGACACCAACCACAGGGATAAGAAAGGGTGAGCTGAGAGAGGAAGATGTAGAGTGGGTTTTATTTGGGTAGTGAGCAGGTCTTCTCGTGCTCTGAGACGATAGTCTCAAAAGCACTCCGAAGTCGCTCCCCCCTGCAGAGTACTGTGTCACAGTACATACATACAACTGTGACCCTCGAAAGGTAAGGGTCATCAGCATTCTGTATGGCCTGTGAGGCAGCTTGAGAAAGACGCTGTCCCACAGAGGTGGTCCTTGTGGTGACAGGATCAGAAACAGAGAATGAAGTAGAGGAAATCAACCTGCTACGTTCTTCGCAAGGTACAACCCTGCAAATAGCCCCAGAGTGAAATGACCTCAGGTGTCGCTTAATAGTAGTGGTCCCAAAGCTGTACTTACCGTGCTTCCCGCGACTGAGTATCATTTTGCACTCATTGTAACATGGTTCGCACGAGCCTTAGGACCATTCCCATGAATGGTAAATAACCGCCACACCCAAGACTCACGCCTAGTGCGGGTAGTAGGGATTTCCTCTACCTCATTCTCATCATCCTCTTCTTCCTCCTCCACATCCTCACTCCTGTTCCCCTCTTCAGGCCCTTGGGGAGGTGGTGGAGGGGGAGGGGGTGGTGCTGAAGCAGGTGCAGCACCAAGTGGCAGTTCAGCAGCCAAGGATGCCATCTCGATGATGGTGTAGTCTGCAGGTGGCAGCAAAAATCACTGTGTTCTGAAGAATAGCCAGAAACACAATGGGAATAAGCTCTTGGGCGTGGTCTTTTATAGGGGTGCTTGTGCGCGGTCCGCGGACATGCGCACTGTCCGCGGACAGATCGAACACAAAAAAAGGATCGGAAAGTTTCAAAAGGTATATAGAAACTCAAGATTGCTATTTGGGACTTGTGCCATGGTGAGATTTTATTGAAAAATATTATGGATTAACTGAAAATGTACTTTTAAATTGTTCGGGGACACGAACAGTGTCCGCATTTCAGGACACACAATGAGCGTGGGCGCGGTCATATGATCTGTTTGCGAACTAGTCCGCGAAGGAAGCGCCTGTCCGCAGGACACCAAGTGCACGGAGATTGGTTAGCGCATGCGCATTGATGTCCTACGGACACTGTTCGGGTTCTGAAGTAATTAAAAGTGCCTCACACGTGAAACGAACATTTCAGGACACCGCATGTGTTCTTAGAACAGTTTAAACTTGGTAGCGAACAGTAAGGACAGATATAGTGTTCTTCAGGACACGTGTAATTTAGTTTATGTACGAACATTTCAGGGCACCAATTGTGTTCTTAGAACAGTTTCAATTGGGTAGCGAATACTACGCACAGGTATAGTGTTCTTCAGGACACCTCCATTTTCGTTTACGTACGAACATTTCAGGATACCAATAGCGTTCTTAGAACAGTTTGAACTTGCTAGCGAACAGTACCGGACAGGTATAGTGTTCTTTAGGACACTTTAATTTTTGTTTGTTTACGAACAATTCAGGACACCGCATGTGTTCTTAGAACAGTTTCAACTTGCTAGCGAACAGTACGAACAGGTGTGGTGTTCTTCAGGACACCTCCATTTTCGTTTATGTGCGAACATTTCAGAACACTTGCACTGTCCGCGGACACTTTTATTGTTTTTAAAAAAATAAAACGGAAACTATTCACAATACAATATAAAAATTAAACTTTATTTAACATATATTAATAATTTATGACAGAGAAGGTGAGGCAGAAACAGAAACAAAAACAGGAGAATTTGGGGTTTCGACATTATGATTATTATGAGGAGAAGAAGGGATGGAAATCTCATCAAAACGTTTTGGGTTATGGAGAGGGTTTGGGGATAATTGACTGGGATATGGTGAGGAGGGACAAGTACATGTGGGGCAATGGTACAAGGTTTTTGGTTTGAAATGATTTTCTACAAAAGTTTTTAAATTATTAAAATTAGCCAACAATACATCCATTTTTTCTTCTATATTGTGAAGACTGTTATCCATAACAGGGTTTTCTGAAGTTTTTTCTATTCTGGTATGCTCTGTACAAAAAAATAATATATATGTTAAATGTATATAAAAAAAATAATAAATAAATGGTTTATATTATAAAGTGTTTACCATTAGTTTCACTATCTTGTGACATTTCTTCATGTGGGAAATTGTCCTCTAGCCATTCCAGAGTACTAGACATTTCTGTGAGAAAAAAAAAAAGATAATATATTTTTTAATCTAATACAGAAAGTTTATAAATATATGAGTAAAATGAAGTACACTTACTATTTCTGGTAAGATAAGTCCTATGTATTCAGTGGGTCTGGTCTTGTTCTCAGTTCTGTTGTGTCTGTGAGGTAATTATGTTGGAAGCCAATTTATCTTCTTGTGGTATTTTCAATTTCAGAACATATTGTATTTAAAAGAATGGTTAGTGTGTTACATATATGGGTTACATTTCTTATGTATTACTATATATAATGTGTTTGTGTGCTGCTTTTTGAATTTGTTAAATGTTCCTATATTATGATATAACAATCAAACATACCCCACCACCCCCCCCCACAGTTTTTCGGTAGTGGTACTGTTCTCCGAACATGTCCGCGAACATTAAATAAGTTCGCGGACATCACGTTCATAAGAAGAGATCTAGTCAGTCCATATGACATGTATATAAAGTCAAAGTCATTATTGTTAAGTTGTGCTACTAAAAAACTATGAAATTCAGTGAAAAAACTTTGTTAAAGGGACGTTATGGTTAAGTTGCGCTACTAAAAACCTATGAAATTCAGTGAAAAAAACTTTGTTAAAGGGACGTTATGGTTACGTTGCGCTACTAAAAACCTATGAAATTCAGTGAAAAAACTTTGTTAAAGGGACGTTATGGTTCCAAGTAAAACCGAAAAACCCTTGAAATTCGCCAGTTATGGTAAGCTAAGCAACCATAACTCGCGCCACCACCGTGCACTGCTAAGACTAACACCCAGGACATCAAAGATGACATCACAAATGTCATTGATGACATTGATGACATCACATATATATGGGGTCAAGGGGAGCAGGGTTTGTTTGTGAGGTCCCTTGAATGTTAAAAGTAACAATGTTGCTGCACAAACTGGCCATTTGTTGGCAACCTTTTTGCCAGCCGGCATTTTTGCAGGGACATTAATACATGGAGCCGAAAAAAGTTAATATAGGGCTGTTTTTATAGGTGAATAAAAGTGTTGCAGGTGCCGCAGAGTCAGCGGTCAATTTTACTGTCCACAGACTACATTAGGAATGGAGTGGTTCAGGATGAGTTGTTATTTGAAGGTAGATTTTATATATATGTTATATGGTTTAATTGAATTGTGGCGGTTGTGGTCAATGTAGATAGAAGGGCTACCCTGTGCGACAGTGTCTGCGGACACTGCTGTAGTCCACGGACCCGCACATGCCATCCAGGTCTTTTAAGGATGTCTGGCATGGAAAGAGGATATTGGAAGACTAGCCAATCAGGTTTTTTGTGTCTGGAGGAGGAGTGGAAGGAAATGTTTTCTTTGTCATGTGTAATAAAGGTAGCTATAGCTATGGATATGAAGAAGCAGGGTGTATGGATGGAGATTCTTATATCCATTCATTAAAGGTGTATACTGAATCTTGTGGCAACTCTGCCACTATTGGATTTGGCAAAGTGGAAGTTTCGCGGTATGCAAGAAAATAATAGAGAGGTGGGGTAGACATGCTAGTGGGTGCGCTCTGGCTCAAGAGTCTTTGTTTGATAATATATGAAGTTAAACCCAAAGCATCACAAATAACCCGGAAGCCCTCCCCAAGGCCTCCAAAAATGGAAAAGGTTGTTGGGAAAGGGTTGGGGCATTGTGCAGAGCAACATTAATGTTTGTCTTATTCTTTAACTAGAGGTTCTCTAAAAATAAAAACGTGTACTATTTCTACAAATTGGTTTATTAAAGTCATGCAATATGCTTTTGATTGCATCCAACCCCTGTGTCGACCATAAGTGGTCCCCAAGGATGCCAGTTCCAACAACATTGTAATACAGAATACATAATCACATATGAGTTGTATGAAAGTCTGGCAAAATGCTCTCATATTCTGATTCTGACCTGGAGTATAGTGATATGATAATATATGGTATTTATAACGCGCCTATACACAAGTGTTTCAAGGCGCGATGAGGCAGGGGAGGGAAAAACAGTGGAAAGACAGACAAACGATCCTACTAGGCCAAGTGTCATTCAGATCGCGCAAGTGCAAGGGTAGGGACAAGGGAAAAGTGCCTGGGGGAAGGGAGAGGGGGAAGTGCGGTACATGGGATAGAGGAATAAATATGATAGGTAAAAGCAGCCAGATGGTGGCAAGTGCAAGGTAGAGCAGATAAGTGCTGGTGTGGGGGACTGAGGGGATACAGCAAAACAGTCCCTAAGTGCATGGTTTTCCAGGGAGGCAGGGCAGGAGTGAAGAGGGTGGGACCTGGCCCCAAGTTCAGAAGGGTGGCCAGGTAACCAGTGCAGATTCAGCCGGGGGTTTCAACAGGGGAGAGAGGCAGAGAAAGCAGAAGCAAAGAGGAAGGTTTTGAGGTGTTTCCGGAACCGGAGATGGTTCTCCTCAAGTTTCAGAGAGGCAAGAAGGCTGTTCCAGAGGGAGGCCACTGCCGAAGAGAGAGATCGACCACCAACACGTTGCTTGGAGAAGCGGCTGACCCTGAGGGAGTTGGAGGCAGATGAGCGGAGAGCCTAAGAAGGAAGGTATTTAGGAAGAGAGAGTTGAAGGTAATGTGGCTCCAGGCCCCAGAAGGCCTTGTGGATATGCAGAGGGTTTTAAACTTAATCCTTGCAGCCACTGGGAGCCAGTGAAGAGATTTCAGTCCTGGAGAGATATGATCCCTGGGCTTGAGGCCAAGGACAAGTCTCATAGTCCTGTTTTGGATAAGTTGCAGAGGGCAGAGAGTAGAGGCAGGCAGAATTAGATAGAGGCTGTTGCAATAGTCCAGCTTAGAGAGAACCAGGGCTCTGGAGATGGTGAGCTTCTGGGGGAAGGAGAGGAGAGGAAGAATACCTCTGAGGAGGTGCAGCTGGTAGTGTGACTTCTTAGAGACTTCAGAGATATGAGGAGAGAAGGAGAGTGTGGAGTCAAAGATGACCCCAAGGTTTTTAGCCTTGCAGGTGGGAGCAGGAAGAGGGCCAAGGGAGGCTGCCAAGAGAGCTGAAGGGATGGGGGCAGAGGGTGTACCTATGAGTAGAATCTCAGTCTTACTGGCATTAAGGCAGAGGTCCTTGGCGGCACACCACTCCTGGATAACAGACAGACAGTCAGCGATGAGGGAGGGAGATTAGGAGGCCGAGGGTAGCCTGAAAATGACCTCGGTATCATCCGCATAGCACTGAAAATTGGGCCCGAGAGCGGTGATGCTGTGGGCAAGGAGTGCCAGGTATTGGTTGAACAGCCAAGGAGAGAGCTGCCTATATGTAGTTTGCCACAAACACAGATGATGGCAGATACAACATAAGTTGTTTTGCAGTTCATAAAACCTTTGATGATAATTTTAGAGCCATCTGGATATGTGTATGTATTACATTCAGCATGCGCATATCGGCACATGCTGCATTTACCACATTTGTGAAAGCCTGACCGAGTCCTCAGCCAGTCACTGCCAATGCTAGTATCCTGAGTGCAAACATTAAGAAAAGATGGGCACAGTTTATTCTTGATCGTTGGTGCTCGTGTAGAGATAAATCTTGGTTTATGCACAATGTGTTCTTTCAAATCAGGTTCCAGGCATAGTATATGCCAATGCTTACGCACCAATTGGTAGAGGTCATGTGTGTCTTGTGTAATGATATCTATTGTTTTGTTAGTTGTGTTGTCTATTATAGGTTTGGTCTTAAGCATGGTGTTTCGGTCTAGATTACATGTCCTATTAAGCAATGTCTTAAGTGTTCCTGGTGGGTAGCCTCTTTCCCTAAATATCGCTGTGAGGAGTTGACATTAGCTTTCATATGGTTCTTTTTGACTCCATTTGCACCATGCCTTATAGAATTCGCCAGATGGTAAATTAGTCACTGTGCTTCTCCTATGGCAACTGTCCGCATGGAATGTAAAGTTAACCTCTGTGGATTTCCTGTATGTCATTGTATGTATTTCTTCCTCATCTATATATATGTGTAGTTCTATAAAGGCAATGCCTATATCACTGCAATGGCCTGTCAGTGCAATACCATAGGTGTTGTCATTTAGATAGTGTAGGTAACTTTCAAAAACTTGTGGTATGCAGGTTGTGGTTTAAACTGGGTAACTTTAATATCCTTTCGGCGAGAGTATGGCTCACTTTAAATGTCCAGATATTATTATTGTGCATTGTGGAGGCAACAGTGGGGCTATATGACAGCTGGATCTTTGCGGTTTGCCATGAAGGATATGTTTAGAATCCTAATGGAAATGTCTACAGCTGCGAAGATGATTTTTTCTGAAATCAAAGACAAATATGGAGACGCCCAAAAATGTTTTGTCCTTAAATGGAAGAAGCTAGACAGCAAGTCAATAACGGTATATATGCTTTTTTATATGCTTTAGGAATGGCATCATTTGAAAACGAAAATATCAATGGGATCATTCATAGAATCCAGCGCACAAGTGGCGCACGCGGCTGGCGCACAGTGTGCACGTGCGACAGTCTGCACCAGCCGCGTGTGCTAAAATCCATTTCCGCGCACAGCGTATTCATGGATTTTAACATCCAAAACCAGCCGTGGCAGAGGGTGGCGCAGCGACCCTGCAGCAGCACCAGTTACGCCCCAACCCCTCCCTGTGTGCCATGCACAGCGCACAAATCCCGTACATGGCGCACAGGCCATTGGACTAGCATACAGCCCCCCAACCACGAAAACCCCTGTAAAACTCCCAGCGCACCCCTCCAAATACATGTACACCCCGGCTTGAGGAGTTTCACACGCGATTGGCCCTGTGCGAGCGGGGTACATGTATCACTGGGGTTCACGGGGAGTTTCACACGCGATTGGCTCTGTGAGAGCGGGGTACGTGTATCACTGGGGTTCGCGGGGAGTTTCACATGCGATTGGCCATGTGCGAGCGGGGTACGTATATTTTGGGGGTGACCGGGAAGTTTCACACGCGATTGGCCCTGTGCCAGCGGGGTACGTGTATTTCGGGGGTGCGCGGGAAGTTTCACACGCGATTGGCCCTGTGCGAGTGGCATACGTGTATTACTGGGGTGTGCGGGAAGTTTCATACGCGATGGGCCCTGTGCGAGCGGGGTACGTGTATTACTGGGCTTCGTGGGAAGTTTCACACGCGATGGGCCCTGTGCGAGCGGGGTACGTGTATTACTGGGGTTCGCGGGAAGTTTCATACGTGATTGGCCCTTTGCGAGCAGGGTACGTGTATTACTGGGGTTCGCAGGGCGTTTCACACGCGATTGGCCCTGTGCGAGCGGGGTACGTGTATTTCGGGGGTGCGCGTGAAGTTTCACACGCGATTTTGCTGTCAGAGCAGGCTATGTGTATTTTGGGGGTGCGCGTGAAGTCTCACACGCGATTTCGCTGTCAGAGCGGGGTACTTGTATTTCGGGGGTGCGCATGTAGTTTCACCTGCGATTTTGCTGTCAGAGCGGGGTACGTGTATTTCGGGGGTGCGCATGAAGTTTCACACGCGATTTCGCTGTCAGAGCAGGGTATGTGTATTTCGGGGGTGCGCGTGAAGTTTCATACGCAATTTCGCTGTCAGAGCGGGGTAGGTGTATCCAGTGGGGTGCGCGGGGAGTCCCACACATGAATTGGCAGTGTGGGTCCTCCCAGGTGTCCCCTCTACCCCCTCCATGGCCCCTGCAGGCAGCCCACACCACAGGGGACTACCCTGCACCCCTGGTCATGTCCCGTAGGCAGCCCATCCACCATGGGCATGCCCCCCAGCCAAGCCACATGTCACCTTGCAATATGATCACAAACTCATGTCCCCCAGAACCCCCACCCCCAGCAGTGAGGGGCACCTGCCAGCAGGCCCCCACGCATGTCCACCAGCACCCCCACCCCCCAGCAGTGAGGGGCACCTGCCAGCAGGCCCCCACTCATGTCCCACTCATGTCCCCCTGCATCCCCACCCCCAGCAGTGAAGGGCACCTGCCAGCAGGCCCCCACTCATGCCCCCCTGCACCCCCACCCCCCAGCAGTGAGGGCACCTGCCAGCAGGCCCCCACTCATGTCCCCCTGCATCCCCACCCTCCAGCAGTGAGGGCCACCTGCCAGCAGGCCCCCACTCATGTCCTCCAGCACCCCCACCCCCCAGCAGTGAGGGGCACCTGCCAGCAGGCCCCACTCATGTCCCACTCATGTCCCCCTGCACCCCCACCCCCAGCAGTGAGGGGCACCTGCCAGCAGGCCCCCACTCATGTCCCCCTGCACCCCCACCCCCCAGCAGTGAGGGGCACCTGCCAGCAGGCCCCCACTCATGTCCCCCTGCACCCTCACCCCCCAGCAGTGGGGGCACCTGCCAGCAGGCCCCCACTCATGTCCCCCTGCATCCCCACCCCCCAGCAGTGAGGGGCACCTGCCAGCAGGCCCCCACTCATGTCCCCCTGCACCCCCACCCCCCAGCAGTGAGGGGCAACTGCCATCAGGCCCCCACTCATGTCCCCATGCACCCCCACCCCCCAGCAGTGAGGGGCACCTGCCAGCATGCCCCCACTCATGTCCCTCTCATGTCCCCCTGCACCCCCACCCCCCAGCAGTGAGGGGCTCCTGCCAGCAGGCCCCCACTCATGTCCCACTCATGTCCCCCTGCACCCCCACCCCCAGCAGTCAGGGGCACCTGCCAGCAGGCCCCCACTCATGTCCCCGCCAACACGTCAACATGACCCACAATCATGGCCCTCGTGGCCACCCAAATCCCACGGCACGCCACCCCTGCCCAAATAACCAACCAAGCATAACATACACCCCACATTGAAATGCCCATTACATGAAACAACCCAAATGGCATGTATGTACATCAACACATGTCCGTCACACACACACAATGGGTGCCAGTGAATGTGAAAACCCACATCGTGACATGCATGAAACCAATGAGAGAATACTACACATTGAAGTACGGGAAAAAATGTATTGAACAAAAAATGTGGTGAAACAAATTCAAAGACAAAACAATGGACATAAGGAAAACATGCAGAATGTCACAAAATGATAAAAAAAGGAAATCAGAATCCAAAATATATGAAATTAAAAATGTCTCCAAAGTCTCCTTCCAACAAAGCAAATCCAAACAGAAATGAAAAAGTTAAATCCATTGCTCCATGGAAAAATCAAAAAAGAAAATGCCGACAAATCCACACTCCAACTATTTACAAGGATGAAATCCTGGGTCCATGAGCCCAACTGTCCAAATGAAACCTACAAAAATACACTAACTAATGAAGAACTATATACAAAAATGTGGGGTATTGTCCAAGCGCCACAAAAAAAATGAAAACAAAAATGAAACCTAACACTAACTAACTAACGAACTATTTGCAATGGCAGCAGGCTAGTCCAACGGCTCCCTTTTTGATGTCCCGGGACAGGGCATCATCGAACTCCCGCTCAATGTCCTGGAGGCGGTCCTCTTCCATGGCCCCAAGGGTTCGCAGGGACGATGACATGTTGACCTCCAACTCCCTGCGAATTGCCTCGAGGCACTCGGCCCGCCTCAGTGCCCTCCGCATGGAGTTCTCCGCCCTGACCATTGTGAGCCGTGCCTCTTCCACCCGCTGCCGCTCCGCATCTATGGCGTGGCCCAACCACTGCCACACAGAAGACACTTGCAATCCTGGGTCCTCCTGCCCTCTGGCCGATGCCTGCCCCTCTGATGTTGAAGGACCCGAGCCATCATTGCTCCCACCATGTTGCTGCTGCTGCTGTGCCTGTGCCTGCGCCCTGGCTCTTGCTGCCTGCACGTCCTCCTCCGGCTGAGGTGCAGTTGTCGTGGTGGACACCCCTGCTGGATGTCCGACTTCCGACTGTGGCAGGGATGTGTCCACCAGCCTGGCCGCTGGGTCAGAGGCAGCTCCACAGGGTACCCAGGTGATACATGGGTGGGAAGATGGCAATGAGGACGACTGGCGCATAGGGGGTTCAGGTGAGGAGGGGGTCGCAAGAAGGTTCAGCACATGGAGGAATCCAGCACTGATGACCCGTCCCAGTAGGTCAACGCGGTCAAAGAGGCATCCGAGATGACGTGCAGTGTCTTTACGAAAACACCGCAGGTCACCTTGCATGCCCCGTTGACGCACCGCTATCCCAGCCAGGACAGGCTCAGGACAGGCTCAACCCGGTCCCAGATAGCCACGTCCACAGGGAGAGGAAGGCCAGTTGTTGTGTGCCCATCCCCTCCCTGAAAGAGGGTCTGGACGTAGGCATCCCTGCTGGTCACAGGATCAGGGACAGGATTACACACAGGCACCTCCGCGGCGGCCTGTGCTGCCTCCTGTCCCTGCCCCTGCACTGCACCACGAGCACCAGTGGAATCCCCACCTCCAGACCCTGTGTGTGTCCCTTCCACGGCCTCCTCCTCCTCCAAACCTCCCACCAACCTGGATGACTCCATGCCCTCTTCCTCCGTCGGACCCTGTGGGGTCTCAGCTGCCCCTTCTGCTGCCGAGGAGTCCATCTCCAACCTCCGCCTCTTGGACCTACCCTCGGAAGCTGCGGCCTGGGACGCGGCACCAGACTCCTCACTCCCTGAAGAGATGACAATCTGGGAGGGGAGCCAGGCCTTGCATCTCCGGCTGGTGGTGCGATCCCTGCCGCTTTGCTCCACAGCACCCTCTCCGCTCTCTTCATCAGTTGATGCTGCAGACAGGGAGAGATAGAACACAGGCATCAGGGCACTGTAGAATGGACTGATACATACATGACAGTTGTACATGAGTGGCAGTGTCAAACTTCAGACATGGCATCACACTCTCTAACACACATGTCATTTCTACTCACACACATGAGCAATTCCACAGCAATATTGCAACAGGCAGCGCCATCCATACACATACAACAGCATCAGCATCCTAAGGTGAGCCTGACATCACATGAAACACAAGGAGTACACAACACATGCACACACACCAACACACTTACATGCATGTGTACATGTCCACCAACTGTCAGAGAGATGAGATCGCCATCCATGTCACATCTGGCATTCAGCCTTCTACATGTCAGTGCCTCATGCATCCATGTTGCATCACAGTTGCACGCTTGTCAAATTCACACACATGCACATGTACACAGTGCAGATACATGCAGCTGGAACCAACATCCATGTGTAACACCACAACCATGTCAACGTACATACACAGTAATTCAAACATGTGTGCTCCCACATCTGCATTTGGCCTGCATGCTTACCCACACATACACCATCCATGTGTCTCACACATGAGAGGACTCGCATGTGTCAGCCTCACGCCCCTGTACATACACATCCATACATGGCCCTACAAAAACACATGTGAAACCTGCACACTACTGGCACACCACAACACTCACAGCGTCCAATCAGTATGCATGTACACTTACCGCTCGACTCCAGACGGGTCTGCCTCTCAAGGACCTGGACGTGGAGCGCTGGGCATATGCGTTCAAGGACCCTCATTTGGTGGTCAGACAGGTGGCCCGGCACCCCTTGGCATCCACTGCCTTCAAGAGGCGCTAGGCCTTGTCGAGGGTCCTGGACCTGAAGTCCTCCCAGCGCTTCTTGGCATTTTTGATGTCGCGGACTGCCACCCCCTCCTCGTTGATGGCAGTCACGATGTCCATCCAGATCCTGGTCCGTCCTTCATAGTCGGCACGTGAACTTCCAAAGAGGGCATCATACTGCCCCAGGACTTGCTCCACCAGGACACCAACTTCCCTGGCACTGAAGCTGGTGGACCTCTGCCTCTCTGGCTGGGGGTTGCCAGTGGTGCCAGATGGTGGTGTGCCCGACATGGCAACCCCATAGGCAGGTGTGGGTGGGCAACTGGGTCCTGAGGCTGGGCTGTGGAGCGATGGTATCCCAGTCGGGAGTCTTCAGTTCCAGCAGGGGTGGTCACAGCAACTGCACCCCTGGCTGACGTGCAGGCAGCAAATAGAAGTGCACGTGGGCAGCAGGCAGGCAGCAGCAGATGGCAGGTGGGAGCATGCTCGGGGCTCTTGGGGGCAGTAATTCGGCCTTCTGGGCAGGAGCGTGGTCTTCTGTGTGTTGTTGCGTGGCCAGCTTCATACAGAGTGATTTGGCACGTGAAAAAATGTCACGTCAGCGTCTAATTCGAGGAAAGGCCCTTAGCGCGTAAGTGCATCTGTGACGTTATGCGCGCGGGTGTTTCCCTCGTGACGGGTGCATAGTGAATCAGCACGTGTAGACACCGCACATACGCAAATTAATTGGACCAAAGGCCCTTTAGCGCGTAAGCGCGTCTGTGACGTGATGCGCAAGGGAGTTTCCCTCAACACGGGTGCATGTTTATCGTACACGTGCAAAAACTGCACGTCCGAGTGTCAGCTCGTGTAATTGGAGGAAAGGGCCTTAGCGCGTACATGCGTACGTGACGTCGTACGTGTGGGCCGGTTGAAAAGGTACGTGTAGGACGCCATTTTCTTGTACGTGCTTTTCGTGGAGAGCGATTGGGTGAATTTTGTACTTCTAGTCGGTTCACACGCGATTACTTCACAACGGTTCAAGTTCGTACTCCCTGTTACCTCTGACAGCGTTCAATTCTTCTTTTGGCCTGTTTCCGCAAACAGCGTTCAATTCTTCTTTTGTCCTGTTTCCTCAGACAGCGTACAATTCTCCTTTTGGCGGGGGTGTTGCCAACGTGCACACGCGCATCTTTTTCATGTTCTTTTTCCAGGCATACGGTGAGTCGCGCACGTATTTACCAACTGTGCTTGCCCCGTGTGTCACGTACCCCTTCAGAGGTCAGTGTAGGCTGCGTGTATTACGCATACGCTTATTATTGTGTTTCTGGGTGCCACATCGTAGTGCGGGTTCATTTTTCCACGCACGTGGTCTACGAGGGGTTGCGCGCACGTTCATTTTTGTTTTCGGGGTGCCTGTGCGTTGCGTGACCCGTCATCTTCCCCCAGGGGTCACAGACAGCCTTGCTAGAGCACTAGGGTACGAATTCCATCTAGTACCCTACCCCTTTTACCCCCAATTGCCCAGGACAATTGTTTACTGCTACTCCCATACACACAACATCAGTGCCATGGTTGGGAGGCGACCAAGCGGTAAGGGAGGCAAAGGTGGCTGACCTCCAAAAGCTGGTCATGGTGGGCGCGGTAGGGGACGTGGCCAGGATTTGCAGGGTGCCCCTAGACCCCGTGTGTGGAGGACCAATCAGGGACACCCATGCCCCCCCATGGTTATGGGAAACAGCTGCCACCATCCCAGCTCAGCCCTTGTTGGACCAGTCCATTTTGGAACATGAACCGGCACAGGATGACTCCCAGACTGACTTCCAGGTCAGCAAGTCTAAGCCAGGTGTGGTGGTGCAAGTTGCTGTCACCAGGCCACGTGGATCTGGGGCAGCAATGTCATCTGCTGCCCCAAGTAGGCAGGGTGGGGAGGCTGCAGGGGCAGCTGCAGCTCTATCCACCCCAGCTCTGAGTCTCCCAGCCGGGACAGTGTCGGTCCAGGTCCATCAAACCGACGTTGGCCCTGCCAACATCACCCTGCAGCCAATGCCCGCACCAAGACCTATGGTCATTGTGCATTCACACACTCCTAGTACCCAGTCCACGAGCGCTTCTGCCCCTACTGACCAGAGCGGCGAAAGCCACTCAGGATCTGCACCACCTTTGAAAAAGAAGAAGAAGGGTGCTCTGGCAGTACAGGCTGAGACCCCAGATACGGCTACACACTCCGGCACGTCAAAGAAGCATAGCTTTAATGACGCCAAACTTGATGCACTTGTGGCCTATGTGTCAGCACATAGCCGCAAAATGGTGGTGACTGCAGGGTGCAAGACCACACCTGGTCAACGGAAGGCACACTGGCAGACCATCGCGGACATCATTAGTGCCCTTGGATTTGTGAGGCGCACAGCTGATGATTGCTACAAGCGGTGGAATGACCTGAAACGCAGAGCAAACAACAAGCTGGCATCAAATCATGCCTCTACTCTGGTGACTGGCGGTGGGTCTCCACCAGAGGACAACCAACTCACTGAACATGAGTCTGTTGCTGGAACCTTCGTCACAGAGGAACAGATCCAAGGCGTGGGAGACCTACCAGATTACGACGCATTGTCCGGTGAGTGCCCATGCATGTGTGTGTAATCCATGTGTATGTTGTTTGGGTGACGGGTTCTGATTGAGTGCCTGGTGAGGGTGTATACTCCTGAGTGGTATGGGTCACCCATGTGCTTCCTCCAAAACATTCACCAGCCTTGAATTTGGGTATGACAGTATCCCTTCTGCCCACAGTAGCCAATAAGTGCAACATTACTGCAGTTGCCCTTGAACTGTCATCTTGCAACAACATTGCTCAGATTTTTTCAGGGTTCATTCAGGCTGATTGTTTCAATTCTCCAATTTTTGCAACGCATTTATCAGCCCTAATGCCACATATGTGACATGCTTCTGTCATTGATTACACCCCACACCCCACATTGGGCCACATTTGTTACCTTGTCAAGTGAATGATTAGACCATTCAGGCTGATTGAGTATTGGCCTGCTCACATTGATTTTTGGTGCCTGTTTGAATTTGGTACATGATAGCTGTTTCCTGTCATGTTGAAGTGACCAACCATTGATGTGTACATCTGCCTGCCATAACTGTATTATTGTACACTGGATGTGCTGCAGTGTGTGGCACATGCGTATTTTGTCACACTATTTTGCATTTTTCATCTCATCATGTCCATCTCACATGGATGGGTGACAGTACTCATTCACTGAAATTTGGCTGTACTTGTCAAATGTACCATGGCTATGCTACATGCCATCTGTGTGCTGGCATGTGTCATGTATGTGTATTGGACATGCCACTCACAGGCTAATGTGTGATGCCAATGCTACCCAGCATGCAGCAAATGTGTTGCTTTTCCATCTTGGTGTCATCAGCGTCTGCTTTTTGCCTCCCCTTCCAACTCATTGACAATGCATGCATGCCAGGGTTATAGTCATGTGGGACATGTGTAAATCATGTACTGGATCTCTGGCTTGTCAGTCCTATGTGTGTGCTATGGTGCTAATGCCTGTTTCCATTTTTTGTCTTTCATGTTTTTGCAGGTGATGACGCACTTGATGCTGTTGAGGTTGAGGAGATGGTGCAGACCCAGGAGGAATCTCAGGCACGACCGGGCACCAGTGGGGGACGTGGTGTGGTGGTGGGTGAAAACCCAATCTTACTGCAGACTATACTGTCCAGGGGTGTCTCTGGGTGCACCTCTCCAGGACAGGTGCTGAATCGGATGATGAGACTTATGTGCCGTCGCAGGTGAGTGTTTCTGGCAGGGATTCTGTTCTGTCCAACCCACCTGCACCAGGGGTAGAACCCTCTATGGGGATGTCAGTGTTGGTAAATCCGCTTTTGGCGGTTACAGATGCAGGGTCACACTCCACAACATCTGATCCTGGGCCAGCAGATCAGAGGGGGAATGCAGTCCTGCAGCCTCAGGCAGTGCCAGCACAGCAAGGTGCAGATCGCCTTGCCCCGAACAGGTGTGGTGCCCGCCGACGCGGTGGCCGTACGCCACCAGGCAATACTGTATGGGAAAACTCCATTTACAGTATAGCAGCCCAACAGGGAGCATCGGTTGAAATGATGGCTCAGGCAATGGAGAGGGTGGCCACTTCCATTCTCCCCCCTGAAAGGCAGATGGAGCAACAACAGCAGGCAACAGACTCCATTTGCCAATCACACAGGGAAGACATGTTGGTGTCAAACAGGGACCGACGGGTGGCACTGGAGACTCTGCGCAAAGCCATATCTATAGAGTCACAGGGCCACAGGGAAGCCCTGAGGGTAGAACTCCATAACCTCACGGAGACTCTGGGTGAACTTGAGGCTTCCCGAAATTTAAGGTCAGAACAGCAGTTGGAGCAGCTCACACGTTCGCTCTCAGCTGAGCTGCAGGCAACTCGGGAGGAGATCCGGGCATCACGGGAGGTCATGCATGCAGAAATGCAGGCAACCCGTCAGGTGCTGCATGGGGATCTCCGTACTATCATCCTCCAGAACGAGACCTTCCACACCTGCATGCTTGCTGCCATGGAGGACCATACCATGGCTTTGCGTGGGCTGCCTCCCATAGCACCACCACCTCCTGATGCAGCAGCAGAGGGTGATGAGGGCGACATCATCACTCCTCCCACACTAGCGTAGCCATGCAGGCCATGAGCCCATGGAGGTATTTTTTTTCCGCAACATTCACGCAGGTGGATGTTGGTGTGCACCCTGTCTTTGAACCTCCTGGGTGCCCCCCCCCACTCGTGGCCCCCACATGGCCATTTTTCATTTTTTTATTTTTTTATTTTTTTGTATTGCCTTGTGTGGCTCCCGTGGGCATCCACTGTGTATTCCAGCTGGGCACATGCAGGCTTGTCCTGTGTTTGGGTTAGATGCTGGGGTTCCTGACACACACACCCCTCCTCACACACACCCCTCCTGCTTCCCTTTCCATGGGCTTGCAAAGGGTGTGACCAAGTGACAGTGACTTACACAGTGACATTGGGCTCCCATGAGCTGTGTGGGCAGTCTGTAGTCAAAACTGTGTGTACATCCCTAGTGGGGATTGTTGTAGTATTGAACACTGCATGGTGTATTTATATGTGCTTGTGCATCCATGTCTTCCTCCTTATTCACAGGTACCTTCTTCATGTCTTCTCCTTTGCGGATTCAGTTCATGTTGTATGCAGTACACTGACACATTTGCCTGATGTCAACACTCTGCAGTTGGAAGGGGTGGTTGTGCTGGCTTATTCAGGTTGTAAAACTTGCACTACTTTTATTTGGTACTGTCATATTTTGGCAATGTTTCATCCCGTGTTTCTGTATTGTGTTGCCGGTGAGTATTTGGTCAAGTGTGCTGTTTGTTATTGATTACTGGGAGCATATTGTCTGCGGCCTGTTTCCATTGGGGACAGTGCACTTTGTGACCCTTGTGTCATGTGTTGTGCATTCCTTTGTTTGCTTTCACATTGCATGACATGTCATGGTGTGTTGGGTAGCCGGAGATGGGGAGGGGTTGGGTGATATGGCGCTGTTTTCATGTTGTATTTTGCAAGGGGGTAGTCATTCATGCAGCATAAATGTGTGTCTTTTTGTGACACAGCATTGGTTGTCTTTCGGTAGGTAGGGATGCACACAATGTAACACTTCCAGGTGACCAATCTCAGGCTGGTATGGTTGTGACAGTTGACTGTCCCTTATGTCATCATCATTGATTATCAGCTGGTATGTACCAGGGCTGTGTGCACTCCACAGGCGTGTGATTTTAATTGAAGTAATTAGCCACCAGCTGCGTACAAGCTGCCTTACCTCATGCCCTTTCCCCTCCCACGCGCAGCAGCCGTGCATGTGGTTGGGGATGTGGGGGCACCACCATGTCCACCGGCAGGCCCCGGCAGGTTGCAACGTTGTGCAGGACACATGCTGTCACTATGATCCTGCACACTACTGGGGGCGCGTATAGCAGCTGCCCACCAGAGCAGTCAAGGGAGCGAAAGCGTGACTTGAGCACTCCGAATGTGCGCTCCACTATGCCCCGGGTTGCAATATGGGCTGTGTTGTATCTTACCCGGGTGGTTTGGTGGTGTTCCGAATTGGCGTCATCAGGTGGGTGCTCAGAGGGTAGGCACTGTCCCCTGGGGAGGTGATGATGGGTATCATTAGTGGGGTTGTGACATTACTCAGTATCTGACATGCATGCATGTGCAGTGGCATTTATACTCACCAAGCAGCCATGTATTGCCATGCCGCCCAGCTTCTAGGTCCCGGTTTAGGGTTGACATTCTGTAAATGAAACTGTCATGGGTGGACCCTGGATAGTTGGCATATACTGAGGTGATGATTCCCTTGGCATCACATATTACCTGCACGTTGATGGAATGCCAGTGCTTGCGGTTTCTATAGATGTGCTCAGTTGCCCTGGGAGGACGTAGAGCCACATGGGTGCAATCAATGGCACCTAGCACTTTGGGGAAGTGTGCCACCCCGTAGAAATCCTGGACGGCAGCCTGCCTTTCTGCAGGTGTTCTGGGCAGGTATATGTGCCTGCGGACTGATGGGCATGCAGTCATGATGGCCAACACCTGGTGTAGGCAGCGTGACTGTGTGGCCTGTGACACCCCCCCCCACTATGGCACTGGTCCGCTGAAATGAACCAGTGGCCAAGAAGTGCAGTACATTGAGCACCTTTTCCAAGGGGCTCAGTGCTTGGGAGCACAGGGTGGGTGATGTGAGGTCATCCTCCCACTCACTCACCAGGTTGAGTATTATGTAAGGTGGAAACCTGTACCTCCCATACACCTGGTCATCAGGCATCCCAAAAAAGCTGGTCCTGGGTGTAAAAATTCTGGCCCTGACTATCCTCCTCCTCCTGCGGTGTCCCACGACCACTGCTGCGAGGAACGGTATATTCATCGTAGTGTCTGAGCTTGTTTGTTGTTTGCGCACACTTTTATGCTGCGCGGGTCCGCGTGGCCTGCTTCATGCTGGTGTACGTGTTTCTGGATTAGCGCATCTTTTTTGGCGCACGCGTTTGCCCTGTTCGATTCAATGAATACGTGTTGTAGGCGCGCGTGTGGGTGTTCCGCGCATTTGCCTCCTGTACTTCCCCCGTAACACCCACATTTTCACGTGTTGTTCCCCATTCCATGTGTTACGCCCCGTGTTCCGCCTACTTTTGTTGTGTGCGCCGCGCTATGTGCGCTTTCGCTGTGTGCGTAGCGCATGCCATTTGATGACGTGTGCGCCCGCGTATGCCACACAGAATTTTAGCGCACATCCCAGATTTTACACGCGCACGGACTTCCATGAATCGATGTGTGCGGATTTCGCACGCTTGCACTGCGATTTTCGCACTTGCTCTGCGATTCGCACGCTTGCGCAGTGATTTTCGGCGCACATTTATTCCATGAATGGGCCTGCAAGTTGGATAGCGTAAATATTTTTCGAGGAGATTGATTGCACTTGACTGATGTCGGAAATCTGATTTTTCTTTTGAATATCCAAAATGTACTGAAACAATTTTTGTGAACTTGTGAAATATGTTGTGAAGTATTTTGTTTTAGTAGTTGTAGTAAATAAAAAACAAAAACAGAAAAGAAATTAGAAGCAGTTTTTTTGAAAGTTAGAAAAAATAATTAAGTTCAGTAGAAGATTTGTTAGTTCAGTATATAAAATCCCCAAACATTATTAAAAAAAAGGTATTTTAAGAGCCACCATTTTTGAACGAAAAACAAGTTAATTGATTATATTCCCCCCACCCCACGCCTGGAATTTTCTAGGTGTCCGCACACTTTCGTACATTCTGTGGACTATGCAGACTGCAAAAGGTACTGTGACTTTTATTTTTAATTCTATTGTTTAACTATGAAAGGTGGGTCCAAAAGGAACCTTGTTTTATTTGTCTTTCTGGCTTTTATATTTTTGGGGGATTTTGTTTTTTTGATAGGGGAGAGAAGGAGGTAAGGTTGGGGAGGGAAATGAATGGAAGGGGCACCAACCACATATACGGAGGGGCAGGTGGCCAGGGGAAGATGTTGGGCGTGATTTAAATCTAAGGCAGGAGGCAGTGTTTCTCATGCTCTTTGATTACTGCCTCGAAAGCACTTTGAAACCGCTCCCCCTTGCAGAGTGGTGTGTTGCAGTACACACAGAGTACTGTTCTCTTGAAAAGATATGGATCAACAGCTTCTTTTATGGCTTGCAAGGTAGCTGGTCTGATCTTCTTTCCCACAGAAGTAGACTGTGTGGTGGCAACAGCGGTTGAGGAAGGTGAGGTAGAGGAAGACAGCCTACTACTTTTTGAGAAAGGAACAGCTTTTCTCAGAGCACCTGCGTGGTATGAGTGGGTGTGGCGGCGCATGGACGTGGTACCAAAAGAGTACTTCCTATGTTGTCCACGACTGAGTATGACTCCACACAGAATGCACTCAACATGGGTAGCCCAAGCGTTTGGTTCCCCTCATACGGTCTTAAAGAACCACCACACCCATGATTCTCTCTGGGTGCTAGACGTAGGCATGTTCTCTATTTCATCTTCCTAGTCCTATCTCTTGATCCTCACTGCATCATTGTGCCGTTTCCCTTGTCCAGGCCCTCCAGCAAGTGGTGATGCTAGTGTTGGGGGTGGTGGCTCCTCGGGAGGTGGGATGGCCATGCCTGATGCCATTTTTGAAGTTAAATAGCAGGTGTGCTTATACTAATACTAAAGTAGGTGCTCTCTCCAGGATTGCAGATGAAAAGGGGGTAAGAATAGGTCTAGGGGCTGTGCAAGGGTAAGCATGCAGCTTGAAACTTCTTAGATCTGCTGAAAATGCAGTTTTGAAATGTCTGTGAAGCACAACCCATTTGTGAACACATCATCATGGACGTGACACTGTCCGCTGTGATGCCAGACGTTTGCAGCTGTTGGCGAACAAACAAAAAACACTATAAAAAGTTGCAGAAATTTGCTAGAAGTGTTAAAAATGTTGCTAGAAGGTGGGGAATGGCACAATTTCCCCTTGAAACTTCCCAGATTAGCCGAAAATACAGCTATATTGGGGCTGAGTATGGCATTAGGAAGTTGTAGAAAATTATGGTGCACTGGTAAAAACCTATGAATTTCAGTGAAAAACCATTAAAGGGACGTCATGGTTACAAGTAAAATTGTAAAACCCACGGCTAAGACTAACACCCAGGACATCAAAGATGACATCATACATGTCATTGATGACATCACATATCAAATTAATTCTGATGAAAAGTCTATACAAATAGTTGTGTTTGCAATGTTGGTGTCAACATATCAGGGATGATCAGGAATGCTCTCATGAAGTACTTAATGTATTAAAACATGTACTAATTTAAACAAATGATTGTATTGGAGTGTTCTTGTTAATAAAATAACCTAATAATACATACAGATAGGCAAAGGGTGCAGCATGTACCACAGAAATACTGTATTTTAAATCTGGTAATATTAGTCAGTGAAATGATGAATGCAAGGCTATCAGAATCTTGACTAATAGAAAACTTAGAATTAATAGCCAACAATACAAGACTTCCTACACATATGAAGAGCCACAATGCATAGGAATCTGAGGCACATAAAGGGAAACTCCAGTAAGGAGGAAAGAAAGTACATCACTAGAAAATGACAATAAGATAAGAGTTTATTGTCATGTGTACAAATTAATTGTGTATTTGAGGCGTGCTTATTTCCCCATCTATGTGTACCATTAGTTGAGGCAATATCCTAAAGAAAGAACCTTAACAACATAGGACAAGGTTAACCTCTAAAGCACCTTTTCAATTATACAATTCTTAGTGTCAGTGAATAAAAACAAGAGGCCCACATACGCGATGTCATCAGTGATGTCATCTTTGATGTCATGGGTTTTAATCTTAGCAGTGCACAGTGGTGGCACAAGCTATTGTTGCTTAGCTTACCATAACTGGTGAATTTCTGGGGGTTTTCGATTTCATTTGTAACCATTTAACAAAGTTTTTTCACTGAATTTCATAGGTTTTTATTAGTGCAACTTAACCATAACATCCCTTTAATAACGTTTTTTCATGAATATATATATATTCAGAAATAACGTTAAAGGGACATTATGGTTAAGTTGCGCTACTAAAAACCTATGAAATTCAGTGAAAAACATTGTTAAAGGGATGTTATTGTTAATTTGCGCTAATAAAAACCTATTAAATTCGGCGAAAATACTTTGTTAAAGGGACGTTATGGTTCAGTTGCCATAATAAAAACCTATCAAATTCACTGCAAAAACTTTGTTAAAGGGACCTTATAGTTACATTGGACTAATAACAATCTATCCATATTATGGTTACAAGCAAAACCAAAAAAAAAACAGAAATGTGCCAGTTATGGTAAGCTAAGCAACCATAACTCGTGCCACCACCGTGCACTGCTAAGACTAACACCCATGACATCAGACCCTGTAAATGAAAAACTTGACAGCCTGGATGAAAAAATTGAGCAATTGCTAAACAATTTTGCCAGCTTAAAAGATGTTGTACAAGGACATATTATGGAAACAATAAAATATCACTGCCCCACCTGCAGCTGTACCCCATGCCCCTTTCCCATCCAACCATCCCCACAAATTCCCTGTGAAGAGAGACATTACGATGAAACCTCAATCCCTTCCTCCCCTGATGCCCAACTTGTACAAAACCCCAATTTCCCTGTATATGTCTCCATTTCTGCTACCCCTACCCCTTCTTAATTGTGTCTATGTATGTATGTAAATAAAGGTTTATATGTATACTGTTGCTGTGTGTGTGTGTGTGTTTTCCTTTTTTTTAATCCCGTTATGAGTGCGGAGCGCAGTACTATGCGGGATGCCTGCAATTAAGCAAAATGGAGGTGTCCTACGGACACCACACCTGTCCGGCCTGTCTGCAATCAAAATGGAGGTATCCACAGGATGCCACGTCTGTCCGCAGGACCTCAAACTTGTGACACACTTTTAATTAGTTGTGGGTGCCCACGCCTCTCCATCAAACAACTATGCGCATGCGTATCTCATCCTCTGTGTCCGAGTAACACTGCCCCTGTACGGCATGTCCGAAAAAAGTTGTGACTTAGTTTGATTAGTTTGAGGCGCCCACCCCTCTCCAACGGACACCTGGGCACATGCACATCCCACCTCCTGGGTTCTCATAAATGTCTGCTGCATGTGTGTCGCACTTTTAATTAGTTTGGGGAGCCCAACCCTGTCCGTAGGACACCTATGCACATGCACACAACATATATCGCACAATAGGTGTCCTGCGGCCATCCGTCCCATTCGAGAACATTCGCAACATCACCATTTGACCGCACCCACGCTGAGCGTCGGCCCTTATTTGCAGACTCTGTCTGGACACGTGTACATCGAAAAAGTGCTGTTTTGAACAATCCAAGGTGTTTTACTGTGAAACTACACCCTTAGAGAGGTCCCACAATATGCCCCTGGTGATTTGACCACTTTGGGGAAACTTTGTAGGCCCGCTTACAGGTTTGAAGTGCTCCCCAGCGCCCCAATAAAAGGCCACACCCCAGAGCTGCTCCTTATTCTGTTTTTGGCTATCTAGAACACAGCAGTGGTCAAGATTGCTCCTTCCTGCTGCAATTGCATTCCTGCCGAAATCTGCTCTGCTGTGCTACATTTGCTGCTGTGTCAGAACAGTATTCCAGATTGCTCCTTGCTAGAATTCCTTTCTGCTGAATTCTGCTGTGCTGTACTACCTTTGAAACTAAAGGCAACCATGGCTGGTGCTACTGCCTCTGCCTCAGCAGCACCTGCAGCCACACCCTCACCACCACCATCACCTTTCCAAGGGCCTGGAGAGAGGAACAGGCATGGTGCTGTAGATAGGGATCAAGAAGAGAGTGAGGTTGAGGTACAGGAACTCCCCATTGCCTGCAGCCAGCATGAGTCTTGGGTGTGGAGGCTATTTACCACCATTGGAAACGTGGCCAAAGCTTGTGCTAACCAGGGGAAATGCACTGAGTGCAGTAGCGGCAAACCAAACTTGTACAGCTACGGCACCACCTCCATGCGGTGACACCTGGGGTCAAACCACAAGGCAGCAGTTTGAGGGTCGTCCCCTTCAAACAAGGCAGTAGGGTGAGTTTCTCTTCAGCATCATCTGTATCTGCTCCTGCCACAACAAGGGACACTCCTGTGGGGCAGAGAATCCCTGAACCAGCCTTGCAAGCCATACGCACCGCAGCAGACCCTTACCTTTCGAAGGTCACTGTATTGTGCATGTACTGCAACGTGGTAATCTGCAGTGGGGAGCAACTTCAACGTGCTTTTGAGGCTTTGGTCCGGGAGCATGAGAAGGAGTTCCCCCTACCTAAGTGAACCCACCCAAGATCCTCCTATCTCCACTTGCCCTTTCTTATCCTTGTGATTGGTGCCCCTTCCCTACTCTCCCTTGTCTTCCTTTCCTTGTGTGTCATGAGTAAAAAACAAAAGAATACAAAACAACAACAAAAAAGGCTCTTTTCAGAGCCACCTTCCACAGTTCCAAAATAGAATTAGCAATGAAATTATGCAGGCCCCTTGCACAGCCTGTAAGGTCCGTGGACAGCGCAGTAGTCCGCGGACATCTAAAATAATGAGAGTGGTGGCTCTATCAAAAGCATTGCACTCTTTTCCGGGAGAAAGAGGTGGCTCTGAAAAGAGCCTTTTTGTGGTGTTTGTTTGTTTTGGAAGGGTTGAAGTGGCCAACACCAACTGGAAAATGCTTCCTATAGTTGCAAAAATGAGTACAATGCATTCTGGATATTTTGCAGAAAAAGCTGTTTGCCAGCATCAGTAAGATGTACTCCATCCCTGCGAAACATGTTCGTGCTACGAAACGTGATATTTTCATTGTTGAAGGAAGACATATCAACATCCCTCAAATAGGTGCAAACTGCCTTGTTGACACTGTGCCTCGCTTTCTCCATTTGCGGATAAAAAACAATGCAGCCACATCTGTCTCTGGGCAATGCAAATAAACATTTCTCAGGAGTTTGGAAACATGTCTGTGACTTGCCCAAGTTCCTCCTTCATCGCAAACTGCAGAGAAATTCCGGTAACATGTCCTAAACTGTTCCCTCCACAATGAACAATAATAATGTGTGGATGATCAAACTCAACCAAAGTGGCACAAAGAGGAACCAAATTCAGCCACTTCATTCCATGCACTCCATAGCAGTGGACATCCACATGATGTACATACATTGCATGCACATGAGCAGGGTGCCTGCCACTTACCTTGCACAGTTCACAGAATGCACCATTACTTAAAAAGCAAACACATGTATGTGTGCATTGAGAACAGTACCATTTATAAATGTCGATAAATAAATCAAACTACTCAAATGATTGCTCCACTCATGTAGCAAGAATATATCTGCAGAAAAGTTAATGGAATTACACACATGAAAACATTCTTCTTTAAAATCTGTACATTTTTCCGAACCTTTTTCTCACCCTACTACAACTTGCACTAATCCATTTCCAAATTAAATAGAGCTACAGTAACACACATCCTAAAGTACACCTCATGCAGCACACTTATAAATAAACCACTGACCCCATTACCAAAAATACTGATACTCTCAAGTCCCTATTCATATATATAAAGCTATCCATTTTCACACACACACACTAACTCTTCCTGCCAAGACATCCTCCTACAATTTTAAACAATGTATTCTCCAAATGCAATCACTATGCCATTAACAAACATATGTTCTTACTTTTTCTTTCGGAGTTGCAGTGAACACCTCATTCGTAAAAGCCAGTGGCATCTCAAGTGGAAAATACAACCTAGAAGAAACCTACTCTTAACATCCAACAAAGTGCAATACTATCATAGTGTACTGCCTCCTACTCACACAGTGCAGTGTTCTTGTATTGTAGGATACACAATTCCATCAACCCAACAGTATTTGCTTCATTCTTACTTATTGCACCTCAACAAGTGCCCACCTCCTATTGACATCTGACCACCATTATAGTAACACACACATACCAATACATCCTTCCCAACCTAAAGTAACAGCCCATTACAAAATTACACACCTCCATGTGTATCCCTACCCTCATATTCAAACGCTCATGCACAGTGCACACATATACATTGCACAACCTGCACACCCACACTTTCCTTTTTTCTCCAACAGATGCTAGAGAATGAGAATGCCTACCAAAAAGCAACTCCATAGAAAACAACACAAAAATAGAGCAGATCAACCTAAAAGCATACAAAATAGCCATCCGCCTCTAGCAGAATTTGACAGAAAGTTCAAACAAAACAGCTAATACAGTCACTAACGAAAATGGAAGCACCTAACAAGAAACAAACTTTAACTCCTCCTTCAAAATGTAAAAATAAAAAGAAATTTACTAAAAAGATTGTAACTACCACTAGTGCTAACAGGGCACATACAAATAGTAAAGTAGCCACAAGTAAGCATTCCAAAAAATTAATTTTACAAAAAAATGTCCACCACAGAGTTCTTCAGAACCTTATAAATACAGGGGAAAAATCACGCCCCAACCCATAAAACTTACTGCAAAAACTGATCCTGGAAGCTCTTGTAGACAGTGCAATGCTCCTCAAAAGGAAATTATTTATATTAATTTTAAACAGAATGAAACCACTAACAAAATGAATTAGTAAACTACAACCATTACTTCGCAACAAATGCAATATCAGCATAGATACCTTTGGCAACATCTGTACAGGTGAGTGGAGTCACACAACCAGCACAGAGCCATATTTCAATGAAGAATCATACAAACAAGAGCAAACAAACCAAATTGCCATACATAGCAATGGGCAAGGGTATGAAAAGGTACACAATACCATAATGGAAGAAGAAACACTGCTTTCACAATTATCCCCATCAAACATAGAATCAACTCTCCATTCCACCGAACCAATACACCCCATCTACAAATGGCCATGCACATCAATGTGTAACGTACGCCAAAACTCTATCAAATCTTTGCAGCAGTACCTCAATCACTATGTGAAAGCCAATGACAAAAGAAAAATGAAAATACTACAAACTATGGACTCCTGTCTAGTACTGCTAATACACAAGACTACGAGGACATTCATTAGCCTGCATTTCTGGACCTGCTTGCAAAAGCATCTTCCACCATATAAAAAGGTTAACAACACACCATTCTACTGTAAGAAATCTTGTTCACAAACTGTACTATGCAACAAGTCTTGCTTTAACACTGCAGCGTTTAAATGACATTCTCTTACATGGTACAGCCAAACAATTGCTCAAACTAATAGACCACATCTAAAGTAAATATTTTGGAACTGAAGAGCATTTACAAAATCCAGTAACTTCAGAAAACAGTAGCAACAACCTTACAGATGTGACCTTTCTATTACACACATACAAAAAAAGAAAATAGCCAAGTTCAAAAGGATATCTGCTGAAGTACCAAGCCAAGTATGTGTCTGTTGTCGCAGAACTTATTATACAATGAACACAAAAACAATAGATATAATGTACAAAATAGAAGACAATGTGGAATCCCAATGGTTCCAATTAGCTCTCTACCTTATAGCAAAAAACAAATACAAAATGAGTAACCCCTCAATACCATGCACATACTGCACTGCAAAACTTGACAATAACCAAATGCCTTCACGGGCTATCAGTAATAATTTGGAAATATTCCCACTGCCAAACACACTCCAACAGCTTAATTTGTATGAGACCATTATAATCCAAACAGTACACCCATTTCAAGCAATAATACGACGACAAGCAAAAACTGCAAAATTCCCTCCAACTGAATTACTGAGAGGGATTTGTGGCAAAGTATTTTATTTGCCATTAGATCTCTAAGAAAATGTAGACACTGTGGGAGCGCAACAGCCAATTGAACAATCTTTGATTATCCCGGTGAACCTACAAAAGACAAAACTATTCGGCAGCAACTAGTGGACTTAAACAAAGTTAGAAAAGCCCTGCAATAACTTAAAGACAACAATGAATACTACAAAGAAATAAACATTGAAGAAAACATGAGAGAAACGACCAAAATAATTCAGGACTCCTCAACAACTGTTGTCGATGTTCTTGCCCCTGTCATGAGGATCCGCCTGAAGCCGAAAGCCAAGTGCAACTCCTGGTACGACTCAGACCTCATCACCCTTAAACGCAAGTGCAAGGTGGCTGAGAGGAAATGGCTTGCTTCACGTGCATCCTCTGACAAACTGGCCTGCCACCTGCTACAAAGGCAATAACGGCTCTCTGTTCGCACTAAGAAGAGAGCTCACATCCAAGCCTGTGTCTCTGCAGCATCCAACAACTCGGCTGAACTCTATAAAATCTGCAAGTAACTGGCCAATCCTGCCGCAGTCTCTACATCTCCTGTCCCTTCCCAGGCCTTCTGCACGGCTCTGGCTTCTCACTTCATCTCTAAAACTCAGGACATCCTGTCCTCTCTTTCTCAATCTACTCCCTGCGCTTCCTCTGGCCCTTCTGTGGCCACCTCTCCTCCCTCCTTCTCTGCCTTTGCCCTGTTCTCCCCAGATGAGGTTTCTAGACAAGTCCGACCTATGACAGTCTCATCAAAACAGGTTCACCCCTGTCCCTCCAAAACCATTAAGGACCACATTCACTCTCTGGCTCCTGTCCTTACTGATTTCTGTAAGCACTCCTTCACCACTGGTGTTTTCCCCTCCCCCTGAAGCACTCCCTTGTGCACCCTATTCTTAAGAAACCCTCTGCTGACCCTTCCTGCCCGGCTAACTATCGCCCAATCTCCATCACTCCTTTTCTGGGTAAACTCCTGGAAAAGCTGGCCATCTCCCAGCTTAATCTTCACACTGAATCTGTTGGTTGTCTCCATGACCATCAGTCTGACTTCACAGCTGCCAGAAGTATGGAAACTGCTCTTCTGAACATCCGTGAAGACCTGCTCTCCAACCTTGATTCCAACACCCCCTGTGTCCTCATCTTACGTGAGTTCTCTTCTGCCTTTGACATGTTCAACCATGCCATCCTGCTCAACCGTCTCCGTGATAACCTGGGCCTCATGGGTCAGGCCCTGGAGTGGCTGACTTCTTTTCTCTCCGATCACCCTCCCAGGTCCAACTCGCGTCCTTCCTCTCCTCCATCTCTATCCCTACCTGTGGTGTTCCCCAGGGATCTATCCTTTCCCTGGCTGTTCAACCAATACCTGGCACTTTTTGCCCACCACATTGCTGTGCTGTGCCCCAACTTTCAGTGGTATGCAGATGACACTCAGCTCATTTTCAGGCTACCCTCAGCCACCTCTTCTCCCTCTCTCATCTCTGACTGCCTGTCCACCATCAAGGAGTGGTGTGCCACCAATGATCTCTGCCTGAATGCTAGCAAGACTGAGATTCTCCTCATCAGCACACCCACACCCTTGTTTCCTGTCACTCTCTGGCCGGCCTCTCTTGGCCCTCTCCCTGCTCCCACCTGTGAGGCTAAAAACCTCAGGGTCATCTTCAACTCCACACTCTCCTTCTCTCCTCACATCTCTGATATCTCTAAGAAGTCACACTACCAGCTGCACCTCCTCAGAGGTATTCTTCTTTTCCTATCCTTCCCCTAGAAGCTCACTGTCTCCAGAGCTCTGGTTCTCTCTAGGCTGGATTATTGCGACAGCCTCTTTCTAAATCTGCCTGCTTCTACTCTCCGCCATCTGCAGCTCATCCAGAACCAGACTGCGAGACTTGTCATTGGCCTCAAGCCCAGTGATCGTATCTCTCCAGGACTGAAATCTCTGCACTGGCTCCCAGTGGCTGCGAGGATTAAGTTCAAAACCCTCTGCATCGTCCACAAGGCCTTCTGGGGTCAGGGGCCTCAATACCTTCAACTCTCTCTTCCTAAATATCTTCCTTCTCAAGCTCTTCGCTCATCCACATCCAACTCCCGCAGGGTCAGTCACTTCTCCAAGCAACAAGTTGGTGGTAGATCACTTTCTTTGGCCGGGGCCTCCCTCTGGAACAACCTCCCTGCCCCCCTGAAACTTGAGGAGAACCATCTCCAGTTCCAGAAACACCTCAAAACCTTTCTCTTTGCTTCTGCTTTTTCTCCTCCTCTCCCTTGCTGATTTCCTGGCTTATACTGAAACTGCACTGGTTTACCTTGGCACACTCTGATCACGGGCCCAGGACCCCCCTCCGCCAGTCACACACCTGCACTGGCCTCCTGGAAACCCCCACAATTGGGGACTGTTCTCTGTATCCCTGCAGTCCTACCACGAGCACTTGACACCTGGTGCCTGCACTTACCCTTCTCCCTTGCACTTGCCACCTGCTGGCTGTACTTTATTTTGTTATTTATTTTATTATCCCATGTATTGCACTGTCCCCTTCCCCATTCCCCCTGCACTTTCCCTTTCCCCCTTCCCATGCACTTGAGCGATCTGAATGACACGTGGCCTAGTAGGATCGCTGTCTGTCTTCCCTCTGTTCCCCCGCGCTTGCCTCGTCATGCCTTGAAACACTTGTGTATAGGCCCATTATAAATACCTTATCATATCATATCATAACTGGCCAATTTGAATTTCTAGATCCTACTGAAGTCTCCAATATTTTAGACCACTATACAATTCACCCACTGCACTCCAAAGACATCATAGACGATGTACTGGAAACATATCAAATGCGGAAAGCCAAAGGATCACCAATCAGTATATGGGAAAAAAGTTTAGAAGCAGAAGCCTTTCCTCTACTTTTTCCTACTGGAAAAGGTGGGAGATATGATGAAAGATTCACACAAATAACAGCACCATAATACCACTCTTTACGAATGTATTCTGAAGACCCTAGATTCAGACAAAATGTGGAATACATATTTCACCTCCTCTTTGAAAGTGAACTAGCAACTCTATGTTATGGAGTTGCACACACATTGAAAACAGGTTTCAATTTTCAAAACATGTCTGCTACACAGCTACTTCAAAAGGTGCAAGAGAAAGACAAAGTTTTACAGTCAAGTATTACAAATCTCTTGGCAAACATGCGTAGTACAAAAGAATACTGGTTTCCGATGGCATGAAGATGTATGGTGTATGCTACGCAACTTTGGACCGCCCACATGGTTTGTCACTTTAAGTTGTGCAGACTATGCATGGAAAGACTTGCACGCTTTTCTGTGCGTAGCAAACAAAACAAAACAGGTTTAGACATGAAAACACCAGGAGAACTCTGCTCTCTTGATCTTGTAAATGTATCAATGTACTTCCATCATCGCTTTATTTCCATGCTACACTTCATTTGTAAGAAAACACTTCCTTCCCTCTGAGAAGTGGAACACTTCTTTTGGAGAAAATAATATCAAGCCAGATGAGCACCACACATCCACATGCTTTTGTGGATTAAAAATGCTCCTAAATTTGGTCAGAACAGTGATGCAACTGGTTTGCAGTTCATTCACAAATATGTCAGTTGCAAAATCCCTTCAGAAAGTACACATAGCAATCTACATGTACACAGTTTGCAGTTTCAAAGACCCAAATGTGGCAAGTATTGTAGGTGCAAATATAAAAAGAAAAGCAAATACTACACCAAATGCCGCTTTGGTTTCCCTAGACCAGTTTCAGCAAAAGGACAAGTAAACAGCTTCATGTCGTCAGTTAAACACAGTGTAAAAGGCAAATCTCCTAAGAACACATACTGCATATAAAGAACCGAAGCATCAAAGTACATCAATGATTACAATGCAATCATTGCCCTCCTATGGAATGCAAATAAAGATGTGCAATACATTGCTGACAATTCCACTGCAGTTGCACGATATGTCACAGCCTACTTAACCAAATCAGAGAAAACAGAGCTAAAAGACCTCTGGGATGAAAAATCATCAGACAAAACATTGTCAGAGAAATTGTGCAGCTTTGGCATAAAAATGCTCTCCCGTAGAGAATGTGCCTGCTAGAAAGCCACAGACCATTTAACCAGCACCACCTTATATGGGAAGTCTGGCTAAGCCTTGGTGCTGCTGCATCCAGAAAAAGAGTTCTCAAATCATACCAAGACATAGAAACAATAGCCAAAAACGATCTCAACAGCCAGGACATTTTGAAAAACAACTAACTGGACACAAACTAACGAAATAGGAGTACTGCTTTAGAAACCATGTGCCTATACCACGTAGCCCCAAACTTCTCATACAAAATAATATTAAACCAGATGAGAAAAAAGGTCAATACATAGTCAAATGTTTTGAGGGCAGCCTGGTGAAACTTACCAAACACAGCCTGATTAATCAAATGAAGCTGTCATTAAACACTCCTCAACACAAAGAACTGTACTACATGGCCCTACGGCATCTTTTCAAACCATGGAGAAAAGAAGATGTATTAGACACCCATGCCTCCTACGAAGATGCTTTCAATGCAAGTGAAAGCACCATAACAGATATAAACATTACGCAGTACAAAAACATGTTGGTCAATAAAGGCCAACAAGAAGAAGAACTTCAATCACAACTAAATATACACACTCCTCAGAGCAGGAAACCTTCTCTGACAGGAAGCCAAGAACCAATTCGACAGCCACTCATAGCAAATGAGGCAGAATTAGCCATGACTGAAGTAAAGAACACCATGTGTCAGTATGAGCAATCTGCAGAAGATTTTGCTCTACTGAAATCACAACTAAACAATGAGCAGCGTACCATTATGCTTGAAGTAACTAAAGAAATTGAACATGGTATGCAGCACAAAACTAAAACTTGTACCTGTCAACACTATAAACCTGCTGTATGCAAGTGGTGAAGCAGGTTCAGGCAAAACATTCTTAATAAAAATCATCAGTAAATTCCTCAAACAATTAACAAACAACAAGCTTGCAGCTGTTGTAACCGCCCCCACAGGTTTAGCTGCCTACAAAATGGGTGGTGTCACTTTACACCGATTGCTACCCCTTCCAGTGGAACAGCAAAACAAATTAGACTACTACAAACTTTCAACAGAACCTGCTATGGAGCTATGCAGAGTTTTCAAACAAATGAAAATGCTCCTTACAGATGAGGTGAGTATGGTCTCCAACCTAATGTTAGCTTTGATTCACCTCAGATTGCAAGAGGTCCTCAAAACAGACTACGAAGAACTCTTTGGAGGAAAACATATTATTGTTTTTGGAGATCTCCTTCAATTAACACCAGGGAAAGGTGAACCTATTTTGGATACATTAGTACACAAACTATGCCATAAAACTTTTGGAAGCATAGGAAATGTAAATCTCTGGCAACATTTCCAATACAAAGAACTAACTGAAAATGTGTGTCAGTTTGCAGACCTCACACATGCCAATATTTTAAAAAGCATTTGGATTGGTGTACTATCTAAGGAAGCTCAGTCTATCCTTAATTCCAGATGCATCCATGAGCTATACAGGCTATACATGTGCGACTGATGTCTTGGAACAATTAGCACACACAAATGGCAACTGTATGTCCTTAATGCCAACTCTAGCAAGCTGTGCACAATTCAATGAAACTATGCTAAAAAAGGAAATGCAACCACCAGTGCAAATTTACTCCACAGACAAATTCGACATACACGGTATGACAATACCTATGTATCAACAAGCCATAGCATGACTAAATACCTTAGAAAACTCTATCTCTAACACAGCTGGTTTGGAGAAAATGTTAATATTGTGTTTAAACTGTATAGTAATGCTAAAGTCTAACCTTGACGTGGAGCAAGGTTTAGTTAATGGAGCACTTGGTACAGTTGTTGGCTTCCAGACATACCCACGTGACAACAGCATTCAGTTTGTCAACATCCACTTTGACAAACTTTCAGAAGTCAAAAGGGAAGAACACTCAACAGCCTAATTCCTTCTTTTCAAAGACATGTTTATATGCAGAGAACAGTTTTCTCTGTCGCTAGCATACACAGGCACTATTCATAAATTGCAAGGTCTAACCTTGGATCAAGCATTGATTGATATTGACAGCACAGTCTTTAAAGAAGGCATGAGTTACGTAGCACTATCACAACTCTGTACACTTAAAGGACTAGTTCTAGTCAATTTTGATGCAAGTAAAGTCAACACTGACATTCCTTGCATCATAGAGTACAATAGACTATGTGCACGCGACACACCCCATCTTAAAATGTACCCTGTTCCTCAAAAACACAAACTTTGTAAAAGAAAACTAATGCAATCAGAATTTATACATAATCTCCCAACGGTATACCACCAAAGAAATTGAAATCAGCTCATTCTCCATCAATAACCAAAACCACAGAAAAATGTACTGAAAAGGAAAATACATACCCAACTGCACAAACAAACAGAACTACCTCATTGAACAAAACACATGGACTTCCATCAAATGACTCAGACACAGAACTATCTGGTCCATTCAAATTTTCCAATATAACTGGTGTAAATTGCTATGTAAATGTAGCAATCAATGTTCTATTCCAATAGCCACCAATTGTTGAAAACATTTATTTAACCAGCTTGGACCAGTTGTGTTTGCAAATGCTACTCCTTCACAGAAACGCAACAAACAATCCTGAAAACACTTAGGGCCTCATTACGACCCTGGCAGTACGGAGCGAACGGCGCCGTAAAAGGTGCCGGCGCCGTTCACTCCGTACTGCCGCGTTACGAGTTCCCCTCGCGGGACACGGTAAGCACGCCTGGGAAAACTAGACGTGCTTACCGAGTCCCGCGAGGGGAAGAGGGAGCAAACAACGGGCCATCTCATAATGGCCCATTGTTTGCTCCCTCTCCCATTCCCATTCAGCCCTATGGGGGCTGAAATGAGAATGGGGAAGGACCGTGTCCGGGTCCTTGGAGGGAGGAATTACCGGGCCTTCTGAACTCGAAAACTAGACGTGCTTACCGAGTCCCGTGAGGGGAAGAGGGAGCAAACAACGGGCCATCTCATAATGACCCATTGTTTGCTCCCTCTCCCATTCCCATTCAGCCCTATGGGGGCTGAAATGAGAATGGGGAAGGACTGTGTCCGGGTCCTTGGAGGGAGGAATTACCGGGCCTTCTGAACTCGGAATGGCCCAGTAAGTCCTCATTCCGAGGACCCAGACCCCGACGCGATTTCGGCGGCAGCCATGGCGCCAATAGCGGCATGGTTACCGCTGAACTCGTAATGAGGGCCTTACAGTGTTTCAGGAATAAGGCAGGAATTGGACTACTGTGTTTGAATGGTGAGATTCACTATAAACACACAAGAAAATCCACAGGAATTTCTAATGTACTTACGACAAGTACTGGAATGCAAAAACATTCCTATAAATTAAATCTTCCAGATTTCATACATATGGAAACATGCATGCACTCTCTGCAACTAGGTGATGCAGGAACAAGTCCCTAACGGGTGCTTTGTATATGTATCTATACCTAACTGTGAATCCATTCAATTTCAGCAACTTGTACAAATGCATACCATAGCATATTATGTACTACTTGCAATTCCGATAATCGTTCCAACTTATAGATACAATCACATAGCCAATGCATAATAATGCTTTTAAGATACAATGATATGGAACCAAAATCAACTGCAAGCTTACTAGCTTCACACATGGACAAGTATCACTTGACAAGAAAACCTTCACATCAGTACTCTTAATCTACCACACAGGCAACACAACCAGTGCAGGTCACTGTACTGCATACATTAAAAAGCAATGTGCATGGTTTGAATGCAATGGTACTTCCATTACTCTAAAGCAGAGATTACCAGCAAATCTTGCAAATGTCTACTTCATTTTCTTGAAACAAAAATGTCCTCACTGATCTACAAAATTAGAATAGCCTACTCCCCAACACCCACTAGTACATATATAATTGCAACAAAAACAATTACCTTCTACTCTGTGGAACTGGAACAACTTAGCATACCACAACTATCCAACAAATACATCTGTTTGACTGCTATACAATTTATTCCACAATGACCCAATGATTACAGTCACAAAAACAGTATAGAAAAATCACACTAATATTGTTTCCTACATAGTATTTAAAAAAGCAACTACTGTCTATAGGGGTTTAAAACTGTCCTCAGTAACTTCTAAAACCACCAACTACTAGAATAAGGCAACAACTGTCTAACAATACCCATACCAATGCAAGAAATATGCAAATATTTTTTTAGAAATGTATTTACTCGTTTATAATCGCCTTAGCAATTTTTACAAGAATCTTGAAACTGTTCCTTTAGGAGCTAAGAAATTTACAGCCAGAAGCAATCGTAGAGAAGGTATAGACATCAAAGTCGGGTAGGGAAAGAAAAAATGCAGAAGAACGGAACCCAAAAGAGGAGAGTCGAGCCGAAAAAGCATGGCAAGAAGGGAAAGGGCAAAGTACGAGACAAAATTCAGATCCCAAGTCCCTCGTTTTCTCAGTTTAGAGTCAATTCCCAACATACTCTCCACCCGCCAGGTCTTCTGCTTGGACTAAGGACCGCACTTCAGTTTGTAAGTTTGTTTTTTGGAAGGCGGCTTCCAGAATTTTTGCTGCAGCCAAAGTCCAGGACGTCTTTTCCCCTGACATCAGCCTGTTCCACCAAGTGACTCCTTCTTCTCCCATAAAGCCCACCAGGTCAGTGCAGAGGCTGTTGAGGTAGTCAGCCCGTACTTTTCTTAGCTCTGAACACTCCATCACAGAAGTCTTATTGTTTCCGGTTTATTTGTTTCTCCACATAATCTGCATTCTTTCGTGGCTGTTTTTAGTCTAATTGCCTGAATTTCGCGTGTCGGGAGGAGATTTAAGTGCGCTCTCATATAGGTTGTTCTTAATTGTTTGTCCGGAAACTTTGTGCAATACGGTAGGGCTTATTCAGACTATTGAAGGTCATTGGCAGATGTTTTGTGAGTTTATTTCCGTGTGCTTTTTCCAGAGTATTTATCCAGTCTTGTGCTTTCAATTTCGATTTTACTCTTTCTGGGTTCATTTGCAAATCTAATTCAGTACATGCCACCTCCTCCAATTTTTCTTTTAGCTTTTCCACCCACCTATTTAAGGCGGTCAATTTGCGACTTGATATTTCAGTTCTGATGATCTTGTAAGTCGGTTGGGCCTCAGGTAGTATTATTTCGTAAGATTTGCATTGCACTCAATGTTACCGATTGTTCTAGAGAAAGCAGACCTAACTCTCGTCTGATAAGGTCCATTGAAACTGAATTAGTTAGACCTAAAAGGGATTTCCACAAATACCCTTCCAGTTTTCGCCATATGGTGTTTGGTATATTTAGCATTGCCCCCATCCCATAGGTAATGGTCGGGACTACTTTCCCTTTGTAGAATTGAATAACAGGTATGGCTGAAAATTTCCCATATTTTCTGTCCAAGGTCCTCATCTGGGCTGCTAGGTTTTTGGCTTTTTTCCAGAGTATTGCTTGCATGGTGTCTTCCTGGTTTGAGGTGTCTATGAAGACTCCTAGATATTTGTAGGAGGGGACCACCTCAATTTTTTCCTTGTCCAGAAACCATTTGTGGTTTGTATTTTTTTCCTAGAGCTCTTTCCTATTATCAGAATCTTTGTTTTTTTCTTGTTTATTTGAAGATTGTTTTGCTCTTTATATACAGCCAAGTTTTCTAGTTGGCGCTGTAGGCCTATCTGTGTCTGATTCAGTAAAATGAGATCATCTGCATATAGTAGCCGTGAGATATTCACATTTCCCAATTTAGGCAGAAAGGACCTTACTGAGAGTTCAGCTTCCTTAAAGTCTCCCAAATACGCGATAAATAGGGCCGGAACTAGCAGACAGCCCTGCTTTACTCCGCGGTTTGAGGGAATTTATCGAGATAGCATACCTTGGGTATTAAGGCGCACTCCTAATCTGGTGTTCTCGTGCAGGGCCCTCACTGGGTCCAATATCTCCTTCGGGCTTTTCCATCTTTCCAGTTTATTCCATAATCTTTCCCTGTCCACTCTGTCAAACGCCTGTGACAGGTCTATGAACCCCATAAACACTGGCGGGGCTACTTGTTTTACCTTCGCTTTTATAAGGTTTAACATGTAGATGTTCACTGTAGTGCTTCCGTTCTTAAGGAAACCCATTTGGAAAGGATCATTGGCCGGCGACATCTTGGCCCATGTTCGGAAGTGGCCTAGGAGTAGGGTTGCGAAAATGTTCTCTATTATGTCCAGGAGAGCTATCGGGCGATACTTGCCCGGTTCTTCCCTGTTGCCTTGTTTGAAAATCGGTACGATCACCGCTTCTGTCCATGATGGTGGTATTGCTTGTGTTTCTCTGCAGTGATCAAAAAGAGTACTGATGAAATTTGACCATGCCTCCCCATTTTGTTTGATGTCTAAGTTACTGAAGTCATCCGGGCCCGGTGCCCTTGATTTCTTTAGTCTTGTTATTGCCGAGCTAATCTCTTGTTTGTCAGATACATCAATCCATCACGGACCTTTCGTTCTTTGTGTTGGCCCTACAGTTGATGTCAGGGCTTTGAACAGAGCTTCAAAAAATGTGGCCCATTTTTCTTCGCTCACCGCATTGGTAAATCTGTTGTCTATTTCTTTGTTGGGCTTTTTAATGAGTGCCCAAAAATTGCAGGTTTTCCTGGTACTTAGCGCCCTAAGCATTTCCTCCGCATACTTCTGATTCTGGACCTGTCGGTGCCCTAGAATCCAGGATTTATATGTCCTTGTTTCAGATTGCAGGTTTCTCCATGCCATCGTAGTGTTGAGTTTCTTAGCTTGTTTTTTCATTTTTCTTAAGACTCTTCTCTTTTCCACTACTTCTTAGTTTAGTTTAGTTTAGTTTAGTTTATTATTTGTATAGCGCCGCCTGGCCCAGGGGCATCCAGGCACTTGGTACAGTTACATAGTAGCCAATAAGTTACATCATACATTTAGGTAGATAAAAACAGTTATAGATAATATACACATCATACATATTTACACGCTCTGGGCTAATACAGTTTATGCAGGCAGTAAATGCAGTAGTCGGGTAAGTTGGAGTTTAGACTTCTTTGGTCAAAAGCCAGTTTTTGGCAGTGTGTCTGAATCAGTGATAGGATGGTTCGGCTCTGAGATCGACTGGTAGTGAGTTCTAGAGTTTATCGGCGAGCACAGGGAAGCTGGTGCCTCCTGCTTTTTGGAGCTTAAATCTGGGGATGTTTAGGCAGTGTGTTTGTGCTGATCTGGTTGGGCGAGATGTGGTATGGTGCGTGAAGTTGTCTGATAGGTATCTAGGTGCTTGGTTGATAGGCACTTGTGTGTGAGGGAGAGTGTTTTATATTTGATCCTCTGAGGTATGGATAGCTAGTGGCAGGAACGTCTGGCGTCAGAGATGTGCTCGTGTTTGGGTATGTTCATAGCTGCTCTGAGAGCGTTATTTTGAATAACTTGCAGCTTGTTGATGTTCTTTTGGCTAGTGCCCGGGTAGAGGGCATTGCAGTAATCTGCTTTGGAGAGTACTAGTGCCCTGGCTAATGTGGTGCAGTTGGAGGTGGAGAGGTAAGGTCGACTGGCATTGATGAGCTTGCAAGTGTAAGCGGTGGCGGATGTGATGGCGTTGATTTGTCTTGTCAATGTAAGGGAGGATTCAAGGTAAATTCCAAGAGTTTTGACATTGTTGGAGACTGTGATGTTGTTTCCGTCAATGGTGAATGCCTGGTAGAGTTTGTCGAGTTTGTTGAGTCTGGATTGGGAGCCTAGTAGAAGAAGTTCGGTCTTGTCGTCGTTGAGGCAAAGGCCGTGTTTAGCCATCCATTCTTGGATAACGGAGTAGATGTTGTTGAGAACTGAGTTGTCAGTAGCGTAGTCGCCTGTCAGTGGGATGAGTATTTGGATGTCATCTGCGTCGTTCGTGTAGATGACACCCAAGCGGTCCAAAATGTTGAAAAGATGTTTAGTAAACACATTGTATAATGTGGGGGAAACACAGGAACCCTGTGGGATGCCACATGTGACGGGGGCTGTTTCGGCAGAGGCTGTGGAGCGAAGACCCTCATAGATCTGTTGTTCAGGAAAGACTGAATCCAGGCATTGGCCTTGTCGGAGAAATTAGCTGCTGAGGCTAGGTGACTGCAAAGGATGTCGTGGTTTACCAAGTCGAAGGTGGCCGACAGGTCGAGGAGGAACAAAAGGGCTAGTTTGCCGTTGTCTCTGAGATTATCCATTTGTGTTTTAAGGTCGATCAAGGCTGTATCAGGGCCGTGCTTGGGGCGGAAGCCTGACTGTCTTAATCCAAGTAAATTGTTTTTCTCTAGGTGGTTCTGGATCTGAACATGGGCAGCTCTGTCGAGGATTTTTAGGAGGAAGGGCACAGTGGTAATGGGTCTGTAGTTTGTGGGGACACTAAGGTCAAGTGTGGGTTTCTTGAGAAGGGGTAGAACCCAAGAGTCCTTTAGGTTGTCAGGTACTGTACTGGAGGTGAAGGATGAGTTTATAAAAGATGTGATGAAGGGGGCGAGATGTTTGGCCGCTTCCTTTATGACTGGCGCAGGACAATTGTCACCTTGACATTTGGAGGGTTTCAAAGAGTTGATTATGTCTTCGACCTCTTTGGTGGTGATGGTGGAGAATTGGAATAGGTTGGTGTCGTCCGTTCATGAGGTGAAAGTGGGAGGGGTCGGGTTCTCTGTGAGGGTGAGACTTTCTTTCTTTGACTCGATTTTGGCTTGTAACATAGCAATTTTGCCAAGGAGTGCTTCTTGTATGTTAGAGCACCATGAGATATCTTTGATGCATGTGTCAGGGATGGGAGAAGGGGACTCAAGGTCTCTTAGGATGTTGAAGAGCTCTTTGGTGTTGGATTTGGCGTTGCAAATTCGCTCGTTGTACTTTTTTTTTTAGTTTGGATAATTGCTGCCTTGTAGGTATTGGAGGCTAGGGAATAGGAAGTTTTGTTGTTAGCTGAGGGGGACTGTTTCCACGCTACTTCCGCTTGTCTTTTAATTTTACGGAGAGTTTTTAGTTCGGGGGTGAACCAGGAGTTGAGATGGGCGCGTGGTTTGCCTTTTCGTAGTTTGAGTGGTGCTACAGTATTTATGGCCTTCAGAATGGTAGAGATATAGAGGTCTACTAATTCAGTGGGGTTGGTCAAGGTGGGTGAGAGGTTGATGATGGGTTGGAGGAGAGGGAGGAGTTTGTCGACTGTGATATTTTTGCTGTTTCTGGTGAGTGTGGGTGGAGCGTTAGGGAGGGAGGCAGATTTTTGTTTATCTTTGTCGATGGTGAATGTGATGAGGTGGTGGTCGGTCCAGACACATGGTGTGTTAGAGAGGATAGTGGTATTGCAGTTGAGGTCAGCTATCCAATCGAGTGTGCGGCCTTTGTTGTGTGTGGGTTGAGAGATGTGATGGGTAAGACCTAATTCTGAGATGGTATTAGCGATGGTACTTGCTATGTTATCCTTTTCGTCATTGAGTCTGAGGTTGAAGTCCCCAAGAATAAGCAGTTGTGAGTTGGGTTTGGTATTGTTGGAAAGCAGGAGAGCTATGTCTTCGTTGAAAGAGGATATGGGACCCGGCGGTCTGTAGATGAGGTGCGTGGTGATTGTGCTTGTGTTGGATGTGGATAGTTTGATAGTGAGTATTTCTGCAGATGGAAGTGATTGGTTTTGTAAGTGTCTTATATTGAGGGAGCTATTTGCAATAATGACTACCCGCCTCCTTTGGAAATTTTTCTGTCTACGCGGTAGATGGTGTAGTCATTGGGAATGGCTAGTGCTAGGGCGGGGCCTGATGCTGCGTGGAGCCAGGTCTCAGAAATAGCTATGAGGTCTAAGTCATTAAGAGAAATGATATCGGCTATGTCTAGGGCGTGTGCGACTAGAGATCTAGCGTTGATGAGTGTGCCTTTGATTATTTCGGTGGTCGCTTGGCGTGGTTTTCTGTTGAGTGCACAGGGTGAGGAGGTGTTGGATTGGAGAGTGGGCTGGTCGGGAGATGCTGATGGGTGTATGAGGTGATTGGCTGGTGTGGGTTTGGTTTTACTTTTTCTTAGCCTTGTGTTGGGAGTGGTCAAGGTTGTGTATGTCCTGGATCGGAGGCGGTCAATTCTGAACGTGCCTATACTGGGATAGGAGTTTCTGGTGGTGTTGTTCTTGAGGGTGTGAGTGCAAGGGCTGGTGGCGTGCATGGTTTTATGGGTATTGCATGTGTCTACCAAGGGGTGATGCTCAGTGAGGGCAGGCTGGAATGGTGCAGTGTTGGGTAAGAATGGAGTGGGACAGGGGATGGGGTGGTGTCTCGGACATACTGGTTTGCTAAGACCATTGGGGTGGGAGATGAAGTGTGGTCCTGTGCAGGGTAGGCCAATGGGTACTAGGCAGAAGGGAAACATAATGGCAATAGTCCAGGTTAGCATAGCTATTGTTGCAGGGGTGATGCTGTAGCTTATAGGATGCCGAATCCTTAGGGGCATGGAATCAGAGTGCTGGAACAGAGGCAGGCTTAGTGCTGCGGGGCTAAGGCTGCAGGAGCTACGGGTTTATGGATTTACGATGTCGTGGTACTGCATGCAGGGTTAGGCACAGTGGTCGTCAATACAGTTGTCAATATGAGAGTGTAAAAACAATCTTGGATCTGCAGTGTGGTGTCTACAGGTACTACATGCAATAGCAAGCGCAATGGTCAACGCAGTTGTCAATATACAGGTGTGAGACAACCTTGGACTGCAATACAGTGTCAGGATGCTGCATGCAATATCAGACGCAATGGTCAATATAATTGTCAATATGCAAATGTAAAAAGCAGTCTCGGGATTACAATACAATACAATGCATGCAAGAGCAGGAGCAATGGTCGATACAATTGTCAATATGCAAGTGTAGAATCAGTCATGGGATTACAATGCAGTGCAATGCAAGCAATATCAAGTGCAATGGTCAATGCAATTGTCAATATGCAAATGTAAAAGCAATTTTGGGATTACGATACAGTGTTAGGGTACTACATACGATATCAGGTGTGGTGATCAGCATAGGTGTTAATAGGCAGGTGTAGGTAATCTTAAGGCTACAAAGCAGTGGTAGAATATTATATGCATCAGTATAGTTGTCAGTAAGCAGTTGTAGGCGCAGGCTTAGGGCTGTGAGCCAGTCAGGATACTACGTGCAGAATCGAGTGCAATGAACAGGATTAGGGCTTAGAGGCAATGAAAAGGAACTGGGTGCAGACTCTTCTAAAGTGGCTGCTGTGAGAGCAGGCTAGACAACTGGGCAGGAGTCGGTTCAGTGTTAGGTAGCAAGAGGGAGAATGCTGCATGCTAATGTCGCATGAGGAGGTGAGACGGGAGGTTGCATCATTCGTTTTTAGGCGGAGTGGGGATGGTGCAGATAGTGCACTGATAGTGTATGTGTGGGCACAACGTATTTTCAAAATTCGTGCTAAATCGAATCAGCATGGCATTATTGTTAAACATCACAGTTAAGCATGTTGAATATAGGTGGCTCAGTGGTTGACAAAGTTAATGTATGCCATGGCATTTTGGCGGTGTCCGAGCCTTTAGTGATGGTGGTGGCGTGTCGGTATGGCCATATGGCGGTTCTGGACACCTGTTGGTGGCCAAGCAAAGGGGTGACACAGGTGAGATCGGTGAACACAGTACCTTGAGTATCTACGATGACAGAGCAGCGAGATGGGCTTTCAGGCAGGAGGCGGATGATGGTCTTGGCAGGCGCGTGAGGGGTGCGCTGGAGAGGGCAATGAGAGGGGCACACGAGACGAGCAGACTAAGCGACCTGGAGCAGCTCGCAGCACGGCAGGCTCAGTCAGCTCAGTCAGGACTGCCTTATTTCCTTGCCTTGGTTCTGGGCAGGCGTTCGCCAGCCGGCGATTTCAATTGGTAGTTGTAGCTGCTGGTAGCCAATCCAGATGCAGGCTGCAGATGAAGGGGAAATGCTCAGAGGTGGGTCCTCACAGCGGGGCGGCCATCTTGGGACGGATGGGGCCCATGTTGGATGTAATGGCAATTTTCAGGAGTTTTTCGTTCCGGGTTTTAAAATCGCATTTAGCAGGAAGCTAGATGCTGAATAGTAGTTGGATATCTGGCTTTATCGTAAGCATGGGTATTTGCGGTTATAGCAAGGTTTCCCCCCTTCCTTTTCTTTCTGTGCTGTAACCGGAACGCTAGGTAGTCCTGCCATATTGTTTTCGTTTCCTGCGAGCGGGCTTCTCTTTTGTAGGCCTCTGTGATGTTTACAATGTCCGAAGCCATTAGACGCAAGCGAGTGAGCTGGTTGTTCACCTCTATCGAGTGTTTGTAAGTTTGAGTTGGAGGGCGTGCTGATGACCATGCGATAGTTACCAGGTTATGGTCACTATGGTTCTAACTACCGCATAGTCTTCTATTTAATATAGCATACTTTCGGACATGAAGACGTAATCGAGGATAGCTTTCGATTCTCCTCTCTCCAAGGTGGGTATCATCTCCCCCCACACTCTCGATGATGCAACAATATGTAGGTTTCTTGATTTCATTAAAGACATCCATTTGGCTCCTCTTACTTTAGCTTGTGTCTGAACTTTCTTCACCTCATTGTTTCCCGTGGTAAGGTTGCAAATGGAATTTAGATCTCCACATATAATTATGTGTGTTTGTGGGTCTTCCACTGAGATATTATCAACCACTCTTTCTAGTTTTTTGCAAAACTCTGTGCTTGATGTTCTCTGCGGATTCCAGTATACTGTTACAATTGCAATCTTCTCTGTTTCTGATCGACTAGTTCCCTTCTGTTTTTTGCTCCAGGTTGTTAAGACCGCAAGAATACTATATGATTCCATTATTTCCTTTGTGATTTTGATTCCAGATCCCATTTGAACGGCTATTAGTAGCCCTGCAGACGGACAGCCAAAGATTCCTTTTGTGGCCGCTGAAAATGCTATATTAAAGCCGTCCAATGCAGGTTTTGCCATTAGCCATGTTTCCTGGAGACAAAGTATATCAAAAGCTGCAAGGTCTTGGTTGTCTGGATTTGTTAAATGATGGTGTCCTCTTGTATTCCATGAGGCCATTGTCAAGGTGTTCTTTATCTTCGCTTGATAAGGTTCAGAAGGAGGAGGTTGCTTCCCGGCTCTCCTCCTGATGGTTGCTATTTATCAGATTTCGACTTTAGGGCCACTTTAAACCATTTCCATGGGCCTTTTGGTTTTCTTGGGTCTTTCATTTCTGATCCAAAATCTCCTCTTTCTTGAGTATTTTCATACTTCTTTTCTTCATTTTTATTGCCGTGTTTCGCTGGTCTCTGATGGTGCTCCTTTACTTCTGAGCCAGATTTGTCGTTATAATGTTTCTCGCTCTTCCAGACCGGAGCCTCCTGTCTTACACTCGTGGCGTAGCTCTCTCTTCTTCTACTTGGCTCCCGTCTGTCCTCTCGGTTATTATATATCCTATATCTGAGGCTTCCCTCTTTGTTTTCCAATCTTCCTTCACGCTTTTTCGGCTTTTCGGGTACCTGAGGTTTTGACATATATTGGCGTCTGCAATCCTCGCTCTCCTTGTTTCTCCCACTTCTTGTACAATGTTTTTTCTCTTGCCTGATTTCTGTCAATGTGAAGCCTATCTTTTTTAGTTCTTTATATGGCTCATGTGTAAAGCTCTTTAAAGCCTTGCCTTTAATGTGGAGGTATATTTTTGCTTTCTGATCACGATGATACAGTTCTATCAGGAGGAAGTCGTCTGTGTTCAGGTATTTCAGGGAGTTGATTTTCTTCACCGTTTTTAAAACTGTTTTCCTATTTAGGATGATGTACTCGCTTTTACATGATGATTGTTCTAATTTGAACAGTCTGACTTCATCCGGTTCTGTTTCTCGTCTAGTGGGTCTCTCTCACATTGGCGTCCTTCTTGTTTTTTCCTCCCCGCATCTTTGTGTTCTTTGTTTTTTCGGGGTTGCTGCCGTCTATTTTCATTCCTTTCTCATTTTTCTTCAGTGTTTTCCAGGCGGATCTGCTCCATTTGGTTTTCTCCTTGCCTTTCGGAGCATATTTGCCCCCTCATTTTGGGCGTTTTGTGTTCACTGGGGGTTGCTGCCTCTTTCAGATCTCTCTTTGGGTGTTCTTCTTGGGGTATATGCTCATAGTCTTTTTCTTTTACTGTCTCTATTTCTGTCTCTGCCTCAGGATAGTCTGATAAGTCCATTAATACGCTTGTCGTTAGAAACTCCTCCACCGTTCTTGGGGATTTTTCTATATGAGTGGCCTCTTTTTGCGTTTTTATTGTATTTTGAGTGTCTCGAATTGGGCTCTTGGTTAGATCAATGTTAATCTTTTCTTTATGCCCTCTGATGGTGGGGTTTTATTCTTCGACGTTTCTATTTGTGTTGCCAGCTGTAGGGCTATTTTTTCTTTTTGATCGATCCTAGGTATTGTTGGTTTTTGGGCGGGTCTCGGGTTTTGCCTTTACGTGGGGGGATCTTCTGGATATATGGATTGTTTATGCTTGTCGAAAATCTGTTCCATTTCATCCTTCTCCTTCATTGGCCATGTTTGGGTTACTCTTTCCGTAGTCTTTTTTTTTAGCTTATTTCTCTGCGTAACCTCCTTGAGTTCTGCCTCCATGTGTGCCCATTTCATCTCCCACATTGCTGTTTGTTTTTCATTTTTGGCTTCTACCGCTGTTAAGTAACCTTCATTAACTCCAATTTTGATAGTAGTTTCCCTAGGATGGTTATATTATCTTTTGTTGCTTCGTTTATTGTTTCATACAATTTACCAAACGGGGCAAGAGTGATCGTAATTGCTGCCATAATTGTTGTCATATCTTGTTTTCTGTTTGGTGATTTTTTCTGTGTGTCCATCGAAATTTCACTGTATCTTCTGTTCTTCCCCGGTGTTTGTTTTTGCAGGTTAAACTGTGGAGGGATATCCGGACACAAGGGTGTCTGGGGGGGGGGGGGTTGAGGTTAGTCAATACACCCCGTGGATCCCAGTATTGCTCGTTAATGGCAGTGTTTTTTGTGCAGTTAGAAATGAGCGATTTTCGCTCCTGTTCGGGTGGTGGCGGTGAATTTCTGTCCACAGCTGCTCACTCATTTTTCCCGGTGCCACATGTGTTTGAGGGTACGCCCTCACCCGCTCCTCCTGTAACTTTTCCTGCCCCTGGGTTTCTGTAATTGACTTCTTTTCTATGGGGTCTACTATTTCCTGTTGTGATAGGCTCACATCTTGCTGTAGTTCTAACTCGGCGGAGGAGTTTTTCACTGGCTGAGCGACCTCTTTTAAACGTTGAGGTGTCATATCTTGCGCCGTCTTGTCTGAGTGCTGGCTATCCTTCCCGTCACTTAGAGGGGGCCTAGCATTTTCTTCTCCTGGTTGAATTTTAGGCTCAGATGTTTTGGGGTCCTGCGTTGGATTTAAAGTTCTATCGGATCCTTTTTCAATTTCAATGTTGGTGTTACCTTTTGAGTTTTAGTTTTCCTTGCTTTGTTTACTGGTAGGATCCCTTCTACCACTTCCAACAGTTCTGCATCACATAATTGTAGATCTGAATCAAGTTTCTGTTTGTGCTGTTGTTTCTTGAAGAGGTTCATCAGAGCATTTGAGATTAAAGGGTTTGGTAAGATGTCTGTTTGATTTTCCCCCTTCTTTTTTGCCACTTTTTAACTTATTTTTTTGTCTTTTACTGCAAAGCTTATGTCCGTGCCTCTACTACTGGCCGGCACATTTCGATTTGGTTTCGTTTTTTTTTGTTGCTTTTTGCACCTTTCCCTTTTGTTTTTTACTGCAAGTTGTTTTAATTGCCTTTACACAGGACGTCTTTTTGGTAGCTGGCAATGTGTTCCCCTCAAGATCCGTCACACTCCTTTCCTCCGTAGTCGCTAGTTCAGATACACAAATTTCAATTGATGGAGCATTGTGTTAAGTCGATGATTGCAGGTGTACCTTTATCCTTTGTTGTGTTGTTTGTTGCTTCATAGAATTTTTGCGCCTCTGTTTGAATCTGGGGATGTATTTGAGCTGTTATCAGCATTGACACTTTCCCCTCTCTTTCTGTTTCACCGTCGTGCGGTGGATGCAGCTCAGGCTCTTTTATCTGAGCCCCTCCTTCTCGGGGGCTTCACTGTCCACTGCACACATACTACACAGGTTTGTTAGTTGCTCATCCGCCGTCTCTGGAAATGCTAACTTCAATATGTTCTTATTTATGGCCAGGCTTGCCTCATACGGCTCACATGTATTGGCTGGGCGGGCCGGAGAAAGGGCCAGCCCAGATTTCCCTCCGGCCGTCTTGGATGGAACACCTCTCGCCAAAGCGGGCCTCCGACCTCTGTCCCCGCCATACACTGCCGGTCCCGCCTGGCCTGCCACCAATGTAGTTTTGCCCAAAGCTGCTGTCTTTATCGTTTCCTGCTCAGCACTAATAGCAGCCTTTGGCATTTTCTATGTTTGGACGTTCCGGGGGGGCATACGGAAGAAAGTCAAAGAGGGAATTTGTATGAGTGACACATGTCGGAGTGGATTTGGCCGCGGCGGTATTGTTCTTACCTCGTTTTAATAGAGGTGCTTTTCTGTCCGACGGATGTTTCAATTTACTTGTAAGACATCTCAGCTCCAGCTCATCCGCATCCAGCGTCTCCAAGATTTCTGCTTCTGCCGCTGCCGCTGTTTTGTGGCTCCTCTCTGGGGAGTTAGTGTCCGTGCCACTGACCCTCTGCACCTTCTGCATGACTGCAGACTGCTCGACTCTGCTGACTCCGCTGGTGCTCCGCTGTCCGCTCCGCAGACACTGTAGTGTTTTTAAAGTGGGTCTGCCCACAGTGAAGGAAACGAAAAGCAGACTCTGCAGACTGCTCGACTCTGCTGACTCTGCTGGTGCTCTGCTTATTAAGTACACCCATAGTGCTACATAGTGCTACAACAGCACTTTGGAATATTGAAAAATGTAAATGTACCAACAAGAATGCACATGCCTCTAAATATACCCTGCAAAAATAAGAAACTGTAAACAGTTAGAATACGCCAACTGGTATCTAACTGCAACCATAATACTTCAATATTACTTGCAGCATTCAAACTGCCAAACTCAACCTTCAGCAACCACAATTCTATGAACATACCCTAAACAACTTCCAAACTATCAACAGTTAGAATACGCCAATAGGTATCTAACTCCCCCCACAATTCTGCAATATCACAGTTCAATGCCACAAAACTTGCAAAACATCAGCAACAACCAAACACATAAATAAATACTGCTAAAAAGAGGAAAAAGATAAACAGTTAGAATATGCCATCTGGTATCTAACTGCAACCATACTTCCACCATTTCCAAAAGAAAAATCATACACCATTTCAATTCCTCCTACTGCAACAGTGCACCTTAAACATTGCTGTAACTAGTGCATACATTACTAAAACGGACTGTGCAACATAACAACAAATGAATGTAGAATGTTTTTTTTTAAATCCTGCATGGATTTCTTTGTCCCACAGACCCAATAATTATGCGAAGAAACACAGGAACTGCGCACATTTCACAGTACACTTGTTTAAAGTATAGTACTAATGAAGTACTAATTATGAGGGTCCACAAAGCATAGAAATGTCTACACTGCAATGAACTACATAAAAGTACCTACCCTGACATGTTATGTTTTCTTTTACCACATAGAATGAAACAACGATTACTCCTACATTTCCACATACCATGCACAAAAACTGCATAGGCTCTCAAGAATACAAACAGTAAGTATTACATTATTGGTGCCATACTTCTTTATAATATCCAAATTGCAATCTGTTCACACATTTGTGCAAACCACATACCAGTATCACAATGTTGAATGCATAGGTATTTTGTACTGCTGTGCTTGCACCCACGGCCTACACTCTTGAGTGCATGCCCTACAGTCTACGATCTCCAAACATACACTCAGTGCTCTAGAAACAGCCACAACCACCACAACATAATACAGTCATGTATACAAACATCTACCCACTTACCACAAACCAGAAACAGCCACCTAACCTCTATCCACTTCAGTTCATATAGTATTTCAGTACTTTCACCCAATGGACAAAATCTTTGATGAATGGCCTCTGCACCCAAGGCTCTAATACAGTGGCGTAACAGGGGCCCCCGCAGCACCCGCGCTGCGGGGGGCCCCACCAGCACATGTCCTGGGAGGGGACCCCACTTGGAGAAAAAATAAATATTTTTTTTTTCTTTTTGAATTCCCTCTGCATATATAAAGAAATTATTTCTGTAACAGAAATTATTTCTTTATGAAGTCAGAGTGACTTCAAAAAGAAATGATGGACCTCATTACGGATTTGGCGGCAACCGTGCCATTGCTACCAGCAGGTTGCCGCCAGACCCGTAATGATTTACCGGCACCCGACTTCCGGGTAACACCGGGGGATTACAACCCCGGCGGTCTGGGAAGTCAGGCGCCGGCAAATGGTAAGTCCCCATTTCCATAAAGTCCTATCGGACTCTATGGGAATGGAGACGCTTCCGTGAAAACTATGCGGGTGGGTGCCGTTCTGCCCAGCAGGTCCGACCTGCCAGGCAGGATGGCAACCGCCCGCAGAGCTGTAATATGCCGGCCCGGAAACAACAGTGCCGGTGAGCTTACCAGCACCGTTGTTTACCGTCCAGCATAGTTGTAATGAGGCCCAATTTCTTTTTTAAGTGTTAGGGCTCCCCTCAACCCCATGATGTGTGCGTGTGTGAGTGTATGTTGAAAGGGTTCACACTTAAATGTATAGGTGGCTGCCTGTGCAAGTGTATGGTGAAAGGGTGCACACTTTAATATATGGGTGGCTGCCTGGGTGTGCCTGTATGGTGAAAGGGTGCACACTTAAATGTATAGGTGGCTGCCTGTGTGAGTGTATGGTGAAAGGGTGCACACTTAAATGTATGGGTGGGTGCCTGGGTGTGTGTGCCTGTATGGTGAAAGGGTGCACACGTAATTTTATGGGTGGCTGTCTGGGTGTGCCTGTATGGTGAAAGGGTGCACACTTAAATGTATGGATGGCTGCCTGGGTGTGCCAGTATGGTGAAAGAATGCACACTTAAATGTATGGATGGCTGGGTGTGCGTGTGTGTATATGGTGAATGGTGTGTGTGCTTGCGTTCAGGGGCGCAACAAAACCTACATTTCGGGGGCTAACCCTTCAAATGTTGGGAGGGGTGCCAACTTCATGGGCGGTGGGGGAGGGGCAAACTTATTTGTTTGGGTCATCCAATTTCTTTATGCATTTTTATGAGACTATTCTAGTGCAGCTTCAATGTTACAAGCACTTAACTCTCTCCTTTAAGGTTTAAAACACCCATTTATGGACTGCTATGAGAATAAGTGGTCTCCTGTTCCCTCTCTACCCTTCCAATCACTCCCCTGGCATGCAAGTATTAAACCCACATCATGATTTCAATTGCCTAAAACATTTGGCATTTGAATGCAGGTACTAACAGTGAATTGCTTTATGTTAGTAATTGGTGGGTTCTTGTTAACAGAGAAACCCAGGTGCCGTTTAACATCTGTGTCCTTTTCTGTCTGGCAACTGCTCTGAAGGTCAGCCAGGTCTGGTCAACATAGCCCAACATTTTTCGGGGGCTGGGGAGGGGGGAGTGCTGAATCCCAGTCAACTCAATGGTGTTGCACCAATACTTGTGTTTAATGCCTGGATTACTTATTGGTAATCTTCATTACTCCTAGCCCTATTCTTCCTCGTCCCAATGTGTATGAAACAGTACTTGTGTATAAGGCACTCTGCCTCATACACAAGTACTGGGGTGAGGTAGAGGTACATGGAAGTAATGCTTGATTTAGCTAGCTGTAATCTTCATTACTCCTAGTCCCACTCTTCCTCATCCCAGTACTTACCTATGAGGCAAGGAGCCTCAATCGTAAGCTCTGGGGCAAAGAAGAGGGACATGGAGGTAACCCTGGGCCAAGGAGCTGATTTTGGAGGTTGGGGTGGGAGGGAGAGGGGATGTGTGGGGGGGGCAGGATTATACGACAAATTATAATGGCTGTCCATGTCCAGGCTAAGCAGGCATGATATGTGGTATTAGTGGCTAGAGAGGCATTTTGGTGCAGCCAAAAGTCATTCCTGAGTCATTCCTCAGTTTGGTATGTCTTTTTTTAATGGGGCATTTATGATATAAAGCAGTCCTGCTAAGTAAATTACCTGGCTAGACTGCCATTTGGGTGCTGCCAGTCAGCCGTTTCTTACTGCAGCATTGTATATTTTTCTGGGCATCTGTGATTAAATGATATGATATAAGTCATTTATAACAACCCTGCACACAAGTGTTTCTAGGCAAGACAAGACAAGGGATGGAAGATAGAGGGAGGACAAGACAAACGATCTTACTAGGCCTTGTGTCATTCAGATCGTGCAAGTGCGATAACGAGAAGCGCAAGGGGAAAGGGATGGGGAAGTGCAAGGGAGAGGGGAGGGGAAAAACAGGGCAGCAATGCTCTGAGTAAGTGCTGTCAGGGCAGCACAGCTCTGTGTAGTGCAAGGAGAACAAGGGACTGTAGGGTACAGTTACAGCCCCTAAGTGCATGGTAGGACCAGAGGCAGTGCAAGGGTGACTGATCAAGAAAGAGTCTTGACTCAGTGAGTCTCTGAGGGTAGCCAAGCAACCAGTCGGTACAGCAGACAGGTAGGTCAGGTACGCCAGCAGGGGAGGGAGAGAGAGAAAGCAAAGGAGAAGAGGAAAGTTTTGAGCTGCTTCCAGAACTTCAGGTGGTCTGCTAAAGCTTGAGAGGGGCAGGGAGGCTATTACAGAGGGAGGCACCTGTAGAGGAGAGAGATCTACCCCCCACTCTCTTCCTGGAGAAGCGTCTAACCCTTAGAGAGTTGTAGGTAGCTGACCGAAGGGCTTGAGAAGGAAGATATTTTGGAAGAGAGTGTTGGATGTAGTGCGGGCCCTGGGGCCAGAAAGCCTTGTGGACAATCCAAAGGGTCTTGAACTTGATACTTGCAGCAACTGGGAGCCAGTGGAGAGATTTCAGGGCTGGAGAGATACGATCCCTCTGCTTGAGGCCAAGGATAAGTCTTGCAGTCCTTTTCTGGATTAGTTGCAGGGGCTGGATAGTAGAGAAAGGCAGATTGAGAAAGAAGCTGTTGCAGTAGTCCAGCCTAGAGAGAACCAGGGCTCTGCAGACAGTGAGATTCTGGGGGAAAGTGAGAAAGGGAAGAGTCCCTTTGAGGAGGAGCAGCTGGTAGTGAGACTTCTTGGCAACGTCTGAGATGTGAGGAGAGAAAGAGAGTGAAGTCAAAGATGACACCAGTGTTGTTTGCCTCACAGGAAGGCGAAGGAAGAGGGCCCAAGGCGGGCGGCCAGATTGAGAGAGGGAAATCAGGGGCAGGAGTCCAAATGAGAAGGATCTCCATCTTACTGACATTAAGGCAGAGATAGTTGGAGGCACACCAATCCTGAATCGCGGATAGACAGTCGGAAATGAGCGAGAGATGAGAGGAGTCTGAGGGGAGCCTGAAGGAAAGCGGAGTTTCCTCCGCATAACACTGAAAGTTAGAGGAGAATGTAGAGATCAGGTGGGTCAAAGGGGCCACATAGAGGTTGAAAAACCAGAGTGAGAGGATGGAGCAGGGAGAAAGGGACCAAGTTGGACCTGGGAGGGGCAGTCCAAGAGGAACGAGGTCAGCCACTCAAGGGCCTGATCCGTGATGCCCAGGTTCTCATGGAGTCGATTAATCAGGATTGATCAGGATGGCATGGTTGACCACGTCAAAAGCACAAGAAAGATCAAGGAGGATGAGGACAGAAGGAATGCTGGAATCAAGGTTAGAGAGCAGAACTTCACAGGTGTTCAGGACAGCAGTTTCCATGTCTCTGGCACTGAAGCCAGACTGATGGTCATGGAGACAACCAACAGATTCCGTGTGGAGAGTAAGCTGGGAGATAGCCAGCTTTTTCAACAGTTTGTCCAGGAAAGGGGTGATGGAGATTGGGCGGATAGTTTGCCGTGCAGGCAGGATCGGCAGAAAGCTTCTTGAGGAGTGGGTGCATAAGGGAGTGCTTAACGGGAGAGGGGAAGAGTGATTACAGAAATCGGTCAAGGCTGGAGCGAGAGTGTCAATATGGTTCATGATGGTTCTGGTGTAGCACGAGAGCACCTGTTTGGATGACACTGTCATAGATCGGACTTGTCTAGAAACCTCGTCAGGTGTTGTCAGAGAGAAAGAGGAGAAAGGAGGAAGAGAGGTAGAGATGGCCAAAGGGGGGCTGAGAGAGGAAGAGGGAGAGGAAGGGGAGATGGAGGACAGGATGTCCTGAGTTTTAGCATAGAAGTGAGATGATAGAGCCATACAGAGGGCCTGGGAGGGAACAGGAGATGTAAAGACCTCAACAGGATTGACCAGTTCTTTTCAGATTTTGAAGAGTTTGGCCATGTTGTTAGAGGCCACAGAGACACAGGCTTGAATGTGTGATCTATTCTTGATGAGTGTTATTGCTTTGACTGCCATTTTGGTGCAACCAGTCTAGATATGTCTAAATATGGCCTGGCAAGCTTTAATATATTGTTATTACATGTCGACAATGGTCTACCTTGTGCAGCCAGTTGGACATGTTTTCATTCTGGCATGGCATTTTTAATAGCAAAGCTTTAATGTTCCTGTGCTATGTTGGTGACTTGCATCTATTGAATTGGTGTTACCCTACAAAACAATTGCAAACGCTCTTGCCTTTTAGCCAATTTTTCTGAGACAGTGGCCCTCATTACGACCTTGGCGGAGAACCATGGTGCTATTAGCACCATGGTCCATGCCGCTAAGGGTGCAATTCCGCCATGGTGGTTGGCGGACTTACCGCCCCATTCCGACCTTGGCGGGGCGGTAAGTCCCCAATCCCCATTTACCCTTCCCCATTCCCATTTTTGCCCCATAGGGCATAATGGGAGTGGGGAAGGCGTTAATTACGCCACCGTAAATTACGGTGGCGTAATTAACTCCATGGTCCCTTAGCGCCTTGGATTTTAACACCTGCTAAAAGCAGGTGTTAAATCCGCCATGGCGCTAAGGGAACTCGTACTCAGGCGGTAAGGGTCGGCGATGTTTACGCCGGCGTAAACCCCTTACCGCCTGGGTCGTAATGAGGGCCAGTGTGCTGTATGTTATATTAAAACACATATGTATATCTTTCTCCTAGTGCAGTGTGCGGCATATCCGTTCAGCAGCACGTTTTTGCGTATTGCGCAAATGTGATAATCTAGGCTGGCCCAGAGTGTGACGCGACCCTTGATTTGTTGCTGAGTTGGGGGGCGCCCTCAGCATGGCTCGCAGGGGGGCCCCCACATCTTGTGTTACGCCACTGCTCTAATAACTACCCACAATCAATACATCATAATACAGTAACCTACCGAATAATCTGCACAGTGACCACAACCCAAACAAAGAATGCATCCATATCTCATACATAACTGTACTGTGTTCTGTAAGATTTGCCTCCTCACATGCCAGTGACATCGTTTAGCACATGACTTGATCTTTTTTCTTATGTAGGCCATTTGACTGGAACAGGTAGAAGACACAATGGACTGGACCAATGGTGTGGGACTCGGGCAAGCATATTTTAAAGTCTGCTGGACTCTTTAAAGTTTTACACTTCTGCTTTACTCTTTTAATATCTAATGGAAACACTATTTGAAAACCATGCCCCACTTATAATCTTTTTTAAAGTTGTAAAGTAATTCCTTTGATTTGGTGGAGGGGGGCCCCAAATATGTCCATGCCCAGGGACCCAAAAGTGCTTAACATGGCCCTGCCACCCACGTATGCTCAGCCGTCTGACACACACAGTCTGTCACACAGTGCCAAACATGCACCATTGATTCGGAAGACCCTGTACACAACAATATTACATAGGGGTCGTAATTCTGCAGTTGATTTTTTATCATCCATTCATTGCACTGTGTGTAAGGTAGGGTCATCTCTCCATGTACCTAATATTAAGTTCTATGTAACTACACTACTTACATTGTGAAATGCACGATAAAATCCTAACAGTGCCCTGCCTCAATGCTTTTTTTTCTCGAGCATTCTCTCCGGAAATCGAAACCTAGTGTGTCTCCCTTTCAACAGGACAAATGCTTATTGTAATGTAGCCTTGACCGCTATGCATGAATTGCTCAAAATAGAAAAAAATGAAAAGATAACTTTAACTATATTCAGAGCAGACATTTTCCGCCAAGGTAGTCTGAAACTGTGTAATACATTGTACAGAGCGATTTCCCATTGAAACAATCTAACCACGGAATTTGCAGAAATGATGTAAGTTGAAGTTTACATAACATTTTTATTGAGATCAAAAATTAGTAGGATAGAGTGCTGTATGCATAATTATTAATAGACGGTGATGTAAACGTTGTCCGTGTGCACTGTGCTCGGTTTTCTAACAGTAATCTTGCACGCTTCATTACAATGACATCTCTCCTAGGTTCAAGCTGAATGATTGCTATGATTGTTCTTCGTTTTCTTCATGTCGTCCTCCATCCCATTCGGAGCTATACCTTATTCACAGCGCTCAAATTGTACGCAACTCATGGTCTCAAACAGTACAGCTTGTTTTCAATTGTGTGGTAAAGATTGGCTGTGTTGTGCTTTTAATTAGGTTTCTGAACACTTATGAGTTATACACTAACTTGTTATATTAAAATATAGAATGACTACTTAAATGTATTTTCATTCTTCTTCGTTCACAGATACTTTCTACCGTACTGTCCGTGTCACAGTTTTTGAAGTGCCAACAGACGGATTCTGGAACCAACATTACATGATTACCATAAGTGGTGTATTCTCCCTCACTGTTATCTGGGACGATTGATATGGCCCTATATGTCCATTTGCGTTTACGGCAAAAAGGTGCAAAATATTAGCATTCATGATGTAAGAAGCCACAGAAACAAGAACTTTATTACAGCCTCCGGCCATGCACCCAAGAGTCTAGACCCTGGCCACAACTACCTCAACATAACACAGCCATGCATGCAAACATCTGCCCATTTACCACAACCCACAAACATAACACAGCCACCTGCGGCTCTACCCACTTCAGTTCACATAATACTAAAGTGCTACCAACCAAAGCATAAACTCTTCAATACATGGCCTCTGCACCCAAGACTCTATTAACTGCCTTATTTCCTGCAACTATACATCATAATACAGTAAACTACCTAAGAATCTGGCCAGTGGCCACAACCCAAACACATAAACCATCCACCTAAAGCCCTGTCCACTTCTGTACACATAGTATTCCAACATTTCACCCAGTGGACACACTCCTGCACTGTTGACTCCATCACCTTCAGCCATTCACCCAACACTATAGTACGTGTTCAAAATCCCCACAAGATAACACCCAAGCACCCAACAATCTGTACACTGGTTGCAAACCACACACATAAGCCAACAACCTGAAACCTACTTGCAACGAGTGGGCAGACTCTTGGGTGCATGGCCTCTGCCGTGCACCGAAGAGTCTAGCAGTTTACCATACACAACACAGCATAATACACCCTATATAAACATCCTCATATCATCTGCAATCCACTCCCCTTTGCTAATTAAGCCTGCCTGCTCACCTCAGGACCTATGCTACCCTAATGAAGGCTGCCTGCAGTCACCACAGAAGCTACTCGCCTGAGGAGCACCCGTGAACTGCTGTAGTATCCGTAAACACCGCGCACATACCACTGTCTTCGTCCACCTAAGCAAATACATCATATGACCAATTTTTCACTCCTCGACCCTTTCCTTTCCAGCCCCTCTTCCCACCACCAGATGCCTCAATGCATGTTCTTGAATCCCTTTCGCTGACGCACTATCCTCGGATACAACAAGGCATGCACCGAAGAGTCTAGTGGCTTACCACACACAACACAGCATAAAACACCCTATATAAACATTCTCATATCATCTGCAATCCACTCCCCTTCACTAATTAAGCCTGCCTGCAGTCACCACAGAACCTGCTCACCTCAGGACCTATCCTACCCTAATGAAGGCTGCATGCAGTCACCACAGAAGCTACTTGCCTGAGGAGCACCCGTGAACTGCTGTAGTATCCGCGAACACCGTGCACAACTGTCTTCTTCCACCTAAACAAATACATCATATGACCCATTTTTCACTCCTCAACCCTTTCCAGCCCCTCTTCCCACCACCAGATGCCTCAATGCATGTTCTTGAATCCCTTTCGCTGACGCACTATCCTCGGATACAACATGGCATGCACCGAAGAGTCTAGTGGCGTACCACACACAACACAGCATAATACACCCTATATAAACATCCTCATATCATCTGCAATCCACTCCCCTTTACTAATTAAGCCTGCCTGCAGTCACCACAGAACCTGCTCACCTCAGGACCTATGCTCCCCTAATGAAGGCTGCATGCAGTCACCACAGAAGCTACTCGCCTGAGGAGCACCCGTGAACTGCTGTAGTATCCGCGGACACCGCACACATACCACTGTCTTCTTCCACCTAAACAAATACATCATATGAACCATTTTTCACTCCCTGACCCTTTCCAGCCCCTCTTCCCACCAGCAGATGCCTCAATGCATGTTCTTGAACCCCTTTCGCTGACGCACTATCCTCGGACACAACATGGCGGGCGTTTCAAAAAATTATGACGCACATCATGCATCCCTCCAGCCAAACAGCGGGTGCATCGTATGCCCGCGCACATCATGCCATCCTCCAGGCCAATCGGAGTTCTGGCCGCAGAACAAACAGGGAAATGGGACCGCGGAGCGGAGCCAGATATCACAAATTTTTTGGGATCTACATTTTACCTGTTTTTGAAAAAACCTGCTGGACGGATTTTCAACAAATTTCAGAAAGCATGCTTTCGGGACCAAGCCGCCTCTCCTGCCGCAAATTTGGAGAACGTGTGCACAAAGGTTTTCTCCATGCAGTCTATGGAAAAAAGAAATAATGTGGGGCCCACCCTATAACTTTGCCCCTCCCTACACGAAACCTCACCAAATTTACCAAAACAATTCAGAGCGGGCCATATACTTTTTTTTGCAAAGTTTGGTGAGGATTCGTCCAGTTATAAGCTGCCCAAAAAGTGGTCTTCCTATGGGTTTAGCAACTTAACCATAACTACACAGCTGCTACTGCGGGACGTGTAATATATATATATATCCAGATACCGTGAAGTCCAGAGAAAAGATGCACAGCGTAAAGAGCCAATTTACGGCAATCCGTCCAACCAAATGCAGGTGTCTGCCATCGCAAGCAGACTGCCAAAAGAAGAGCAGCTGGCGGCACTCATAAGAAAAGATTCTTGTAAGTTCCTCCAGCTGCTCTTCTTGCTGCCTCATTTCAGCAGGTGCCTCCAGGCGTGGTTTCAGCATGATACTAACATCCAGAAAATTCTGTCCCAAGCTGCCGCACTCACATCTTCATTCATGGGGGGAACCACACACATGCCTGGGCACGCGTTCTCCGTTAAAGTGCAAATGAAGATTTATTAGAGTTATATAAAGTGTTATCAAATGCAAAAGATGGACTTAGAAAAGAGCTAATTCCCACAGAGGAACATATAATGCCACACTTTCTGTCCCTGTGCAGGGACTTTGTCAGGCTAATACAAACATTTCTGTAACGGCTCTAGACATTTAAAACAAAATCTCTTCCTAGGACCGTAGCTCATATCATGTGAAAAGGGCCTACATGAGTACATACAAGTGTACATGTATGTATATTATCATGGGTACATTCCCAATAAAGCATGATATTTCTGTATGATTTTTTGATGTCAAATATCTAGATCCATGTAACTATGCTGTATCTTGACAGTTTAGGAACTCAGAGTTCTAACCGTTTTCATATATTGTTCAAAAACAGCAAAAATGCAGGTGCTATTTACAATTTGTGTCACAAAATGATCTCACCAAATGATTTGTGGCACGCCATAGGCAAATATCACCACAAGAATGGAAATCTGAAAAGTGTACTCATTAATAATGACATTCTTCACAATTCATTACGACCCTGGCGGTAAGGGGTTTACGCCAGCGTTAGCTGCGCCGACCCCTTATCGCCAATTACGAGGTCCCTTAGCGCCATGGAGCTTTTAACACCCGGGTGTTAAAATCCATGGCGCTAAGGGACCATGGAGTTAATTACGCCACCGTAATTTACGGTGGCGTAATTAACGCCTTCCCCACTCCCATTATGCCCTATGGGGCAAAAATGGGAATGGGGAAGGGTAAATGGGGATTGGGGACTTACCGCCCCGCCAAGGTCGGAATGGGGCGGTAAGTCCGCCAACCACCATGGCGTAAACGTAGTTTACGCCATGGTGGTAAAGTGACGGCCCAGGCGGTAACTTACCGCCTGGGTCGTAATGAGGCCCGTCTTGCTCATAGTGGGCTACAGTATATACTGTTGACTAATTTTAACCTGCCCCATTTATAACAATCAGCATGAAAAAGAAAAACAGATAGAAAATAACAATAAACAACTTAATAACATAAAGAAACAACCACATTAAATACATTTCAACTCCACCCATAAGTTATAATACAACAAATCATTAACATTACTACAATGGGGGTCATCCCGACTTTGGAGGTAGCCATGGTGCTATTAGCACCTTGGCTGCCTCCCAACCTGGGCCTGGGGTCTCTGAATGGGGACTTACCGGGTCATTCCAACCTTGGAGGACCCGGTAAGTCCCCATTCAGAAAACCATTCCCCATTCAGGATCTAATAACGGGCCCACAAATTGCGGGCCCGTTATTAGCTCCGTGGTCCCTTAACAGGTCCCGCTAAGACAGGCTGGTAAAACCAGCCGGTCCTGGTGGTACCCGCTAAGGGACCTCATAATAGGGCGTTAGGGGGTTAACGGCACCGGCATCCTTACCGGTGCCGTTAACCCCCCACCGCCAGGGTTGGAATGACCCCCAATGTATCCTTTTTTAAGTTATTTTCTTAAAACCGATACAGGGTTAAAGCGGAAGTGCAGGACATAGGAGCTATGTCATGTTCAGAGTGAATTACTAATCAGAAAGTAGAAGCCCATGACCCATACTAAACTACAGTTGTTGTGTTGTAGACCTATTTTGACACGTGTGACACACAACACAAGCTACATAAATGGAGGATTAAAGAAGATTCTGCTTGCTCAAGAAGCAGTGTTTGTGGTGTAGAAATGACACTTATTTGTCACGGATGCAGCTTTCAACATGCATTTGAAAGCAAATATCAATTATCATTAACATCACGAAATATTGATATTGCTGCTAACAAGGTCTCTAAATACTGACCTAGAAAAATATTTATTTTCAGAGCTATTACGAGACACATTTTTGCCGTTGGGGTACCGGGGGGGGGGTGTCGAGGTGAGGTACACTCAAGGAAATTTCATTCAAAGGAAAGAAGACTTACAGGTTCTCTGCTATAATAAAGAAATAAAATATAAATGCTGCACAAACACTCATACATGTGTTGGAAGGGGCCCCTTTGTGGAAATGCCTCCTCAGTTTCCATACACCCCTACACCACTCAAGGTAGATCTTATCAGGATCGAATACAATAGCCATGTTTGACTGGAGAGTGAGCCAGCAGTTGAAGCACAATACCAAAACTGTTCGAGACATGACAAAAAGTTATAAACAACTCCAAAGTAACACTTCAAATAAACGAAACAATAAGGTCCGTTACATGACATCCAGGAGAACAAAGGGCTACAGTGACCCTCATTCCGAGTTTGGAGGTAATCATGGTGCTATTTGCGCCATGGCTATCTCCAATATCAGTACCGAGTCCGCCCTGGTTCAATGGGGACTTACCGGTCTATTCCGACCTTTGCGGGACCGGTAAGTCACCATTGAAAAAGCCATTCCCCATTCCCATTTCAGCCCCCATAGGGCTCAATGGGAAGGGGGACGGCGCTAATAACGGTACCGCACATTGCGGTACCGTTATTAGCTCTGAAGTCCCTTAACGGGCCCCGTCCATAACGCCTTAAGGAAGGGACCCACTAAGGAACCTCGGAATAGGGCGCAAAGAGATTACCGGCACCAATGCCCTTAACGGTGCCCGGTATCCCTTTGCGCCCAACTCGGAATGAGGGCCAGTGACTACAAGTGGTGGTGAAGGAACTGCTGTCTCTCTTAATGCAATTCATTGTCAAAGAAGCTGCAAAGCTCATGCACAAGGTGTTTCCCCTGGTCGTCATCCCAAAAGCAGGTATGCCTATGCATCTGCCAAATACCACCATTGGGAGGGAACATCAGCCTGGACCCTGAAGCCATGCTCATCTGTCTATTTTATTTATTGTATTTTTGCATTTTTAAAGGCTTACACAGCCAGCAGCGCTGTTACAGGAATAGTTTGCTTTTTAGTTGGTAATTGTCTTTTTTTTATTTTCTTATTTGCGTATTTATAACGCTTATATACCCAGAAGTTTCTAAGCGCAGACCCGGGGATCGAACCTGTGTTGCTTCGTGTCATTTTGAGCTATCCTCCCAGGACAAAGCCACAGAATATTTACATATCTACCAGTATAAGGTGTACATAACTTCAGACCCGGGGATCGAACCTGTGTTGCCTCGTGTCATTTTGAGCTATCCTCCCAGGACAAAGCCACAGAATATTTACATATCTACCAGTATAAGGTGTACATAACTTCAGACCCGGGGATCGAACCTGTGTTGCCTCGTGTCATTTTGAGCTATCCTCCCAGGACAAAGCCACAGAATATTTACATATCTACCAGTATAAGGTGTACATAACTTTTGTGATTCACTTGGGGCAGTTTTGCAACAATAGATAAAGTTTCAGAATGTCCCTCCTCCCATTCCAAAACGTTCTTAACTACAGGGAGACATCCAAGGAGTCCATGACAAGACCCAAGACAGAGTCTGCCACGCCCTAAAGAACACCAATATCAAGTGAAATGCAAAACATTTTTAAACTAAAAAATACAATTTCAAATTTCATGGACACATCTTCTCATTAAAGACCCAATCTTGGCACAGTCAGTGCCCTTGCCTGTTTAGCTTCCCCACAGGTGTGAGGTAGGACAGATAACACCTTTTAATGGCGCCACCCTTTGCATGCTACATGCAAGACAATCGCCCTCATATTATATATGGCAGGGTGGTAAATCAGGGTGTAAAAGAAAAGCGTAAGGCTTTTATTCATTGATGTACCTGTCTGCCCCATTTACCAGCTCTGACAAGGCAAAGGAGTGGCAGTAGCAGAGATAACACTTCCATATTGCACCTGCTCAAGGCTAGGGAGTTTCCACATACATCCGTTAATTAATGTTGCCTGCAAAGCTTCATTTGATGATGCTTTTTATTTGTTCACAAGACGGAGAAGAAAATTATTATTTTATTTTCCCTACCACCTTGTGGACCTTTACAATTGCATGCAAGTGACCCAACAGCACGTAGGTGCTAACGTTGGTAGCCCATGATTGCAATTAAAAAGTCATATATAATGACACTGAATATGACAATGATAACACACCTGAGAGAACTAACAAAATACTGGGTCCCATTTCAGTGGGCGGCAAAATACTACACATCGTTTACAGAAGTCAAGAGAACTCTCTTTAGTGCTTGACGTAACCTTAACTTTGACACACATGTAGAGAGTCAAATCATAGTGGACTTTAGTCCCATAAGGCCCAATACAGCTAGAGCAGTCTTTAGACATCAAAATATAGGATATAACACACAAAACGCAGTGGTGTTTTATGTACACATTTCCCTGACAGGAAAACAAAAGGCCTACTCCAAAAGTTAAACAAAAAGGCTTAGCAGTTGTGTGTACATGCAACCACTTTCCTTACTTCCCCCATGGCAAGCCATTCACCCTCTTCCTGGATCCCAGGTGCTACTCACCACCTGTGGGAGTACCAAGGCAAAAAGGCCCGCTCTCATTGAACGGTGGTGGATCAGGCGCAGGACTATCGTTACTGACAGTCCAAAAGAAGGAGAAGGAACCCTGTCCAGCTGACCACATCATGTCACCCTATTCAACAACCGGTTCTGCAATCGGAAGAAGACTCAGAGGGGTGTGGGAGAAGCTATCACATTTTCACATCATTAACTGCGATTGCAGCAACCTCAGCACCTGATGCTACATTGGCCGCAGTGAAGATGCTAAAACAGGAAATCAAGTGGAAACATGAACTTGACATCCAGACAAGTATTGCAGGAGCAGACCCCAAGGAGTAAGACTACCTGAACACAGTAAGTGTAAAGCTAGTGGTAATACCAGAAGGAATCCTACCGGGGGAACTCAAATAGCTATCCCAAACAAACTGAGACAAAGAGATTGACTTCTTGCATGAAGGCCACAGTTGCATTGCTGCCATAAAACCCTTTATCAAGACAAGACCTCATTCCCCCACAAAGACACCATAGGAGAGCAGACTGTCAAAACATGTCCCTGGTGAGAGTGCACATCAAAGGATGACCCGTCAACTCCTCTATGCATGTCTGCGCTACCGACTCTGTGGCAAAAAGTAGCCATTGATTTCTAACCGCTAAAGTCAGCTTAAGTCAGGGAATACATTCTCATCATCATATATGAATAGTCCCTAAACAATGCGAATTATAGTCTGTGATTGCAACTCTTGATGACTTTTTCAGGGACAACCATTGCCATTATTTATGACCTTTAGAAAATTGGCTATGTTTTGCATGCCAGAAAGTAACTTCACCACGGCCTCAGGCAAATGGGATGGTAGATCACTTCAACAATCTCGAAACCAAGGGCTCTCAGTACAGCAATCCCTTTCTAGGGTCCTAGAGAATAACTTCAATACACCTCATGAAAATACATCAAGAAGCCCAGGCGAACTCATGGCAGGACGCAGGATGGGAAGAAGGGTCCTTCGGATTGGCACGGGACCACCTAAAATGATGCAATCATGCAAGAAAGGGCTGAGTAGAGAAAAGTGAAAGCACATGCAATCACATGACAGCATGTACAGGTGCACGATTTTAACGTGAGGGGTGAGGTCCTAATGAAAATAGGAAGTCTGAAAATGAGGCGGCAGTTTGGAAACCTAGACCATGATAATAACACACACAAAAGATCTCTGATGACAGCTAGGTTAGAAGGAGCAAAGATCACCAGAAATGCGTCCCACTTTAAGGAGTTTCTGAAAGAAGATAAGAAACTGCGATGTAGACTTCAGACGCCAAGTACAACACAAGGAAACAAAGCAGGAATAACAGTGCTACAGAGGAGGAGTAACAGGCCAGCAACACCCTGAGGGTCTAGAATGAAGCAGGCGCCCCTCTGAAGTCAGACAGAGAGGCATAATACCGACAGTGTGGTTAAGTGAAGAAATGTAAAGCTAAAAAGGGAGAAGATGCTGAGCTGCCTAACATCCCTTTAAATGCCCCAGATGGGCCAGCCCTCCGACTCAGGGGGTGAAACCAAGGGAAATAAAAGCGTAAGTTAGGATAACTCATTCAAGAGTTGCGTTATCTCTGAAGAGGGTCCGAACACGGTCATAGTGTGTAATGTTTTCATTTACCGTTGTGTTAGTCTAAATCCCACACTTTTTGTATTGTTTATGTCAATATTGTATGAGCAATTAAGCTATAATGCTGCGTTTAGAGGGTTTTATTGCTGGTAATGGCCTACAACTCCCACTAATTTGAATGTTGCCACCCAGTATGGCCCTCTCAACGTGACATTATAGCTATTGGCACCCAAGGTTACTAACGGTCAGCATTTTGTGTAAAATATAGGGTCACCATGGAATACAGCTACAAGGACTGAAATGGAAATGATGGTTGGGGGCTCTGTGTGGTGCCCTCCTCCCACCTCTATGAAATGTCAGGGTGAATAAGATAAGGTGCAGGGGTCCAAAGCCCATCATTGCAGCAGAAGTAGCGGTCAGGGGGGGTCGGCAGGTGGCTGAGGGAAGCTGGACACAAGGGAGTGAGGGCGGGTCTTTGAACCCGGCTTTGGTTGATAAATAACACTCAGGTTCTGTATGAGCAACGTGATTGGCTGCTGCACCTGCCTACAGTGAATTGTGTTGAACAGTGTTTTAAAGTGAAAAGTTGCTTCCCTTACCAGGCAAATATTTGAACTGCAGAAACGTGGTGCAGTCCATTTCTCTGAATGTTTTTTGTAGCCCCATGCTAGTGCTGCGGCCTTTAGGAAACCAAGTCACTCTCTTGATCGTAACAGGCAGCAGCAACGTCATTGCTTCAAAGGAACTGTCTGGAATGATCGCCCTGTTGAAGACTCCCGATCCTGAGCAAGTGGCAGGCACTATCTGAATTAGGAACAGAGTAGGAAGGTGATTTTGTTCTGGATGAACATTAAAAAAGTATCCCAATGTGGCTTTTTTAAACAGAACAAAGTTTCAAAATGATGGTGCTACCAACAAAGGCTTCCCCAGCTGTTTGTGGTTCTCTTCCCTCTGAACTAATAGTTCCACTTACATAAAAGGCTGAAGAACTCTGACCTTGACAAGCTAACTGAGCAGGAAGAAGCAATCATGTGTACAGGGTTGTCACCTACCCTACAAATTATGATAAAATATATCTGAGGGCCGGGAAAAATAGCTGTATGTCTTCTGCGACATATTCTGTGGCGCGGTGAGGATTTGAATAGGACAGCAATTTATTTCGCACTAAAATGTTTTATGGTTATCATAAAGAATAACGTCTTGGGAGGCTGGAAGGTGATGCTTTTATGGACTCGTGCCTCTTTTTGCATTATCTTCCAAGCTCAGAACTGATCGTTTTTTTAACGCCCTCCTTCTCTCCATGAATGGCAGCTCTCCCGATTCAACTTGATAAAAGACAAAGAAAAATGTGTTTTGCTCAAATGGCAGAGTGACAGATTGTTTTACGACGGAGCATTTTTATCGTGAATGGAAGGATTCGTAAATGAATACGTTGCCTGGCCCTTCTTATTAAAGCCTTCAGGTGGGTAGGTCTGCCCAGTTAATATACAACACCACACACGGGGAATTTCGAATACCCATATGCCTGGGATAGGAACATAGTAACATAGTAGTCTGACAATGAATTGCTAAAGGACAGCTCTGGTCAAAAGTGTTCTCAGCAGCCCTTTAAAAAAAACTCACATTTTCCACAGGAGATCTGATCTTGGCTGCTAAAGGCATATCAATCCAACGTATTCAAACAATTATTTCAGTATAAAGATGAAAATGGTTCAATTAGTGAAATGTTACTTAAAATCTAATTTCTCTGCGTGATGCAGGGCCGATTTTGGCACAATAACATTAACACATCACCCACAAAATATAGCAAAATCAGTTTGTATAACACTTCAGGACAGAATCATTCTAAGTGTTGAAATAATTAAGCCTTACGACTAAGGGAGGGGTCATGATCAAAGGATAGTGACCCTCTCCAAAGCCATTGCCCTAGGTGAAGGAGAGGGCTATAGGTTTGGGAAGAACACTATCAGAAGTGATCAATACTTCTCCCCATCTCTAGAAGGATATTAGCATATGACGCTGTGCGACTGAAAAGAAAAGTAAATGATTTTAGACAGAAGCTTGTCAGAATGTTTTGAATAAGGTCTTTACCAGAGATTATAGACTGCATTCCGAGCATTAGGATTGGATGAGAGGAGGTCTAATGGAATCCATGTGCTAACGTTGCATTAATGGAGGCGCAAGGGGGCTTTGCTGGCAGGTAATGGCCCATTAGCAACTCGGGTAAAGGGCTAATGACTATTAAGGACTGCAAAGACCATTAATACCATTAGCAGACCGGGCAAGAGCCCAGGGTGCTAATTTTTTTTAAAGGAAAAATAGCTTTGTGCGGTCCTTGTAAACAAATTCCTTTAAAACAATTATAAATGTAAATAAAGCTGGAGATCTGGGAAATAGGAAAGAAGCTCATGGTAGCAAGGGAGGTGCATAGGATTCAGGGGGGCAGGATTATTCCGGAGTAAAGTGCTGCAGTGGGAACTGTGGGACATTTGCCTTAAAAAAGATGGTGGTCTGCTGGAGAGGTGCTAAAACCAAAAAAGTGATTGGTGGAAGGTTCGAATAAATCTGAACCACTGGCATTGCTGTGGGAAACCTTGCACACCACTGTTTTTTAGCAAATCAGCCAGATACTCCCACCAATGGGAACAGCCCTGCCCCGAACTGCTAGGCCAGGCCCCTCTGCACAGAAACACAAGCAACCCCAGACAGGTTTCGGCCTTGTTGGGCCTCCAGAGTGAGGTGCAGCTTGATTCCCTATGGCAGCAAGGGACCCACGTCTGGGCATACCCTCTCTCACATAGAGAGACAAACTAAAACGAAAAAAAGTGATGGGTTGAAGGTTTCCAATTAATCTGAACCACTGGCATTGCTCTGGGAAACCTTCCGCACCACTGTTTTTTAGCCCATCAGTGCCATTGCAAAAGGGGTCCTGCCATATGCAAATCAGTCAGGTACTGCCACCAATGGGAACAGCCTTGGCCAAACTGCTAGGCCAGGTCCCCTCTACGGAAACACAAGCAACCCCAGACATGTTTCCGCCTTGTTAGGCCTCCCCAGTGAGGTGCAGCTAGAATGGAATGCACAGTTTCATTGTCTAATAAAGGTTACATTTCTTGCTTCCTGATTGACTGGCATCTCTTTCACAAAAATTCCTATCTGCTTTGCACCACCTTCTCACTCACTACCCCCACTATACTTTCTTCAAATGCCTGTGGTTAACTCCTAGATAACATTGGATCACCTTGTGAAGATTTCTAAAACGTTTGGTCCCACCGGCAAGTTTCTTCATTCCATCAACCCCATGATGGATCCTCAATGGAACCGTGATTAGGGCCTGTAACTGCAATGTCTTTGTATTTTCCTGAAGTCACGGTGATCATGATAAGAGGGTTCGTAGCTCAGATAACAGTTTGATGGTTGCATTAATAAATAATACGAAGTGAATAAATACATGGCTTTTTTAATGCAGGAGTGTAATTCCATAAGTATATAAATGAGCGACAAAAGCCATGCAAAGCATGCCTGCAATGTGAAATATGATCAAACTCACCTATAGAAACATTCCAAAATATGCGGCCATCGTTTTAGAGTACATTTCTCAGCCACTGAAAACATGTTTTACCAAATTTTGAATGAACTCAACTGCATATGCTAAATCTCTGAGCCAAAAGAGTACGAATAACCATACCTCTGCAGGTTGTCCTTATCGTTCTGCTAATCTGAGCTGAGAGCCTTCTGCTTAGTGGCACTTGGCCATCCTCCTCTATACTCTCCCCAGCGCCTTTGGCTTCTTCTGCATGGTAAGCTAGGAATGTATGATGTCTGGGTCTCATATATACCTTTCTCGTGTGAGTGCCGAGGTATGCTGTCCACAAACATTGAATGTTAACATGCCTTATTTATCGCGCGAGTTAGGGTTTCTGTGTGAACGTTACCTGATGTTTAAAGAAGCAACATTCAACCAGGCAATCTGGCCCAGTTGAACCTTGCACTTTTTTTCATTCGTGTTATCAAAGATGAAGAGACCTGTTAACTTGTGTGCTAATGTCAGCGACAAAAACACTGAAAATAGAATACAGGAAACTTCGCTGCCTGACTTGTGTTGTCACTGTGCGCCTTGGTGAAGTTAATGCAAACCGGACAGCTTCTGAAATGCTGTTTGAAAAACATGTCTAATGAGACGCAGTATTATTTGACAGAAAAGGTATACGCGCACGAATCGGCTTCATTACAGAAATCCTGTTTTAAAACGTGCATGCCTGCATCACTGAAATCCTATTTTATAACATGCATGCACATTCTAAAAGGTTTGCATATTCTAAAAGGTTTGAGAATATTGGTCTTTAAAATATTGAGTTGCGTTATGACATCATACTGATGACTTTACTGGTTCTCACGAACACGTCCTACATTTCAATATCGCCAGAAACCCATCAAAATCATGTATGTGAAAACTAGAAAGGAAAAGGTTTCAGATAAGCAACTATCTCTCCTGGTATATGGATTGCAACAGAGGAGGCAAGCACCTTCAGGTCATTGATGACCAACCATTCTTCAAGATCAGTAATCGTTTCTCCACAAGTAGACATTGTGGGCCTGATTCATGGAATTATTTGTGCAGAAAATCAGGGACTGGCGCGCAAAATTGCACGCAAGTCCCTGTTCGTCGATTCATGGAGCACAATGCGCAGGGCTCACCCGGGTCTTGCGAGGAATCCGCGCCGGTCCAACACATCACTGCAACACCACAAACACCTTGCGTGAGACTCCAAGCAAAGGGCCGGCTGGGTCTGCGCAGCTACATTAAAAGGGGGCAGAACACGTGGAATGTGGAAGAACAAGCAAAATGTGGGCACTACGAGGGACCTTCTACAGTCAAACAATCGCATCGCCCATACGAGCGTAAAACAACCGTATTCATGCAATTGAACAGGGATCTATGGCATGCCAAAAAGCAAGCGCAAATCCTGAAACACCTACGCCACACGATAGCAGGCGTAAACGTCAATGCATACACAAAAAGAAATGCATAAAAAGCATGCGTGATGAACAAACACACGTATACAGCTACAATGAATGTACCATTTGTTGCAGCAGTGATCGGAGGACAACGTAGGAGGAGGAGGATGGCAGGGCCCAGATCTTCCACCCACGGCCCACTCTCCTTGGGATGCCTGATGAACAGGTGTATGCCAGGTATAGGTTCCCCCTCATATCATCTTAAACCCAGTCACAGAGTGGGAATCTGACCTCACATCACCCACCCTGTGCTCCCAAGCACTGAGCCCCTTGCAAAAGATGCTCACTGTACTGAATTTATTGGCCACTGGCTCGTTCCAGCGGACCACCGCCAAAGTTGGGGGCATTTCACAGCCCACTCGGTCACGCTGCCTACACCAGGTGTTGGCAATAATAACTGCATGTCCGTTTGTCCACCGGCATATATATTACATGGACGGGGTAGCCAAACTTTGCAAAATAAGTATATGGCCCACTCTGAATATTTCTGCAAAATTTGGTGTAAATCCGTCCAGTAATTTTTTTTAAAAAAATGATCAAAATGTAAGGCAAAAAAATGAGTGATATCGCCGCTCGCTTCGCGGACGGACTTCCCGGTTCACTCTGCGGACAGTGCCCTGATTGGCCGGGCGGCTTGCGTGATGTCTGCGAACATCCGACGTGTTCGCTGATTGGACGGCATGGGGCGTGGAGCGCGTCAGATTTTTTGTGGCACCCGCCATCTTGCTTTCACCGACGACTGCGGACAGCGCGGTGAAACTTGGATTAAAAATTGTATTTAGTGGAGTGTGTTGGTGTGCAAGAGTGTTTGGGGAGGGTGGGGGAGTATGAGATAGGTTCAATGTTCTGTTTTTTTTATGTGCTAGATGCTTTTGTTGTGTTCGATTTTTCTGCGGACAACACGGCTGTTCTGAAATGTTCGTAAATAAACAGAATGGATTCGGTGTCAAGTTGAAAGTGTTCTAAGAAGACTCGTGGGGTCCTGGAATGTTTGCAGGGGGTGTCCTGAAGACGTTGTCTGTATTGTTCGTAGTCAAGCTGAAAGTGTTCTAAGAACACTTGCGGTGTCCTGAAATGTTCGTACATAAAGAAAATGGGTGTGTTCTGAGGACGTTGTCCGTATTGTTTGCTGGCAAGTTGAATATGTTCTAAGAACACTTGCGGTGTCCTGAAATGTTTGAAAATAAACAAAATGCGGTGTTCTGAGGACGTTCTCCGTATTGTGTGCCTGCTTAGCTGTATCCAATGAGGGAATGGCACAGAGAGTGAAGTGGAAATGGTAGAAGGGCTGTCTAAGAGTTACGCGGTCCGCGGACAGGGCGTGCTTACATCTGGGGTTTTCCAGCAAATTCAGCATGGAAAGAAGACTGTAGGGATCAGCCAATCAGATGTTGAGGTTGTGGATTTGTGTTCAAAGAGACTGTGTGTAGTGAAGATGGCAGAAGTGGAGAAAGTGAGGGTGTTGGTGCTTGGAGATATGTGTGTGCATGGTTTACAACAGTATGCTCAATGCAGGCATGTTGCAAAGAATTTTGATGTTAAAGGAGTGGAGGTGGTGTGGGGTCTGTGCCTGATTGCAATGTACAGGGAATTGTACAAGTTTGTGAAGATATGGGCAGGATGAACAGTCCCCATGTGGTAGTTTTGCACTATGGTGCTTTCCATCTGGGCTATGTCAGTGCCCCTCCTTTGTTGGCAGATTTGGAACACTTGGTTCAAGCAGTAATGAACATCTTTCCAAATGCCAAAGTAATTTTTTCTGGATTAGTACCTAGGGCAATATGGGACAATAGTTCAGTTTTTTGTCCTCAGCAAAACAATGCTAGGTGTGTAATCAACCGAGGCATGTGTGCCTTCATGCTTAGAGCTGGTATGTTCTTCTGTAATAATGAGAATATTGATTCTAGTAATGCTGTTTATTTTAAAGAAGATGGCATTTCCTTATATTTTATGGGAAATGCCATTCTGTTTTGGAATGTAAGGGTTGCTTTGAAGAAGGTTATGTGAAGATTTTAGGAGTAAAGTAAGAAAAATAAAAAAATAAAAATACAAAATAACAGGTGTCTGTCAAGCATCTGCAACCCCCCCCCCCCAAAAAACAGCTCTTTTCAGAGCCAACCTCAAAGGGGAAATGGGGCACACTATTTAAATTTACATTCACCACGCTCAGATTTTCGATATGTCCGCGGACATGGCGGTAGTCCGCGGACATCGAAATCACTAGCTAGGGGTTCAGTATGTTCTATGTTATATGTATATAAAGTAAGGGATATTATGGTTAAGTTGTGCTACTAAAAACATGAAATTCAGTAAAAAAACTTTGTTAAAGGGACGTTATGGTTAAGGTGCACTAATAAAAACCTATCAGTGATGTCATCAATTACATTTGTGATGTCATCTTTGATGTCCTGGGTGTTAGTGTTAGCAGTGCACAGTGGTGGCGCGAGTTATGGTTGCTTATCTTACCAAAACTGCTGAATTTCAGGGGGTTTTCGGTTTTACTTTGAATCATAACGTCCCTTTAACAAAGTTTTTTACTGAATTTGATAGGTTTTTAGTAGCGCAACTTAACCATAACGTCCCTTTTAACAAAGTTTTTTCATTTAATATATATATATATACCCAAAAAACCTACAGAAAGGCAGGCAGTGGTCCAGGATTTTTATGGGGTGGCGTACTTCCCAAAAGTGCTTGGTGCCATTGATTGCACCCATGTTGCTCTACGCCCACCTCAAGCAACAGAGCATATATTCTGCAACCGAAAACACTGGCACTCCATCAACGTTCAGGTTGTGTGTGATGCCAAGGGCATCATTACGTCTGACTATGCCAACTATCCTCCCACCTACACCGGGCCCTGGTAGCTGGGAAGCATGGGAACACATGGCTCATTGGTGTGTATGAATGGTCATGCACATGCATGCATCTTGCACACCTACAAATATAAACTGTCAAGAAATGACAAACATTCTCACCCCTACAGGGGACAGTGCCTGCCCTCTGAGCACATACATGGTGATGCCAATATGCAAGCCCAACACACCTGCCCAGGTAAGATACAACACTGCCTATATTGCAACTCGGGCCAAAGTGGAGCGCACATTCAGAGTGCTCAAGTCACATTTCCTGTATCCCTTGACCAGTCTGGTGGTGTGTTGCTATATGCACCACCACTAGTCTGCAGGAATATTGTGGCAGCATTTGTCCTGCACAATGTTGTAACACAGCGTGGCATCCCAGTGGACATGGTGGTGGCACCCCATCCACACCCACAGGGCCACTGCTTGTATATGGCTGGGCAAAGGACACGTGGAGAGGCTTCATATACCAAGCTTGTGGCAACGGATTCACCTAAAACCCGCCCCTGTAGAGTGCACACGAGGCCGCTACATCCCAGGTGCAACTCAATGAGAACAATGGGCCAATCCACTGTGGCCACAAAACCACTCTGAGAAAGTGTCCTTGGAAGAGCTCAATTGTGTGCATCCCTTAGAACTAAAACACATTTCATCTTATGTTTCCAAAAGAAACACATTGAAGAGGGAGTACCCCACTACCACTATGCCAACCATTCAATTCAGTCACCCCTGTTTCACCAAAACCGCCCCATATGTAATGTAAAGGGATAATAATACAGTGCACCATACCCACTGTAGTGGTCCCCTTCTGCTGTGGTGGATATGGGTAAATAACATACCAGTCTAATGTGTAAGCATTGGTAAATTCTGAAACATGTCTGAGGTGCAAGCCATACATGGCCTCAGCCATTCACATGTACACAAACTGCAACAAGCACAAGTGGTAATATATGCACACATGTCCCAGATTCTGCATGATGTGCACAAACATGTCCCTATTGTGGGGTGTAGAAAAGAAGTGCAGTATTGACCCACAAGTTCTTGAACATCTCATAATGATCAATATAAATCAACATCTTACCTGTCCCCCTTGCAAGCAGTTGACAGTCAAATTTCATTCCATGAAATAGCCATCATTCCCTGAAGGAAGGATCTGCAGCCAAAGAACAAATTGAAACATAGTGCAGCAAACACATACATGCACCCAAAAAATGAAGACCCACGGGCACTCCTCAGTGACATACAACAGATGCAAACAACAACTCACAAGAAAACCATCTTGGCCTTCTTGGCACATGGTGTTGGTGTTCACCCTGTGTGGCTGGGACCACTCTGGGCCCCACATGCTGGACTACTAGTGGCCTTGGACACGGTATCACCCACTGGGGCTGGGCCAGCTGCTTTAGCTGCATGTCCCTTAACCTTCGTGGCTGCGCCAGCTGCTTTAGCTGCACGTCCCTTACCCTTCGTTGCTGGGCCAGCTGCTTCCGCTACACGTCCCTGGACCTTTGGGCCTAGGACAGCAGTTTCCACTGCACGTCCCTGACCGTAGCCACCTCTGCCACATTTCCTTCTGGGGTCCTTTCCACTCATGTTACAGGTGTAAGTGAACAATGGAAGGCCCATCAAGCTATTGTCCTGGGCAATTACAGTGAGGGGGCAGTGTACATGATGGAAAACCTACTTCTGTGGTCCAGTAAGGCTCAAAAGTACCCCAGGTGATTAAAATACAAGATGCGTAATGCACACACACCAAAAAAAAGGGAAATTGCATACGTGAGACCTCCTGGATAGTTTCCGTAAAAAGAAAAACCGCTACGCGATACGCAGTGTAACCCAGCAACACAAAAAAAGCCTATGCAAACCCCGGTAAGCTACAGTTAAGGTAAGAATAGAGCTACGCGATACACCGGGGTACCCAGAATAGGAAAACTGCGTACTCGACTCACTGTTAGCCTCGTAAAATAGAAAAGTAGAAGTGCGAGACAAGGGCCTTTACTCTGCTGCCGAGAACTGCGGCTGCATGATGCACACCATGGTACCTCCTGGCCAAACTGCTGCTTGCCTTACCTCTTCTGGTCCTGCATGTCCCATTCACCAGTATAGTGCTGCTGCATGCTTGGGTCTGAGTGTCTGCCTGCAACCTGCACTGTCATCTTGTTCCAGCTCCCACACTGCAATCCTGTGTTGGTCCTGCAACCAACCACCTCCACTGTACTTCCAGGGACTTCCACCTCTGCAAAGACCACAGTTTCTCCACTCATCCAGGGCCCAAGAAGCCCATACCTGCCTCCGGGGTGCCATGTCTGCCCCATCGGCATCATCTGCTGAATGGGCAGCACCCCCACATCGAAACAGAGGGCACCCAACTTCACCAACATCGAAGTTGGGATCCTGGTGGATCGGGTCCTGGACGCTTATGATACCCTCTACAACCCAGGGACACAGCAGGGCTGCGACACAAGGCTGAGGATCTGGGAAGAGATCACGACTGCCATCAAAGCGAAGGGAGTTGCAGTCCGCACTAGGGACCGGGTGAGGAAATGTTGGGACGATCACAAGACCCCCAGCCATATCAAGGTGTTGGCAGGCCTCGAGACAGAACCCACCGTTTGGATGATGCTGGTGGCCCAGGCGGGATTATGCCCTGTGGCGTATATGTGGCTTGTATGTTTGCAGGTGCCACATCCTGTTTGTGCCTTGTGTGTGTTGTCTGTTGCAGCTCATTGGCGTCTCATTACAATGATATGCCATGCCAATGGCAGACATTTGTTGTGTATGACATTGTATGGTAGCAGTTGTTAGGCAGAATTACATGCAGTACCCTTTGGGAACACTACACACAATTAAGACTACGGGTGTAAGCACAATCTCACCTTTGGTATAAGTCTGTACTACACAGTTTTGTGGTAGCAGTGCTGAGCAGTCACGCTTATCTCAAGAGGGATGTGAGCAGTACAAGGTGTTACACAAAGGACTTGCAATCACAGTGGTTCAAACAAACACTCAAGGATTCTTGGTAAAACAATATGAATTTATTTACACAGTTAGTTAGAAAACATTCCACTAGTAAAAAGCAATTCACTATCACACTAGAATACACTCCAGTACCAAACCAACAAGTTTATGAACAAGTTAGGCTCCCCTGAAGTGGGAGCAAAATGGCACTTCAGTAACTTTCAAAAGGGGTAGAAAGACAAAGGTTATAATAATCAATCACAATTACTTTCTTAGGCAGGGAAAATAGTTTCAGTTCACTACAAGAGGCAGTTCAATTCAATAGGCCTGGGCCAAAGTCAATGGATCAGTGTCTTGGATAGGATAGCACAGTTCTGGTAGCAAACGGTTAAGTTCAATGTTCTTAGAAGTAGTTTGCACAAAAAAGAGTTATAAGTCGGTTTAGGAGCGAACAAGACTCCAAAGTTGGGAAAGTTTCACAAACTTTCAACACGGCACAGAGGATTTCTCTACCGCATTTGCACAGTACCTTTTTAATGAAGAAAAGCTGTAACTGAGGCAGTTGTTCTTGGCAGTTCATGCAGATCTCGCTGTTCCTGAGCCTCAGTCGTGGGGACAAGAGGGAGAACGTCGGGAGGTTCCTGCACTGCATGGGGACGGATCCACAAGCTTGGCAAAACGTCAATTTAAGGTCTGAGTGCCTTAAAGTCCACAATCTGGTATCCTTCTCACCGGCTATCCGGTTTTCAACAGCACTCGAAAGAAAATTCAACCAGTATGGAGATGGTTTCCAGGTGGCTTGCGAGCTGGTTGTTCCCACCAGCTCAAGGGAAGAAGTCGTCCTTGAAGGGCTTCTCTGTCGAGGGAGTTTCAGGCAATTCAGACCTACAGCAGTGCTTCACCAGGTAAACCAACGGTCCAGGAGTTGCAGCAGTCGTCTTTCTTCAACTCGTCTTCGGTTCTTTCGTTCCAGTGGTCGAATTTGCCTTCCAAGTCCCAGAGACCTGCTTTTAAACAGTTTTCTCCCATTCATTCAATGCCTCGCTGTCACTCACCCAGCAGGGTGGCTCTCCTTGCCGGACAGTCAGCCAGCCAATCACGCCAGAGTGCATTCAGGTCTCCTAGGAGACTAAACACAGGGAGTTTCGGGCACCTCCCTCACATCCTGTCCACCCCAGACACTCAGGCGCCAGAGGGGGGCTTCAGTACAGAAGCCCACCAAAGGCAAATGAACAAAGAGACCAAACCTGTTTTGGCGCACAGAGACAAACATTAGAAGGACCTTTCCAAAAAGAAATGGTGAAAAAAGTCGATCAGAACCTGTTTTTACAAAGGGGGCTCAGACACCATCTTGAAAAACATTTCAGCTATCGGAGCATTTAAACGGGTCGCGCTCGGGAAAATCATGGTACTACCACTACCACCAGCCATTTTGAGAGAAAGGGTAGCTTTTTGAGGGCTATATGAGTTTTCTAGGCATAATGAACACTGGGTACTCCCTCCAGCACTCTGCTGTAAGGCAGTGTCTGCTGGGTCTAGCAATTTAAAAAGACTAGCAAAGTCAATTTAACTTTACATTCACTGGGAGACAGTAGTCAGTCCCAGAGAAGGTATTTAATCCTTGGGAAGTCTAAAAGACATCCCTGTGCCACTGACACACAAGAAAAATATGATGCCTTTGAAGTTGTCTAAAACGCCATATCCAAAGAACACAAAAGTAAAACACACATCAAAATACATGAAAGAGTGGGAAAAAAGTCCTAGAAATCCAGCAAAGTTGCTGGGGGTCTCAAAAAAGGTAAGGGGAATTTGCACATTTATGGGAATTCTCCCTAACAGCAGTTGCTTGTTGATTGGTGTATGGTGTATGGTGCAGCAATGGCTTACTGTTGGTGACATGCAGGGTGGGTGCGTGGTGTAGTTGCTTGGATATGGCAGATGTGGACTGGATGGGTTCTGGCCATGTGAGTTACATGCACAATGTCCAAGTCTATGTGTGGTTGTACTTGCACTGCATGCATGGATGCAAATGTGATAGATGTGACACAGGTGATACAATTCCTGCATGTGTGCATTGTGTGTGACTCACTTCACGTATCTGACATGATCACTGACTTGCCATATTTATTTGTAATATGCCATACATCCATTGGCAACCATGACTGATGTCAATATTTTGTCTCCTATGTTTGTACAGTTGCTGCAGCTCATGGCGAGGGCGGAGACGTCGTTGTTGAGCATCATGGCAGGGACAAGACCGCCAGGCCTAAGCGCACTCCCCAGACAGGCCAACTTGAGTCCACCTCATCTGAGGGTGAGTCGGCTGGGGGTTTGCATGGTCCATCAGGCGCAGCTTCTGGGGGTACGTACAGGAGGTTGGCGTGGAAGGGCACTCCTCAGTGACTGTGGGCCAAGGTGCAGGGACGGAGTGGCCATCTGGGAGGAAGGCTCTCTGGAGTCATCAAGGGAGATGGATGTGGTGATGGGAGGAGGAGGAAGATGAAGGTCAGCGCACAGGGTTGGGTGGAGACATCCAGGAAGGGATTCAGGCTGAACCCCTGGGACATGGACAGGAGGATGTGCAGTGCACCATGGAGGGCACTGACCAACCTCCTTTCCCTGATCCATCTGATGCATCACGGATCAACCCTATGGATGCCTCCACCCAGGCTGAGCCCCCCTTTGGGTTCATGATGGTCACCCCAGAGCTTTTGCACGCCCTGCTGGCTGGGATTGCGAGGCGGGTGGCTGTGATCCATGATGATGTGAGGGTCATTCGTGAGGGACTCTCAGATCATCATGTATCAATGAGCAACTCCTTGTCCCAGCTGGCACTGCTCTCGGCTGGTCTGTGTTCACTGGCACATTCAGCTGCCCTCTCCTCCAGTAACTCCTCTTTGCCCAGTCGTCCTCTGGGGGCCTTCTTTGCATGTTACCATCACAGCCACCTCTACTCCTGTCATGCCCATTGCACCCTGTCTGGTGGTTGGAACGTCCCTGCCTGAGGTGGATGTCCAGGGGAGTACAGCGAGGTGATTGCTGTGCCTCACCAGGCTCCTACACAGGACTGGACATCAATGGGGCAACTGGCACAGTAGGACTGTGCTGGCACCGTACCCACCCATCAACCAACATCAAGATAGAGGCAGTGCATGCGCAGGGCATGCTTGAACAGGCAGCTGCATTATCGATGTGGTCAGGCCCACTCTTCTCAGGGCCAATTTCGATCGAGGAGGCAAGCTGCACACAGGTCAACGGTGACCAGGCAGGAGGAGCACGGGCGCTCAAGGGACATGGTGTGTGTCCAGGTGGAAATTATGATGATACTGGTCGCGGAGAGGGAGCCAGCTTGGGGGGCACATGTTGCCAGGGCAGAGGCAGCAGAGAGGAGGGCACATAGGTGGGTCCAGATCCTGGAAGAGGCTTGCAGGGAGGCAGGGGTGCTGGAGAGGAGGATGAGGGACAGCCGGCAAGCCATCCAGGACCAGGCAATGGCCCGCCTCCAAGAGGAAGAGGAGGAATGTGAGTCAGCCCTGGATAACCTAAGGGACGTACAATGAGCCCGCTTCATGTGTAAATAGTTCATGTGTGTCTCTATATTTTCTGTTTTGCCCTTGCACATTTCCCCTTCTAACATCTATGTTTAATTTTGTCTGCATGTTAGTAATACCATTTTCTGTTTTTGCATACACGTTTTTTGTTGTCTCTTTGTTCATGGGCAGCATGTGGTTTGCATTAATTTTGCTATGCCTTTGTCATGTGGCTGTCAGGCTGGTCGCGGGCATGGCTTTGGAGATGTGGCATGCACTCATCAGTCATGCATGGGGTGTTGCCTCATGATGCATGGATGACCACCAACACACAACACTCTCCATACTGTGTGTGCTTTTGTTTCATGCTTCTCATCAGCCACTGTTGTGCCTGGGGTGGTGTTGGAGGTGAGGGGGCCGATGGGTCTTGTCATAACTTGAGGGGGCTGGCCTGGGGCTGGTGCCTGAGGTGAGGCATCTGGGGGTAGTCTCCCTTGACCACTCTGGTGTGTGTTGCTATATGCACCACCACTAGTTTTCAGGATCATTGTTGCTGCATGTGCGCTGCATAATGTTGCTACATGGCGTGGTATCCCGGTAGACATAGTGGTGGCACCCCACCCACAGGCCCACTGCTTGCGTATGGCTGGGCAAAGGGCACGTGGAGAGGCTGCACATACCCAGTTTGTGCAAGCGTTTATCACCTAAACAACCCTGCTGTGAAGTGAACATGAGGCCGCTACATCCAAGGTGCCATTCAATGATGACAATGGGCCACTCCCCTGTGCCCACAAAACCACCCTGTGAAAGTGCCCTTGGAAGTGGTGCATTGTGTGCATCCCTTAGAACTAAAATATTTTCATTGTGTGTTGCCAAAAAAACACATTGAAGAGGGAGTACGCCACTAACACCATGCCAAACAATCCACTAAATCACCTCCGTGTCACCCAAACCATCCCATATGTCATGCAAAATGATCATTAGACTGTGTAATGGTATGTTATGTTATGTAAATGTATATTTATAAAGGGGCGATACACAAGGCTTGTGTCTCAAAGCGCTCAAGGATGGATGGAACAAGTGGAAAAAGTACACTTGTTCAAAGCCCTTGAATTTCTGAAACCATAATAGTCTTTATAGGCAGAGTAAGTGCATAATATGCAATTAACAGTGGAGGTAACAATGAATAGGTTTGACAATGATTCTACAGTTTTACCAAGTGCATGAATGTGTCACCATGAAGGGAGCGAGGACAGGGTGGAAGAGACAGACGATCTACAGGCATGGTGCTATCAGAACGAGCAAGTGCACAGATGTTTACTGGGGAGTGGTAGGTCGAGTCAGGGAACAAGTTGGGGCAGTGGTCCAAGTGCATCCAGTCAGTGGAGGCGGGGGTAAGTGCAGAGAGTTGCAACTCTCTAGGGTAATTCACCAAGTGCTGTGATGATGAGGCTAGTGCAGGTCCCGGAGGCACGTGTGCAAAAGACTGCTGGGGGTGCCATGGACCTGTGAGACCCTGAGGTTCATCAGGCTGCCAGTCATCGAGCTGAAAGGAAAAAAGGAGGGAGAGAGGGAGAGAGCAGAGGGATAGGTTAGCAGGGAAGAGGGGGAGAGAAGGAAGAGTAGAAGAGGAAACTCCTGAGATGTTCCAGGATTTAAGGAGATGAGGCACCATATGGAGGGTGGCAGGGAGGCTATTCCAGAGAGAGGCCCCTGCTGAGGATAACGATCTTCATCCAAATCTCTTCTTCGAGAACTGGCTCACTCGAAGAAGGTTGGAGGTACATGAGGAGAGGGCTCGGGATGGAGAGATTTAGGTATGAATTGTTGCAGATAGATAGGTCCCAGGCCCCACAAAGCCTTGTGGACAATGCAAAGTTTCTTAAATTCGACCCTTGCAGCCATGAATACCAGTGGAGGGATATCAGTGGCAGACATATGCAGTCCCTGGTGTTGAGGACAAGCATAAGTCTTGCGGTCATGTTCTGCATGAGTTATATAGAAGGTGCGGATTAGAAGAAAGGAGGTTCAGAAAGAGTCAGTTGTAGTAGTCCAGCCTGGAGATAACAAGGGCTGTGGAAACAGTGACCTGCTGGGGGAAGTGAGAAAAGGTACAGTACCTCTGAGGAGGTGTAGCTGATAGTTGTACTTTCTAGATGTGTGACAATGGAAGGAGAGAGTGGAGGTGAAGATGACCACAAAGATTATTATCTGTGCAGGTGGGTGTGGCTGCAGGGCCAAGGGAGTCTGCCCAGAGTGAAAGTGGGAAAGATGGAGCAGGGGTCCCAATGCAAATGATCTTACTCCTGCTGACGTTAAGGAGAGGTTGTTTGCAGTACACCATGACTGAATCGTGGATAGACAGTCAGATATGAGTGACAAAGAGGCAGCGGCTGAGGGTAGACTGAAAGAAATTTCTGTGTCATCCACAAAACACTGGAATTCAGAGGTGAAAGTGCTAATCACAAGTGCAAAGGCAGCCATGTACACGAAAAAGAACCAGGGGGATAGCTTACATCCCTGGGTAACGCCACAGTTTAAAAGAGCCATAGAAGAAGGAACAGAGTTCCACCTGGGATGGGTGGTCAGAAAGAAAGGAAGTTTACCAGGCCTTAGCCTGATCCGTGAACCCTGTGCCCCATACCCACTGTAGCGGACCCCTCCTGCAGTGGTGGATGTGAGTAACTAACATAGTGGTCAAATGTGTAACATTCCATAAAGATCAATATAAAAGAAGATCTTACCTGTCCCCTTGCCATGCAGTTGACAGTCAAATGTCATTTCATTAAATAGCCATCATTGCCTGACGTAGGATCTGCAGACAAAGAAAAACATGAAACATAGTTCATGTACCACATACATGCAAAAAAATAATTGAAGAGCCATGGGAAACCTTCAGTGATATCAAACACATGCAAACCACAAGTCCCAATACAGCCATCAACATGTGTCCATGCACACATGTACAAATACCTGCACACTGCATGCAATTCAAACACACAATACACACACACTCACACCCAACAACATCACCCACACTGCCTGTTCCCCTCAATGACATGCATCACCATTCATTACAAAATGTCACATACACATGTGAAGACAGCACATATGCGAATAACTGATGACAACCAAAACATGGACCTCCCTTGGAAGACTACCAATGCCATAATAAGGCTGATCATCACCTGCATAGTATTGGGACAGTGCACTGCACACAGTCATGGAAGCACGTTATCAATAAACACATGTGTTGTTCATTGCTTAGGCACTCATCCAATAACCCCAAAAGTTGCCAAGTGCACACAGGGAACAGGTTGGGGACAGGTCAATGTAGACAATGATTTAATAACAGAGATCAATAATACAATCAATACTACCAAGAAAACATGACAATGACTGGGAGGGGAGACAAGCCCACAATGCCTTCTGAGTGTTCACAACGTGCAAATGTACAGCTGAGGGTGGTAAGGGAAAAGGTTCAGATTAGTGCATGGAGAACATCTTCTGGTGAAAAGTCCAGAAAACAATACACAAACGGAAGAGCTACCTCATGTGGTGATGCTGATCGTGAGCAAGTTCAGTATATACACAGTACATCAAATGATACATGTGAGGGATCAGGGCACCAAGGACACATAAGGGCCATGGACATCAGGCACGCTACTGTATCAATAGCATGGAAGAGAGTGGGAGAATGAAGTGGAGAAGAGAAAGGACTTGATGATTATTGGGAACATAATGGGTTCCTGCGCAAGACGCAAAGGGAGAGTGAGTCTATTACACAGAAGGCATCACACATAGGAAATGAACCCACCAACAGCCCTTTCAATGCCAAAGTGATTCACACACAGGGAGTAGTTGCCAGAGGAATGCAGGAGTATAGAAGTGGAGTATTTATCAGTAAGCAATGAAGACGGTACACAGACTCAGATAGCCCTGTGGATGATACACAGGGATTACAATGTAATCTGTGCTGAGTCTGTGAGCCCCTGAAGGCTTAATATTGCAGGAGAGATATGGGCCCTGGGTCTGAATGAAAAGATGAATCTTGCAGATCCAACATGGGTAAGCTGTAGGGGTTGCAGGGTGGATCAAGGAACACTTAGGAGTAGGCTGTTGCAGTAGTGTAGCCTGGAGAGTACCACAGCATGTGTAACATTGCACCTCTGTGTGAAGGTGTGGAAGGGTACAGTTACTTTGAGCATCAAGAGCTGAAAGTCGGACTTCTTGAAATCTCATGAATATGAGCCATGAAGGAAAGGGGGTAGTCAAAGATGAATCTAAGATTCCTGGCTTGGGATACAGGGGCAGGGAGTGAGTCCATGGAGGAAGGACATACGAATACCAGAAGTAGGGTGCAGGGATCCAACAGGGACACTCTAATTATTGTATGGTGTACAAGCCAAGGTCATTTGCAGTGCACCAGCCCAGGATGGCTGAGAGGCAGTGATGGGGAATGAGGGCACAAGTGTGTCAGTAGTGTAGGTTATTTCAATCCATCACTCCAACTAAATCAATGCCTAGTATGGGATGCCCAATGGAAACCCTCATTTATATATTTTTATGTCAAAGTTTGTTTAATTCTGGATGATGTACCCTTATATAACGCCCCTCTCTTTGAATTTTCCTGGTCTCACTGTACCAAGAAATAGGTTTGTTTTGCAAATTAAAAGATTTATTTGAAGAATTGAAAAATATATATATATATATCACACTTTTATGAATATGAATAATATCTGAATATTACACTTATTGATATTTCTACAATGATCAGCAATGGGTAATATTACAATATCAACAATCTCTTCAATCAATTAGGAGTAGGAATAGGAAGAATAGTGTAGCAGAGAATACTTTGTGTGGGTTCAAGGAAATGCAATGCTAGGAAAGAATGCAACACAGAAATAAACTTGATATGAATTTAACCAAAGACAATGTAGTCACTCTTCCCCCCTGTGATTACTTACTTCCCCCACTATGCAATATGAAGAGATGGAATGAGGGCACACAGGTATCAGGAATAATTAACAATTGCAGTTTCAATCCCACTTCCCCCCAGCAAGCAGAGAGAAACAGGGCTGATTTTAAACAGGTCAAAATGCTTTTAATAGTAATATGAATTGCTTGGGAAAAATGCTAAAAATGATTTTAATTTGCTAAATGAGACTCAGGACTAGTGAGAGTTGCTTTGTATTGGGTCAGGTCAACCTAGCAATGATTATAGAATGATTAGCAGATTGAAAACGAAATTCAGAAGTTAAAATCAAGAAATAGCTGTTTTACATGGGGTGAAATTGAGCCAAATTGCAAATCACAGCAATTTTTCTGCGTGCAGGAAACGCAGTTACGGAAAAACTATAAGGAATTGGAATGTCATTTTGGGTGCGTTTGAAAGCTGAGGATGTTAGCTTTAAATTTCGTTTCTAGGACGTACGGTTCAAAAGTTACAGAGGTTTTTGTGAAGGTAGATTTTTCAGAAACAGAGTTAAGATTTCAAAAATGAAAGATGTGCTTTAAAGATTTAGAACCAAGATGGACTTATACGAAGGGGCTATGAAAGTACAAGATACCCAACGGGACAACCACCAGACCAGGGCGCCTTCGGCTCTGATTGCTGTGTGCCAGGACGCTTGACTTTCTTCAGAAAATACCGCTAAAATTATCGCAGACTATATAATGAGAAGAATTCAGGATGGACACAAGATTCTATAATGCAGTTCTGGATATGTTGAAATGGATTGAATAGGATTACTTTAAACTAAGAGATGACTATGGACAGTTCTAGACTAAATACTCACTCCTATGGTTTTGGAATGGAATGGGCTCGTCAAAGATCTGGTCAAAGGTTTGGTTTCACTCACCACCGGACAGGATTCAGGGCACTTGGACTCTGCTCTCAGCAAGGCACTCTGGTCTGCGCGGCCTCTTGGACTGGATCTGACGGGTTCTGGGTTACAGCTCCGCTCTGCGGGTTTGGATCTTGGTTCTAGCATGGGGTTCTTGGCCAGAAGCAAAACAGCATAGCCAGGCTGTTGAATGGTTTAGTTAGGCCCCGTGGAAGTTTAAGGGTTAGAATCAGTTTGCAAAAGATTCTGATGCCTGTTGAAAAAACGGTTCAGCTTCTTGGGTTAGGCCTCTCTGCTTCAAAGTTCTAGAGTTTGGTTCTAGAGTCCGGTCTCTGGATCTATGTCTGGAGCCTGGATCTTCCTGCAGGGTGCTTCACCAAGAAATCAGTTGAGGAGTGGAAAGTGTGTGTCTTGTCTGTCCTCAGCAGTCCCTATTTATCCATTTCCAAAGTGGGTGGGGAGGCTGATTCTATTATGCCCAACCCTCTAAGGATCTGATAGGTCAGAGAATTTCCCCTCTCCTGATTTGAGACAGGAGCAGTGTGTCATCAGGTGTCAGAGTGATGCTGTGTTTATGGCCCAAAGGAAATCCCTCCCCTTTGCTTTTTCTTAGGAAATCTATTTTCCCCAAAAAACATATTTCCAAGATACACAAGTTGTTAATAATACATAATTACATGTCAGATTGCTTAAGGTACATTTCTGTTCAACTCCCATCTTCCTGCGAGCTATGGTTCATAAATTACAAACTTTTCATGCTTTTGGTGGGTTTCTCAATGTTAGTTATACACCCATTTTTATACATGCATGCACGTCCCCTCTGGGCACATTCCTGTAATTTTTCATGTTCCTAACATAAACACCATGGATACAATATGAATAATTTCCGGGGTTCAGTCTCAGGACATCGCACAGATTCCAATTTACAGGCCGATTCATGGAATAATTAGCGCGGCGCAAGTGGGCAAAAACGTGCGAATCGCAGTGGAATAGCGAAAATCGCAGTGCAAGTGCGAAAATCGCACGAAAAGCAGCGCACATCGATTCATGGAAGGCCGTGCGCGAGAAAACCATCGGATGTGCGAAAAAAAAGTGCGCGGCGCACGTTGGCGCACAGGCCATCTAACAGCGTGCGCCAGGTCACAGCGAAAATCACACAGGCCACAGCGAAAATCGCACATAGCGCGGCGCACGCAACAAAAGTAGGCGGAACACGGGGCGTAACACTCGGAATGGGGAACAACTTGCCAAAACGTGGGCGTCACGGGGGAAGTACAGGGTACAAGTGCGCGGAACGCCCACACGCTCGCCTACAACACGTATTCATGGAATAGAATAGGGCAAAAAAGCGCACGCTCAAACCAGCGCACAGGAACAAACACGACCGCCACAAGAAAGCAGGCGGTAGCGTCTCTGCGCCTGGAAGAAATGTGCGCCAACAAATAGCACCTATATACAGCCATGAAGAATGTCCTATACTGTGGCCCTCCAGGACAAATGACGTGCAAGGGGGTACCCACAAACACGGACACCCGCTGACAAAAAATTACGTGTGCGTGTATACCGGGGTGCGCGGGAAGTCTCACACGCGATTTCGGCAGGATACGTGTATTTCAGGGGTGCGCGGGAAGTTCCACACGCGATTGGCCCAGTGCGAGCAGGGTACGTGTATTCCATGGGTGCGCGGGAAGTTCCACACGCGATTTCAGCAGGGTACGTGTATTCCATGGGTGCGCGGGAAGTTCCACACGCGATTTCAGCAGGGTACGTGTATTTCAGGGGTGCGCGGGAAGTTCCACACGCGATTTCAGCAGGGTATGTGTATTCCAGGGGTGCGCGGGAAGTTCCACACGCGATTTTAGCAGGGTACGTGGATTTCAGGGGTGCGCGGGAAGTTCCACACGCGATTGGCCCAGTGCGAGCAGGGTACGTGTATTTCAGGGGTGCGCGGGAAGTTCCACACGCGATTTCAGCAGGGTACGTGTATTTCAGGGGTGCACGGGAAGTACCACACGCGATTTGAGCAGGGTACGTGTATTTCAGGGTTGCGCGGGAAGTTCCAAACGCGATTTCAGCAGGGTACGTGTATTTCAGGGGTGCGTGGGAAGTTCCACACGCGATTTCAGCAGGGTACGTGTATTTCATGGGTGCGCGGGAAGTTCCACATGCGATTTCAGCAGGGTACATGTATTTCAGGGGTGCGCGGGAAGTTCCACACGCGATTTCAGCAGGGTATGTGTATTTCAGGGGTTCTGGGGAGTACTACACGTGAATTGGCCGTGTGGGTCCTCCCAGGTGTACGCTCCACAACCTCCACGGCCCCTGCAGGCAGCCCACACCACGGGGGACTACCCTGCACCCCTGCTCATGTCCCGCAGGCAGCCCATCCACCATGGGCATGCCCCCCAGCCAACCCACATGTCACCTTGCACTACTGATCGACAATGCATGTCTCCCACCACCCCACCCCTCAGCCACCAGGGGCAGCCTCCACCAGGCCCCCATTCATGTCTCCCACCACCCCCACCCCCCAGCCACCAGGGGCACCCTCCACCAGGCCCCCACTCATGTCTCCCACCACCCCCACCCCCCAGCAGTGCAGGGGCACCCTCCACCAGGCCCCCACTCATGTCTCCCACCACCCCCACCCCCCAGCAGTGCAGGGGCAGCCTCCACCAGGCCCCCACTCATGTCTCCCACCACCCCCACCCCCCAGCCACCAGGGGCACCCTCCACCAGGCCCCCACTCATGTCTCCCACCACCCCCAACCCCCAGCAGTGCAGGGGCAGCACCACCAGGCCCCCACTCATGTCCCCCTGCACCCCCACCCCCCAGCATCCAGGGGCACCCTCCACCAGGCCCCCACTCATGTCTCCCACCACCCCCACCCCCCAGCAGTGCAGGGGCAGCCTCCACCAGGCCCCCACTCATGTCTCCCACCACCCCCACCCCCCAGCAGTGCAGGGGCAGCCCCCGCCAGGCCCCCACTCATGTCTCCCACCACCCCCACCACCCAGCCACCAGGGGCACCCTCCACCAGGCCCCCACTCATGTCTCCCACCACCCCCACCCCCCAGCAGTGCAGGGGCAGCCTCCACCAGGCACCCACTCATGTCTCCCACCACCCCCACCCCCAGGGGCACCCTCCACCAGGCCCCCACTCATGTCTCCCACCACCCCCACCCCCCAGCCACCAGGGGCACCCTCCACCAGGCCCCCACTCATGTCTCCCACCACCCCCACCCCCCAGCAGTGCAGGGGCACCCTCCACCAGGCCCCCACTCATGTCTCCCACCACCCCCACCCCCCAGCAGTGCAGGGGCAGCACCACCAGGCCCCCACTCATGTCCCCCTGCACCCCCATCCCCCAGCATCCAGGGGCACCCTCCACCAGGCCCCCACTCATGTCTCCCACCACCCCCACCCCCCAGCAGTGCAGGGGCAGCCTCCACCAGGCCCCCACTCATGTCTCCCACCACCCCCACCCCCCAGGGGCACCCTCCACCAGGCCCCCACTCATGTCTCCCACCTCCCCCACCCCCCAGCCACCAGGGGCACCCTCCACCAGGCCCCCACTCATGTCTCCCACCACCCCCACCCCCCAGCAGTGCAGGGGCACCCTCCACCAGGCCCCCACTCATGTCTCCCACCCCCCAGCAGTGCAGGGGCAGCCTCCACCAGGCCCCCACTCATGTCTCCCACCACCCCCACCCCCCAGCCACCAGGGGCACCCTCCACCAGGCCCCCACTCATGTCTCCCACCACCCCCACCCCCCAGCAGTGCAGGGGCAGCCTCCACCAGGCCCCCACTCATGTCTCCCACCACCCCCACCCCCCAGCCACCAGGGGCACCCTCCACCAGGCCCCCACTCATGTCTCCCACCACCCCCACCCCCCAGCAGTGCAGGGGCAGCCTCCACCAGGCCCCCACTCATGTCTCCCACCACCGCCACCCCCCAGCAGTGCAGGGGCACCCTCCACCAGGCCCCCACTCATGTCTCCCACAACCCCCACCCCCAGCAGTGCAGGGGCAGCCTCCACCAGGCCCCCACTCATGTCTCCCACCACCCCCACCCCCCAGCCACCAGGGGCACCCTCCACCAGGCCCCCACTCATGTCTCCCACCACCCCCACCCCCCAGCAGTGCAGGGGCAGCCTCCACCAGGCCCCCACTCATGTCTCCCACCACCCCCACCCCCCAGCCACCAGGGGCACCCTCCACCAGGCCCCCACTCATGTCTCCCACCACCCCCACCCCCCAGCAGTGCAGGGGCAGCCTCCACCAGGCCCCCACTCATGTCTCCCACCACCCCCACCCCCCAGCCACCAGGGGCACCCTCCACCAGGCCCCCACTCATGTCTCCCACCACCCCCACCCCCCAGGGGCACCCTCCACCAGGCCCCCACTCATGTCTCCCACCACCCCCACCCCCCAGCCACCAGGGGCACCCTCCACCAGGCCCCCACTCATGTCTCCCACCACCCCCACCCCCCAGCAGTGCAGGGGCACCCTCCACCAGGCCCCCACTCATGTCTCCCACCCCCCAGCAGTGCAGGGGCAGCCTCCACCAGGCCCCCACTCATGTCTCCCACCACCCCCACCCCCCAGCCACCAGGGGCACCCTCCACCAGGCCCCCACTCATGTCTCCCACCACCCCCACCCCCCAGCAGTGCAGGGGCAGCCTCCACCAGGCCCCCACTCATGTCTCCCACCACCCCCACCCCCCAGCCACCAGGGGCACCCTCCACCAGGCCCCCACTCATGTATCCCACCACCCCCACCCCCCAGCAGTGCAGGGGCAGCCTCCACCAGGCCCCCACTCATGTCTCCCACTACCCCCACCCCCCAGCCACCAGAGGCACTCTCCACCAGGCCCCCACTCATGTCTCCCACCATCCCCACCCCCCCAGCAGTGCAGGGGCAGCCTCCACCAGGCCCCCACTCATGTCTCCCACCACGCCCACCCCCCAGGGGCACCCTCCACCAGGCCCCCACTCATGTCTCCCACCACCCCCACCCCCCAGCCACCAGGGGCACCCTCCACCAGGCACCCACTCATGTCTCCCACCACCCCCACCCCCCAGCCACCAGGGGCACCCTCCACCAGGCCCCCACTCATGTCTCCCACCACCCCCACCCCCCAGCAGTGCAGGGGCACCCTCCACCAGGCCCCCACTCATGTCTCCCACCACCCCCACCCCCCCAGCAGTGCAGGGGCAGCCTCCACCAGGCCCCCACTCATGTCTCCCACCACCCCCACCCCCTAGCCACCAGGGGCACCCTCCACCAGGCCCCCACTCATGTCTCCCACCACCCCCCAGCAGTGCAGGGGCAGCCTCCACCAGGCCCCCACTCATGTCTCCCACTACCCCCACCCCCCAGCCACCAGGGGCACCCTCCACCAGGCCCCCACTCATGTCTCCCACCACCCCCACCCCCCAGCAGTGCAGGGGCAGCACCACCAGGCCCCCACTCATGTCCCCCTGCACCCACACCCCCCAGCATCCAGGGGCACCCTCCACCAGGCCCCCACTCATGTCTCCCACCACCCCCACCCCCCAGCAGTGCAGGGGCAGCCTCCACCAGGCCCCCACTCATGTCTCCCACCACCCCCACCCCCCAGCAGTGCAGGGGCAGCCCCCACCAGGCCCCCACTCATGTCTCCCACCACCCCCACCACCCAGCCACCAGGGGCACCCTCCACCAGGCCCCCACTCATGTCTCCCACCACCCCCACCCCCCAGCAGTGCAGGGGCAGCCTCCACCAGGCCCCCACTCATGTCTCCCACCACCCCCACCCCCCAGGGGCACCCTCCACCAGGCCCCCACTCATGTCTCCCACCACCCCCACCCCCCAGCAGTGCAGGGGCACCCTCCACCAGGCCCCCACTCATGTCTCCCACCCCCCAGCAGTGCAGGGGCAGCCTCCACCAGGCCCCCACTCATGTTTCCCACCACCCCCACCCCCAGCCACCAGGGGCACCCTCCACCAGGCCCCCACTCATGTCTCCCACCACCCCCACCCCCCAGCAGTGCAGGGGCAGTCTCCACCAGGCCCCCACTCATGTCTCCCACCACCCCCACCCCCCAGCCACCAGGGGCACCCTCCACCAGGCCCCCACTCATGTCTCCCACCACCCCCACCCCCCAGCAGTGCAGGGGCAGCACCACCAGGCCCCCACTCATGTCCCCCTGCACCCCCACCCCCCAGCAGTGCAGGGGCACCCTCCACCAGGCCCCCACTCATGTCTCCCACCACCCCCACCCCCCAGCAGTGCAGGGGCAGCCTCCACAGGCCCCCACTCATGTCTCCCACCACCCCCACCCCCCAGCCACCAGGGGCAGCCTCCACCAGGCCCCCACTCATGCGTCCCACCACCCCCACCCCCCAGCAGTGCAGGGGCAGCCTCCACCAGGCCCCCACTCATGTCTCCCACCACCCCCACCCCCAGCCACCAGGGGCAGCCTCCACCAGGCCCCCACTCATGTCTCCCACCACCCCCACCCCCCAGCAGTGCAGGGGCACCCTCCACCAGGCCCCCACTCATGTCTACCACCACCCCCACCCCCGACCATCCAGGGGCACCCTCCACCAGGCCCCCACTCATGTCTCCCACCACCCCGACCCCCCAGCAGTGCAGGGGCACCCTCCACCAGGCCCCCACTCATGTCTCCCACCACCCCCACCCCCCAGCCACCAGGGGCACCCTCCACCAGGCCCCCACTCATGTCTCCCACCACCCCCACCCCCCAGCAGTGCAGGGGCAGCACCACCAGGCCCCCACTCATGTCCCCCTGCACCCCCACCCCCCAGCATCCAGGGGCACCCTCCACCAGGCCCCCACGCATGTCTCCCACCACCCCCACCCCCCAGCAGTGCAGGGGCAGCCTCCACCAGGCCCCCACTCATGTCTCCCACCACCCCCACCCCCCAGCAGTGCAGGGGCAGCCCCCACCAGGCCCCCACTCATGTCTCCCACCACCCCCACCACCCAGCCACCAGGGGCACCCTCCACCAGGCCCCCACTCATGTCTCCCACCACCCCCACCCCCCAGCAGTGCAGGGGCAGCCTCCACCAGGCCCCCACTCATATCTCCCACCACCCCCACCCCCCAGCCACCAGGGGCACCCTCCACCAGGCCCCCACTCATGTCTCCCACCACCCCCACCCCCCAGCAGTGCAGGGGCAGCCTCCACCAGGCCCCCACTCATGTCTCCCACCACCGCCACCCCCCAGGGGCACCCTCCACCAGGCCCCCACTCATGTCTCCCACCACCCCCACCCCCCAGCCACCAGGGGCACCCTCCACCAGGCCCCCACTCATGTCTCCCACCACCCCCACCCCCCAGCCACCAGGGGCACCCTCCACCAGGCCCCCACATATGTCTCCCACCACCCCCACCCCCCAGCAGTGCAGGGGCACCCTCCACCAGGCCCCCACTCATGTCTCCCACCACCCCCACCCCCCAGCAGTGCAGGGGCAGCCTCCACCAGGCCCCCACTCATGTCTCCCACCACCCCCACCCCCCAGCCACCAGGGGCACCCTCCACCAGGCCCCCACTCATGTCTCCCACCACCCCCACCCCCCAGCAGTGCAGGGGCAGCACCACCAGGCCCCCACTCATGTCCCCCTGGACCCCCACCCCCCAGCAGTGCAGGGGCACCCTCCACCAGGCCCCCACTCATATCTCCCACCACCCCCACCCCCCAGCCACCAGGGGCACCCTCCACCAGGCCCCCACTCATGTCTCCCACCACCCCCACCCCCCAGCAGTGCAGGGGCAGCCTCCACCAGGCCCCCACTCATGTCTCCCACCACCCCACCCCCCAGGGGCACCCTCCACCAGGCCCCCACTCATGTCTCCCACCACCCCCACCCCCCAGCCACCAGGGGCACCCTCCACCAGGCCCCCACTCATGTCTCCCACCACCCCCACCCCCCAGCCACCAGGGGCACCCTCCACCAGGCCCCCACTCATGTCTCCCACCACCCCCACCCCCCAGCAGTGCAGGGGCACCCTCCACCAGGCCCCCACTCATGTCTCCCACCACCCCCACCCCCCAGCAGTGCAGGGGCAGCCTCCACCAGGCCCCCACTCATGTCTCCCACCACCCCCACCCCCCAGCCACCAGGGGCAGCCTCCACCAGGCCCCCACTCATGTCTCCCACCACCCCCACCCCCCAGCAGTGCAGGGGCAGCCTCCACCAGGCCCCCACTCATGTCTCCCACCACCCCCACCCCCCAGCCACCAGGGGCAGCCTCCACCAGGCCCCCACTCATGTCTCCCACCACCCCCACCCCCCACCAGTGCAGGGGCACCCTCCACCAGGCCCCCACTCATGTCTCCCACCAGCCCCACCCCCCAGCAGTGCAGGGGCAGCACCACCAGGCCCCCACTCATGTCCCCCTGCACCCCCACCCCCCAGCATCCAGGGGCACCCTCCACCAGGCCCCCACTCATGTCTCCCACCACCCCCACCCCCCAGCAGTGCAGGGGCAGCCTCCACCAGGCCCCCACTCATGTCTCCCACCACCCCCACCCCCCAGCAGTGCAGGGGCAGCCCCCACCAGGCCCCCACTCATGTCTCCCACCACCCCCACCACCCAGCCACCAGGGGCACCCTCCACCAGGCCCCCACTCATGTCTCCCACCACCCCCACCCCCCAGCAGTGCAGGGGCACCCTCCACCAGGCCCCCACTCATGTCTCCCACCACCCCCACCCCCCAGCCACCAGGGGCACCCTCCACCAGGCCCCCACTCATGTGTCGCACCACCCCCACCCCCCAGCCACCAGGGACACCCTCCACCAGGCCCCCACTCATGTCTCCCACCACCCACACCACCCAGCAGTGCAGGGGCACCCTCCACCAGGCCCCCACTCATGTCTCCCACCACCCCCACCCCCCAGCAGTGCAGGGGCAGCACCACCAGGCCCCCACTCATGTCCCCCTGCACCGCCACCCCCCAGCATCCAGGGGCACCCTCCACCAGGCCCCCACTCATGTCTCCCACCCCCCCACCCCCCAGCAGTGCAGGGGCACCCTCCACCAGGCCCCCACTCATGTCTCCCACCACCCCCACCCCCCAGCAGTGCAGGGGCACCCTCCACCAGGCCCCCACTCATGTCTCCCACCACCCCCACCCCCCAGCAGTGCAGGGGCAGCCTCCACCAGGCCTCCACTCATGTCTCCCACCACCCCCACCCCCCAGCAGTGCAGGGGCAGCCCCCACCAGGCCCCCACTCATGTCTCCCACCACCCCCACCACCCAGCTACCAGGGGCAGCCTCCACCAGGCCCCCACTCATGTCTCCCACCACCCCCACCCCCCAGCAGTGCAGGGGCAGCCTCCACCAGGCCCCCACTCATGTCTCCCACCACCCCCACCCCCCAGCCACCAGGGGCAGCCTCCACCAGGCCCCCACTCATGTCTCCCACCACCCCCACCCCCCAGCAGTGCAGGGGCAGCCTCCACCAGGCCCCCACTCATGTCTCCCACCACCCCCACCCCCCAGCCACCAGGGGCAGCCTCCGCCAGGCCCCCACTCATGTCTCCCACCACCCCCACCCCCCAGCAGTGCAGGGGCACCCTCCACCAGGCCCCCACTCATGTCTCCCACCACCCCCACACCCCAGCCACCAGGGGCACCCTCCGCCAGGCCCCCACTCATGTCTCCCACCACCCCCACCCCCCAGCAGTGCAGGGGCACCCTCCACCAGGCCCCCACTCATGTCTCCCACCACCCCCACCCTCCAGCCACCAGGGGCAACCTCCACCAGGCCCCCACTCATGTCTCCCACCACCCCCACCCCCCAGCCACCAGGGGCACCCTCCACCAGGCCCCCACTCATGTCTCCCACCACCCCCACCCCCCAGCAGTGCAGGGGCACCCTCCACCAGGCCCCCACTCATGTCTCCCACCACCCCCACCCCCCAGCCACCAGGGGCACCCTCCACCAGGCCGCCACTCATGTCTCCCACCACCCCCACCCCCAGCAGTGCAGGGGCAGCACCACCAGGCCCCCACTCATGTCCCCCTGCACCCCCACCCCCCAGCATCCAGGGGCACCCTCCACCAGGCCCCCACTCATGTCTCCCACCACCCCCACCCCCCAGCAGTGCAGGGGCAGCCTCCACCAGGCCCCCACTCAGGTCTCCCACCACCCCACCCCCCAGCAGTGCAGGGGCAGCCCCCACCAGGCCCCCACTCATGTCTCCCACCACCCCCACCACCCAGCCACCAGGGGCACCCTCCACCAGGCCCCCACTCATGTCTCCCACCACCCCCACCCCCCAGCAGTGCAGGGGCACCCTCCACCAGGCCCCCACTCATGTCTCCCACCACCCCCACCCCCCAGCCACCAGGGGCACCCTCCACCAGGCCCCCACTCATGTCTCCCACCACCCCCACCCCCCAGCCACCAGGGGCACCCTCCACCAGGCCCCCACTCATGTCTCCCACCACCCCCACCCCCCAGCAGTGCAGGGGCACCCTCCACCAGGCCCCCACTCATGTCTCCCACCACCCCCACCCCCCAGCATCCAGGGGCACCCTCCACCAGGCCCCCACTCATGTCTCCCACCACCCCCACCCCCCAGCAGTGCAGGGGCAGCCTCCACCAGGCCCCCACTCATGTCTCCCATCACCCCCAACCCCCAGCCACCAGGGGCAGCCTCCACCAGGCCCCCACTCCTGTCTCCCACCACCCCCGCCCCCCAGCAGTGCAGGGGCACCCTCCACCAGGCCCCCACTCATGTCTCCCACCAGCCCCACCCCCCAGCAGTGCAGGGGCAGCACCACCAGGCCCCCACTCATGTCCCCCTGCACCCCCACCCCCCAGCATCCAGGGGCACCCTCCACCAGGCCCCCACTCATGTCTCCCACCACCCCCACCCACCAGCAGTGCAGGGGCAGCCTCCACCAGGCCCCCACTCATGTCTCCCACCACCCCCACCCCCCAGCAGTGCAGGGGCAGCCCCCACCAGGCCCCCACTCATGTCTCCCACCACCCCCACCACCCAGCCACCAGGGGCACCCTCCACCAGGCCCCCACTCATGTCTCCCACCACCCCCACCCCCCAGCAGTGCAGGGGCACCCTCCACCAGGCCCCCACTCATGTCTCCCACCACCCCCACCCCCCAGCCACCAGGGGCACCCTCCACCAGGCCCCCACTCATGTGTCGCACCACCCCCACCCCCCAGCCACCAGGGACACCCTCCACCAGGCCCCCACTCATGTCTCCCACCACCCACACCACCCAGCAGTGCAGGGGCACCCTCCACCAGGCCCCCACTCATGTCTCCCACCACCCCCACCCCCCAGCAGTGCAGGGGCAGCACCACCAGGCCCCCACTCATGTCCCCCTGCACCGCCACCCCCCAGCATCCAGGGGCACCCTCCACCAGGCCCCCACTCATGTCTCCCACCACCCCCACCCCCCAGCAGTGCAGGGGCACCCTCCACCAGGCCCCCACTCATGTCTCCCACCACCCCCACCCCCCAGCAGTGCAGGGGCACCCTCCACCAGGCCCCCACTCATGTCTCCCACCACCCCCACCCCCCAGCAGTGCAGGGGCAGCCTCCACCAGGCCTCCACTCATGTCTCCCACCACCCCCACCCCCCAGCAGTGCAGGGGCAGCCCCCACCAGGCCCCCACTCATGTCTCCCACCACCCCCACCCCCCAGCCACCAGGGGCAGCCTCCACCAGGCCCCCACTCATGTCTCCCACCACCCCCACCCCCCAGCAGTGCAGGGGCAGCCTCCACCAGGCCCCCACTCATGTCTCCCACCACCCCCACCCCCCAGCCACCAGGGGCAGCCTCCGCCAGGCCCCCACTCATGTCTCCCACCACCCCCACCCCCCAGCAGTGCAGGGGCACCCTCCACCAGGCCCCCACTCATGTCTCCCACCACCCCCACACCCCAGCCACCAGGGGCACCCTCCGCCAGGCCCCCAATCATGTCTCCCACCACCCCCACCCCCCAGCAGTGCAGGGGCACCCTCCACCAGGCCCCCACTCATGTCTCCCACCACCCCCACCCTCCAGCCACCAGGGGCAACCTCCACCAGGCCCCCACTCATGTCTCCCACCACCCCCACCCACCAGCCACCAGGGGCACCCTCCACCAGGCCCCCACTCATGTCTCCCACCACCCCCACCCCCCAGCAGTGCAGGGGCACCCTCCACCAGGCCCCCACTCATGTCTCCCACCACCCCCACCCCCCAGCCACCAGGGGCACCCTCCACCAGGCCCCCACTCATGTCTCCCACCACCCCCACCCCCAGCAGTGCAGGGGCAGCACCACCAGGCCCCCACTCATGTCCCCCTGCACCCCCACCCCCCAGACTCCAGGGGCACCCTCCACCAGGCCCCCACTCATGTCTCCCACCACCCCCACCCCCCAGCAGTGCAGGGGCAGCCTCCACCAGGCCCCCACTCAGGTCTCCCACCACCCCACCCCCCAGCAGTGCAGGGGCAGCCCCCACCAGGCCCCCACTCATGTCTCCCACCACCCCCACCACCCAGCCACCAGGGGCACCCTCCACCAGGCCCCCACTCATGTCTCCCACCACCCCCACCCCCCAGCAGTGCAGGGGCACCCTCCACCAGGCCCCCACTCATGTCTCCCACCACCCCCACCACCCAGCCACCAGGGGCACCCTCCACCAGGCCCCCACTCATGTCTCCCACCACCCCCACCCCCCAGCCACCAGGGGCACCCTCCACCAGGCCCCCACTCATGTCTCCCACCACCCCCACCCCCCAGCAGTGCAGGGGCACCCTCCACCAGGCCCCCACTCATGTCTCCCACCACCCCCACCCCCCAGCATCCAGGGGCACCCTCCACCAGGCCCCCACTCATGTCTCCCACCACCCCCACCCCCAGCAGTGCAGGGGCAGCACCACCAGGCCCCCACTCATGTCCCCCTGCACCCCCACCCCCCAGCATCCAGGGGCACCCTCCACCAGGCCCCCACTCATGTCTCCCACCACCCCCACCCCCAGCAGTGCAGGGGCAGCACCACCAGGCCCCCACTCATGTCCCCCTGCACCCCCACCCCCCAGCATCCAGGGGCACCCTCCACCAGGCCCCCACTCATGTCTCCCACCACCCCCACCCCCCAGCAGTGCAGGGGCAGCCTCCACCAGGCCCCCACTCATGTCTCCCACCACCCCACCCCCCAGCAGTGCAGGGGCAGCCCCCACCAGGCCCCCACTCATGTCTCCCACCACCCCCACCACCCAGCCACCAGGGGCACCCTCCACCAGGCCCCCACTCATGTCTCCCACCACCCCCACCCCCCAGCAGTGCAGGGGCACCCTCCACCAGGCCCCCACTCATGTCTCCCACCACCCCCACCCCCCAGCCACCAGGGGCACCCTCCACCAGGCCCCCACTCATGTCTCCCACCACCCCCACCCCCCAGCCACCAGGGGCACCCTCCACCAGGCCCCCACTCATGTCTCCCACCACCCCCACCCCCCAGCAGTGCAGGGGCACCCTCCACCAGGCCCCCACTCATGTCTCCCACCACCCACCAGCATCCAGGGGCACCCTCCACCAGGCCCCCACTCATGTCTCCCACCACCCCCACCCCCCAGCAGTGCAGGGGCACCCTCCACCAGGCCCCCACTCATGTCTCCCACCACCCCCACCCTCCAGCAGTGCAGGGGCACCCTCCACCAGGCCCCCACTCATGTCTCCCACCACCCCCACCCCCCAGCAGTGCAGGGGCAGCCTCCACCAGGCTCCCACTCATGTCTCCCACCACCCCCACCCCCCAGCAGTGCAGGGGAAGCCCCCACCAGGCCCCCACTCATGTCTCCCACCACCCCCACCACCCAGCCACCAGGGGCCGCCTCCACCAGGCCCCCACTCATGTCTCCCACCACCCCCACCCCCCAGCAGTGCAGGGGCAGCCTCCACCAGGCCCCCACTCATGTCTCCCACCACCCCCACCCCTCAGCCACCAGGAGCAGCCTCCACCAGGCCCCCACTCATGTCTCCCACCACCCCCACCCCCCAGCAGTGCAGGGGCAGCCTCCACCAGGCCCCCACTCATGTCTCCACCACCCCCACCCCCCAGCCACCAGGCGCACCCTCCACCAGGCCCCCACTCATGTCTCCCACCACCCCCACCCCCCAGCAGTGCAGGGGCACCCTCCACCAGGCCCCCACTCATGTCTCCCACCACCCCCCCCCCCAGCCACCAGGGGCACCCTCCACCAGGCCCCCACTCATGTCTCCCACCACCCCCACCCCCCAGCAGTGCAGGGGCACCCTCCACCAGGCCCCCACTCATGTCTCCCACCACCCCCACCCCCCAGCCACCAGGGGCACCCTCCACCAGGCCCCCACTCATGTCTCCCACCACCCCCCAGCCACCAGGGGCACCCTCGACCAGGTCCTCACAATCCCCAATCATGTGCGTTATGGTCAGCCTCCACAGCCAAAAAGCCCTACCAAGTAACCCATTCACCCACATGGAAATGGAAATTACATGTCACACCCCCAATGTTCATGAAGCTAATGAACCCATGTCCGTCACACACCCAACATGACATGAATGGGAAAACACCCAACATGACATGCATGAAACCAATGAGATGATACCACACAGTGAAGTATGAAAACAAAATTGTATTGAAAAAAAGAAAGAATGCTAAAGAAATGAAACAAACTACAATGGGAAGTAAAAAAAATTAAGCTGCATGTCCGTATAAAAATAAAGAACTGCAAATCATAATCCAAAAAAATGTCGTCCAAAGTCAAATGTAAATAAATATCTATCAAATCAAGAACCATGTAAAAAACTCGAAAGGGTCCATGAGCCCAACTGAACAAAGGAAACCTAAAAAAAAAACTAACTAAAAAGCAACTATATACAAAAAGTGGAGCAGTGTCCGTCGACTCCAAATCATAAGAACAAACAAAGGAAACCTAAAACTAAAGAACTATATACAAAGGCGGCGGGCAAGTCCAGCGGCTCACTCCGTGGTGTTCCGGGCCAGGGCATCATCGAACTCCTGTTCGATGTCCCGGAGGCGGTCCAGTTCCATGGCCCCGAGGGTCCGCAGGGACGACGCCGTGTCCTCCTCCAACCCCCTGCGGATTGCCTCGAGGCACTCGGCCCGCCTCAGGGCCCTCCGCATGGAGTTCTCCGCCCTGACCATTGTGAGCCGCGCCTCTTCCGCCCGCCGCCGCTCCGCACCTATGGCGTGGCCCAACCGCTGCCACACGGAAGACACTCTCTGTCCTGGGTCCTCCTGCCCTCCGGCCGATGCCTGCCCCTCCGATGTCGAAGGCCCCGAGCCTTCATGGCTCCCACCATGTTGCTGCTGCTGCTCTGCCTCTGCCCGTGCACTGCCTCCTGCTGCCTGCACTTCCTCCGCCGGCTGGGGTGCAGTTGTTGATGTGGCCACCCCTGCTGGACGTCCGACTTTCGACTGTGGCAGGGATGCCTCCTCCACCAGCCTGGCCGCACTGTCAGAGGCAGCTCCACAGGGCACCCAGGTGACTGATGGGTGGGAAGATGGCACAGAGGACGACTGGCGCGTAGGGGGTCCAGTTGAGGAGGGGGTCGGAGCAAGCCCCATCAGACGGAGGAATCCGGTCTGGGTGACCTGTCCCAGCAGGCTGACGTGGTCAATGTAACGCTCACCTGATTCTCGCAGAGGCGCCGGTCTTGACTGTCTTGACTGGGCGACTACCGTATCTTCAAAGGGGATGTGCAGCACCCGGTTGGCTCTTTGGGCTGGACCTCTGTGCCCTGTATGCCTGACGTGCAGAGTAAGATGTCTGCAGATAGAAAATACGGGGTTAATGAACTGGGGTTATTGGGGTGTCCCTATCTCTTTCCTCTTCTCCTCTCCTGTAGACCCCCACAGGTTAACGCTCTCACCTTAGGTAAGTGAATGCCGAGCTCTCCATCTGCCTCGGGGCAGGGTGCTGTAACCAGTTTTTTCACTGGATAGGTAGCGCAGGCCTCTTGACTTCAGAGGACTGCTGTCCGTCGTTTACTGCACGAACGGTAAGTTTCGAGTAACTCAAATGTCTTTAAAGTCTTTAATAATGATGTCTCTTGTTTTGCAGGGTTCCGGCGATGGCGGATGACGGGCTGAAGTGAGTTGAAGATGGAGCCCGTGTGATGAATAGAAGCGCCTGGAAGCACGTAAGTAAGCGCTTGTTGCCAGCTTCACGAAGCGCTCTAACTGTCTTTTTATTTTGCAGGTACAAGTTCGGAGCGGCTGCAGGGTGCCGGGATACCCACTGGGTTAGATGTGGAAAGGAGTAATGGCACGTGAGTATTAAAGTTCCCCAATGTCTTTAAACGCACCTTGTTTTGTCTTTCAGATGCGAGATGCAGCGCCGACGGCCTCCGGAGCGTGCGAAGAGTTGGTAAGCTTTTGTCTTTCAGATGCCGGAATGCAGTGTGAAGACCTCCAGAGCGCACGAAGAGTAGGTAAGCCTTTGCCTTTCAGATGCCGGAATGCTAACCTGTTCTTTCTTGTCTTTATAGGTGTTGCTGAAGACTGGATTCAGGATGGTAAGCCTTTTTCCTTAGGCCCAGGACCGGATGCAGAAGACACGATGAGCGTTCTGCTGCAGAGGGTGCAGAATAACGCAAAGCAAGATTCATCCACCGGGTGTGGTTTAAATAGCCTCCTGTAGTGCTTAGGTGTCTCCTTCCACAGCCACGCCTAAGTAAGAAAAGAGTTCCTGGTAAAAAAAGAGTTCCTGCCTTCCAGAAGAGTTCCAGTGTTCTGAATCTAGGGAGTGGCTCCAGCCCCACCCAACAGGAAAAGTAGTTCCAAACAGAAGAGGATCAGAGGCTCAACTGGCAGGCAAGTAAGCAGCATGGTCTGCTGCAGGTAAGTCCACCCAAGCATTATGAGCCCGGCGCTTCCAGCGCTGGGACTGGGCATATTTATGAGCCTGGTGCCACTGGCACCAGGACTGGGTCCAAAAGGTCCCAATTGGGACTGGTTGGCACTCGGAACCTGGGTTATGGATCTGCTTCCAAGGGAGTTGGGAAAACCCTGACCTTTTGGAAGCAGAGATCATGACAGTACTCCCCCTCAAGGCCCCTCCCAAACCGGGCTTCTCCGGGGGTTTTGGCTTGTCAGGAAATGTTCGGTGAAATCTTTTGATAAGGCGAGGAGCGTGGACATATTCAGCAGGTTCCCAGGATCTCTCTTGGGGGCCGTAGCCTTTCCAGTCAATTAGGTAGAATAGTTTAGATTTGGAGATCTTGGAGTCCAGAATGCTTTTGACTTCAAACTCGAGTTCTCCATCAACTAGGATAGGTTTTGGAGATTTGGTTAGTCGGGTTTGAGGTTGCACGGGTTTTAATAGAGAGACGTGGAAGACCGGATGTATCTTCATGTGCGGGGGCAAGTCCAACTTGACCGCTACTGGGTTTACTATGGTAGTGATGGAATAGGGACCAAGGTATCTTGGGTTGAATGTGCGTGGCCCTTTTAGAGATAGATATTTGGTGGATAACCAGACTTGATCCCCTACTTGATAGTGGGGGGCTTCCTTCCGATGTTGATCTGCTCCTTTCTTGTATTGTTCTTTAGCCCTTTGAAGGTGAGAAACAGCTTCCTTAAAGGCTTGGGTGATTGTAGAATGCAGGTAGTCTACTGCTGGTGTTTCAAGATCTTGGAGGGGATCCAACTCCGAGGTTCGAGGGTGACTGCCGTACAAAAGAAAAAACGGGGTTTTCCCAGTTCCCGAATGGACAGAGTTATTATAGGCATACTCGGCTATCCAAAGGATATCTTTCCAAGTTTTTTCAGTTTGTTGCAGCATGCAGCGTAAATACTGTTCCAGAGTTTGATTGGTCCTCTCGGTTTGTCCGTCGGTCTGAGGGTGGTGACTGGTCGATAGTCTCACATCAATTTGAGCCGACCGACAGCAACTTCGCCAAAAATGAGAAATAAATTGACTACCTCGATCCGAAATTAGAACCGAAGGAAAACCGTGCAGTCGGACGATGTTTTCGAGAAATTCTCGGGCCAGAGTTGCTGCTGTTGGCAAGCCTTTGAGCGGAATGAAATGCGCCATCTTGGAGAATAAGTCCACGATTACTAGAATCGTATTGTATCCGGAGCATGGAGGTAGATCGGTGATGAAGTCCATAGAAAGCGTATGCCAAGGGCGAGGTGGGATGTCAATAGGGCGTAAGAGGCCTGCTGGTCTTTCCTTTTGACTCTTGTTTTGGGCGCATACTCCACAGGACATTATAAAGTCTCTGATATCTTTTTTCCAAGACGGCCACCAGAAGTAGCGCTTGATCTTTTCTGAGGTCTTGGCTATACCGGGATGACCTTCCATTAAAGAGTCGTGATAACAAGAGATTACCTTTTTCTGTAAATCTGTGCTGGGTAGGTATAATCGTTCTTGGAAATACAATAAGTTGTCCTTTACTGCAAAGTCCTTTCCCTGCAGATGCCAATTCTTTATGTCTGCTGGAGTTACAAGTTGCCTGGCTTTATCCTTAACTTCCTCTATGGATTCTGTGGTGATTACACCCAGAATTCTTTGTTCGTGAATGATTGGTACAGGTTTAGGGTTGATCAAGTGTTCTTCCACTCCCATCCGAGAAAGGGCATCGGCTTTACCGTTCTTGGTACCAGGTCGATAGGTAATTATGAAGTCAAACTCGGCAAAGAATAATGCCCAACGGAGTTGTCTAGAGGATTGGGCTTTTGCGGTTTTCAAATATTGCAGGTTTCGGTGATCCGTAATCACAGTAACGGTGTGTCGGGCCCCCAGCAGATAATGCCGCCAAGCCTTAAAGGCAGACTTGATAGCCAGAAGTTCCTTGTCAGTAATCGTGTAATTGACTTCAGGAGGCGAGAATTTGCGGGACCAAAATGCCACGGGATGCAACTGATTGGTTACCGGGTCCTTTTGTGATAGAACTGCCCCCATGGCAAGGCTTGAAGCATCAGTTTCCACGATATAGGGGAGTTCGGGGCGAGGGTGTTTTAAGATTGGTGCAGAGATAAATTTAGTCTTCAAATCCTGGAAAGCTTGTTCCGCCTCGGTAGACCATTCAAAACGTTTGTTTTTCTTTAACAAGGCAGTGATGGGCTGGACTATTCGAGAGAACTCGGGGATAAACCTGCGGTAAAAGTTAGCGAAGCCTAACATGCTTTGCACACCTTTTACGGAGGATGGTGATGGCCATTTGAGAACTGCATCGACCTTCTTTGAATCCATACGCACTCCGCCAGGTGATAATATGAATCCCAAGAATTCAACTTCAGTCACGTTGAAAACACATTTTTCCAACTTAGCGAAAAGTTTGTGTTGACGCAATCTTTCGAGGACCATTTTCACGTGTTTCCGATGTTCAGATTCCGATGAAGAATAAACGAGAATGTCGTCGATGTAAACAACAACACACACATCTATGAGCTCTCTGAGGACATCGTTCATAAAATATTGAAAGGCGGCCGGGGCATTGCAAAGTCCGAAGGGCATGACCTGATATTCAAATAGCCCATACTTGGTGCGGAAGGCCGTCTTCCATTCATCGCCCTCTTTTACTCGTACCAAGTGGTAAGCTCCTCTAAGATCCAGCTTTGTATATATGCATGCTTTTCTGACTTGGTCCAGGAGTTCAGGGATCAAAGGTAACGGATATCTATTCTTAACGGTGATCTGGTTCAGGGAGCGATAATCGATACAAGTTCTAAGGTCTCCTTCCTTTTTTGGAACGAAGAACAAAGCTGAAGAGGCAGGGGACTTGGAGGGACGAATAAACCCATTTGCCAGGTATTGATCCAGGTATTGTCGAAGGTGAAGGTTCTCAGGCTCGGTGAGGGCATAAATTCTACTACAAGGAGGAGTAGATCCAGGTATCAGGTCTATCTGGCAGTCATAAGACCTATGAGGAGGTAGAGAGTTAGCCTGCTCCTTCCGGAAAACATCTTGGTATTCTAGGTATTCGGGAGGTAACTGGGGAGTCTCTGAAGAAATTGCTGCCAGTGCAACACCAGAACGAGGGTGACACGTAGAGACACATTCTGGAAACTGGACCGTTCTTGCTCGCCAATCGATCAGAGGATTGTGTTTCTCTAACCAAGGTATTCCTAGAATAATCTGGAACTGAGGGGCCTTGATCACATCGAACACGATCTTCTCATGGTGTCCATCTTGACTTACTAGCGTCACCTCTTGAGTGGTATGCGTTACTGGCCCGGAGGCTATCTCCGTACCATCCACCGTAGTAATGACGTCCTTTTCAGCCTTGGGACAAAGAGTTAGATTCATCCTCAAAACCATTTCATGATCCACATAATTGCCGATGGCACCGCTGTCGACGTAAGCTTCAATTGCATGTAATCGACCCGGATTATCAGGGCTAATGAGGACCATAGGTATCACGAAATGCGAGGTCACGGAACTGGTTTTCACGCTCGGCAAGAGGACCTCTATTCTTGTCGGGCGAGGTCGTTTCCCTGCTCAGAGTTTGTAACTGTGGTAACTGCAGCTCCTACTGCCTTCTTGGCAGGTTTCACCGGACAGTCTCGAAGAAAGTGCCCTGAGTTTCCGCAATATAGGCATAATTGCAACTGTTTTCTCCTTTCCCGCTCCCTTTGTGTTAGAGGACCTTTCAGACCCCCTATTTGCATGGGTTCCCTGGAGTCTACTCCTTTGGAAGGAGTTGGCGGTTTGGAAAATACTCGAGCATCAAACTTGGAACGATCGGCCTTCCTGTTCTGCAGTCTGTGATCTATTTGAACGACCAAGTCTATATAATCCGAACAGTCTTGTGGGGGATTCACTACTTGGGCTAAAACGTCTTTGAGCTCTCCACGTAGACCTCTATAAAACAGCGTAATCCTTTTGTCCTCAGGCCATTGAGTTTCCACTATTAGTCTATTGAAAGATGCAATATAAGCCAAAAGGTCTTGATTACCCTGTCGCAACGAAAGAAGCTCATTGTCCAAGGCCTGCCCCTGTGCATGTCTTGCGAACAGTTTTTCCATACTAAGCTGAAAGGCTTGAAAATCATGGAGAACCGGATCATCTTGATTAACTAGAGGGATTGACCAGTCTGCCGCATTGCCACTAAGGTACGAAAGTACAAAAGCTACTTTAGCTTGATCAGTTGGAAAGGCTGCTGGCCGGCATAAGAAGTGCAACCGGCACTGATTGATAAATACCGCAAACCTCTTTGGGTCACCAGAAAATCGTTCGGGCGGAGCCAGAGGTACATTCCCAGGTAGGTTGATCTGCACTGGATTCATAGAGGATGTTGAAGGAAGATTTGCCCCTGATGCGGGTAGCGGGGTCTGTCCGGCTTGTGACTGTAGCAATTGTCTAGCAAGATCATCTGTTCTCTCCTTGGAAATAATTAGTTCCCTTCTTAGAGCGTTCGTTTCCTGACGAGCTGCATGCACTTCTGCCCTTAGTTCCCCAAGTAACCGGGCTAGGTGGTCAGTATCCGAGGTTTCCATAGCGCCTGGGCGAGAGTTTTGCGGTAGGCTTTGCGTTCTGTAACGCTCACCTGATTCTCGCAGAGGCGCCGGTCTTGACTGGGCGACTACCGTATCTTCAAAGGTGATGTGCAGCACCCGGTTGGCTCTTTGGGCTGGACCTCTGTGCCCTGTATGCCTGACGTGCAGAGTAAGATGTCTGCAGATAGAAAATACGGGGTTAATGAACTGGGGTTATTGGGGTGTCCCTATCTCTTTCCTCTTCTCCTCTCCTGTAGACCCCCACAGGTTAACGCTCTCACCTTAGGTAAGTGAATGCCGAGCTCTCCATCTGCCTCGGGGCAGGGTGCTGTAACCAGTTTCTTCACTGGATAGGTAGCGCAGGCCTCTTGACTTCAGAGGTCTGCTGTCCGTCGTTTACTGCACGAACGGTAAGTTTCGAGTAACTCAAATGTCTTTAAAGTCTTTAATAATGATGTCTCTTGTTTTGCAGGGTTCCGGCGATGGAGGATGATGGGCTGAAGTGAGTTGAAGATGGAGCCCGTGTGATGAATAGAAGCGCCTGGAAGCACGTAAGTAAGCGCTTGTTGCCAGCTTCACGAAGCGCTCTAACTGTCTTTTTATTTTGCAGGTACAAGTTCGGAGCGGCTGCAGGGTGCCGGGATACCCACTGGGTTAGATGTGGAAAGGAGTAATGGCACGTGAGTATTAAAGTTCCCCAATGTCTTTAAACGCACCTTGTTTTGTCTTTCAGATGCGAGATGCAGCGCCGACGGCCTCCGGAGCGTGCGAAGAGTTGGTAAGCTTTTGTCTTTCAGATGCCGGAATGCAGTGTGAAGACCCCCGGAGCGCACGAAGAGTAGGTAAGCCTTTGCCTTTCAGATGCCGGAATGCTAACCTGTTCTTTCTTGTCTTTATAGGTGTTGCTGAAGACTGGATTCAGGATGGTAAGCCTTTTTCCTTAGGCCCAGGACCGGATGCAGAAGACACGATGAGCGTTCTGCTGCAGAGGGTGCAGAATAACGCAAAGCAAGATTCATCCACCGGGTGTGGTTTAAATAGCCTCCTGTAGTGCTTAGGTGTCTCCTTCCACAGCCACGCCTAAGTAAGAAAAGAGTTCCTGGTAAAAAAAGAGTTCCTGCCTTCCAGAAGAGTTCCAGTGTTCTGAATCTAGGGAGTGGCTCCAGCCCCACCCAACAGGAAAAGTAGTTCCAAACAGAAGAGGATCAGAGGCTCAACTGGCAGGCAAGTAAGCAGCATGGTCTGCTGCAGGTAAGTCCACCCAAGCATTATGAGCCCGGCGCTTCCAGCGCTGGGACTGGGCATATTTATGAGCCTGGTGCCACTGGCGCCAGGACTGGGTCCAAAAGGTCCCAATTGGGACTGGTTGGCACTCGGAACCTGGGTTATGGATCTGCTTCCAAGGGAGTTGGGAAAACCCTGACCTTTTGGAAGCAGAGATCATGACAGTCAACGAGCCATTCGAGATGACGTGCAGTCTCTCCATGAAAAGACTGCAGGTCACCTCGCATGGCCCGTTGACGCAACGCCACACCAGCCAGGACAGGCTTAACCCGGACCTGGATAGCCACGTCCGCAGGCAGAGGAAGGCCAGTTGACGTCAGCTCATCCCCTGCCTGAAAACGGGTCTGGACGTAGGCATCCCTGCTGGTGCAAGATGATGCAGGGACAGGATCGGGGACAGGATTGCACACAGGCACCTCCGCGGCGGCCTGTGCTGCCTCCTGTCCCTGGTCCTGGACTGCACCACTAGCACCAGTGGGATCCCCACCTCCAGACCCCGTCTCTGGTGCTTGCACGGCCTCCTCCTCCACCAAACCCCCCACCAACCTTGATGACTCTGTGCCATCTTCCCCTGTTGGGCCCTGTGGGGTCCCAGCTGCCCCTTCTGCTGCCGAGGAGTCCAACTCCAACCTCCCCCTCTTGGACCTCCCCCCGGCAGCTGCGGCCTGTGACGCGGCACCGGACTCCTCACTCCCCGACGAGATGACAACACGGGAGGGGAGCCGGGCCTTGCGTCTCCGGCTGGCGGTGGGATCCCCGCCGCTGTGCTCCACAGCACCTTCTCCGCCCTCTTCTTCAGTTGACGCTGCAGACAGGGAGAAACAAAACACAGGCATCAGGGCACTGTACAATGGATACATACACACATGACAGTTGCACATGAGTGGCATTGGCAAACCTCAGACATGTCATCCCAATCCCCAACACACATGTCATTGCAACTCGCACACATGAGCCATACCACAGCCATATCGCAACTGCCACCACCATCCATACACATACAACAGCATGAGCAGCCAAAGGTGAGCCAGACATCACATGCAACACAGGAAGTGCACCACACATGTACACACACCACCACACTTGCATGCATGTGTATACCTCTACCAAGTGTCGCACTGTTCAGACGGGCATCCATGTCACATCTGCCAATCAGGCTTCCACATACCGCTGTCACATGCATCCATGTTGCATGTGACACATGCATCCATGTTGCATCACTGTTGCACCCTTGTCAAATACACACACATGCACATGTACACAGTGCTCATACATGCAGCCGAAAACAACATACATGCGTGACATCACGGACATGTCTACTTACATACACATACATCCAAACATGTGTGCACACACAACTGCATTTGGCATGCAAGCCTACACACACAAGCACCATCCATGTCTCACACATTACAGCCCTCGCATGTGTCAGCCCCACGGCCCTGGACACCCCCACCCATACTCGACCCCATACAAACAGATGTGCAACCTGCACACTTCCGAATAATCACCACACGCACTGCTCACAATCAGGATGCATGTACACTCACCGCTCGACTCCAGACGGGTCTGCTTCTCTAGGACCTGGACGTGGAGCGCTGGGGATATGCGTTCCAGGACCCTCATCTGTTCTTCCGACAAGTGGCCCCGGCGCCCCTTGGCATCCGCTGCCTTCAAGAGGCGCCGGGCCTTGTTCAGGGTCCTGGACCTGAAGTCCTCCCAGCGCTTCCTGACATGTTGGAAGTCGCGGACTGCCACCCCCTCCGCGTTGATGGCAGTCACGATGTCAGTCCAGATCCGAGTCCGTCCTTCCTTGTCGGCGCGGGAACTTCCGAAGAGGGCATCATACTGCCCCAGGACTTGCTCCACCAGGACACCAACTTCGGTGGCACTGAAGCTGGTGCCCCTCTGCCTCTCTGGCCGGGGGTTGTCAGTGGTCACAGATGGTGTTTGTCCCGACATGACAACCCCAGAGGCAGGAGTGGGTGGGCAACTGGGTCCTGGGGCTGGGCTGTGGAGCGATGGAATACCAGTCAGGAGTCTTCGGTTCCAGCAGGGGTGGTCACAGCAACAGCACCCCTGGCTGATGTGCAGGCAGCAAATGGCAGTGCACGTGGGCAGCAGGCCTTCAGGCAGCAGCAGATGGCAGGTGGGAGCGTGCTCGGGGCTCTGGGGGGCAGTAGTTCGGCCTTCTGGGCAGGAGCGTGGTCTTCCGTGTGCATACGCGTGGCCAGCTTGATACGGAGTGATTTGGCACGTGAAAAGTCTGCACGTCAGCGTGAAATTCGAGGAAAGGCCCTTAGCGCGTAAGCGCGTCAGCACGCATACGCGATTCTATTGGACCAAAGACCCTCAGCGCGTAAGCGCGTCTGTGACGTGACCCGCACGGGTGTTTCCCACACAGCACGTGATGACAGAGCACACGTGGAAAGACTGCACGTCAGAGTGTCATCGCGTGTAATTGGACAGCACGTCAGAGTGTCATCGCGTGTAATTGGTGGGAATGGGCCTAGCGCGTACACGCGGCAGTGACAAAGCGTGTAATTGGTGGAAATGGCCCTAGCGCGTACACACCGCGTAAGTGACGCTGGACGTGTGGGCCTGTATAAAAGGTACGTGTAGAACACCATTTCCTTGTACGTGCTTTTCGTGGAGAGCGAGTGGGTGAATTCTGTACTTCTTGTCGTTTCACACGCGATTTACTTCACAGCGTTTCAAGTTCGTATTCCCTGTTACCTCTGACAGCTTTTTTCTCTTTTACTGGTTTACCTGGGCCTGTTCCCTCAAACAGTGTTCCCTTCTACTGTTGTCCTGTCTCCTCAGACAGCGTACAAATCTTCTTTTGGCGGGGGTGTTGCCAACCAAACGCGCTCCTTTTTCACGCTCTTTTACCTGGCAGACGGTGAGTCACGCACGTATCTAACATCTGTGCTTGCCCCGTGTGTAGCCTACCCCTTCAGAGGTCATTCTAGGCTGCGTGTGACACGCATACGTTCATTCTTGTGTTACTGGGTGCCACAGCGTAGTGCAGGTTTTTCTTTCTGCACACGTGGTCTAGGAGGGGTTGCGTGCACGTCATCTCCCTTTTTTGGGGCTCCTGTGCGTAGCGTGACCCGTCATCTTTCCCCAGGGGTTACATTCAGCCTTGCAAGAGCACTAGGGTACAATTACCATCTGGTACCCAACCCCTTTGACCCCCAATTGCCCAGGACAATAGTTTACAGCCACTCCCATACGCACATTTACATCAGTGCCATGGCTGGGCGGCGAGGATTCCGTAAGGGTGGCAAAGGTGGAAGAGCCACAAGTGGTGGCCGTGGTGGATCCGGTAGGGGACGTGGTCGTTACTTGCAGGGTGAGCCTGTCCCCCCATGTGTGGAGGACCAGTCAAGGGCACCCATAATCCCCCCCCCTCCCGTTGAGGCTGATGTGGCTGACACCATCCATGCTCAGCCCTTGTTGGACCAGCCCATTGTGGCACCAGACCTGGCTGACTCCATGGCTGACTTCCAGGTCAGCAGGCCTATGACACGTGCACTGGTGCACGTTGATGTCACCATGCCACATGCATCTGGGGCAGCAAGGTCATCTGCTGCCCCAAGTAGGCAGGGCGGAGAGGCTGCAGGGGCAGCTGCGGCTCCATCCACCCCAGCCCTCACACACCCAGCCAGGACAGTGTCGGTCCTAGTCCATCCTGCTGACATTCCCCCTGACACCATCACACTTGAGCCAATGCCTGCACCAACTCCCATGCTGAGTGTGCAATCCCACACTCCTGATACAGAGTCCACCAGGGCTCCTGCCCCGAGTGTCCAGAGCGGCGCAGGACACTCAGGATCACCACCACCTTCCAAGCGGAAGAGGAAGAGTGCTCGTTCGGCACAGGCTGATGCCCCAGACACGGCTACACAGTCCGGCCCGTCGAGGAAGCCCAGCTTCACGGATGACGAACTGAATGCACTTGTCGAGTATGTGTCCGCACATGACAACGAGATGGTCATTGTTGCAGGATCCAAGACCACACCTGCACAACGCCAGGCACACTGGCAGACCGTTGCGGACATCGTAAGTGCCCTTGGAATCGTGAGGCGCACAGCCAATGATTGCTATAAGCGCTGGAATGACCTAAAGCGCAGGGCAAAGAGTAAGCTAGCCTCAAGTCATGCCGCAACTCTAGTGACTGGAGGTGGGTCTCCAGTAGTAGACATGGAACTCACTCCACATGAGTCAGTCGCTGGGACCTACGTCACGGAGGAACAGATCCAAGGCGTGGGAGATCTGCCTGATTACGAGGCATTGTCCGGTGAGTGCACATGCATGTGTGTGTCATCCATGTGCATGGTGTGTGTGAGGGCTTCTGTTTGTGTGCCAGGTGAGAGTGTGTGCGCCTGAGTCGTATGGGTCAGCCATGTGCTTCATGCAATACATCCTGCGCAGCTGCATTTGGCCATAGCAGTATCCCTTCTGCCAACAGTAGACATCTAGCCCAACTGCACGCCAGTTGCCCTTGAAGTGTCACCTTGCCACAACATTGTTGCTTATTTTTCACTGTTCATTCAGTCAAATTGTTTGCATTCCACCACTTTTACTAGGCATTTCGCAGTCCTCTAGTCACATGTCTGACATGGCTATGGTAAAGTGGAGTGACTTTGTTACCTGGATATCATTTGTTCACACATGTCCCTGTGCAATTGGACCATTTCGGACTGGCAGCTCCAGGTGAAAAATCTGACCTGTTTGAATTAGAAAAGCTATTACATGCAGGAACTGGACTGAATGAATAGGTGCTGCCCTCCTCTCCATCTTCACTCAATAGCAATGGTTCATGCCATCTGTGTGATGGCATGTGTGTTTCACCTGGCAATCACAGGCCAATTTGTGATGCCACTGCCAGGCAGCATGCAGAAAATGTGTTCATCTTCCATCTTGGTGTCATCAGTGTGTGCCATTTGCCTGCCCTTCATATGCAGTGAGGGTGCATGCATGGGAGGGTTTTAGTCATGTGGGACATGTGTCAATCAAGTACTGGTTCTCTTGCTTCTCAGCCCTCATTGTGTGCCATGGTGCTAATGCCTGTTTCCATTTCTTTGTTTTTATGTCTTTGCAGGGGAAGACGCACCTGATACTGCTGGGGTTGTGGAGATGGTGCAGACCCAGGAGGGGTCCGAGGGCCGACCAATCACCAGTGAGGGACGTGGTGTGGTGGTGGGTGAGAACCCACAACTGCTGCAGGTCGTGCTCTCAAGGGGTGTCTCTGGCTGCACCTCCCCCGAGCTGTACTCAGGTGTTGATTCGGATGAGACCTACGTGCCGTCGCAGGTGAGTGTTCCAGGGAGGGATTCTGTTCTGTCCCACCCACCTGCACCAGGGTCAGAACCCTCAATGGGGATGTCAGTGTTGGCAGCTACGCCTTTGGTGGTTACGGATGCAGGGTCACACTCCGCGACATCTGATCCTGTTCCTGGGCCAGCAGATCAGAGGGGGAATGCAGTCCTGCAGCCTCAGGCAGTGCCGGCACAGCAAGGCGCAGTTCGCCTTGCCCCAGACAGGTGTGGTGCCCGCCGACGTGGTGGCCGTACGCCACCTGGCAATACCGCATGGGAGCAATCCATTTACGGTATGGCAACCCAACAGGCAGCATCATCCGAGATGATGGCTCAGGCCATGGATAGGGTGGCCACTTCCATTGTCCCCCCTGAAAGGCTATTGGAGCGACTACAGCAGGCAACCGACTCCATCTGCCAGTCACACAGGGAGGACATGTTGGCGTCCAACAGGGACAGGCGGGCGGCACTGGCGACTCTGCAGGAGGCCATCTCCATAGAGTCCCAGGGCCACAGGGAAGCCCTGAGGCAGGAGCTCCTTCACCTCAGGACGACTCTTGTTGAGCTTGAGGCTTCAACACACCAAAGGACAGAACAGCAGCTGGAGCGTGTCACCCGTACGCTCTCAGCTGAGATGCAGGCAACGAGGGCGGAGGTCCGGGCATCCCGTGAGTTGTTGCATGGGGACCTCCGCACACTCATCCTCCAGAACCAGACCTACCACACCCGCATGCTTGCAGCCATGGGGGAGCAGACTAGGGCCTTGCGTGGGCTGCCTCCCATAGTGCAACCACCTCCGGATGCAGCTGCACAGGGTGATAATAGCGACAGCAGTGATACTCCCACAATAGGGTAGCCGTGTGGGCCATGAGCCCATGGAGGTGTTTTTTTTTCCCAGGATCCACGCAGGTGGTTTCTGGTGTGCATCCTGTCCTCGGACCTCCTGGGTGGCCTCCCCAACCCCCCCGGGCCCATCAATGGCCATTTTTTATTTTTTTTTTATTTTTATTTTTATTTTTATTTTTATTTTTATTTTTAATTATTTTTTCCCCAATTTTTTTGGGACAATTTGTTGGCTTCCGTGGTTCCTGTGGGCATACGCTGCATTGTGGCTGGGCACATGCAGGCTTGTCATGTATTTTGTTCAGATGCTTGGGTTAGAGTCACACACACCCCTCCTGCTTCCCGTTTCCATGGGCTTGCAAAGGGTGTGCCCAAGTGACATTGACGTACATGGTGACATTGGACTCCCACTACATGTGTGGGTAGTCTAGTCAATACTGTGTATACATTCCTAGTGCATATTGCTGTTGTGTTGTACACTGCATGTTGCATTGATGTGTAACTCATCATCTGTGTCTACCTCCCAATTTGCAGGTCCCTTCCTCATGTCTACACAAGGCCCTCTAGTTTGGAGATGGGGTCCATGTTGGCAGCAGTGCACCTACAACTCTACATGGCGCCAACACTGCACAGTTGGTAGTGGTGGGAGTGCAGGCATTTCCAGGTGGTGAGACTACTAATATATAACATTTGTGATGTCATGTTAATGGTAGTACCTGCTCAAGTTTGTTGTTGGTCCTGCATTACTGTGAGCATTTCAGGTGTTGCAAGTTTCAATTAGGGACACTCTACATTGTGACACTAGTGTCATGTTGTGGGGATTACTTTGTTTACCTGCAAATAGCATGACATGGCACGGTGTGTCGTGTGGCGGTGCTGGGGATGGGTTTGCTGACATGGCACTGTGCTCTTGTTGCATTTTGCAAGTGGGTATTCATTTTAGCTGCTTGAATGTGTTACTTCACAAAACTGCATTGGTGGTGTCTGTGTGGGTAGGGATGCACACATTGTGACACTTCCAGGTGAACAAACTCAGGCTGATATGGTTTTCACGGTTCATTCTCCAGACATTCAGGATCAGTGTCAGGTTGAGTCATCATTGATTGTCAGATGGAATGTGCCAGGGCAGTGTGCACTCCACAGGGGTGTGATTTCTATGTGAAGTAATTAGCCACTAGCTGTGTACGGGCTGCCTCCCCCCGTGCCCTTTCCCCTCCCATGCACAGCGGCTGTGCATGTGGTTGGGGATGTGGGGCCACCACCATGTCCACGGCCAGGCCCCGGCGTGTTGCAACGTTGTGCAGGACACATGCTGCCACTATGATCCTGCACACTACTGGGGGAGCGTACAACAGCTGCCCGCCAGAACGGTCAAGGGAGCGAAAGCCTGACTTTAGCACTCCGAATGTGCGCTCCACTATGCCCCGGGTTGTAATGTGGGCTGTGTTATATCTTACCTGGGGTGGCGTGGTGGGGTTCCGAATTGGCGTCATCATGTGGGGGCTGAGAGGGTAGGCACTGTCCCCTGTGGAGGTGGTGATTGGTATCCTTGGTGGGGTTGTGACCTTGCTCAGTATCTGACATGCATGCATGTGCAGTGGCATTCATACTCACCAAGCAGCCATGTATCGCCATGCCGCCCAGCTTCTAGGTCCCGGCTTAGGGTGGACATTCGGTAAATGAAGCTGTCGTGGGTGGACCCGGGATAGTTGGCATATACTGAGGTGATGATTCCCTTGGCATTACATACTACCTGCACGTTGATGGAATGCCAGTGCTTGCGGTTCCTATAGATGTGCTCTGATGCCCTGGGGGGACGTAGAGCCACATGGGTGCAGTCGATGGCACCTAGCACTTTGGGGAATCGTGCCACTCCGTAAAAATCCAGGGCGGCAGCATGCCTTTCAGCAGGTGTTCTGGGCAGGTATATGTGCCTGCGGACTGATGGGCGTGCAGTGATGATGTCCAAGACCTGGTGTAGGCAGCGTGACTGGGTGGCCTGTGACACCCCACCCACTATGGCACTTGTCCGCTGAAATGATCCTGTGGCCAAGAAGTGCAGTACATTGAGGACCTTCTCCAGGGGGCTGAGTGCTTGGGAGCACAGGGTGGGTGATGTGAGGTCATCCTCCCACTCACTCACCAGGTCCAGTATAATGTGTGGTGGAAACCTGTACCTCCCATGCACCTGGTCATCAGGCATCCCGAAAAGGCTGGTTCTGGGTGTGAATATTCTGGTCCTGACTATCCTCCTCCTCCTCCTTTGGTTGCCCACGCCCACTGCTGCTAGGAACGGTATGTTCATCCTGGGTCTGAGCTTGTTATTTTGTTAGCGCGCAAATTAATGCGTTGCGCGTGTTGTAGGCGAGCGTGTGACCCGCGCACCCCTGAAATCCAGTACCCAGTCCAATAGCGTGTGGAAATTCCCGCGCACCCCGGGATACAGGTGCGCTGACGTACTTGCGTGTGTAAGTGCCCGCGCACCCCTGATATACACGTACATAGGCCAATCGCGTATACGTGCACTTTTGTCCAATTACACGCGATGACACTCTGACGTGCTGTCCAATTACACGCGATGACACTCTGACGTGCAGTCTTTCCACGTGTGCTCTGTCATCACGTGCTGTGTGGGAAACACCCGTGCGGGTCACGTCACAGACACGCTTACGCGCTGAGGGCCTTTGGTCCAATAGAATCGCGTATGCGTGCTGACGCGCTTACGCGCTAAGGGCCTTTCCTCGAATTTCACGCTGACGTGCAGACTTTTCACGTGCCAAATCACTCCGTATCAAGCTGGCCACGCGTATGCACACGGAAGACCACGCTCCTGCCCAGAAGGCCGAACTACTGCCCCCCAGAGCCCCGAGCACGCTCCCACCTGCCATCTGCTGCTGCCTGACTGCCTGCTGCCCACGTGCACTGCCATTTGCTGCCTGCACATCAGCCAGGGGTGCTGTTGCTGTGACCACCCCTGCTGGAACCGAAGACTCCCGACTGGTATTCCATCGCTCCACAGCCCAGCCCCAGGACCCAGTTGCCCACCCACTCCTGCCTCTGGGGTTGTCATGTCGGGGCAAACAACATCTGTGACCACTGACAACCCCCGGCCAGAGAGGCAGAGGGGCACCAGCTTCAGTGCCACCGAAGTTGGTGTCCTGGTGGAGCAAGTCCTGGGGCAGCATGATGCCCTCTTTGGAAGTTCCCGCGCCGACAAGGAAGGACGGACTCGGATCTGGACTGACATCGTGACTGCCATCAACGCGGAGGGGGTGGCAGTCCGCGACTTCCAACATGTCAGGAAGCGCTGGGAGGACTACAGGTCCAGGACCCTGAACAAGGCCCGGCGCCTCTTGAAGGCAGCGGATGCCAAGGGGCGCCGGGGCCACTTGTCGGAAGAACAGATGAGGGTCCTGGAACGCATATCCCCAGCGCTCCATGTCCAGGTCCTGGAGAAGCAGACCCATCTGGAGTCGAGCGGTGAGTGTACATGCATCCTGATTGTGAGCAGTGCGTGTGGTGATTATTCGGTAGTGTGCAGGTTGCACATCTGTTTGTATGGGGTCGAGTATGGGTGGGGGTGTCCAGGGCCGTGGGGCTGACACATGCGAGGGCTGTAATGTGTGAGACATGGATGGTGCTTGTGTGTGTAGGCTTGCATGCCAAATGCAGTTGTGTGTGCACACATGTTTGGATGTATGTGTATGTAAGTAGACATGTCCGTGATGTCACGCATGTATGTTGTTTTCGGCTGCATGTATGAGCACTGTGTACATGTGCATGTGTGTGTATTTGACAAGGGTGCAACAGTGATGCAACATGGATGCATGTGACAGCGGTATGTGGAAGCCTGATTGGCAGATGTGACATGGATGCCCGTCTGAACAGTGCGACACTTGGCAGAGGTATACACATGCATGCAAGTGTGGTGGTGTGTGTACATGTGTGGTGCACTTCCTGTGTTGCATGTGATGTCTGGCTCACCTTTGGCTGCTCATGCTGTTGTATGTGTATGGATGGTGGTGGCAGTTGCGATATGGCTGTGGTATGGCTCATGTGTGAGAGTTGCAATGACATGTGTGTTGGGGATTGGGATGACATGTCTGAGGTTTGCCAATGCCACTCATGTGCAACTGTCATGTGTGTATGTGTCCATTGTACAGTGCCCTGATGCCTGTGTTTTGTTTCTCCCTGTCTGCAGCGTCAACTGAAGAAGAGGGCGGAGAAGGTGCTGTGGAGCACAGCGGCGGGGATCCCACCGCCAGCCGGAGACGCAAGGCCCGGCTCCCCTCCCGTGTTGTCATCTCGTCGGGGAGTGAGGAGTCCGGTGCCGCGTCCCAGGCCGCAGCTGCCGGGGGGAGGTCCAAGAGGCGGAGGTTGGAGTTGGACTCCTCGGCAGCAGAAGGGGCAGCTGGGACCCCACAGGGCCCAACAGGGGAAGATGGCATGAAGTCATCCAGGTTGGTGGGGGGTTTGGTGGAGGAGGAGGCCGTGCAAGCACCAGAGACGGGGTCTGGAGGTGGGGATCCCACTGGTGCTAGTGGTGCAGTCCAGGACCAGGGACAGGAGGCAGCACAGGCCGCCGCGGAGGTGCCTGTGTGCAATCCTGTCCCCGATCCTGTCCCTGCATCATCTTGCACCAGCAGGGATGCCTACGTCCAGACCCGTTTTCAGGCAGGGGATGAGCTGACGTCAACTGGCCTTCCTCTGCCTGCGGACGTGGCTATCCAGGTCCGGGTTGAGCCTGTCCTGGCTGGTGTGGCGTTGCGTCAACGGGCCATGCGAGGTGACCTGCAGTCTTTTCATGGAGAGACTGCACGTCATCTCAAATGGCTCGTTGACCACGTCAGCCTGCTGGGACAGGTCACCCAGACCGGATTCCTCCGTCTGATGGGGCTTGCTCCGACCCCCTCCTCAACTGGACCCCCTACGCGCCAGTCGTCCTCTGTGCCATCTTCCCACCCATCAGTCACCTGGGTGCCCTGTGGAGCTGCCTCTGACAGTGCGGCCAGGCTGGTGGAGGAGGCATCCCAGCCACAGTCGGAAGTCGGACGTCCAGCAGGGGTGGCCACATCAACAACTGCACCCCAGCCGGCAGAGGATGTGCAGGCAGCAGGAGGCAGTGCACGGGCAGAGGCAGAGCAGCAGCAGCAACATGGTTGGAGCCATGAAGGTTTGGGGCCTTCGACATCGGAGGGGCAGGCATCAGCCGGAGGGCAGGAGGACCCAGGACAGAGAGTGTCTTCCGTGTGGCAGCGGTTGGGCCACACCATAGGTGCGGAGCGGCGGCGGGCGGAAGAGGCGCAGCTCACAATGGTCAGGGCGGAGAACTCCATGCGGAGGGCCCTGAGGCGGGCCGAGTGCCTCGAGGCAATCCGCAGGGGGTTGGAGGAGGACACGGCGTCGTCCCTGCGGACCCTCGGGGCCATGGAACTGGACCACCTCCGGCACATCGAACAGGAGTTCGATGATGCCCTTGCCCGGAACACCACGGAGTGAGCCGCTGGACTTGCCTGCCGCCTTTGTATATAGTTCTTTAGTTTTAGGTTTCCTTTGTTTGTTCTTATGATTTGGAGTCGACGGACACTGCTCCACTTTTTGTATATAGTTGCTTTTTAGTTAGGTTTTTTTTTAGGTTTCCTTTGTTCAGTTGGGCTCATGGACCCTTTCGAGTTTTTTACATGGTTCTTGATTTGATAGATATTTTTTTACATTTGACTTTGGACGACATTTTTTTGGATTATGATTTGCAGTTTTTTTTTTTATACGGACATGCAGCTTAATTATTTTTTACTTCCCATTGTAGTTTGTTTCATTTCTTTAGCATTCTTTCTTTTTTTCAATACAATTTTGTTTTCATATTTCACTGTGTGGTATCATCTCATTGGTTTCATGCATGTCATGTTGGGTGTTGCAACCATTGTGTGTGACGGACATGGGTTCATTAGCTTCATGAACATTGGGGGTGTGACATGTAATTTCCATTTCCATGTGGGTGAATGGGTTACTTGGTAGGGCTTTTTGGCTGTGGAGGCTGACCATAACGCACATGATTGGGGATTGTGAGGACCTGGTCGAGGGTGCCCCTGGTGGCTGGGGGGTGGTGGGAGACATGAGTGGGGGCCTGGTGGAGGGTGCCCCTGGATGCTGGGGGGTGGGGGTGCAGGGGGACATGAGTGGGGGCCTGGTGGTGCTGCCCCTGCACTGCTGGGGGGTGGGGGTGGTGGGAGACATGAGTGGGGGCCTGGTGGAGGGTGCCCCTGGTGGCTGGGGGGTGGGGGTAGTGGGAGACATGAGTGGGGGCCTGGTGGAGGGTGCCCCTGGTGGCTGGGGGGTGGGGGTGGTGGGAGACATGAGTGGGGGCCTGGTGGAGGGTGCCCCTGGTGGCTGGGGGGTGGGGGTGGTGGGAGACATGAGTGGGGGCCTGGTGGAGGGTGCCCCTGCACTGCTGGGGGGTGGGGGTGGTGGGAGACATGAGTGGGGGCCTGGTGGAGGCTGCCCCTGGTGGCTGGGTGGTGGGGGTGGTGGGAGACATGAGTGGGGGCCTGGTGGAGGCTGCCCCTGCACTGCTGGGGGGTGGGGGTGGTGGGAGACATGAGTGGGGGCCTGGTGGAGGCTGCCCCTGGTGGCTGGGGGGTGGGGGTGGTGGGAGACATGAGTGGGGGCCTGGTGGAGGCTGCCCCTGCACTGCTGGGGGGTGGGGGTGGTGGGAGACATGAGTGGGGGCCTGGTGGAGGCTGCCCCTGGTGGCTGGGTGGTGGGGGTGGTGGGAGACATGAGTGGGGGCCTGGTGGCGGCTGCCCCTGCACTGCTGGGGGGTGGGGGTGGTGGGAGACATGAGTGGGGGCCTGGTGGAGGCTGCCCCTGCGCTGCTGGGGGGTGGGGGTGGTGGGAGACATGAGTGGGGGCCTGGTGGAGGGTGCCCCTGCACTGCTGGGGGGTGGGGGTGGTGGGAGACATGAGTGGGGGCCTGGTGGAGGGTGCCCCTGGTGGCTGGGGGGTGGGGGTGGTGGGAGACATGAGTGGGGGCCTGGTGGAGGCTGCCCCTGCACTGCTGGGGGGTGGGGGTGGTGGGAGACATGAGTGGGGGCCTGGTGGAGGGTGCCCCTGGTGGCTGGGGGGTGGCATAGCTCTCAACCATTTGGGTCGCGAAGGCGGGTGAAAACACCCGATTTTAGTTTTGGCGGGTGAGACGACCATTGAATTGAATGGGCGTGCTGGAGGCTTGGCGGGTGAGTCAGCTGTTTACAAGGCGGGTGACACCCGCCAAAAGCGTGAGAGTTGAGAGCTATGGGGGTGGGGGTGGTGGGAGACATGAGTGGGGGCCTGGTGGAGGCTGCCCCTGCACTGCTGGGGGGTGGGGGTGGTGGGAGACATGAGTGGGGGCCTGGTGGAGGGTGCCCCTGGTGGCTGGGGGGTGGGGGTGGTGGGAGACATGAGTGGGGGCCTGGTGGAGGGTGCCCCTGCACTGCTGGGGGGTGGGGGTGGTGGGAGACATGAGTGGGGGCCTGGTGGAGGCTGCCCCTGGTGGCTGGGGGGTGGGGGTGGTGGGAGACATGAGTGGGGGCCTGGTGGAGGCTGCCCCTGCACTGCTGGGGGGTGGGGGTGGTGGGAGACATGAGTGGGGGCCTGGTGGAGGCTGCCCCTGGTGGCTGGGGTGTGGGGGTGGTGGGAGACATGAGTGGGGGCCTGGTGGAGGCTGCCCCTGCACTGCTGGGGTGTGGGGGTGGTGGGAGACATGAGTGGGGGCCTGGTGGAGGCTGCCCCTGGTGGCTGGGTGGTGGGGGTGGTGGGAGACATGAGTGGGGGCCTGGTGGGGGCTGCCCCTGCACTGCTGGGGGGTGGGGGTGGTGGGAGACATGAGTGGGGGCCTGGTGGAGGCTGCCCCTGCACTGCTGGGGGGTGGGGGTGGTGGGAGACATGAGTGGGGGCCTGGTGGAGGGTGCCCCTGCACTGCTGGGGGGTGGGGTGGTGGGAGACATGAGTGGGGGCCTGGTGGAGGGTGCCCCTGCACTGCTGGGGGGTGGGGGTGGTGGGAGACATGAGTGGGGGCCTGGTGGAGGGTGCCCCTGGATGCTGGGGGGTGGGGGTGCAGGGGGACATGAGTGGGGGCCTGGTGGTGCTGCCCCTGCACTGCTGGGGGGTGGGGGTGGTGGGAGACATGAGTGGGGGCCTGGTGGAGGGTGCCCCTGGTGGCTGGGGGGTGGGGGTGGTGGGAGACATGAGTGGGGGCCTGGTGGAGGGTGCCCCTGGTGGCTGGGGGGTGGAGGTGGTGGGAGACATGAGTGGGGGCCTGGTGGAGGGTGCCCCTGGTGGCTGGGCGGTGGGGGTGGTGGGAGACATGAGTGGGGGCCTGGTGGAGGCTGCCCCTGCACTGCTGGGGGGTGGGGGTGGTGGGAGACATGAGTGGGGGCCTGGTGGAGGGTGCCCCTGGTGGCTGGGGGGTGGGGGTGGTGGGAGACATGAGTGGGGGCCTGGTGGAGGGTGCCCCTGCACTGCTGGGGGGTGGGGGTGGTGGGAGACATGAGTGGGGGCCTGGTGGAGGCTGCCCCTGGTGGCTGGGTGGTGGGGTGGTGGGAGACATGAGTGGGGGCCTGGTGGAGGCTGCCCCTGCACTGCTGGGGGGTGGGGGTGGTGGGAGACATGAGTGGGGGCCTGGTGGAGGCTGCCCCTGGTGGCTGGGGGGTGGGGGTGGTGGGAGACATGAGTGGGGGCCTGGTGGAGGCTGCCCCTGCACTGCTGCGGGGTGGGGGTGGTGGGAGACATGAGTGGGGGCCTGGTGGAGGCTGCCCCTGGTGGCTGGGTGGTGGGGGTGGTGGGAGACATGAGTGGGGGCCTGGTGGGGGCTGCCCCTGTACTGCTGGGGGGTGGGGGTGGTGGGAGACATGAGTGGGGGCCTGGTGGAGGCTGCCCCTGCACTGCTGGGGGGTGGGGGTGGTGGGAGACATGAGTGGGGGCCTGGTGGAGGGTGCCCCTGCACTGCTGGGGGGTGGGGGTGGTGGGAGACATGAGTGGGGGCCTGGTGGAGGCTGCCCCTGCACTGCTGGGTGTGGGGGTGGTGGGAGACAAGAGTGGGGGCCTGGTGGAGGGTGCCCCTGGTGGCTGGGGGGTGGGGGTGGTGGGAGACATGAGTGGGGGCCTGGTGGAGGCTGCTGGGGGGTGGGGGTGGTGGGAGACATGAGTGGGGGCCTGGTGGAGGGTGCCCCTGGTGGCTGGGGGGTGGGGGGGGTGGGAGACATGAGTGGGGGCCTGGTGGAGGGTGCCCCTGCACTGCTGGGGGGTGGGGGTGGTAGGAGACATGAGTGGGGGCCTGGTGGAGGCTGCCCCTGGTGGCGGGGGGGTGGGGGTGATAGGGGACATGAGTGGGGGCCTGGTGGAGGCTGCCCCTGCACTGCTGGGGGGTGGGGGTGGTGGGAGACATGAGTGGGGGCCTGGTGGAGGGTGCCCCTGCACTGCTGGGGGGTGGGGTGGTGGGAGACATGAGTGGGGGCCTGGTGGAGGGTGCCCCTGCACTGCTGGGGGGTGGGGGTGGTGGGAGACATGAGTGGGGGCCTGGTGGAGGGTGCCCCTGGATGCTGGGGGGTGGGGGTGCAGGGGGACATGAGTGGGGGCCTGGTGGTGCTGCCCCTGCACTGCTGGGGGGTGGGGGTGGTGGGAGACATGAGTGGGGGCCTGGTGGAGGGTGCCCCTGGTGGCTGGGGGGTGGGGGTGGTGGGAGACATGAGTGGGGGCCTGGTGGAGGGTGCCCCTGGTGGCTGGGGGGTGGAGGTGGTGGGAGACATGAGTGGGGGCCTGGTGGAGGGTGCCCCTGGTGGCTGGGCGGTGGGGGTGGTGGGAGACATGAGTGGGGGCCTGGTGGAGGCTGCCCCTGCACTGCTGGGGGGTGGGGGTGGTGGGAGACATGAGTGGGGGCCTGGTGGAGGGTGCCCCTGGTGGCTGGGGGGTGGGGGTGGTGGGAGACATGAGTGGGGGCCTGGTGGAGGGTGCCCCTGCACTGCTGGGGGGTGGGGGTGGTGGGAGACATGAGTGGGGGCCTGGTGGAGGCTGCCCCTGCGCTGCTGGGGGGTGGGGGTGGTGGGAGACATGAGTGGGGGCCTGGTGGAGGGTGCCCCTGCACTGCTGGGGGGTGGGGGTGGTGGGAGACATGAGTGGGGGCCTGGTGGAGGGTGCCCCTGGTGGCTGGGGGGTGGGGGTGGTGGGAGACATGAGTGGGGGCCTGGTGGAGGCTGCCCCTGCACTGCTGGGGGGTGGGGGTGGTGGGAGACATGAGTGGGGGCCTGGTGGAGGGTGCCCCTGGTGGCTGGGGGGTGGCATAGCTCTCAACCATTTGGGTCGCGAAGGCGGGTGAAAACACCCGATTTTAGTTTTGGCGGGTGAGACGACCATTGAATTGAATGGGCGTGCTGGAGGCTTGGCGGGTGAGTCAGCTGTTTACAAGGCGGGTGACACCCGCCAAAAGCGTGAGAGTTGAGAGCTATGGGGGTGGGGGTGGTGGGAGACATGAGTGGGGGCCTGGTGGAGGCTGCCCCTGCACTGCTGGGGGGTGGGGGTGGTGGGAGACATGAGTGGGGGCCTGGTGGAGGGTGCCCCTGGTGGCTGGGGGGTGGGGGTGGTGGGAGACATGAGTGGGGGCCTGGTGGAGGGTGCCCCTGCACTGCTGGGGGGTGGGGGTGGTGGGAGACATGAGTGGGGGCCTGGTGGAGGCTGCCCCTGGTGGCTGGGGGGTGGGGGTGGTGGGAGACATGAGTGGGGGCCTGGTGGAGGCTGCCCCTGCACTGCTGGGGGGTGGGGGTGGTGGGAGACATGAGTGGGGGCCTGGTGGAGGCTGCCCCTGGTGGCTGGGGTGTGGGGGTGGTGGGAGACATGAGTGGGGGCCTGGTGGAGGCTGCCCCTGCACTGCTGGGGTGTGGGGGTGGTGGGAGACATGAGTGGGGGCCTGGTGGAGGCTGCCCCTGGTGGCTGGGTGGTGGGGGTGGTGGGAGACATGAGTGGGGGCCTGGTGGGGGCTGCCCCTGCACTGCTGGGGGGTGGGGGTGGTGGGAGACATGAGTGGGGGCCTGGTGGAGGCTGCCCCTGCACTGCTGGGGGGTGGGGGTGGTGGGAGACATGAGTGGGGGCCTGGTGGAGGGTGCCCCTGCACTGCTGGGGGGTGGGGTGGTGGGAGACATGAGTGGGGGCCTGGTGGAGGGTGCCCCTGCACTGCTGGGGGGTGGGGGTGGTGGGAGACATGAGTGGGGGCCTGGTGGAGGGTGCCCCTGGATGCTGGGGGGTGGGGGTGCAGGGGGACATGAGTGGGGGCCTGGTGGTGCTGCCCCTGCACTGCTGGGGGGTGGGGGTGGTGGGAGACATGAGTGGGGGCCTGGTGGAGGGTGCCCCTGGTGGCTGGGGGGTGGGGGTGGTGGGAGACATGAGTGGGGGCCTGGTGGAGGGTGCCCCTGGTGGCTGGGGGGTGGAGGTGGTGGGAGACATGAGTGGGGGCCTGGTGGAGGGTGCCCCTGGTGGCTGGGCGGTGGGGGTGGTGGGAGACATGAGTGGGGGCCTGGTGGAGGCTGCCCCTGCACTGCTGGGGGGTGGGGGTGGTGGGAGACATGAGTGGGGGCCTGGTGGAGGGTGCCCCTGGTGGCTGGGGGGTGGGGGTGGTGGGAGACATGAGTGGGGGCCTGGTGGAGGGTGCCCCTGCACTGCTGGGGGGTGGGGGTGGTGGGAGACATGAGTGGGGGCCTGGTGGAGGCTGCCCCTGGTGGCTGGGTGGTGGGGTGGTGGGAGACATGAGTGGGGGCCTGGTGGAGGCTGCCCCTGCACTGCTGGGGGGTGGGGGTGGTGGGAGACATGAGTGGGGGCCTGGTGGAGGCTGCCCCTGGTGGCTGGGGGGTGGGGGTGGTGGGAGACATGAGTGGGGGCCTGGTGGAGGCTGCCCCTGCACTGCTGCGGGGTGGGGGTGGTGGGAGACATGAGTGGGGGCCTGGTGGAGGCTGCCCCTGGTGGCTGGGTGGTGGGGGTGGTGGGAGACATGAGTGGGGGCCTGGTGGGGGCTGCCCCTGTACTGCTGGGGGGTGGGGGTGGTGGGAGACATGAGTGGGGGCCTGGTGGAGGCTGCCCCTGCACTGCTGGGGGGTGGGGGTGGTGGGAGACATGAGTGGGGGCCTGGTGGAGGGTGCCCCTGCACTGCTGGGGGGTGGGGGTGGTGGGAGACATGAGTGGGGGCCTGGTGGAGGCTGCCCCTGCACTGCTGGGTGTGGGGGTGGTGGGAGACAAGAGTGGGGGCCTGGTGGAGGGTGCCCCTGGTGGCTGGGGGGTGGGGGTGGTGGGAGACATGAGTGGGGGCCTGGTGGAGGCTGCTGGGGGGTGGGGGTGGTGGGAGACATGAGTGGGGGCCTGGTGGAGGGTGCCCCTGGTGGCTGGGGGGTGGGGGGGGTGGGAGACATGAGTGGGGGCCTGGTGGAGGGTGCCCCTGCACTGCTGGGGGGTGGGGGTGGTAGGAGACATGAGTGGGGGCCTGGTGGAGGCTGCCCCTGGTGGCGGGGGGGTGGGGGTGATAGGGGACATGAGTGGGGGCCTGGTGGAGGCTGCCCCTGCACTGCTGGGGGGTGGGGGTGGTGGGAGACATGAGTGGGGGCCTGGTGGAGGGTGCCCCTGCACTGCTGGGGGGTGGGGTGGTGGGAGACATGAGTGGGGGCCTGGTGGAGGGTGCCCCTGCACTGCTGGGGGGTGGGGGTGGTGGGAGACATGAGTGGGGGCCTGGTGGAGGGTGCCCCTGGATGCTGGGGGGTGGGGGTGCAGGGGGACATGAGTGGGGGCCTGGTGGTGCTGCCCCTGCACTGCTGGGGGGTGGGGGTGGTGGGAGACATGAGTGGGGGCCTGGTGGAGGGTGCCCCTGGTGGCTGGGGGGTGGGGGTGGTGGGAGACATGAGTGGGGGCCTGGTGGAGGGTGCCCCTGGTGGCTGGGGGGTGGAGGTGGTGGGAGACATGAGTGGGGGCCTGGTGGAGGGTGCCCCTGGTGGCTGGGCGGTGGGGGTGGTGGGAGACATGAGTGGGGGCCTGGTGGAGGCTGCCCCTGCACTGCTGGGGGGTGGGGGTGGTGGGAGACATGAGTGGGGGCCTGGTGGAGGGTGCCCCTGGTGGCTGGGGGGTGGGGGTGGTGGGAGACATGAGTGGGGGCCTGGTGGAGGGTGCCCCTGCACTGCTGGGGGGTGGGGGTGGTGGGAGACATGAGTGGGGGCCTGGTGGAGGCTGCCCCTGGTGGCTGGGTGGTGGGGTGGTGGGAGACATGAGTGGGGGCCTGGTGGAGGCTGCCCCTGCACTGCTGGGGGGTGGGGGTGGTGGGAGACATGAGTGGGGGCCTGGTGGAGGCTGCCCCTGGTGGCTGGGGGGTGGGGGTGGTGGGAGACATGAGTGGGGGCCTGGTGGAGGCTGCCCCTGCACTGCTGCGGGGTGGGGGTGGTGGGAGACATGAGTGGGGGCCTGGTGGAGGCTGCCCCTGGTGGCTGGGTGGTGGGGGTGGTGGGAGACATGAGTGGGGGCCTGGTGGGGGCTGCCCCTGTACTGCTGGGGGGTGGGGGTGGTGGGAGACATGAGTGGGGGCCTGGTGGAGGCTGCCCCTGCACTGCTGGGGGGTGGGGGTGGTGGGAGACATGAGTGGGGGCCTGGTGGAGGGTGCCCCTGCACTGCTGGGGGGTGGGGGTGGTGGGAGACATGAGTGGGGGCCTGGTGGAGGCTGCCCCTGCACTGCTGGGTGTGGGGGTGGTGGGAGACAAGAGTGGGGGCCTGGTGGAGGGTGCCCCTGGTGGCTGGGGGGTGGGGGTGGTGGGAGACATGAGTGGGGGCCTGGTGGAGGCTGCTGGGGGGTGGGGGTGGTGGGAGACATGAGTGGGGGCCTGGTGGAGGGTGCCCCTGGTGGCTGGGGGGTGGGGGGGTGGGAGACATGAGTGGGGGCCTGGTGGAGGGTGCCCCTGCACTGCTGGGGGGTGGGGGTGGTAGGAGACATGAGTGGGGGCCTGGTGGAGGCTGCCCCTGGTGGCTGGGGGGTGGGGGTGGTGGGAGACATGAGTGGGGGCCTGGTGGAGGCTGCCTCTGCACTGCTGGGGGGTGGGGATGGTGGGAGACATGAGTGGGGGCCTGGTGGAGGCTGCCCCTGGTGGCTGGGGGGTGGGGGTGGTGGGAGACATGAGTGGGGGCCTGGTGGAGGCTGCCCCTGCACTGCTGGGGGGTGGGGGTGGTGGGAGACATGAGTGGGGGCCTGGTGGAGGCTGCCCCTGGTGGCTGGGTGGTGGGGGTGGTGGGAGACATGAGTGGGGGCCTGGTGGGGGCTGCCCCTGCACTGCTGAGGGGTGGGGGTGGTGGGAGACATGAGTGGGGGCCTGGTGGAGGCTTCCCCTGCACTGCTGGGGGGTGGGGGTGGTGGGAGACATGAGTGGGGGCCTGGTGGAGGGTGCCCCTGCACTGCTGGGGGGTGGGGGTGGTGGGAGACATGAGTGGGGGCCTGGTGGAGGGTGCCCCTGGATGCTGGGGGGTGGGGGTGCAGGGGGACATGAGTGGGGGCCTGGTGGTGCTGCCCCTGCACTGCTGGGGGGTGGGGGTGGTGGGAGACATGAGTGGGGGCCTGGTGGAGGGTGCCCCTGCACTGCTGGGGGGTGGGGGTGGTGGGAGACATGAGTGGGGGCCTGGTGGAGGGTGCCCCTGGTGGCTGGGGGGTGGGGGTGGTGGGAGACATGAGTGGGGGGCTGGTGGGGGCTGCCCCTGCACTGCTGGGGGGTGGGGGTGGTGGGAGACATGAGTGGGGGCCAGGTGGAGGCTGCCCCTGCACTGCTGGGGGGTGGGGGTGGTGGGAGACATGAGTGGGGGCCTGGTGGAGGGTGCCCCTGGATGCTGGGGGGTGGGGGTGCAGGGGGACATGAGTGGGGGCCTGGTGGTGCTGCCCCTGCACTGCTGGGGGGTGGGGGTGGTGGGAGACATGAGTGGGGGCCTGGTGGAGGGTGCCCCTGGTGGCTGGGGGGTGGGGGTGGTGAAAGACATGAGTGGGGGCCTGCTGGAGTGTGCCCCTGCACTGCTGGGGGGTGGGGGTGGTGGGAGACATGAGTGGGGGCCTGGTGGAGGGTGCCCCTGGTGGCTGGGGGGTGGGGGTGGTGGGAGACATGAGTGGGGGCCAGGTGGAGGGTGCCCCTGGTGGCTGGGGGGTGGGGGTGGTGGGAGACATGAGTGGGGGCCTGGTGGAGGCTGCCCCTGCACTGCTGGGGGGTGGGGGTGGTGGGAGACATGAGTGGGGGCCTGGTGGAGGGTGCCCCTGGTGGCTGGGTGGTGGGGGTGGTGGGAGACATGAGTGGGGGCCTGGTGGGGGCTGCCCCTGCACTGCTGGGGGGTGGGGGTGGTGGGAAACATGAGTGGGGGCCTGGTGGAGGGTGCCCCTGGTGGCTGGGGGGTGGGGGTGGTGGGAGACATGAGTGGGGGCCTGGTGGAGGCTGCCCCTGCACTGCTGGGGGGTGGGGGTGGTGGGAGACATGAGTGGGGGCCTGGTGGAGGGTGCCCCTGGTGGCTGGGGGGTGGGGGTGGTGGGAGACATGAGTGGGGGCCTGGTGGAGGCTGCCCCTGCACTGCTGGGGGGTGGGGGTGGTGGGAGACATGAGTGGGGGCCTGGTGGAGGGTGCCCCTGCACTGCTGGGGGGTGGGGGTGGTGGGAGACATGAGTGGGGGCCTGGTGGAGGGTGCCCCTGGATGCTGATGGGTGGGGGTGCAGGGGGACATGAGTGGGGGCCTGGTGGTGCTGCCCCTGCACTGCTGGGGGGTGGGGGTGGTGGGAGACATGAGTGGGGGCCTGGTGGAGGGTGCCCCTGCACTGCTGGGGGGTGGGGGTGGTGGGAGACATGAGTGGGGGCCTGGTGGAGGGTGCCCCTGTTGGCTGGGGGGTGGGGGTGGTGGGAGACATGAGTGGGGGCCTGGTGGAGGGTGCCCCTGGTGGCTGGGGGGTGGGGGTGGTGGGAGACATGAGTGGGGGCCTGGTGGAGGGTGCCCCTGCACTGCTGGGGGGTGGGGGTGGTGGGAGACATGAGTGGGGCCTGGTGGAGGGTGCCCCTGGTGGCTGGGTGGTGGGGGTGGTGGGAGACATGAGTGGGGGCCTGGTGGGGGCTGCCCCTGCACTGCTGGGGGGTGGGGGTGGTGGGAGACATGAGAGGGGGCCTGGTGGAGGCTTCCCCTGCACTGCTGGGGGGTGGGGGTGGTGGGAGACATGAGTGGGGGCCTGGTGGAGGGTGCCCCTGGATGCTGGGGGGTGGGGGTGCAGGGGGACATGAATGGGGGCCTGGTGGTGCTGCCCCTGCACTGCTGGGGGGTGGGGGTGGGGGTGGTGGGAGACATGAGTGGGGGCCTGGTGGAGGGTGCCCCTGGTGGCTGGGGGGTGGGGGTGGTGGGAGACATGAGTGGGGGCCTGGTGGAGGGTGCCCCTGCACTGCTGGGGGGTGAGGGTGGTGGGAGACATGAGTGGGGGCCTGGTGGAGGGTGCCCCTGGTGGCTGGGGGGTGGGGGTGGTGGGAGACATGAGTGGGGGCCTGGTGGAGGGTGCCCCTGGTGGCTGGGGGGTGGGGGTGGTGGGAGACATGAGTGGGGGCCTGGTGGAGGCTGCCCCTGCACTGCTGGGGGGTGGGGGTGGTGGGAGACATGAGTGGGGGCCTGGTGAAGGGTGCCCCTGGTGGCTGGGTGGTGGGGGTGGTGGGAGACATGAGTGGGGGCCTGGTGGGGGCTGCCCCTGCACTGCTGGGGGGTGGGGGTGGTGGGAGACATGAGTGGGGGCCTGGTGGAGGCTGCCCCTGCACTGCTGGGGGGTGGGGGTGGTGAGAGACATGAGTGGGGGCCTGGTGAAGGGTGCCCCTGGATGCTGGGGGGTGGGGGTGCAGGGGGACATGAGTGGGGGCCTGGTGGTGCTGCCCCTGCACTGCTGGGGGGTGGGGGTGGTGGGAGACATGAGTGGTGGCCTGGTGGAGGGTGCCCCTGGTGGCTGGGGGTGGTGGGAGACATGAGTGGGGGCCTGGTGGAAGGTGCCCCTGCACTGCTGGGGGGTGGGGGTGGTGGGAGACATGAGTGGGGGCCTGGTGGAGGCTGCCCCTGGTGGCTGGGGGGTGGGGGTGGTGGGAGACATGAGTGGGGGCCTGGTGGAGGCTGCCCCTGCACTGCTGGGGGATGGGGTTGGTGGGAGACATGAGTGGGGGCCTGCTGGAGGCTGCCCCTGGTGGCTGGGGGGTGGGGGTGGTGGGAGACATGAGTGGGGGCCTGGTGGAGGCTGCCCCTGCACTGCTGGGGGGTGGGGGTGGTGGGAGACATGAGTGGGGGCCTGGTGGAGGCTGCTCCTGGTGGCTGGGTGGTGGGGGTGGTGGGAGACATGAGTGGGGGCCTGGTGGGGGCTGCCCCTGCACTGGTGGGGGGTGGGGGTGGTGGGAGACATGAGTGGGGGCCTGGTGGAGGCTGCCCCTCCACTGCTGGGGGGTGGGGGTGGTGGGAGACATGAGTGGGGGCCTGGTGGAGGGTGCCCCTGCACTGCTGGGGGGTGGGGGTGGTGGGAGACATGAGTGGGGGCCTGGTGGGGGCTGCCCCTGGTGGCTGGGTGGTGGGGGTGGTGGGAGACATGAGTGGGGGCCTGGTGGAGGCTGCCCCTCCACTGCTGGGGGGTGGGGGTGGTGGGAGACATGAGTGGGGGCCTGGTGGAGGGTGCCCCTGCACTGCTGGGGGGGTGGGGGTGGTGGGAGACATGAGTGGGGGCCTGGTGGAGGCTGCCCCTGGTGGCTGGGTGGTGGGGGTGGTGGGAGACATGAGTGGGGGCCTGGTGGGGGCTGCCCCTGCACTGGTGGGGGGTGGGGGTGGTGGGAGACATGAGTGGGGGCCTGGTGGAGGCTGCCCCTCCACTGCTGGGGGGTGGGGGTGGTGGGAGACATGAGTGGGGGCCTGGTGGAGGGTGCCCCTGCACTGCTGGGGGGTGGGGGTGGTGGGAGACATGAGTGGGGGCCTGGTGGGGGCTGCCCCTGCACTGCTGGGGGGTGGGGGTGGTGGGAGACATGAGTGGGGGCCTGGTGGAGGGTGCCCCTGCACTGGGTGGTGGGAGACATGAGTGGTGGCCTGGTGGAGGGTGCCCCTGCACTGCTGGGGGGTGGGGGTGGTGGGAGACATGAGTGGGGGCCTGGTGGAGGATGCCCCTGGATGCTGGGAGGTGGGGGTGCAGGGGGACATGAGTGGGGGCCTGGTGGTGCTGCCCCTGCACTGCTGGGGGGTGGGGGTGGTGGGAGACATGAGTGGGGGCCTGGTGGAGGGTGCCCCTGGTGGCTGGGGGGTGGGGGTGGTGGGATACATGAGTGGGGGCCTGGTGGAGGGTGCCCCTGCACTGCTGGGGGGTGGGGGTGGTGGGAGACATGAGTGGGGGCCTGGCGGAGGGTGCCCCTGGTGGCTGGGGGGTGGGGGTGGTGGGAGACATGAGTGGGGACTGGTGGAGGGTGCCCCTGCACTGCTGGGGGCTGGGGGTGGTGGGAGACATGAGTGGGGGCCTGGTGGAGGCTGCCCCTGGTGGCTGGGGGGTGGGGGTGGTGGGAGACATGAGTGGGGGCCTGGTGGAGGCTGCCCCTGCACTGCTGGGGGGTGGGGGTGGTGGGAGACATGAGTGGGGGCCTGGTGGAGGCTGCCCCTGGTGGCTGGGGGGTGGGGGTGGTTGTAGACATGAGTGGGGGCCTGGTGGAGGCTGCCCCTGCACTGCTGGGGGGTGGGGGTGGTGGGAGACATGAGTGGGGGCCTGGTGGAGGCTGCCCCTGGTGGCTGGGTGGTGGGGGTGGTGGGAGACATGAGTGGGGGCCTGGTGGGGGCTGCCCCTGCACTGCTGGGGGGTGGGGGTGGTGGGAGACATGAGTGGGGGGCTGGTGGAGGCTGCCCCTGCACTGCTGGGGGGTGGGGGTGGTGGGAGACATGAGTGGGGGCCTGGTGGAGGGTGCCCCTGCACTGCTGGGGGGTGGGGGTGGTGGGAGACATGAGTGGGGGCCTGGTGGAGGGTGCCCCTGGTGGCTGGGGGGTGGGGGTGGTGGGAGACATGAGTGGGGGCCTGGTGGAGGGTGCCCCTGGATGGTGGGGGGTGGGGGTGGTGGGAGACATGAGTGGGGGCCTGGTGGAGGGTGCCCCTGCACTGCTGGGGGGTGGGGGTGGTGGGAGACATGAGTGGGGGCCTGGTGGGGGATGCCCCTGCACTGCTGGGGGGTGGGGGTGGTGGGAGACATGCATTGTTGATCAGTAGTGCAAGGTGACATGTGGGTTGGCTGCGGGGCATGCCCATGGTGGATGGGCTGCCTGCGGGACATGAGCAGGGGTGCAGGGTAGTCCCCCGTGGTGTGGGCTGCCTGCAGGGGCCGTGGAGGTTGTCGAGCGTACACCTGGGAGGACCCACACGGCCAATTCACGTGTAGTACTCCCCAGAACCCCTGGAATTCACATACCCTGCTGGAATCGCATGTGGAACTTCCCGCGCACCCATGGAATACACGTACCCTGCTCGCACTGGGCCAATCGCGTGTGGAACTTCCCGCGCACCCCTGAAATACATGTACCCTGATGAAATCACGTGTGGAACTTCCCGCGCACCCCTGAAATACACGTACCCTGCTCGCACTGGGCCAATCGCGTGTGGAACTTCCCACGCACCCCTGAAATACACGTACCCTGCTGAAATCGCGTGTGGAACTTCCCGCGCACCCCTGGAATACACATACCCTGCTGAAATCGCGTGTGGAACTTCCCGCGCACCCCTGATATACACGTACCCTGCTGAAATCGCGTGTGGAACTTCCCGCGCACCCATGGAATACACGTACCCTGCTCGCACTGGGCCAATCACGTGTGGAACTTCCCGCGCACCCCTGACATACACGTACCCTGCTGAAATCGCGTGTGGAACTTCCCGCGCACCCCTGAGATACACGTACCCTGCTGAAATCGCGTGTGGAACTTCCCGCGCACCCCTGAAATACACGTACCCTGCTCGCACTGGGCCAATCGCGTGTGGAACTTCCCGCGCACCCCTGGAATACACGTACCCTGCTGAAATCGCGTGTGGAACTTCCCGCGCACCCCTGAAATACACGTACCCTGCTCGCACTGGGCCAATCGCGTGTGGAACTTCCCGCGCACCCCTGGAATACACGTACCCTGCTGAAATCACGTGTGGAACTTCCCGCGCACCCCTGAAATACACGTACCCTGCTCGCACTGGGCCAATCGCGTGTGGAACTTCCCGCGCACCCCTGAAATACACGTTCCCCGCTTGGCGTTTGCTGTTTGCCAGCCCGGTGAACTGGTCCAGGGTTAGCGCAGCCCTTTGCGATGATTTAGCGATTTTGATGGCTTTTCCTTGCGCGAGGGCGTTCTTGGGGGCGTTACTGGCGCTGCTGCAGGGTCGCTGCGATTCTCTGCGCCACGGCTGGTTTGGGAGCCTAAAATCCATGAATACGCTGTGCGCGGAAATCGGTTTTAGCGCACGTTCCTGGCGCACACAATCGCACGCGGACACTCTGCGCAAGCCGCTTGCGACACTTTTCGGCGAAATTCTATGAATTACCCTGTTAGTCTTAAACTGTGAGCGAATTTTTCATTTTAACAATCTCTAAGTTTCATATTTTTGTCAGTTCAGTACACTTTGCTATAAGCCTTTTTCTAAAACATATATTTCATCCAATGTCAAATCAACAATTTCAGTCTGGCCCGCCCCCAGAGCTGGGCTGAGTCAGAGGGTCACATGGCTTGCCTTCCTGCCAGAGCAGTTTATTGTCAGTCACACCCGAATTAGCATTCCTATTCAGCTCAAGAAATCCATTGTTTCTTGGTCTGGGCAGCAGGGGAAATCTCCTCCCCTTCTGATTAACATGCCAATGCGATATCCTCCTTTTGGTTGGAATGAACAAGGTGTGAGTTTCCCAGGGGAAGAAGGCCTCTTAGAAGTTTTAACTGAATCAGGTTACCTTCTGGTCAATTGTAACATAGTTCCTTGTGAAAAAAATACATTTATAAATTTAAAATAAGCAAACCCATCTTTACTTCCAGTCCTTTTTCCACATGAAAATCAATATGTGGCACTCTTATATGGCATTTTGATGGAAATCTCTTCTTTGGCATTGTTTGAGTTCAATGTTCAACTTTACACATGATAGGTTTTAAATCGCCGGCTTCTGACAGAGGTGAGTAACGGTACTAACCCGTTTTTGACAGATTTCTTTCAGCAAGCAATCTTTAAAAGAGGATTTTGTTCTGATAACATATGATTCTTGCTGACATTGTATTTATGTTGATTCTTGCAGTAGAATATTGTGGAACACCCAACAAGGAGGTTGGATCTTTTAGGTGGTTTGTGAGCTATGATTTTTGCACATTTTTGACAATCAAGAAAATGGATTTCAAAACAGCTCTGTGTTTCTTTTTGGCAATCAGCATTGCTTTTTCAAGTGATTTCAGGCTATTTTGTGGATAGCCTAATGGTGGGTTTTGGCAGTCGTCTCCTGTGTTACCACTGACATAAGCAAAAGTGGATGGCGGCCTATTTTTCAGATTTTTACTGCGCACTTTCTGCTGATTTTTAGCAAGCAGCATGCTTTCCGGCGGCCATTATGATGTTTCTGCTGCAAGCAATGCACAGTAATGTTGCAGGGCTTGGACTAGTGGGTTGAGACATCCCACACGTCCCCCTCTTGCGATTGGCGTTGTTCATCCATCAATGGAAATTCGCAAGACTGGGATGTCAGCCTCATCTCTTCGGATTCAACCAATGGCAAAGTTCCGCATCTTTTCCTCCATCAGGGGTGGACCACTCGGTTCTCCTCGCCAATCCTGATGTGAGTATTGAGCGATACTCCAGGCCACTCGGATCTTTGCCCCCAGTCCCCGGGTAGTCATCCTTGGTTAGTCTCCATGGTTTCCAAACAACAATAGGTTATCTCTCTCTCCTAGGATGACAAAGCAAAAACACATTTGTAGACATTTCCCCACCACTATTAATGTGGTGGGGCGGACATATACATTTTGAGAAATCAGGAGACATTTGCATTATTGTATTTTATAGACTATATGTGGAATATTTTATAGTTGGAGTTGTATGGATCTGGAGTGGCCCCCTCTGGGGTTCCAGAAGACTCTTCCAGTTGCTGCAGAGTGTGCCTAGGATGGCAACACTTTAGGTGATTAATGTGGACCCACTTATCTTCCCTTTCTGCCAAACTGCTTTGGGGATGCGGATCTTGTAGGCGACTGGTGAGATTTTGTCTACAATTTCAAAAGGTCCCCTCCAGGTGGGCAAAAATGTGCGTTGTTTGGCCTGGTTGCTTTGGAAATTGTATAGGTAGACCCGGTCTCCAACATTGTATTCCTTTCTGGTAGTCTTTAAGTCATAGTGGGTCTTCATGGTGTCTGCAGATTTTTCTAGAATTCGCTGAGCATAGGAAAAAGCAAGTTGAAGGTGTTTTCTTAGATTTTCAACATACTCATGAGTTGTGGAGGCATTGATCAATGTCTGCTCTTGTGTCCTGTAGAGCAGATGCCGGGGAAGCACCAATCTGCGTCCAGTCATCAGCTCAAACGGTGACATTTTCATTGCAGAGGAAGGGGTAGATCTGATGGCCATTAGGACAAGAGGTAATCGAATATCCCAACTTGGCCCAGAATCTGCCACAAACTTTTTTAATATGCTCAATTGTTCTATTGTATCTCTCGACTACACCGCTAGAGGCTCACCGGTAAGCAATGTGTAGCTTCCTTTTAACCCCAATTATCTCCCACATCTTTGTCATTACTTCGCTGGTGAAATGGCTACCTCTGTCTGACTCGATCAGTTGGGGTAGTCCAAAACGTGAAAAGATGTGATTGATCGTCAGGGCAGTTGCTGTTTCTGCCTTGCAGTTTGAGGCCGGGAGACATTCCACCCATTTAGTAAACAAGCATGTCACGGTCAACATGTACTAGAGGAGCGAATCACGGGCCCAATTAAATATACTTGCAAATTTGACAGGGCAGTGTGAAACCCCTCTTTTGGAGAGACGCACGGTGTGTGAGGGATGTTGGCTGAAATTGTGCACACACAAGACACCCCTTCAAATATTGGTCGAGGTCCTGCCCCATCTGTGGCCAGTATGCAACCTCTCTTAAGATTTCAAATGTTGTATGAAACCCACTATGACCGGCTTTGGCCGCATCATGGGCGTGACTTAACATCAGGCTTCGGAATGAGGTAGGGACCACCCACTGATCATGGCCAGCTAGGGATTTCCTCACCAAGAAACTGTCTTGGATTCGGAACATTTTTGGATATTTCATCAACACTCTGAGGTCCTCTTTCCCCATATAATCGGTATCCGTCAGGGGAAAGTTCACAGGGTCCTCAATGTGTTGGTAAAACTTACCAATTATTGGATCCTCCTTCTGAGCCATAATCAAATCAGCAACTGGGGTCTCCTTACTCCATTGTGCAGTTGAGAGGTCATTGTGAGCATTTGTCTGGGACCTAGTGATAGCAGTTACCTGGATTTCCCCCAGCAGGGACTCGATCTCTATTAGATCCCCTTGGATGGCCCCGGGTTTTGGCCAGCTGATCAGCTAAGTCATTTCCAGTTTAGTCTGGTCCCTCTACCTTGGAATGGCCCTTGATCTTTTTCCAGTAGATGGTCATCCCATTCGAAGTGACCAGGTCATCAATATTTTGGATTAATTTCCCATGTTTCAAGGGTTTGTTATTAGCACATAACATGCCTCTGGTTTTCCAGGTAACCAGGTGCTCCACAAACCTGTTCCGTACATAATCTGAATCAGTGATTATGACCAGTTTGTGGAGGTGATGTGAGACAGCAGTGAGGATGCCTTGATGCACAGCCATCAACTCTGCCACTTGACTACTTCGGGGACCAATCTTGTACCCAGCGGAGGGTTCTGGGATCTCATTCACCAATGCATTCCCTACACCGGCCACAAGTTTTTTTGTCAACATGGTAAGAGCATCCATTCACATAGACAGTGGGCATTCCCTCACACTTGTCTTCTTCAAAGACTTTGTGTGGGGAATTGAGGTACGCCTCCATTGTTGTCCTTGATCTTTAGACTCTCGTCCTCGAGACAGTTTTCTCTGGCACAATCATGCAAGTCAGCCAGACTTTGCGTGAGGGGACTCTTCTTGTTTTGGCCATATCTGACCTCCACAGGAAAACCTGCATTGACAGAATCCAGGAAGTAATTCGGGAATAACTCACATTTCTGGCCCGGATTCTGTCACTTTAGAGATATTGCAGAGGCTGGTGTGGAGTCTCCACTATGATGTGTTTCCCCTGGATAAACGGGTGGTAATTCTTCAATGCCCACACCGTTGCAAGGAGTGCCTTCTCACAGTTGTTGAATCTTTCCTCCACAGAGGATAAAGTTTTACTCGCATAGGATATTACTTTATTGACCTTGTCATGCTTTTGGTATAATACTGAAGTGAAGCATGTATTAGAGAACCCTGTCTCCAAGAAGAACTCCTTGTTTCTGACAGGGTAAGCTAGGCAACGCGCTTGTGAGAGGCTTCTTTTGAGTTGTCTTATTGCCTCAGCTTGTTCTGGACCCCATTCCCACTTGACCCCCCTCTTCAAAAGATGAATCAGGGGTCTGGTGATCTCTGCATAGCCCTCAATGAACTTTCTACTGTAATTAGTCAGCCCAAGGAGGCTCCTAAATGTCCACAGAGTTGTGGGGTCTTTCCATTTCTGCAGGGCTTCCACTTTCTTTTCCTGGGGACAGAGACCCCAGGAAATCGACACAGGTTCTACACCACTGTGCCTTTTGAAAGGAAAGTTTTGCTCCGGCGGCCCTCAACTTTGTCAGAACATAACGGTTCTCCGCTATGTGTTTATCCACAGTTGAGCTTTTGATGAGGACATCGTCTACATAGGCCAGGTTACCCCTCTCACCCAGGTCGGGCATGGCCTTATGTAGAAAAATGTTGAATTAATTGCCGGAGTTGATGTATCCGAAGGGAGTCCGGGTCCATGTGTACTGCTGGCCCCCAAAGGTAAAAGCCAGCTTGTATTGGTCCTCCCTACTGACAGGTACAGTCCAGTATCCATTGGTCAGGTCTATTGCAGTGAATACCTGGGACCCCTGGATCTGGGCCAGCCCTTGGTCAATGTAGGGAAGAGGCCTTCGGGAAGTATGGACCCGTTTGTTGAGCTCCCTAAGGTCGGCGCAGAGTCTCCACTGGCCGTTTGGCTTCAATATCCCCGGCACCCGATTATTGAAGGTGCTGTGGACTGGACGGATTATCCCACGGGACTCAAGGTTCTTAATTATTTCAGTAAGGGACTCCATTGATTCGAGAGGCAAGTGATATTGCTTCACAAACACTGGAGTCATGCCAGGGTCCATGGGAATTGTTGTTGTGTGGATGTCGGGGCGACCACAGTCATATGAGTCCACCGCAAAGAGATCTTGAAAATCCAAGAAAACTTGTTTCTACTTTGATTCTGCTCCAGAGTCTCACAGGCATCAGCTAGGTTGTCTCTCTATTCAACCATCTGCCTGAAGCCTGGAAAGACTTCTGGTTTCACTATCTCAGCGGCCTCCTCCAGCTGGGTGGAGAAGTCCCTGGTCAAAGTGATGATTTGGACTGGTGGCTTCAGGTGGGAAAGGCAGCCCTCATGGACTTGGAAAATTACCTCATCCCTCCTGAAGTCACAAGTCACATCTTCCTTACCATAAGGGCAGGATGTGTACACCAGGAAATTCCCCCCATGCCGGTTAAAGATCCTGTCTGGTGTTGTGTTGTCATCACTGTCACTGTCAAAACAGTCCTTGGGGATTGGTCCTAACAGTCCATTACCTAAATCAATGGAAAAATGTCGGTCATCAACCGCCATTCCAATAATGGTGCCTGCGGCTAGAGTGATACTCTTTAAGTCGCTGTTATCCACCTCTATTGGAATGGTGTCATGTTCTACATTGACTAATGGTGTTGGGTTTACCCCCAACCCTTGCTGTTGGAGAGAAGCATTTAGATGAATATAAGCACCAGGGCTTTTCAATTTCTGTCCTCTTTTAACTTTCACTTCCAGGGAGAATTGTCGGGTCCTTTCTGGGATGGTGACTTCCTCTCCAATCTGAATTTCAACTGCATAATGCAGCAGTTGAGCTGACCTAAAGGCTTTCTCTGGATCATCAAGCCCATGGGATTATCCGCTAATCAGGACCAAGCTTTGATGTTTTTTTGGTCCAAACTAATGGCAAAGCGATTGAGAATGTCACTGCCTAAGTAAAAGGCGGCAGTGACGTCCCGCACGACCCAACAATTATGGACTATGCTCTTGTTGCCTATGGAGATTTTGAGCATACACCTGCTTGGCAGGAGATGTTTGGAATTGGGTGCTTCCAGATCCATTTCCCATTTGTCTATCAGTTTGAATGTGGGAATGGCTGGATCTTTTGGGAGTTGGAGGAACATGGCTTCGCTGATGAAGCTCTAACCGTTGTTCACACACACTCGGGTGAGAACAGAGTCCTTCCCTTCATTTAACTGAAAAGGGATGAACAACTGCTCTCCAATTTGCTGAATATCAGCCAGGCTCTGAGCTGATTTCTCATCTTTCTGGACTATAGGAGTGGGAATGTCTGATTTTGGATTGGTAAAGTATTTCAGAGTGTTTCCTTTCAGTGTGGAATGCCACCTTAGACTGGAAGGAAGGTTGATTTTCAGAAATAGAGAGGACCCCCCATCACCAGTCTGTTGTCCTACTGCTATTACTGTCACGTCTGGAATTTGGTTGTTCTGGAAGTGAAATTCTACTTGGTCAGATTTTTGTTCAACCATGTGGCATCTGCCGTTTAAACTAACATGGTTGACGCTCTGTTTCAATTTTATTGGTCGGCTAATCTGGGTCCAGAGGACCTTGTTTATGCAATGTATTAGGGGTGACAACCTTCGCAATAGGTCATTCTCTAGTAAACAAGGAGTGCCCTCTGGAGTCACAACTATGACCGGGTGTTTCACCTTGTGTCGCCCAATTTTAATGTCCACATCTGCAGTCCCCTCAATGGGAATTTCCTTCCCGTCAAAGTTCTGAAGTTGTCCAGGAAGAGAGGTGAGAGGAATTTGATAATTCTCCCCCTTCCTGAATTCAGTTTATCAAAGGCCTTTTTGGACAGAAGGGTAGCTTGGGATCCAGTGTCCACCAGTGCCAAAATTGTACCCTGCCCCTCTATTTGTACCGGGGCATAGTATCTTCCCTCCTTCTCCACAAGGGGGCACAGATAATGTACATTTTAGGACAACTGGTGGGTTAGTTTTTTAGTTTTGGACACTGAAAGAGAAGAGATTTGGACAGAATTCTGTGGGGAGCCTAGGGAATCTGAAAGAAAAGATGGCAACTAGATATGGTAGAAGTTTTGAGTTCCCCTGGTTCCGGTTCTGGGCCCCCCCCTTTTTGGAGGCAGTCACCAGGATGGGTTTGAGCTAGGGGATTTTCATGTTGTTGGTTCTGGGATTGGATGATGGGCGGTGCTAGCTCAGTCCCCACATCTACCCAGTCTGGATTTGAATCCTTTAGGACCCATTTATCTTTGGGAGGAGTTCCCCCATCTCTGAAGGAGAAGATCCTTTTCCCAGGATCCTCTGAGGACCCCTCTCCTTCAAATTGGAAGATCTGTACCTCCTCCACAAAATGGGCCTGTTTGGGTACTTTGTTTCTCCTACCCCCCTCTGCTCCTTGGGTGGCAGACTTTCAGGGGCAGGAGATTTTGTTTCCGGTTCCTGGGTTTCCAGGAGCTGTTTACAAGTGGGGAAGGAAGCTTCCCCCAAGGCTTTACACCCCCCTTCCCCTTGTGCCTCCTCCCTGGGAACCGGTGGGTTGCTGGGGTGCTGCCCCGTCATTGTTCTGGAGCACCAGGTCCAGAGTTGGAGGCATTCTGCGCCGGCATGCTCATCTGAAGGTTGTGCTGAGCCCTCCTGTGCTATATTTTGGACCTGGCACTCTAGCTGTGAAACCCGCTCAGGATGATACAGGGTTCTGTTTTTCTCCCCTGGGCTGATCCCGGGAAGGGTAGATATCGCTTCTCTGGTAATACTCTGGGTTGGGAAGATTTGGGTACCCCCCCACCCTTGGCCTCCCCTCTCCTGGATTAGGTTGTCTGGGCTCAGGAAATTGGGGAAAGAAGGATGGATGGTTTTGGGGTTGAAAGGTTTGTGGATACCTAGGGAAGAAGTTCTGTCCAGGATTTGGGGAGTTTCTGCCCTCTTGGGGGAAGTTAGGAGGGAAGTTACCTGTGTTAGGTGCCTGGTTGGATCCCCCCCTTGGGCTGGAGGAGTCCACACATAACCCAGGATGGGTCTATTCCCCTTGTAGCGGGGATTTACATAGTCAGGGGAGTGAGGGATCCCATTTGTGGGACTACCTCCTTGGCTCCCTATCTGTGACTGGCCCGAGGGCCTTCTGGGCTTGGAATTATTCTGTTGTGCTGGCATGTTTTTAGGCCTCCCATCTCCAAATCTAAAATGGGGGCAACCTTTACCTCTGCCACCTTAGCAGCAGCAGGGGGGTTGGTTGTTTTGGGGCTTTTTTGAGTGTTCTTGTTGTCTATGGGCTTTTGCAGCTGATAGATCCGGGTGACCTGTTCAATGACCCAGTCTAGTGATCTTTTCTCATGAAAATCTCTCACTAGCTGGGTCATGATGTATTTTGGTAAAGCATGGAAAAACGTATTAACAAATTCTTTGCTGTCCGTGCACACCCTTCTAGTAGTCTGCGCAAAGGCACGCTTCAACTCCTACAGAAATTCTTGTGGGGCCTGATCCTCCCCACATTGTAGATTGTAGGCTGCCTTGCGAGCCTCTTGGGGATTTCTGTGAACAGAAAAATGCTTTAGGATGGCCGCCCTATATGTGGACCATCTTGAATGATTTTGGTCCTCCAGCCCGCAAAGAAACTGGAGTATTCTGGGGAGAATGTCCATTTCACATACTGAATGTAGCTACTGCTGTCTTTCAAATGGAAAGTCTCCATCATTTGCTCAAAGAGCTCTAAGTGTTCCCAAACAGAATACTTAGCGTTCTTATGATAAGGCGTGATGACTCTCCTTATTGCCTTGATTTGTTTTAGGGGTCCTTAAGCAAGGCCCTTTTTGCCTTATTGGCCTTCTTGGTTCGGGTAACCCTGGTCCATTCATCCTCTGACTCAGAGGCACTGCTCCCAGAGGTGCCCGTCTGGTCTTCTAGGTTCTCCCGGATTCTGCAAGCCTGGGAATGGCTGGCAGAATGTGGGGACCTAGTCTCCTGTGTCCTGGGGCGCTCAGAGGAGTCTTCTGATTCCTCCTTGCTCCCAGGATTTGATGAGTACCCCCCCCCCCACTGTCCTAACTGGGCAGAGGTTTTCAGGATGCCCTTAGTGGGCCTACTCTCCTGGAGTTCCCCACTAAACTTCACAGTACTTGGGTGCCCATACCCAGGTGCCCGCCCATCCATTCCTTGGAGCTACTGGCCTATGAGCCCCATACTTCTGACTGGATAGTAATCTGCCATCCCCGTGGCTCTGGGCTCATGTGCACCAGTGGACATGGGGGTCTCAGAGTCCAGGGACTGAGAGAGGTGAAGGCCTCTGGTACTAGGGTTCCTGAGGTTATGCTCAGGTGTTTCCCTTTCCCAGCAAACCTTATCTCTATCAGCCCCTGCTCCCTGTTGCCATGCAAGAAGCTGAGCTTTCTGTTCCTCAATCAAGGCCTTACTAGTCTCTATCAGTCTCTCTTGCATGGCTACCTGCCTGTGGAGCCTATCATTGTGTTGACAGAGAGCCTCATTTTCTCTTTGTGCTTCCTGGTTTGTCTTTGAATACTGGGCCAGTCTTTGCTGCAGGAGGGTTACCTCCTGAGTCCTGTCCATACTGGCCTGCTCCTTCCTTGCCAGAGCATCTTCCACCCTCCTGGTGTGCTCTAACACTCTATCATGCTCTTTTTGGAGGTCACCCAGTCCCTGGAGGGCCAGGTGATTTTCTTCCAGTTTCCCTTTTAAGTGACAGACTTTGGCCTAAGGTGTCCCTTTCCTGCGTAAGACCCTGCCTCCGTGCCACCAGGTCGTCCGTCTGCCTTTGAAGGGCACCTGCCTTCTGGCGCTTTTCCTCAAATTCTACCTGGGTATCCAGGTCTTTCAGAATTAATTTGTTGCTCTCTGCCTTCTCTCTATCTAGGTGGCTTTGCAGGGTGGCTACCTGCTCCGTGCATGCCCTATTGAAATCCAGTTGTTGCTCCAACTTTTTCTGGCTCTGCAGTAGAGAGTCCAAACCTACTTGGTACTCCTTCTGCAAGGCCAGAATTCTGGTATCCTGGTCTGCCTTTTCTGTTGCAGGATACCCATATCCTCTTTCATTTTAATTATATACTGTCTGCTTTCATTTTCTGACTCCTGGTTCCTCTGCAGCCTCTGCTCAGAAGAGTCCCGATCAGATTGGTCCTTCTCTAATGCCATCAGTTGCCTACTTGCCAAATCTTGGCCTTCAGCATATTTGTCCTGTATGGCTCCCATAGATAAATATAAATATGCCGCTATCTTGGCAAACTTATTTTGTTCATCCTTGGCCTTAGGAGCCATATATAGTTCTCTCAGGGCCACATGTAAGGGACCCTGATCTCTCCAGATATCTAACCCAGTTGCAGTGATCTGTTGTATGATTGCCTGCAACCGCACATTCTGATCCTGCTCAGTCCACTCAGCTCTCACAAATAACTTATGTAAAAGGTGTTCTCTAGCTATCTTGATGTCTACCAATGTCGCCATTTTGGAAATATTGATTTCCTTCCTGACTTACAGAAGTTTTTTATTTTATTTTGCAAAACCGACCATTTCCTTAGAGCGTTCCTTTTTGAGGGGTGCTTTTACAGGTAACACAGCGTGGTAGCCCAACAGGATTTATGTATCCTGACAGTTAGCACACTGTATTAAGCTGTACAGGTAGTAAATCTAATCCAGAAGTCCCGCTACGAGCCCCCAATCTGTAAATGATTTCAATCCAGCAGTCCAACTAAGTCAATGCCTAGTATGGGATGCCCAATGGAAACCCTTATTTATATATTTTTATGTCTAAGTTAGTTTAATTCTGGATGATGTACCCTTATATAACGTCCCTCTCTTTGAATTCCCCCGGTCTCACTGAACCAAGAAATAGGTTTGTTTTGCAACTTAAAAGATTTATTTGAAGAATTGAACAATATACATATCACACTTTTATTAATATGAATAATATCTGAATATCACACTTATTAATATTTCTACAATGATCAGCAATGGGTAATGTTACAATGTCAACAATCTCTTTAATCAATTAGGAGTAGGAATAGGAAGAATAGTGTAGCAGAGAATACTTTGTGTGGGTTCAAGGAAATGCAATGATAGGAAAGAATGCAACACAGAAATGAACTTGATATGAATGTAACCAAAGACAATGTAGTCACTCTTTCCCCCTGTGACTACTCACTCCCCCCACTATGCAATATGAAGAGATGGAATGAGGGCACACAGGTATCAGGAATAAACAACAATTGCAGGTTCAATCCCACTCCCCCCAGCAAGTAGAGAGAAACAGGGCTGATTTTAAACAGGTCAAAATGCTTTTAAATGTAATATGAATTGCTTGGGAAAAATGCCAAAAATGATTTTAATTCACCTGATGAGACTCAGAACTAGTGAGAGTTGCTTTGTATTGGGTCAGGTCAACACTAGCAATGATTATAGAATGATTAGCAGATTGAAAACGAAATTCAGAAGTTGAAATCAAGAAATAGCCATTTTACATGGGGTGAAATTGAGCCAAATTGCAAATCGCAGCAATTTTTCCGCATGCAGGAAACGCGATTACGGAAAAAATATAAGGAATTGGAATGTCATTTGGGGTGCATTTGAAAGCTGAGGATGTCAGCTTCAAAATGACATTTAAATTTCTAGGACGTACGGTTCAAAAGTTACAGAGGTTTTTGTGAAGGTAGATTTCAAAAATGGAAGATGCGCTTTAAAGATTTAGAACCAAGATGGACTTATACTAAGGGGCTATGAAAGTACAAGATACCCAACGGGACAACCACCAGACCAGGGCGCCTTCCACTCTGATTGCTGTGCGCCAGGATACTTGATTTTCTTCAGAAAATATCAGCGCACAGATGAATATCGCTACAATTATCGCAGACTATATAATGAGAAGAATTCAGGATGGACACAAGATTCTATAATGCAGTTCTGGATATGTTGAAAAGGATTGAATAGGATTACTTTAAACTAAGAGATGACTATGGACAGTTATAGACTAAATACTCACTCCTATGGCTTTGGAATGGAATGGGCCCGTCAAAGATCTGGTCAAAGGTTTGGTTTCACTCGCCACCGGACAGGACTCAGGGCACCTGAACTCTGCTCTCAGCAAGGCACTCTGGTTTGCGTGGCCTCTTGGATTGGATCTGACGGGTTCTGGGTTACAGCTCTGTTCTGTTGGTCTGGATCTTGGTTCTAGCACAGGGTTCTTGGCCAGATGTAAAACAGCTCAGCCAGGCTATTGAATGGTTTAGTTAGGCCCCATGGAAGTTTAGGGGTTAGAATCAGGTTGCAAAAGATTCTGAGGCCTGCTGAAAAAGGGTTCAGCTTCTTGGGTTAGGCCTCTCTGCTTCAAAGTTCTAAAGTTTGGTTCTAGAGTCTGGTCTCTGGATCTATGTCTGGAGCCTGGATCTTCTTGCAGGGTGATTCACCAAGAAATCAGTTGAGGAGTAGAAAGTGTGTGTCTTGTCTGTCCTCAGCAGTCCCTATTTATCCATTTCCAAAGTGGGGGAGGTAGGCTGATTCTACTATACCCAACCCTCTAACGATCTGATAGGTCAGAGAATTTCCCCTCTCCTGATTTGAGACAGGAGCAGTGTGTCATCAGGTGTCAGAGTGAGGCTGTGTTTATGACCCAAAGGAAATCTCTCCCCTTTGCTTTTTCTTAGGAAATCTATTTTCCCCAAAAAACATATTTCCGAGATACACAAGTTGTTAATAATACATAATTACATGACAGATTGCTTAAGGTACATTTCTGTTCAACTCCCATCTTCCTGGGAGCTATGCTTCATAAATGACAACTTTTTTGTGCTTTTGGTGGGTTTCTCAATGTTAGTTCTGCACCAATTTTTATACATGCATGCACGTCCCCTCTGGGCACATTCCTCTAATTTTTCATGTTCCTAACATAAACACCATGGCTATAATATGAATAATTTCCGGGGTTCAGTCTCAGAACATCGCACAGATTCCAACGTAGTCTTAAATTGTGAGCAAATTTTTCATTTTAACAATCTCTAAGTTTCATATTTTTGTCAGTTCAGTACACTTTGCTATAAGCATTTTTCTAAAACATATTTCATCCAATGTCAAATCAACAATTTCAGTCTGACCAAATGAGTCAGAGGGTCACATGGCTTGCCTTCCTGCCAGAGCAGTTTGTTGTCAGTCACAACCAAATTAGCATTCCTATTCAGCCCAAGGAATCCATTGTTTCTTGGTCTGGGCAGCAGGGGAAATCTCCTCCCCTTCGGATTAACATGCCAATGCGATATCCTCTTTTGGTGGGAATGAACAAGGTGTGAGTTTCCTAGGGGAAGAAGGCCTCTTGGAAGTTTTAACTGAATCAGGTTACCTTCTGGTCAATTTTAACATAGTTCCTTGTGAAAAAAATACATTTATAAATTTAAAATAAGCAAACCCATCTTTACTTTCAGTCCTTTTTCCACATGAAAATCAATGTGTGGCACTCTTACATGGCATTTTGATGGAAATCTCTTCTTTGGCATAGTTTGAGTTCAATGTTCAACTTTACACATGATAGGTTTTAAATTGCCGGCTTCTGACAGAGGTGAGTAATGGTACTACACATTTTTGACAGATTTCTTTCAGCAAGCAATCTTTAAAAGAGGATTTTGTTCTGATAACATATGATTCTTGCTGACATTGTATTTATGTGGATTCTTGCAGTAGAACAATGTGGACCACCCAACAAGGAGGTTGCATCTTTTAGGTGGTTTGTGAGCCATGATTTTTGCACATTTTTGACAATCAAGAAAACAGATTTCCAAACAGCTCTGTGTTTGTTTTTGGAAATCAGCATTGCTTTTTCAAGTGATTTCAGGTTATTTTATGGGTAGCCTATTGGTGGGTTTTGGCAGTGGTCTCCTGTGTTACCACAGACATAGGCAAAAGTGGATGGCGGCCTATTTTTCAGGTTTTTACTGCGCACTTTCTGGTAATTTTTAGCGAGCAGCATGCTTTCCGGCGGCCATTATGATGTTTCTGCTGCAAGCAATTCACAGTAATGTTGCAGGGCATGGACTAGTGGGTTGAGACATCCGACAGTAGGAACATTGCTGAGAGTAGTGTGTCATCAGCATAGCACATTATTTTGTTGTATAATTAGTCAAAGAAACATTGCAGCAGGCAAATGTATATGTCAAAATGCATGGCTAAAGGATAGACACCTGCGGGACACCACAGGTGGAGGCTGAAGTAGGGGAGAAGAAAGGGCACAGAATGGTTTAGTTGGAATGGTTGTTTAGGAATGAGATAAGCAAGTCCACTGGCCGTTCATGGAGCATTTCAATGAGGATGGAATGGCTCACTGTGTGAAAAGCAGATGAGATATCAAGGAGGATGAGGACAGCAGAGGATTATGAATTGAGGCATACTACCATTTATTCATGGCTGTTCTGGAGAGCAGTGTTTGTGGCTCCTTACGGTTTCAATCCACACTGGTATACATGCACATCCACAACAACAATGTCATGGGTGTCTATTTGTGGGAGGGCAAACTTGTCAAGCAGTTTCCCCATGAAGGTGGGGAAAGAAATGTGCCAGTAGTTTGCTGGTCAGGAAGGCTCTGCATATGGCATATTAAGAATGGTGCACACAAGGGAGTGCTTGATGGAGGATGGAAACTAAACAGCAGGAAAGGAGTGGTTGCAGAGATCAGCAAGAGCAGGTGCCAGGGCGATGTTGCCATGCTGGTTCTGTAGGAGCACTGGCACACCAGTTGGGATGACACCTTCATAGAGTTGTCAACACGGGTGACCTCCTCAGGAGTCATGAGTGAAGGAGGAGAATGAGGAATGATGAGGGTGAGAGGTAGGGGGGAAAGAGGTGCTGAGGGTTGTGTTTTAAGAGCCTTTTACTAGTAGGTACGTTCGGTCCTGTGTATTTGAAAAACGTATGAGATGCAAGCGCATTACAAAGGTACTGGGAAGGAGTTGGAGCAGAATATACAGTGGATGGGTTGGCAGTTACAAAAATACTCACCTCTTGCACTTCCGCCAGAGCCATGCTTGATGTCACAATGTAATGCTGTCCACCGAGGGAACTGCCATGGAAGACATAAGCAGATAACACAAAGCAATGTGGTACAGGAATCAACGATAAAAGCATGCTAAAAGTACATTGTTAACCAGCAGACCATGGACAATGCAAACTTCATTGTCACAGCATACACATTGTTAAATAATGCCTTCAACAAAATTCAGTAGAACCATGCACCCAGCTGCGTTGCACTGGAAGCTGCAAACACCATGGTGCAGCTTGCATGGTAAATTCATGAGAAAGCACAAACACCGCTATCCCTGATGTGCTGGTACACAACATATCATGCCACAAAAATGCATACATCCCCACATGTTTGTGGCTTTAAACTGGTGCTGCACACCGTAATGCTTGCTCCATAATCAAGACAGGCCAAAGGTGACATACAGCCATAAACCCACAAACCCTACTAGGGATCTGAAGTTTCACTCATTAAACATGATAAACATGCCACGAGCCACACATCAGCCCAACCATCAGCACTTGCCACAGGCCACAAACAGTTGACCATGCTAACCACTTCAAAACAACCATGAAAGGGCCACACAGTTAGAATACCCACATTTTATAATCAGTGTACAGTGGCCCCAGCAATCCATCTGAAGAACATGGTCATACCCATCATCAGAAGAACCCCCTGTGAAACATGTACCCCTTAAGTAGTAGTGTTGGACCACAAGCTAAGCCAATCCAAAGTGAACACAGTGCTACACTCCCACGCAAACACCACACAAGTGTCAGCAAATGCCATTCAATTACCTGTCAAAGGAACCCACCTGCCTTGCCTACAATGCACACCATTGGGAGACGCTTCCCCTAAATTGAATAATATGCATAGTAACAGCAGAAACAATATGCACATCCATTACAACACATGATTTCATACAGAAAATATGCAGCCTCCACCCACTGCAGGAGCAACACAGGGTGCCACAGGATGAATGGAAATTCATTGTGATCATCCCTTGGGTACAGTGTACTACAACAGATAGAGGGAGGGAGAGTGGCACAGAGAGGGAATCCCAAAGAAATGCCAGATCAAGGAGTGCACTGCCTGGATTTCCAATGTACAATAATATGCTGTACAGAACAGTAGGTGCGGCCATAGAGGAATACACATAGGTAGGTAACACAGTGACAGGACCAGCACTTAAATTACCATACTGGCATGTCAGTATGCAAAGCACATGTAGGATAAGCAAGACATGCAGCAAACATGCACACCAATGACACAGGCTCAATATGCAAGACAGTGCTCAAGCTTACCCAGCATGGTGTCAATCCTGCATCACCTTCACCTGGAACTGTGTCTCCTAATCAGTTACAGGAAGCACAGTGCCTGGAGGAGGGCATGGGGAGCATGGACATCAAAGGGTGCAGGGTGTCTTCCCCGGGACAGCAGTCACCGCCAGATCACGGATTACTGAAACAACATGGGAGAAGACATTAAAACAGCCATGGTGAATTACCATTGACACAGCACACACGTGCAATGGTACACCAAACCCATAATTACCAGCCCCTGCCATCCTGTGCACCACCATGCACACATGCAAGTTTATGTCACTATGCATGCCAGCATGTACACCACTGCACGTCTCTTTGCCTTGAGATGTTAACGGCACAACTCAAGGAAAACAAATGAAAAAAGGTAAACAAAAATGAGCCAGGAAAGCAGGGATGCCTGCAGAGACCTCAGGTCTGCCCGTCTGCTGCTGCTGTTGGCCTCCATGTGCAGGCTCTGTGAGCGGCATGTGGACCGCAGTGCCTGCAGCTGTTGTGCCACCTGTGTTGCTGGTGGGCGTATGGAACTGGTCACCCTATCAATGGCCTCAGCCAAACTATCATATGTAGTATCCTGTCGGTGCGCAGCATGAAACATCTGCTGCTCCCACACAGTCTGCCCAGCCTGCACATGTCCCCCACATGTGCGGGCCCATGCCTGCCTGACACAAGGGAGCATGGCCCTTGCTGTGATGCCACTGTCTCTGGCTGCAGGACTGCATCCGTCCCTTGGACATCTGGCCAAGGACCAGAAACCGCTACATGGGAGCATGGCTTTGCAGCCGTAACCACCACAGACAGACTGACACCACTGACATCTGGCCCAGGACCAGAAACCGCTACATGGGAGCGTGGCTTTGCAGCCGTAACCACCACAGACGGACATGACACCACCTGACCCCCTGCAGACTCACATGCCCCAACTGCTCCAACACTTGGTGCACTCACCTCCAGCAGCATTGAGGATTGCACATCCAGTTCAGCACCAGAGCTACCGGATTCTGAAGTGTCAGTGTCATATCTGGACATTCCCAGGATGGTCTGTAGCACCAGTGGATTCTCCTGGGCTGCCACACCACCTCCGCCACTGGTGTTCTAGACTGGAAAAGACTCTTCTTCCTCCTTTTCCTCCTCCTCTGCATCTGGTGCCTCCTCACCTACCCATGGATATAAAAAGACATGAGTATTAATGTGAAACGTGTCGACAGATTACATCTGTATCACATTGCTGCCATGCGACACAATGCCGGCCATGTCACCATGGGAGAAATAGTATACACACATTATGTCCAATAAGCCATCTGATCATGGCGTATGCAGACTGGTTACAACATTCCCTGCTCCTGCCCATGTAGCCAGTGAACACATTGCCAACACACATGGTTCTCAGAAAGCACTTTATGGCACATGGCACAGCAAACTATTGACAAATACATGCACAATGGGCATGGTTATGTGGCTCTATAACATGCTATTACATTACATGTCAACAGGTGCATACACATATTCACATCAAAGTGCGCATCCATCACATGCCACACCAGCGTTGAACTGGCAGAGGGAGTGCCCACAATGTGGACATGTCCTGAGTGCGGATTCCCGGTTGAAGTATGACTGTAAGAGTAACATCTAGACAAGGCGTATGCTGTAGGGAGAGTAATTACATGCACTGGACGATAGGAAGAAGGGACAGTGACACACAAGAGGGACAGGGGCATGCAACCATGGAGTGTGTGCTGAGTGTGAGAGGGTAAAAGGGATGAGTCCTCACAACCGTTTGACATCGGGGTCATTGCCATAGCTGCAGCGGGGATTTGCACAGTGTTGAAAAATGCAATGTCACTCATGGCACACTGTGAGGCCTGCTGGTAGCCTTCATGGAAGTTATCTGTAGCATGGAACCACCTACATACATGTGTGAATGGACAATCTACACCATGCAGTGCATGATATGTAACACTTGCTTCAGACACAAGCACTTGTCTAGCAGAGCAGAGTCACTGACATTACTGATGCAACTAACTAGATGTCACGTTGTGGTAGCATGTTGAAAATGTTTGCTGGTGGGGGATGACTACTGTCACAATGCCATGTGCAACGGATGTACGACACCTGGGTTGTATCCCCTCTAGAGTACACTGGGCATGAGTCAGTACACAATTATATGGTTCAGGCAGGGCATTCATTCAAATGCAGGCAGAAGCGCAACACGTACTCAGGATGAACAAGCTTGGTCACTCACTGGACGTGCCCTCGTAATCTGGCAGGCCTCCCACGCCTTGCACCTGATCCATATGAATGAACTGGCTCATAGCCTGTTCATGCGGGGTGAGCTCCTCCTCCTCTGGTGACCCCCCTTCAGTTGCTGTAGCAGAGGCGAGGTTGGCACCCATCTTGGACCTGGTGCGACGGTTGTGGTCATTCCACCGCTTCATGACCTGAGAAGCAGTGCACTTCTCATACCCTAAGGTGTTTATCTCATCCATGACATGCTGCCAATGCGCCATATGCTGAGCAGGTATATGTGTGCTCCCTGTTTGCGGGTACATATTATGGTGGTGATCGGCCATGTAGTCCATGAGGATTTGGAGTTCCTCTTCATTGAAGTTCCTCTTCCTCAACATGCCGGTGTCCTGTGCCATGCCATGGGGTTGAGCCTCTTCCTGCTGTGCAGGATTTGCCTTCTTGCTACGTGGTGCTGACCGTGTGTGGCTGGGACCACTCAGGGCACCAGATGCTGGACTACTAGTGGCCTGGGGCATGGCATCACCCACTGATGCTGGGACAGAAGCTTCCACTACATGCCCTTTACCCTTCTGAGAAGGGACAGCAGCTTCGACTGCACGTCTCTGGACCTTTTGGGCAGGGACAGCAGCTTTCACTGCACGTCCCTTACCCTTCTGGGCAGGGACAGTAGTTTCCATTGCAGGTCCCGGAGCCCTTGTGGGGGCAGCAGCTGCCACTGCTGGTCCCCGAAAACTTGGGGGGCAGCAGCTTTCACTGCACGTCCCCAGCTACCTCTGCCACATTTCCCTCTTGGGGCCTTTCCACTCATGGTCCAGGTGGACTTGAACAATGCAAGGCACACCAAGCAATTGTCCTGGGCAATTAGAGTGAAGGGGCAGTGTACGTGATGGAAAACATACTTCTGTGTTCCAGCAAGGCTCAAAAGTACCCCTGGTGACAAAAATGCAGGACGCATAATGCACAGGCACCACACAAAATGAAAATATAGCATAGGAGAGACCTTGATAGCTTCCGTAAAAAGAAAAAGCATTACGTGATACGCAGTGGCCCCCAGCAACACATAAAATGCCTACGCGAACCCCGGAAAGCTACTGTAAAGGTGAGAATGGAGGTATGCGCTACACAGGGGCACCCTTAGTCTGAAAAATGCATACGCGACTCACTGTTAGCCTCGGGGAAAAAAAGGAGATGCGCGTATGTGCGGAGGTGAGTCCCCCACTAAAATAAGAAGTTTGGACCGTCCCAGAAGTGAACGGATTGCGTTGCACCCCAAAAATCTCAGTAATCCACTTGTCCATGTACTCACAATCACACGTACGGTGGGGTTTGCTTCATCATCATCTTCTGACCAGAGTGGCAACTCCATGGCAGAAAGGCAAAGGGCTGTCAACTTTACTGCCAGGGAAGTTGACATCCTGGTGGAGCAGGTCTTGTAGAATTTTGATGCCCTCTTCAACCCGGCAAGGAAGGACGTTAGCGGATCTGGGATGGGATAAGGGATGCCATCAACGCAGAGGGGGTGGCATCCCGGACCTTCAAGACCGTGCATAAGCGCTGGGAAGACCTTAAATCCAGGACCCACAGAAAGGCTCTGCATTTCCTCCAGGCCGGTGCCAACGTGGAGGGACACCGTGTGTGCAGGTGCCGGCTGAACATCACCAACATGTGGGTCCTGATATGATATATGACATGATATCACATGGCATTCGTAGCGCGCCTATACACAAGTGTTTCAAGGCGTGACGAGGCAAGGGAGGGGAACAAAGGGATGACGGAAAGCAATCCTGCTAGGCCAGGTGTCATTCAGATCGCACAAGTGCGTGGGAAGGGGGCATGGACAGTGCAGTACATGGGAATAGATAATAAAAATAAGTAAAGTGACAGCCAGCAAGTGGCAAGTGCAAGGCTAAGTGCAGACATCAGGTGTCAAGAGCTGGTAGGGGGACTGTAGGGATACAGAAACAGTCCCCAAGTGGGGGGTTGCCAAGTGGGTCGTGCAGGTGTGTGACACTGGTAGGGGAGGGACCTGGGCCCGAGATCAGAGGGTGCCCAGGTAGCCAGCCAGTTCCAGTTACAGCCAGACGGTCAGCAGAGGAGAGGAGTAGAAAAAGCAGAAGCAAAGAGAAAGGTTTTGAGGTGCTTCCGGAACCGGAGATGGTTCTCCTCAAGTACAAGGGAGGCAGGGAGGCTGTTCCAGAGGGAGGCACCAACCGAAGAAAGAGATCTACCACCAACTTGTTGCTTGGAGAAGCGACTGACCCGGAGGGAGTTGGAGGCACATGAGCGAAGAGCTTGAGAAGGAAGATATTTAGGAAGCAAGAGTTGCAGGTATTGAGGGCCCAGGCCCCAGAAGGCATTGTGGATGATGCAGAGGGTTTTGAAGTTAATCCTTGCAGCCACAGGGAGCCAGTGCAGAGATTTCAGTCCTGGAGAGATACGATCGCTGGGCTTGAGGCCAAGGACAAGTCTCGCAGTCCTGTTCTGGATAAGTGGCAGGGGGCGGAGAGTAGAAGCAGGCAGATTCAGAAAGAGGCTGTTGCAATAGTCCAGTCTAGGGAGAACCAGAGCTCTGGAGACAGTGAGCTGCTGAGGGAAGGAGAGGAAAGGAAGAATACCTCTGAGGAGGTGCAGCTGGTAGTGTGACTTCTTAGAGACGTCAGAGATGTGAGGAGAGAAGGAGAGTGTGGAGTCGAAGATGACCCCGAGGTTTTTAGCCTTGCAGGTGGGAACAGGAAGAGGACTAAGAGAGGCCAGCCAGAGAGCTACAGGAAAGGAGGGAAAGTGTGTGCTGATGAGGAGAATCTCAGACTTACTGGCATTAAGGCAGAGGACATTGGCGGCACACCACTCCTGGAAAGCAGACTGACAGTCATAGATGAGAGAAGGAGAGGAGGAGGCCAAGGGTAGCCTGAAAATGAACTGGGTGTCATCCTCATAGCAATGACAGTTGGGGCAGAGAGCCGTGATGCGGTGGGTAAGGAGTGCCAGATATTGGTGAACAGCCAGGGTGAGAGGTTAGACCCCTGGAGGACACCACAGGTAGAGAAAAAGATAGTGGAGAGGAAGGACCCAAGTTGGACCGGGGAGGGTCGGTCAGAGAGGAAAGAAGTCAGCCATGCCAGAGCCTGACCAGTGATACCCAGGTTATCGCGGAGACGGTTGAGCCGGATGGCATGGCTGACAGTGTCAAAGGCAGAAGAGAGATCAAGCAGGATGAGGACACAAGGGGTGTTAGAGTTAAGGTTGCAGAGCAGGTCTGCACAGATGTTCAGGAGAGCAGTCATCGTGCTTCTGGCAGCTTTGAAGCCAGACTGATGGTCATGAAGACAACCAACAGATTCAGTGTAGAGATTTAGCTGGGAGATGGCCAGTTTCTCCAGGAGCTTGCCCAGGAAGAGAGTGATGGAGATTGGGATATAGTTAGCCGGGCAGGAGGCGTCAGCAGAGGGTTTCTTAAGAAGAGGGTGCGCAATGGAGTGCTTCAGGGGGGGATGGGAAATCTCCAGTGGCGAAGCAGTGATTGCAGAAATCAGCCAGGGCAGGAGCCAGGGAGTCGATGTGGTCCTTGATAGTTTTGGAGGAATAGGGGTGAAACTGTTTTGATGAGACTTTCATAGATCTGATTTGTCTAGAAACCTTCTCTGCGGAGAACAGGGGAAAGGCAGAGAAGGAGGGAGGAGAGGTGGCTGCAGAAGGGCCAGAGGAAGAGCAGGGAGTAGGGTGAGGGAGGGGATAGGAGGAGGTGAGGACAGGATGTCCTGAGTTTTAGAGATGAAGTGAAAAGCCAGTGCCGTGCAGAGGGCCTGGGAAGGGACAGGATAGGTAGAGACTGCAGCAGGATTGGCCAGTTCCTTGCTAATTTTAAAGAGTTTAGCTGAGTTGTTAGATGCCGCAGAGACGTGGCCTGGATATGAGCTCTCTTCTTGGTTAGTCAGAGGATGTACCTGAATCACGCCATTTCCTCTCGGCCACCGTGCACTTGCGTTTTAGGGTGACGAAGTCTGAGTCGTACCAGGAGTTGCACTTGGCTTTGGGCTTCAGGCAGATTCTCATTACAGAGGCAAGGATATCAAGAGTATCAGAGATAGCCGATTGGAGCATGTAGAGGGCTGTGTCAGGGTGAGAGTCAGCCAAAGGGGGAAGGGAGGGTGAGAAGGTGGCAGCGAAAGCCTTAGCTGACACGCGTTTCATGGGTCGGATGACCATGAAAGTGGGTGTCAGTGATGTAAGTGGCTTGGCCTGGGGGGTAGGGAGGGTGAGGTTGGAGGAGAGGAGGCAGTGATCACTCCAGGAGAGAGGAGTGGAGAGAGAGACAGAGAGGGGAAGGTCTGAGGAGATCAGTGCATCCAGAGTGTGCCCTGCAGAATGAGTTGGGCTAGAGGGGAGAATAGTGAGTGAGAGAGAGTTGCAGAGGTCAGGAAAGAGTCCAGAGGAAGGACAGGAGGCATCCAGGTGGATGTTGAAGTCTCCAAGAAGGAGGAATTGAGTGGTTGAGGCCAGGAGTGAGGAGGAGAGGTCTGCCCACTCAGAGAGGAAGGAGGAGATCTGACCAGGTGGAAAATAGATAGTAGCCACAGTAAGGGAATGGCTAGGGGAGAGAGAGAGCCTGCAGACGAGGCATTCAAAAGAGGAGTAGGTCTGCGTAGGAGTGACAGAGGCAGGAATCCACTCACGGAAGATCAGGGCTACACCCCCACCAGAGCGGTTGGACCTGGGCACGGAGAGGATCTTGTAGCCGTCAGGTAGGAGTGTGTCAAAGCTAGTGACAGAGCTGGGCGTGAACCATGTCTAGGTGAAACCGAGGACATCAAGGACAAGTTCTTACAGAAGGCGGCAGATATCAGAGGAGTGTTTGACAGCAGAGCGGGAGTTATAGAGTGGCAGTATGGAGAAGGTTGCCATCCTTGAAGGACTTCCGGGACGGGTACAGGTAAGAGGTACACCCTTCAGAGGTGTAGAGGGAGCCCGAGAGGGGGCAGAGAGTGAAGGAGAAGGCAAGGTAACCAAGGAGGAGGCAGAAGGGGGAGGCGAGGTGGCCAAGGAAAGGGGAGAGGGGACAGCAGGAGAAGAAAGGAAGTTAATGTTAATGAGGCATGGGAAGTGTCTATCAAAGAGGAGAAGGTTGGCCTGAGGGCCTTGGACTAAGACAGTACAATTAGAGTAAATACTAATGATGACCTTAGAGGAATGGAAGGAGGCCAGGAGGGTGTCCCAGTGGGTGCTACCATTAATGGGAGAAGAGGAGAAAGGAGAGAGCAGAGAGAGCATATGAAGGGTCCATAGGTCTGGTGAAGCAACGACAAAGAGGATGTCAGTGAGAGTTTCCTTGGAGGAGGCACTGGTGTAGGTGTCAGTGATACGAAGACCTGGGCTGCAGACCAGGATGTCCTTTTTAAACTTCTTCCTACCAAATTTAGTGAGGAGAGCAGGATAGTCAATTGAGAAGCAGGAGTGGTGTGAGAGTGGGCAGTCTGTGGCAGTCCCTCTTAGTCTTTCTACAGTGGCTACAGTGTGCTTTTAGCGCCATTTCCTTCAAAACCAGAAGGCAGCAGCGAAGCGGAGCGGAGTGGTGTAAGAGTGGGCAGTCTGTGGCAGTCCCTCTTAGTCTTTCTACAGTGGCTACAGTGTGCTTTTGGCGCCATTTACTTCAAAACCAGAAGGCAGCAGCGAAGCGGAGCGGAGTGGTGTGAGAGTGGGCAGTCTGTGGCAGTCCCTCTCAGTCTTTCTACAGTGGCTACAGTGTGCTTTTGGCGCCATTTCCTTCAAAACCAGAAGGCAGCAGCGAAGCGGAGCGGAGTGGTGTGAGAGTGGGCAGTCTGTGGCAGTCCCTCTCAGTCTTTCTACAGTGGCTACAGTGTGCTTTTGGCACCATTTCCTTCAAATCCAGAAGGCAGCAGCAAAGTGGAGCAGAGTGGTGTAAGAGTGGGAAGTCTGTGGCAGTCTAATGGCGGCTGGGGCGGACGGGGGTCTCCATGGACTTGCGACTCAGCACTTCTGGCGGAGATGATGAACCTCGAAGGTTACGGAGTGCTAACAGCCCCTCTACCGTCTTGTTACCCTCCTCACTCTCCAATGACGCTCTCCTAACTTCACAGATTCTACAAACAAAAAACCTAGCCTGTGCAGGCTCCTTAAAGCGGCCAGGAGGTAAATTGAAAAACATTCCATCGAAAAAATTGGCCAAACTAACAGCCAAACTACATACGGCGAAGAGCGATCAGCTGACTCAGAAACAAAATCTCTTACCAGCGGGGTGGTTCAAGCCTATGTCTGGACCTACTTTGATAGGGGATGCAGTCATGCAAAAGAAGCATATGGAGGAGTTTGGTGCTCTCGAGTCGGAGCCGGAGGCGGGCTGCACCAACAGGGGAGCCACGGTGCCTCGGACCCAGTCTCTGACGGCGGACAGTGCGGGGAGGTCTCCCCTCGAAGGAGGGGAGGCCACCCGTGGTGAAAGCTGGGAGGAGCTGGGTACGGGCATCGTGTGGGCCGTGTTACCAACGGAGGCCAACTGCGGCCCCGTGGGGCAGTGGAGCCGCAGGGAAGAATTGCCTCAGCAGTCCTCTGAGGACGAGGTCGAATGTGTGGGGGAATCTAGTGGAGCCGCGCGGCCTTGGTCCCGGCCCCGTTACCTGGTAGAAGACACGGAGGAACCCTCCCTCGAAAGAGGGGGGGCCACCCGGGATGGATACCTGGGGGGGTCGCGGCCGGACACCGCAAGCTCACCTTTACCCCTTGAAGAACACCATTCGCCGACGGCAGAGCGGACCTGCGAGGATCGGCTCCCAGCTCACCATCCTTGTGAGCAAACCAGAGATTCCGGGGCAGGGAAAGCCTTTAACTCGATGACTCCCGGCATAATCGTCCCACACTGCCACCTGGTGACCAAAGACGCTATTACAGCAATTTTTTCTACAAATACTACAAAGGCACAAATACATAATACTCTGCCTTTGTCACCGGCCGAAAGTGCCGAAATGGCCCAACTTGAAAGAAACAAAACACACGCTCTTTAGGGGGATCCTAAGATTGCGAGAAGCCTTGCTGAGCCTATTACAACGGCTCCCGCATCATCCTCTCCCTCCTCTGGCCCCCTGCTCATTGAGAGCCCTGAAATTGAGCTTGTCAAGGCTAGAGTCCTGCGAGAAGGCATCAAAATAGGGGTGCCCAATCGACATCTACATGGAATCTCATTCAGGCCGCTCACAAATAAAAACTTCGATCTTCCTACGTCCAATAAGTGTACAGCAGTAAAAAAAATCCTCGAGACCTAGCAGTGCAGCCATTCCATCAGCGAGTTTGCACCTGGAAAATTCACTGAAAACGCTTTTCCAAAGACAATCTAAAAAGAAACTTCACCATTCAGGGCTTGGGGAAATTTCAGACGCAGACTTGCTTGAAGCACTCCTTGAACCCTTACTCACAGCTTCATCCGGCTCTCAGCAGCACATCCCTGGCAGCGGGACTCAAGTACCGACACCACACCAAAAAGTGCAAGCTGATGACACTCTCAATCCCGGGCCAGCATCTTTACCAACTATTGTGGAATCACAAGAAAACCGACCAGAGAAATGTTTATCTTTGTCATCTTTGCCATCTCACAATGAGTCTTACAGGGATGATTCAAATTCTCTGGAGGATGACCAAATACTCCAATCCTTACTGGGAAGCTTGGAATCAAATCCCCAGTCAGACCATATAGGCTCGCTACCCGCCTCACCAGCGTCATTGTGAAATAATAGTCAGTCAACTGCTCTACCACCATCATCGAAATAAAAGAGCCTAGACTCACTTGTCATCGAAAGGCCATCGCCCCTTAATTCTGAGTACAAGAACTTTGGCGAATAAGTCCATCAACCCGGCAGTGCACCTTGACATAGAGGCACACGCGAGAAAGGGAAATAAGGAGGCTTCGCCCGATCTCCGAGAGGGTTCTCTTCCGAGGTTTCCAACTCTTCACTCCAAGCCCAAAGAATTGCAGACGACACGACCGCCTTCTACACCAGCGAGTTCTTCATCTAATAGAAGATCAAGCGAGTCATCCTTCAGCATCCCAAAGGAGACACCAACGAAAAAAGCAGACTTCATGTACATTATGTCTGCGGTAACAATTGCACTTGCACCTTCCTGTAAGCTATATGAGGGAATTAACGATTCTTTGAAAGATCAAACATCTATCTTTGCGATGATGAACTCAAAGCTCATCTATTTAGAAGGCTATATCAACGCTCTGAAGAGGAGGAAAAATGACTCAGCTTGCATCCCCCATCCCCATCAATCGGAGTCTAGGGTTTCTTCAACAGGCTTATGTAACAACAACAAAGATAGGCCAAGGAGGGATGCAAGTTCTCAAACAACATCACAAGACTCCTTGCGGCGTGAGGCTACTTACATGGATTGCGGGACAAGACCAAAATCTGGTACAAGCAACTTGTCAAGTCTTCACAGCTCATCACCAATCAGATCAGACCCGACACTTAACAAGCCGGGAGACAACAAAGTGATGTGTTTAGATGACACCCTCCCACGCAAAGACCAGACAAGAATGAAACGAATCCAGGGATCAAACCAAAAGCCATTGGGCTCAGGGGTGACTCTCGAGGGAATCTTAGGCCCTCATTACGACCCTGGCGGAAATCGAAAAACGATGGCGGAAATGTAATACCGCCATCGAATACCGCTCGGTGCGATTATGACCCGTCACCGTAAAGTACGATGCCATTAGCGACACCGTAGTGAACGCCAACGCTAACTGCACCAAGTACGCGCACGCGCGCCATGCAAAACCGTAATTACCACCACGGCGCAACGGTACGCGAATTCTGACCCTAGCGGACATTTACTTAACGCCATCAAGCATGGCGGAAAGTACCATTCCGCCATGGTGAGAATTACGGCATCGTCAACCAACCGTAAATGGCCCTACTGAGTGCCTGTACACCACTCCCTGCCCACATTGCACAACTCCTCGTAGGTGCAATGAAGTTACACAATGCAACCAGTGAAATGTACAAGTCACCCATGCATGCCAACGAACAAATGAATGTAGGGGCTCCAAGTGCCTTGTGAGTGGCCATCCATATTTGGCATGTCACCATTGCCGTACTGATGCAGCACAGGCATGTGAAGGTTCAAGTACAGCAATATGAACTGAAATATGAGACAAAACAACAACAGGCCCCCATCGCTTGACACCAGTGTAAGGCAACATTCAAAGCAGTATCCTGAGGGAGACTGCACCAGCCCTGTACTCTTGCCAGTAAACAAACCAACCATCAGCATAAGCATGTACCACACAAGTTGGCAGAGTGACTGAGCAGCCAGGCTCATCTCAAGAGGGGCCAATGGGAGCTGCAGGGCACAGATGGCACGAATACAGAAGCTATTACAATGGACATGACCTCAGTCTCCCTCCAAGAAACGCACGCAAACACAGGCACCTGTGACCAGCCATTTTCTGATAATCACATCATTCCACCAATCCACCTGGCTGACCGGCATCTGTTACACAAAAGCTAATCCCCCGCCCCTGAGCATGACATCATTAAAACAGTCATAATGGCAGCCCCTATCCCTGACCTTACTGGGCTTCGTAGGCAAACGCGGCCAGTACAGTACCACGCAACTATACTCAGAAGCCGGAACCCAATGCAGATCTTCTCACAATACATCGCTCCACAAATAGGAATATGCTACATTACTTGCAAAGAATAACGCTACATGGTTAATATCAGAATAAAATTTTAATGCACATCAAATTCACCAAGCCCATACAGCTATTAGGTCATAAACTCCAAAATATTTTTCATTACTGTGGGCTGCATCCGCAATAAATGACCAGCTTCTTCTTGTGTGACGCCCTGTTCCTTCATGGTACACAGGGGCTACATTCACGTTCAAAAAGGCAACATGGAAGCGCCTAGAACCGCAGGGCCGTCCCATTAGGTAGGCACTAGTCCAGCTGAAAGGTTGATATGTTGCTCCTAGCCACTAGTACTGCGTAAGGGCATGTGGCCCATTGGCGATCGTCCCATAAGATCGTAATGGTGCTCCACTGATTAACTCGAAGCAGCAGGTGTCGGGAGTAAAAGCCATCTGCAGGAGTGGCATACAGATGGCAGCGGCAAAAGGGGAGGAGATACCTGTCACCCAAATGAAATGAAAAAGAATAGTATGGGCATCAGAACTTCATTTGTATTACTCACTTCAATGATCACACTAAATCTACAGCCATATGCATGCTAGCCCACTCAAAAGGATTATTTCCACCCAAAAATCACTTGCGAATCATAACTATATAAATCGAGGTGAAAACACTATTACAAACGAGTGTTTGTGTGCATGCGTCTGTTAAAACAGAATCCATTAGATGGGATTAGTAACGTGCATAGACACAAGTGTTTGAAGGCGCGTCGAGACAGGGAGGTTTCAACAAGGGCAGATAGACGATGGTCCCACTATGGCAGCTCTGCATCACATAGCGCAGGGGAAGGGGATAGATTCCAAAAAGCCATGTACATGGCAAACTCTCAATTAAATCAAATGTCCATGCATCCAGACATCATTCCCTCATCCCGGTATAAAAACGCCTGATTATTTACTCACATAACATTTGAAATTTCCATTGAGTCTGTGCGTAATGCAGTCTGCAAAATCCACTGTGCTCCAGCCCGGAATTCTAGTGTTGTGAAGTAACATGTATTTGGGAACGTCCTGCCTTATCGTCCACTACGCTATTGCGCATCCCATACTATTCATATCAATCATTGCATTCTCGCCATGGCCCCTGTCCCAAGGACATTAAACAATAGAACGTTATATTTGCAGTCAGACCTGTGGGCGTCTCCTCGCCGCTAGCTGAAAACCGAAAGCGCTGTCCTTCGAATTCCTCATTTGCAACATCACGTCGAAAAGGCATCTGTGACCGCTTGAAATCACAAATTCATCCATGTAGTGCGGCAGTGTGTGAAAATGGCAACTGGCTTCACTCACAAATGGGACGCCCCGCCCGTCGGTGAACCTCGGTACAGTGCTGCATGAGGGTCCACCGTTAATCGAGTACTACATTCCACTGACCCTTCACAAGTTTGTTCGCGACTGCAAAGATAGTATGTGAAACAATGGGACCATAGCAGAATGAACATATAAACCAATATTTCACTGCCATCGGGATTAAATACATGATTGTAATAGCAAGATGCCATGCGTCAAATTGCAGCGTTGTGTGCGGGACGTGCTCGCCCAAAGGGGATTGCAGCTGGCACAGGTGGAATGAATCACCACAGGTGGAGGCTATACAGCCTGAAAACACATAAATTGCACACCCAACCCCCTCCCACAACCACACCCACTCCAAAATGCTACCGGCAGGACTAGCGATGTTGGCCCTGGGGGACCTGATAGCACTGCAAGTACTCCAACTTCAAGAAGAAGACGAACACCAACTACTACAACAACCGGCCGCACAGAGGAGACGCAGGAGGAGGAGGAGGGCAAGGCAGGGCCAGCAAGGCCCACCAGCACAGCCACTACCACCACGCAGGCAGCCCGCAATCCCACGCCTCCGAGCTCATCCGTTCAACCTCACTGCTGAGCAGATCCACACCCTCTACCGTTTGGACCGGGACACCATAACCGCCATTGTGAACATGACACACGCTGACCTTGTCAGCATGATAGATAGCCCAACCGCCATTCCACCCCTACTGAAGGTGGTGTCTGTACTCCACTTCCTGGCCACAGGCACCTACCAGCACACAGTCGGACAGTTGCATGGCATTTCACAGCCACTGTTGTCACGGACACTATTGCAAGTGCTCGATGCCCTCCTGAAGCACGCAGACGACTACATCTCTTTACCACGCTCGGAGCAGGAGATTGCAAACACAAAAGTGGGATTCCATGCACTTGCCGGCATACCGGGTTGCATTGGTGCCATCGACTGCACCCATGTGGAATTGGTTGTCCCACATGCCATGGAGGTCCAGTACCGCAACCGGAAACAATATCATTCTCTTAATGTACAAATGGTGTGTGACTCCAACAGGATCTTTACACATTGTTGTGCCCGATTTCCTGGATCAACCCATGATTCTATGGTCTTGAGGAACTCTACAATACCACGCTACATGGAGCGACACGCAGGGAACAGATCCTGGCTACTCGGTGAGTCTCATTTCATGCATGATAATGTGGGGTATGTGATGCGGCAATGACCTGGCAGGAAGGGGGGGGGGGATGCGTACATAGCAATGTCATTCCACAAACATCCTTTATTGTCCACATACAGGTGATGCCGGGTATCCACTGAAGAGATGGCTCCTTACACCACTCCGGAACCCACAGAACCAGCATGAGGAGGACTACAACCATGCCCACTCACGTACCCGTGTAGTCATAGAACAGGCATTCGGCCTACTGAAGGCTCGTTTCCGCTGCCTCAGCAGGTCTGGCGGGGCACTCCTGTACCGCCATGAGATGGTTGCAAAGATGGTCATGGCATGTGTCATGCTACACAACATGTGCGTACGTAGAAATGTGCCCATGCCCCCTGACGCAGAACTGCAAGCACCTGAATATGGTCATGATGAGGGTGGGGATGTGGCAGCACCTCAAGGAGTCCGCGAGGCACAGGAGGCCCGTGAAATTCATCAGAATATCATAGATTCATGCTTCTAGCACTCACGCCTGGTGGCTGATACATGGACACGGGACTTGTGGCACTGTGTGTGTCTGGAACATGCACAATGTGGACTGTACGCCTATAAAGGCCTCGTACACAAAGCTCAATGTCCACACATCTCATTGGATGATTATGAAATGTTTATAGCATATGTGAAATTATATTACACACCCCATCGACCCGCCACCCAAGAAAGCCCAACACCCCTCCTCCACCCTCCTACCTCCCCCCGAACACCAGTGTCCAAAGATGCTCATTGTCAGTGGGCAGACGCTATTGCAAGCCCCCTCTCCGGGTATCAGGGGCACCCCTGCCTGTGGAGCGCAGGTTCCTCCCAGATCTACGTTGGGGGCTGCCCTGGACGGAACTTGCAACGGATGATGTCTCTGCCTGCTCACGTCCATGCATGTCCCTAAGGGTTTGTGAGAGCTCAGTGAGCACACGGCGCACAGCGGCAAGTTCACCACATACGTCTTTGGACGTCGCATGCAGTTCCCCCCTCAGGCTCTCGGTGCTTCTCTCCATTTGTACCCTTAGTGTCTCTGTACTTCTCTCCATTTATACCCTTAGTGTCTCTGTACTTCGCTCCATTTGTGCCCTAAGTGTCTCAGTAGATGTTTCTATGGCTGCCTTAGAACCCCCACATTCATCAGCATGCTCCTTGAGGAGCGTGGCCAGTTGCTGCTGTTGCACGATCACCTGGTCGAGGGACTGTTACCTCTGCTGGGCCATGCCCATTTGCGGTGGTGTCACAGAGGGGCTGATCACCTCATGTTGCCTTGCCACAGGGCTTGTGGGGGATGGCCAGTCGTCGTCTTGTGGGTGCCCCTGCGTGGTATCCTCATGGTGTACGGGATGAAACAAACAGGGGGATTGAGACAGGTCATGGATGGGTCCTACATCGACAGCACCGTTTTCTGTGTCGGAGCATGCTGGCATTAATGCAGTGTCACCTATGGTGCTGCTGCCACCAGAAGCAGTGCCTTCTGTGGCATCCATTGGGGGGACCTGTGGTGCTGCTGTTGTGGGCATGCTGGCTGCTGGGGTGCCTGTTGAAGTCCCCTCCTGTGTGCTGCCACTTGATTTGTGCTGCTGCCGTGTCTTGATCCGTGCAGCTGAGGTGGAGGGTCTTTGGCCGTTGGTCTTGGCCCTCTTTGCAGGTGTGCTGGTAGGGGTGTCCTGAAGCTCGTCGTTTGAATCGGACCCTGTGGTGGAGTAAAGGAGGGCGAGCGTTATTTATGGGTCTGTGGAAATTGGAATGGCAATGTATCACATGCATTGGGGTGGTACCTGAGGGTGATTTGGGTCAGGGCCTTGGAGGTGGTTTCATTTTTGTGTGGATTGAGGATGCAGTTGTTTTGCAGCCTGCAGTTAGGGTGTGCATGCTGCACGTGTAGAGGGTGTTTTTAGGATTTTTAATTATTTATGTATTTAATGTGACTTTTAAAGTGCGCTATCAGGCCAATGTATGTGGACGTTCTCCTGGACATGTGTTTCTGTTGCACTATGTGGACACATGGTACTTCACATGATTGGACATTGTGGATTTAGCATTGTTTTATTTGGCCCACCTACCTGATTCTTCGGATGTCTGCACTCCTTTCTCCATCCCTCCGACTCCCTCTATACTCTCCATTCCAATGGTGGAGGCACAGATTTCTTCCCAGGGGGTCAACTTGATGGGTGATTCCGATCCTCCCCCGGTAGCTGTGGCAATGTTACGGTTGGCTGATAGTATGCTCCGTACGCGTATCCGCAAGTCGTCCCATCGCTTTCTGCATTGCTGTGGGTTGCGGGGTGCGGTCCCCACCGCACTTACCCGCTGTGCCACCAGGGCCCATATGGCCTTCTTGTTCGCAAGTGCCGTCCTGGTCATTTGCGTCGAGAAGACGACGGCAGCATTCTCCTGGAGGGTCTCTGTGAGCACGGTGAGTTCCTCATGGGAGAAGTGGACCTGCCGCTTGCGGTCGCACGCTTTTTTAGCAACTTTTCCCATTTTGATTGTTTTAACTAGGGTGGCTAACGGGTTGGGATGTGTCTCAGGGTCGGATTTTTAATGGTTGTGTTGGGATTCTGATTTTATAGGTGTACGGCGTGCTGTTTCCCGTTCCGGCCCCATGTTTTTACTTCCGTTTCCGTATATTTACGGTCACCGTATTTTGCGATTACCGCTCATTACGGTGACCGCTATGATGGGTGGCGGAATTGCACCTAGGGCGCCGTACGACGGCGGTGAGGGGCGTTTTGGGGACATTTCCGCCATCGCGGACTTTGCACTTCCGCCATGGCGTAATGCTCGTGCCCGATGGGTCAGAATTAGCCGCACTTTACTCCATCGTGCAATGGCGGAAACGCTATTTACGCTATGGCGGTCAGGTCAGTTACTTTCCGCCAGGGTCGTAATGAGGGCCTTAGATATGAGAACTAAACACCATCCGCCCAGCTCTCAAGTATGCCTGAAAACGGCACCTTTGTTTAAACCGATACCTGTTCCTCACTAACCTGAATAACGTCAAAAGGAATCTTTACCAAAGAATAACCAAAGTCTGGGGGGGAAAACCCAGCTCCAGTAATTGCCTCAATCACTGATACTCTACCAGAAGCTCTTCCTCAGTCATCAAAATCAGTAGATGATTTTCTCTCAAACCAAGACTTGATGAACTTAAGACAACATCTCGAAGACAACAATGATAGTCAACGGAAAGGTGTGAACTCTCATCTTCCTAAACTGTCACCTAGACACCAGACAGTCATTAGGGACTTTTCAGGTTTCTCTTCACTGGATAACCGTTTTAAGTCTTTACGAAGTAATAACTGGGATCACACTACCAAACCAGCTGAAAAGCGCAATGAACAAAACTTCCATTCAGACCCAATTTCTCGTCGGCCACAGGCGAAATATATTTCGAGAGTCCATATTCAAACAAGAGCTGATTTATCAGACAAGACTAAGGATACTAAACACTCGCAGCAGAGAGAAAGTTCGCAGGACCACAAACATCTAGAGAAAGCGCCCTATAACCCTCCTCACCAGAATAAGTCGCTCCAAGACTCTAATAGCCAAAAGTTGAACCCTTCTGTCAAAATACGACAACGGTCTGGCAACCAAAAATATTTGGTCTTAAACAGACGTACTGTAATGAGGTTGTTCCACAGTATTTCCACCTTAAGGAACTTAAAATCAGAAGATCTCAAAACGGTGGAACCCTCTCATGAGAGCCACAAGGCCTCTTGTTTGCTTTATATTTCATCAGGCAGTGTGATCACTCTGCTGTCAGCAGCAGCAGAGGTACTATACAAACAAGGGTTTGAGCTAACCCTACTCAGCCCACTTAAAACAGATCATGAGAAGATAAAGGACAGCTCAACGGAGGACAGCCATACAAACGGAAAACATCAATACACTAGCTCAAGTACCGACTTGTCAAAGAAATCATCAGCAACACCCCGGTCGGTCACGACTCAATTGCCACCTTATGGGCATGACATCTCCCCTTGCAATCCACTTAATCCAAGGGCGAGCAATTTACTAGAGGAGAACCAAAATGTGACTCAGGCCAGATCGATTTCAAACACTTCTACATGGGCTTGGTTACCTAAAGTTCTGTCTACGCGTCTCCACAAATAGCTACCAGATACCAACGAAACTGATAAAGAGCAACAATCACTCTCTCTCGCGAGCTGGAACACAAGAGGGTTCCTACATTTAACAACACCTGGTGACATCAACTTAGGGGAATACGACATTCTATGTCTTTAAGAAGTCTGGTTAAAATCTAAACCAACACTGGACGGCTTTGAGATCGCCTTCTCAGAAGCATTAGCAGGAAACAAAGGAAGGCCTTCTTCAGGATTAATAATTGCAGTCCGAATGGGTGTGGGCCTAGAAATAACTAAAATTATCCTGAAGTCCCCTTATGTCATCGCGGTACTAATCTCTTGGACGCGAAGGGAGTCAGCAGGTGACCAGGATACGCGCACTCTTTTGCTGGTACTGTCCATTTACTGGAACCACAAAGCGCTTCAACAGACCTCTCTGTTTGACACAGTCACTTCTATACTAGATTCGGTACATTTGGAGTTTGGGTCATGTGAGGTCATTATATGCGGAGACATAAACATCAAATGCCCAATGGCTGGCTCTGACTCCACAGGTTCCTTACAGAATAAACCCTGCAAACAAGGTACAGCTTGGAACAAACTGATGACGGCCAGGCAACTTTCCAACACCGCATGTGTATTTCCTGATTCCATTATTCTACCTTCATAGAAGCGAGGCATGGCCCATTCAACAATAGACTACATCTTTGCTTCTGAATATCCCCTAGCTCGGCAGATAGAATTCAGGGTTCAACAGACAAGCCAAAGCGACCATAATCTTTTGGCCAACAAATGGGCATCCACAAAACCAGCATCAACCCATTACTCTGGAAGAATCGAACCAGAAGGTAAAGGCAACTGGGTAAGGGTCACACAAGCAAACATCCGAGCAATCACTTCTTCATATGGAAACAGGCAATCTGTTGCAGAAGTCGACTATAGACCGCTTCTAGAACCTTACAGAGCCATGATGAAAAGCCCGAAGGGGACAAACTCAAAGCAAACATCCCACGTACACGATTTCGACGCCCGGTTGGTGGCACAGCGTAACATCCTTCGCAGAGCGAAAAGGACGGCTGCAAGAAACAATACGCCCTCCAACAGAGCCCATGTAACCGAGGCTACAAGAACCTACAAAAGCTGGCTACGGTGCTATCGTCTAATATTACATCAACAGGACTCCGAGGCTATGTTGGAACAAATCCAAAAATCCAACTCCAGAGAGTTTTGGAGTCTAATTAACCCACGGGCCAAAGAAGCAACCACAATGGTACTGAACAGTATCTCTGAAGCAACGTGGATTGGGTTTTACTCAACACTGTTTAGATCTCCAGATTCTGACGTGGCGCCTTCACCTTTGCAGTCGAAAGTACCTTGGGTTGATCTCTCCGACAAAATCAAAATCTTGGACAAAATATCCAAGTTAAAGAAATCAAGGGCACCTGGGCCAGACGGTTTGTCTAACGAAAATTTGAAATCTGCCCCAGAAGACTGGACTAATCTCCTGAGTCTAATTTTTAAGAAATGCACAATCTGCAGCACAATCCCACCATCTTGAACCTCAGCGGTCATCATCCCAATATTTAAAAAAGGAAGAAAGGATGACCCTAGGATATTTCACCCAGTAGCTCTCCTTGACGTCATAGGGAAGGTCTATGGGTCCCTTCTGTTAGACCACTTCAACCAATGGGCAAAAAGTGCACCCTGTAATGACCCTCTTGAATCTGGGTTCAAAAAGGGAGTAGGAACGAGTATCAACATCTTTATTCTCAGTCTACTAAAGGCAAAAGCCTGTGAAACAAATCGGAACCTATACCTGGCATTCATAAACCTCACCCAGGCCTTTGACCTAGTCAATCGCAGGAAACTCTGGGAAAAAATCATCAACTGGGATTGCCCTCAGGAAATTTTGAACCCTATTAAAGCACTTCATGCTTCTACATCGGTGCAGGTGCGATTGAATACCAGTGGTCTGCTTTCATCATCTATAACCACCGAAATAGGGGTCAAACAAGGCTGTCCCCTAGCTGCAGCCCTTTTTCTTTCTTATTTCGGGGACTATAAAGAAACCTCAACCACAACACGAGCATTCCCCCCAGAATTGGGCAAGGAGAAGATTCCAAGACTCTTGTATGCGGACAACCTTATTCAACTTGACCAGACCCCAATCGGTTTACCATGTCAGTTGTCTGCATTGACCACATATACAGCTGCTAACGACTTAGAAGTAAATAAACAAAAAACAAAGATCGTGGTGTTTGCAAAAAATAACAAAAAGAAAAAGATCAACTCATGGTTCTTGTCTGGAAACAAAATCGAACAAGTGGCGGAATTTAAATATCTTGGAGTTCTCATTGACTCATCACCGAAAGATTCAGCAATGCAATTCCATCTTTTTGAAAAAATGAAATCTTTTGTCTCACAAGCAAAAATACTGGACAAAAAATATGGGCGCTTTTCATTGATGCCCCTACTCAAATTCAATCGAGGCAAAGTTATCCCAGCCATTACGTATGGAGCTGACGCTATGCCATCTCTACCCAACACTCTATGGGCCAGACTTGAGAGCTTCTTTTGGCGTTCCGTTCTGAACTTACCATCTTCTACTCCGATAGCTTTGATAAGACGCGAACTCTCTCTTTCATCTTTAGAGTCAACAGTCAAAAGGGCGTCCGTCATGCTATATCGGAAGATCAAAGATCCTCCTTCTCCGTCAATTTTCGTGATGGTACAGGCGGAAATGAACAAAAGCAAAAGCATACTAATATCCAAATGGGAATTAATCTGTTTACAGCAACTTGAAACTTGCGGCAGCTCCATGGAAGAACTTTTGTTTAATCCAACAAAAACCAAAACCCGTATGGAGGAAACGGATTGGATAAATACATTGGATAAAGCATCTGAGTACAAACTGACTAGCCACCTACCTCCAACATGCAGAAAATTGAATGAAGTCCAACCTTTTCTGTTAAAACATCCCAGCAGAAAAACTCGGAACACTCTTTTACGTGCGAGGCTGAATTTGTTACCGACAAATGAAATACTGCACATAAGAGGCCTCTCTCCATCTAATACTTGCCGCTTTTGTAATGACATTGAACAAAGCGAAACATTACGGCACCTTTTATTAATGTGCCCAGGAACAGACAAATTCAGATCGCCGTAAATACTGCATCACTTAAAGAATGCTTACCTGACTGATGAAGCACTTTGGTGGGAGCGTCTAATAGGAGGTTTAAGACCCTCTTGGACTATAGCAGCCACGAAAATTCTGGATAAAATCTTCGTACAATCAGCTTTGGAGACTCATTAGTGTGGTCCCACGTGAAGTCAGGCACAAGGGGTGACACCTCTTGGTGGTGGGTGGGTCGGTGCATTTTGCCAAGATGGTTGGAAATTATCTCATCTGGCGCCTTTACCCTCGCCCTCACTTTTAATCTTCAATCCTCACACTTCTTCTTCTTCTAGCTCTGACTTCTGCATTGACTTTATGCTTTGACTTTTGGCCAAAATACTTTTGTGAAGTTTCTCTTCAGAAATAATTGAAGTTTTTCTTTGTTCATCTTCTTGTAAAAATCACTTCAGTGATTATATACTCGTAATAAAAAAATTAAAAAAATAGAGAAGCAGATAGAAAATATAGGAGAGACAGGGTGGGAGAGGAGGGGGGTGGAAGGGAGAGGGGAGACACTAGAGTAGGCAGACAAGACAGCGAGAGGAAGGTAAGTTGAGAAATAAGACAAGACGATGACACTCAGGATAAAGAGCTCACAAACATGCACATTCTAGGACAGGAGAGAAGACACACTTAAGTTTCAGAATCCTGAATAGTGGCAGAAATGCCTAGTTTACACAGTGCAATTTTAAGGTACCGATACAGTCAAATTTCAATCAACAGGGGGAAACCGCCTGTAGGTGGAAAGGGGGTAAGCAGGGCAGTCAGAAGGAAGGTGTCTGGCAGCTGGTGTCCCCTGCGGATACCTGCAGACACTTACAGGGAGCCGCCAAGTAGGAGCCGTCTTTTGCCTAGGGGCCCTTAGCAGTGGGGCTGCTGGGCAGAGGCTGCCCAGGGAAGGATAGTGATATGGGGGGGGAGGCCAATCGGGGGGGGTGGACAGGTTGGGAGGCGGGCGGGAAGGAGGGATAGAAGCAGGAGGAAGGAGGTAGGGAAAACAGGGCACAGAGGAGGGAACAAGAGACAAAACACAGTTTGCTGGTACAATTAAAACAAACAAGCCCAGGAGGGCAGCAAAAGTTCTCCTGGAGAAGTTTTACCTGGCGCTGCACACCCAGGTATACGAGTTGTGCCAACGTCTGGAGTCGAAAAAGTATCTGTCATGACCACTGTGAGGGGGCACAAGTTGTGCCACCAGCAGGCTCCCACCAGAACCCTGAGGGCCTTAAAACCACTGCAAAAGAGCTCCTGGAGCCAGTCCTGGCACCTTTGGCACCAGGCTCATATGTAGGAAGGAAGGGCTGGTCAAACTAGGTCCCATTTATGTACATGGGCCTTCAAATCCAACATGGAAGCACCCACACAGTCTAGTTCCAAGAACCAAGCCATGCGGTCTAGTGTTTTGGGTGTAGCAGGCCTGGAACTACTTTCCCTGGTACTACTGTACCTGGGCTATATAAACCACATCCTGACTGCAGAACACGCTTCGTGTTATTCTTCAACCAGCAGCGTGACACTCACCGTGTCCAGCTCCTGGTCTTCAGCATCTTCCTGCAATCCTGCAAGAAGAAAAACAAGATTATTCTGTCTAACCTGAGAAAACACCATCCAGCACTCAGCATCTCAACTGGGCTGCAATCTGTGGAAACCGTGAGAAGAAGAAACATCACTCACCTGTGAGTACTATCTTAAGGACTTCCGGCGAACCGCTACCACAGCTGCTGTTCGAACATTGCGACTTGCAATAAAGAGAAAGGGAAAAACAATATTAGAACGCGCGCTTACAAAACATCGAATTCCATCAGTCTTACCTGAATTCCATTGCGCTACGCCACGCTTCCATCCAGAGCACCACAGCAACATCTGCAAAGGAAAAGAGACATATTCAGGGTCGCTTTTAATATTAAACAACCGCACAGCGTTGTACTTAACAGATTCCGGGGGCCAGTTTTTCATCGCGCTCTCATCCACTCGCAACACCACAGCGGCCTGTGAGGAGAAGAAGAAGAAAACACAGGTTAGCTTTAAAAGACAATAAAGGCTCTGCGCTTCGTGGCTTTCTCTTACCTAGAAACATGCCTCTCCATCTGGCACGCCAGCATCAAGACCTTCACACCTAAAATGAAGGGGATAAAGACATTAACGAATTCCCACCAAAAACAGACCAAAGACTTACAATTAACAAACCTACCTACCTACCAGCAGATTCAAGGTCACAGCAGGCCATGGCCCAAGGAAAGCGTACTGCACCAGTGAAGCAACTCAAGCAACTCGCCAACAAACATCAAGCGCCCCTGCAGAAGAAACGCAGGACAGGTAGCTCACCCTACAAATAACTAAGATGAGAAAATAACCCAGTGGGAAGGGAATCGGTCAGAGGGAGTTGGGAGATTGACCCATTAGAGAGAGTTATCACAAATCCTCCCTTCTGTAATTGCAGATTCATTATTCAGCACTGGGCAACTACACATCTAGGGTTCCAGATCTCAGAGCCTTTCAGGCGCCCCCGGGGATATCAGGTGAACGTAACAGAACACGAAGCCTTTAAACCTTATCCACTTGTGCGTCATGAAGACATCTGAAACTGATCAGTTAGCCCAGCTTTTGGGACAATTACGCGCCGTGGTACACGCAGCCCGGCAGGAAACCAATGCCTTAAGACGAGAGTTAATAGTCACAAAAGGCTGTACTGATGAACTAAGCAAACAGCTACTACAAACACAGGCGGGGCAGGCTCCATTGCCCGCATTCGCCCCATATGTCGCTATACCATCATCAGTCAATCCAGTACAGATAACATTGCTGGGAGCAGTACCCCTGGTACCACCAGAACGGTTTAATGGAGACCCCAGAAGGTGCGCAACATTCGTGAACCAGTGCTGCCTCCATTTTCTTTGTAGGCTAGGGGCTTTCCTAAACGACCAGGCGAGGGTGGCCTTCATGTTATCATATTTGAGTGGAAGTGCTGCAGACTGGTCGGTACCTTTAGTGAGCCGGGATGACCCATTACTGCAGAACTTCAGGGGTTTTCAACAAGAGATGGAAAAGTTATTTGCTCGACACTTGCATGGACAATCTCTTGATAACGAACTCCTGTCACTCCGCCAAGGGAATCAAGATTTGCTGACTTATATTGCCACCTTTAATAGACTGGTTGTAGAAGCGGGTTGGTCAGAAGATAAAAGAACCACGTTGTTTCATCGGGGCCTACGAGGAGACCTGAAGGATGTCTTTGCTCAAGTAGTAGACCCACCTAATGACTGTGCAGAGTTTATCAACCTGGTAGTTCAGTTGGACCACAGATTACAGGATCGAAGAACAGACCGAAGTAGACTCGAAAATCGTGCCATGTACGTACGTTCAAAAGATAATGTTCAACGTCCATCAGAAAATACCACAGAACCCATGCAGATTGGAGGAGTACGACCCCCTTTAACCAAGGTTGAAAGAGACAAAAGGAGACAGCTACAGTTATGCCTATACTGCGGTAAATCAGGTCACTACCTCAAAGAATGCCCAGTGAAACCTCCAAGGAAGGTGGTAGGTGCTACAGAGAAAGAAGATGATGGAAAGGAATCGGAAAACTACCAGGCCCGGCAAGTGTAGAGGTCCGCTTGTCGAGCAAGAAGGATGAGTCACAGACCTCACATTTCGCCCTACCGGTAACCTTGATCAATCGCCAACGACCATCACGGATGCATGCCATAGAGGCATATAAAGACAGCGGAGCAGTTGGTAATTACATAGATCGAGATCTGGCAACAGAAATGGAACTTACCTTATGCACAAAACCAACAACTGAAAAGGTAACTACTGTTGAGGGTACAGAAATTGCTTCGGGACCAGTAACCCAATGCACAACAGAATTAACCCTTCTGTGTCAGGATGGACATCGAGAAGCAATCACGTTTGACCTCATCACAGCTTCTCAGTTCTGGTTGATCTTAGGGATGCCATGGTTAGTAACTCACAATCCCCACATAGACTGGCATGCAAAGAGACTGACCTTTTCCGATGAATGCGCCCACGCTTGCTACATGAAATCTATACCACAGCCAAACCTGAAATCTGTTCAAGGAATAGCATCGGGGATCATGGAACCAATGGACACCTTACCAAAAGAATATTAGGATTATCAAGATGTTTTTGAGAAGGAACATGCTAACACATTACCGCCACATAGGCCCTACGACTGTTAGATCGACCTGATACCTGGGTCACAGGTTCCTTGATGTTGAATTTATGCACTTACGGAAACCAAAAATCTCCACTTGAAGTCCTATCTGGATCAATACCTGGCTAATGGGTTTATCTGCCCGTCAAAGTCACCAGCAGCCTCTCCCTTATTCTTCGTACCCAAGAAGGAAAGAGATTTGAGGACTTGCATCGATTACCGCGCACTTAATCGAATCACAGTAAAAAAAAGCTACCCTTTGCCCCTTATCCCGGAACTCTTGGACCAACTCAAGGATGCCCAAATATACACCAAACTAGACCTCAGAGGAGCATAACACCTTGTACGTCTTAAGAAAGGGGATGAATGGAAAACCACGTTTCACACCAAGTATGGCCTGTACGAACATCAGGTAATGCCTTTTGGGCTGTGCAATGCTCCCGCAGCATTCCAATACTTCATGAATGATGTATTACGGGAGTTAATCAATGTCTGTGCACTAGTCTATATTGACGATATCCTGGTGTATTCCCCCTCTGAAAGAGATCATGTGGAACATGTTCGCTCAGTCCTTGCAAAACTTTGCCAGTACAAACTGTACGCCAAACTCAAGAAATGCTCCTTCCATGTCACCAAAGTTGAGTTCCTCGGTTTTGTTCTCTGGCCAAAGGGAGTCAAGATGGATTTACACAAAGTAGATGCCATCCTTCACTTAAAGGAACCCAAAACATGCTCGGCTTTGCAAATTTTTATCACCGATTTATTCCAGATTTCTCACGGGTAGTCCACCCAATCACATTGTTACTGTGAAAAAAACAACAAAAAATTCCAATGGACTGAAGAGGCGAAACAGGCCTTTCAAGAACTTAAGAAAAGATTCACCTCTGCACCAATTTTACGACATCCCAAGCCCTGATCTCCCCTATGTAGTGGAAACTGATGCTTCCAGCGTAGCTATGGGAGCAGTTCTCACTCAAAGAGATCCAGAGACAGGCCAATTACACCCCGTGGCCTTTTGGTTACATAAATAATCACCACCAGAACTTAACTATGCAATTACAGACAAAGAATTGTTGGCAATAAAGTCAGCCTTCAAAGCCTGGCGGCAGTATCTATTAGGTGCCAGACATACCAAAACAGTAATCACAGATCACTGAAACCTTCAATACCTAAAGTCAGCAAAAGCCCAATCGTCATGACAGTTGCAGTGGGCTATATTCTTCGCAGAATACGATTACGTAATAACATACCGACTGGGAGTTCGGAATGGGAAGGCCGATGACTTGTCTCGTATGGGTGTTGAAGAGAAAACGAACAGTACCCTGGACCCTGTTGCCATCATCACAAGAGATAAACTACTGGGACTCACCACCACATTGACTCTGAGTGAACTTCAAGATACGATTCGAACCTTAATGAACCCCGAGATCTTGCAGAAATGGAATTCCCAAAATGAACATCACACGGTTCTGGATGGATTACCCTACTTCAGGGAACGACTATATCTACCAAGTAAAGATCTGCAAGAATTGGTCATGTCTGGTTATCACGATTCCCTGATCGAAGGCCATCCCGGAACTGCTAAGACTCTAGCCAAGGTTAAACAGAATTATTGGTGGCCAACCTGGTGTAAGGACATTGCTCGATTCATTCTATCCTGTGGGATATGTGCACAGAATAAATCACAAAAACAGAAACCAGCTTGCCTCCTACAACCACTGGATATTCCACCGGCTTCCTGGCATACTCATTCTCTTGATTTTATTACAGATTTACCTCCCTGTCAAGGTTTTAATACCATTCTGGTGGTTGTAGACCTGTTCTCTAAAATGGCACATTTCATTCAATTCAAAGGACTTCCTAATGCTACCGGTCTGGGAAAAGCATTTCTTGAACAGATTATAAAACTGCATGGTTTCCCCTCAGTCCTAATCTCAGATCGTGCAGGCCAATTTGTATCCAACTTCGGGAGGAAATGTTGTAGCATGGCACAAATCGATGTTCGATTATCCACTAGCCATCACCCCTAAACAGATGGACAAACAGAAAGAACAAATCAGACATTAGAACAATATCTACGTTGCATGCTGCATCAAATGGAAGAGAATTGGAAAGTCTTGTTATGAATAGCGGAATACGCATACAATAACTCCACACACACCAGCACGGGACAAAGCCTGTTCTACACAATAGACGGAAGACATCCACGTACCTCGGAAAAAGACTCCCCCACGACCTTGGAATTGCCAGCGGTAAAGACTCTACACACAAGCATAACCCAAGCCTTCAAAAGGGCAAATGAACATTTACTGCAAGCCAAAGACAGACAAAAAAAATTCTCGGACCAGCATCGAAAGAAAACTCCCGATTATCAAGTTGGAGACGAAGTCTGGGTGGCATCAAAATATGTGCCCATAAAAGGTACCCAGACCTTTCGTCCAAGATATCTAGGACCCTATACCATTGAATCGGTGATAAGTGTCCACTAGTGGCCGTGAAGTTAGCCTTACCACCAATCATGCAAATTCATCCGGTGTTACATGTGTCACTTGTAAAACCCGTACACCCAGGAACCCGAGTCTTAACACCACCAAAACCTGTGCTAGTTGGTGGAGAGCCTGAATTTGAAGTTAAAAACATCCTGGATTCGAAACGTACCAGATCTAAGCTATACTATTTAGTGGACTGGAAAGGGTACGGGCCTCAAGACAGAACTAGGGAACCGAGTGAACATATTCACGTACCACGTCCGATTAAGAGGTTTCACTTGGATAACCCCACCAAAACTGGACCGGACAGGAAGGATACCATGAGAGGAGACTAGGGGGGGAGTGCTGTCATGACCACTGTGAGGGGGCACACGTTGTGCCACAAGCAGGCTCCCACCAGAACCCAGAGGGCCTTAAAACCACTGCAAAAGGGCTCCTGGAGCCAGTTCTGGCGTCTTTGGCACCAGGCTCATATGTAGGAAGAAAGGGCTGTTCAAACTAGGTCCCATTTATGTACATGGGCCTTTAAATTCAACATGGAAGCACCCACACAGTCTAGTTCCAAGAACCAAGCCATGCGGTCTAGTGTTTTGGGTGTGGCAGGCCTGAGACTACTTTCCCTGATACTACTTTACCTGGGCTATATAAGCCACACCCTGACTGCGGAACACGCTTCATGTTATTCTGCAACCAGCAGCGTGACGCTCACCGTGTCAAGCTGCTAGTCTTCAGCATCTTCCTGTAATCCTGCAAGAACAAGAACAAGATTATTCTGTTTTACCTGAGAAAACACCATCCTGCACTCAGCATCTCAACTGGGCTGCAATCTGTGGAAACCGAGAGAAGAAGAAACATCACTCACCTGTGAGTACTATCTTAACGACTTCCGGCGAACCGCTACCACAGCTGCTGTTCGAACATGGCGAACTGCAATAACGAGAAAGAGAAAAAAAGAGCACTTCCAAAACATCGAATTGCATCAGTCTTACCTGAATTCGATGTCACTACGCCACGCTTACATCCGGAGCACCACAGCAACATCTGCAAAGGCAAAGAGACATATTCAGGTCCGATTTCAATATTTAACAACCGCACAGCGCTGTACTTACCTTAACGGATTCCGGGGGCCTGTTTTTCATCGCGCTCTCATCCACTCGCAGCACCACAGCGGCCTGTGAGGTGAAGAGGAATAAAACACAGGTTAGCTTTAAAAGACAATAAAGGCGCTGCGCTACACGCTTTCTCTTACCTAGAAACGAGCCTCTCCATCCGGCACACCAGCATCAAGACCTTCGCACCTGAAAAGAAGGAGATAAAGACATTAACGAATTCCCACCATAAACAGAACAAAGACTTACAATTAACAAACCTACCTGCCTACCAGCAGATTAGAAGTCACAGCAGGCCTGGGCCCAAGGAAGGCGTACTGCACCAGTGAAGCAACTCGCCAACAAACGTCAAGCGCACCTGCACAAGAAACTCAGGACGGATAGCTCACCCTACAAATAACTAAGTTGAGAAAAGAACCCAGTGGGAAGGGAATCGGTTGGCGGGAGGTGGGAGATTCACCCATTAGAGAGAGTTATCACAAATCCTCCCTTCTGTAATTGCAGATTCATTATTCAGCACTGGGCAACTACACATCCAGGGTTCCAGATCTCAGAGCCTTCCAGACGCCCCCGGGGATGTCAGGTGAGCGTAACAGTATCCAGGCATTGCTATGCTCCACAGTGCATGTGCATGTTGCTGCATGTTGGGAGTGAGCGCCTTAGGCTTTCAGCAAGTATGCCTATGATACAGATGTCTGCGTGCATACCCCAGACAGTGCTCTCCATGTGTGCATTGGGCCATATGTCATTTGAAGGAGATATCAGTTGCATTGTGTGCTGTAGTGCTGCCTTTCAGACCGTGGACCTGTTTTGTTACTTGTGTCTGAGACGTGCCGGTGTGACAAGTGTGACAGTTGAGGTAATGTTGGCCACGTCATATGCATGCATGGTGTTCATGTGTATGTGTCAAAGATGGGTATGTGTGACTTCCCATCCCTCATGGCTGGATGCAACACATGCATTTCAATCTCTGACATAGTCATGACGTTCGAGTACATTTGAGGGGACTCAGATGTGATTGCTCATCACACTGCTTGTGGACTCTCTGTTGATGTGTGTGCATGACATGTGTAGGAGCACATAATGCATGTGTGTGTAGAGAGTGGCATTTACTCTGACGTGAATGCCTGTAGTAATGGACATGCATGTATGTACATGTATGTGGATTGCATGTCCATGTGTGTGGGTGTGGTGGTGGAGGATGATGATTGTTCCCTTGACTAGTGAACTTCATGTGAATGTATGTATTGCCACGCACACATTGGTGCAGTACACTGATGTTTGTGTTCTGTGTCTCCTTTTCTACAGTTGCATCGAAAGAATAGGGCGGAAGCACTGCTGTGGGGCATGGCAGCAGGGATGCTTCCACCAGGCAGAGGCGCGAGGCCCAGCCATGCCCCCATGACAGCACATTGTCGGGGAGCGAGGTGGCTGGGGCCGCGCTGGGCCCATCACGCAAACCTGCTGGGGTTCAGTCTAAGAAGGCGAAGGTGGTAGTGGACTCCTCAGCAGTGGGGGGACAGGTGAAGCAACACAAGGGCCATCCATTGCAGAAGATGCCTCAGAGTCATCCAGGTTGGTGGGGGTAGAGGGGGAGGAGGTGACCGTAGAAACACTGTGCATTGGGTCAGGTGGGGGTGTTGAGGTGGGCATGACTACTGCAGTCCTGTCCCTGGGGCATGAGGCTATGCAGGCACCCTTGCAGTGCCTGTGCAAAATCTTGTCACTGGGCCGGTGTATGCAGCTGTAGGCGCCTGCTGGGATGCCTCCACCCAGACCCAGCCCCTGGTGTCGGATGGTCAGATGTGTACATACAGACCAACACCCCAATGCCATCTTGTTGCCATTCGGGACTACGTGCTCCCCCTGCAGGCCGGGATGGCGGGGCGTACAGCCGTCATACATGATGATGTGCAGGCTTCACGTAGAATGCTTGCATGTCATCACGATGCGGTACGCCGTCTCCTCAGCTGTCTTGCAACATGCCTGGTCTAGTTTGTGCTGCGTGGGCTGTTTAGTAATGTGACCCCCTCCTCGTCTTCCTCCTCTGTGTGCCAGTCATCCTCCGGGGCACCTTCCGGCCCAGATTCCACCAGGGCCCCCTGTGCACCTGCCCCATCGAGATTGCCCAGTCTGGTGGAGCCAACATCCCTGCTCAAGTTAGGAGTTGAAGGTCAATCGGCTGAGGTGGTCACTGTGCCTAGCCAGGCGCCGACAGAGTCACCAGCAATGGAGGGACAGCAGGCACCCAGAAGCAGGGCACGGGTCGTACACCCCCGGGTAGCGTCATCAGCCCAGAGGGCGTACACACGTAGTAGGCACCAGGTGCTGTGGCAGCAGCAGGCTTTAAGGAGGAGGCTACTTTTCTCAGGGCCAACCATCACAAGGAGGCAGGTGCACAGTGTGAGGCAGGAGGAAAATGTGGACCTCAGGCAGAGGGTGTCTTCCGTGTTCAGGAGCTATAGGCAGCTAACAGGGGCAGAGAGGCAGTGGGCTCACAGACAAGGGTATGGATGGCCAGGGCAGAAGTAGCACTGCGTCGGGCAAGGTAGCGGGCTGAGATCCTGGAGGAAACTTGCAGAAAGGCAGAGGGGATAGAGAGACATATGCTGGAGGCCCTGCAAGCCCTCCAGAAGACAACAGCGTCCCACCTGGGGGAAGTGGACGTAGCACTGGACAATGCCCTGGTGGAGAGACTGAGCGACATTGGTGATGAGAAGGACTAGCCTGCTGCCTGTGTATATAGTGATTTAAGAGTAGGTTTCCTTTTATTTTTTAGATTTTCCCAAGATTTTTTCGGACATTCCTTCCCCTTTTTGTACTGTATATAGTTATGAAGGTGTAGGTTTCCTTTTATTTTTTTGATTTTCCCAATACTTTTTGGCCATTTCTTCCCCTTTTTTTACTGTATATAGTTATTTAGGTGTAGGTTTCCTTTATTTCTTTTTTATTTCAACCAGACTTTTCGTAAATGTATTCCCATTTTTAACTGTATATAGTTATTTAGGCATAAGGATTATGTTTTCTTAGAAACGTTACATGAAGACCTTTATATTTTAGTTGTAAACATATGATGTACATAATTGTTGATAATATATCTTTTTGTTTGTTCAATTCCTCGCTTCTTGCTGTTCATTTGGGTGTCGGCCTGTTTGCTAGTCCTATTTTTAGGCAGTGCTTCTCTTCATTGGAAGTCATGTGTCTGGTTATGTACATGCTTGTGTATTGTTGTTGCTGGAATGGTTGGCGATGGCAGGATGCACATGTGCCTGACATGTGGTGGTATGTGAACTAGACAGATGGGTATGCACTGTCTAATTGGATTTCATATGACTTGTGCTCGATCACTCTGTGTTTGCCTTCACTGTGGTTGGGGTGGAGGGCGTTGGGCTGACTTGGAGTTTTCCGTGGTCACTGTCATGGCACATGACTTTATTATTTCTGTGTAAAACACATGCTGAGCATGCACCTTTGGCAGCATGTGGTATCACACAATGCCTTCTCTCAGGTGTTGGTCAACCTCTACCACTGGAATGCATTAGTGGCAAATATTTCATAATCCAGAGTGGCTGCACAATTCCCCAGTCTCTGTGAGTCATGTTCTCTCTAACTGCCCTACCATCACCCATGCATGGACCGGTCAGGTGAGAGTTACCTGACAGTTATTTGGCCACCCAGCTCACTCATGCTCGGGTTGTTACATGTCTGGCCATTTTGTATTCAACTGCAATATTTGATATGTTTGCTTCTGTTGTGGGCACACATTCTGTCACTGTGCTTTGATGCCATGGCAATTTTGTTTTTGCAGTCACTTGTCACATGTGTATGTTGGGGATGTTTAAGGCCTGGAAGAGTGTGTGAGCAGATGCTCCACTCATGGATGGACCTCCAATGATTGCAGTTGTTTGGAGTTGCAGGATACATGTTCATATACCAATTCATGGTGCGGTCACACCACAGATGTTAAGGTGAGCAACAGACATTCATTGCACTGATGATGTGTCACACTGTGAGGGTATGGCCTGCGGGGGTGGGCACTGTGTGGGGAGCTGGGGGTGGGTTCCCGTCTGTGCCTGCGGGGGGTGTCACAGGTGATAGGGCTGGGGGTGGTGTCCCGTCTGGAGAAGGCTGCCTGTGGGGGGTGTCACAGGTGAGGGGAGCTGGGTGTGGTATCCCGTCTGGAGGAGGCTGCCTGCAGGGGGTGTCACAGGTGATGGGGGATGTGGGGGGTGTCACAGGGGATGGGAGCTGGGGGGTGGTGTCCCATCTGGAGGGGGCTGCCTGTGGGGGGTGTCACAGGTGAGGGGAGCCGGGGGGTGGTGTCCCGTCTGGAAGGGGCTGCCTGCAGGGGTGTCACAAGTGATGGGGATTGGGGGTGGTGTCCCATCTGGAGGGGCATGGGGTGGTGTAATAGGTGATGTGGGGTGGGGGGTGTCACAGATGAGGGGAGCTGGGGGGTGGTGTCCCATCTGGAGGAGGCTGCCTGCAGGGGGTATCACAGGTGATGGGGGATGGTGGGTGGTGTCCCGTCTGGAGGGGGCTGCCTGCGGGGGGCACAGGTGAGGGGAGCTGGGGGTGGTGTGTGATCTACAGTGGTTCATGTGCAGGAGGGGACTATGTGGACAGGGTGGGTGCCGAAGATGTAGGAGGAACTCACGTTTTTATAAGGGGTGTGGCTTACACCTACGAGGGGGTACACAATTTCACTGGGGTACGGCCTGGCCTTGTGAGGGTGGACACACATTTTATCTGGAGAGCGGACTGGCAATGCGAGGTGTTGTCACATGATTTTGCTGGGGTACGGCCTGGCCTTGCGATGGAGGGCACACGGATTCTCTGGGGTGCGGAATGGGAATGCGAGGTGTTGTTGTGCAATTTCTCTGGGGTACGGCCTGGGATTGTGTTGTTTTGTCGCACCTTTTCTCTGGGGTGATGGATGCTGGGCCAGGGATGGCGAGGAGACTTGTGCTGTGTTAGTCCTTTCACTTGTTTTTTGGTGTGCGGGGGCGTCTTGCGGGCGTTTCTTGCACAGCTTGTTTTTACTTGCGTAACGGCTAGTAATGCATCTTCAAATCCATGAATACGCGTGGCACGCAATCTTTTTCTTGCGCCACGGATCACGAAGGGGCCTTCTCGCGGCAAGTCCTAGCGCAATTTCTGCGGCCGATTTCATGAATCAGGGCCTGTGTCTTTTTAAGTACCCAGCAAGCATTACTTGAAGAAGATGTCTATAGAGGCCTATTACCATAGAGGCCTCATCACAACCCAGAGAGTTCCATGGCACAGGAGGATGCTCAATGCCCAACATGGAGCTGAGACAATGGAAGTGGAAGGCCATGGCCCCTGTTAATCTGGCAGGAAGTGAATTAAAAAACAGAAAAGTTCCCAATTAAGGAACTCACATCCCCTTCACACTTTCTAATATCTGGATGACCAGACCAACAATTAATTTGTATTTTAAACAGTATTTCTAATAATATCTTTTTAAAGAAACATTTTGCATGAAAAAAGCTTAGGGAAGACAATTATTGAAGAAATCAACATTCAGTCAGAGTAGGTCACAAGAACCGAAATTCATGTTTATTCTTGATATTGTAATTGTAGAAGGCCCAACGCGTTTCGAGTGGTACGACACTCTTCATCAGGGGCAAATCAAACAGTTCTAAGGAAAGCTATGTACAAAATTTACATTAGAATAATGTTTTCAATTGATAACAATTTTACAAAAACAGCTTGTACAACCAACTTGAAAACAGTATATAGGCTAATTAAATGAGCATCATTGGCGCTAAATATCATAATTTCGAGGTGCAATGACACCCAAGGGCTAACATTTTCAAACTCAATAGTTCCCTTAATGTAACAATTTACAAAACAAAGTGAGTCAGCATCATGAGTTTACGTAATAGACTGGACAATGTGTTAAGAAATATTGTAAGGTCTTGTGGTGGTTATAACAAAAGTGGACTGAAAAACAGAAAAGGAAATTCTAACCTTGTGAATATATAAAAATATCTTCAAGCGAAGAGATGGTGGATCCAGGAAGGGCATCCCCAGTAATCGACCAAACAGTACTAGATTAGTAATGTCAACGCACTCATATCTGTAGAAAGGAAGTGGGTATCAGAGACTAGTAAATAAGTGCAGTAATCAGGAAAGGCTCGAGCAATAATCAACTTGGGACTACACTTACGATTGATAGCGATCTATCTGGGTGGTGGAAAATCATCTTTAGCCATGGTGTGAAACCCACGGTAATCAGGAAACCAAGAAGGTGGCTTGGAAATACTTAAATTGTAGCCAGTGACTGGAAGAGTTGTTCAACAGATGTCCACAGTCACTAAATGGAATAGAAATAGAGAGGTGGAATAATATCAAGGTATAGCCGAATTTGAAGGAGGTAAAGGGCGACGTAGGAACAGGATTCTTCATAGGGAGTGTAATTGGAGGTGAGGAGCTCTTACCTGTGTAACCACAGTACTGCCAACTGGAGACCGGAGCCCAAAGGAACGCCGACGCCATTGTCAATGCTGTGTGTGTTAATGTTGCGTTAAAAGGCGTGACGTCATCACGCTGATGCGTGTGACGCTACGTCTGCAAATTGGGTAATTATCGGAAGATGTGCTACAAATAAAAGAATAAAAGACAGGGTATCACAATAGTGGAGATATTGTGACTACCATTGGGATAGTGCCGAGTGTAAAAAAGGAGCGAGGCAGCAGACCAAGTGGTCCGGGATGTTAAACACATGATGTCATCACGCATACGCGTGCCTGACGTCATGTGTAAACAAACACAGGCCGGGCAACTCCATGTCCCTGCAGGGAGAGGTGAAATGTTAAGGCAAAATGAGATGAAAAGAAGTATGCCTCATATTGATAGTAGCTTGGGTCAGCCTAACAGTGCGAGCGGCTCCTGATTAAAGGCAGCTTGTGATAGAGTTTAAAAGCTTAAGACTGATCAGAAAAACATTGAAGAAAATGTGAACCGCCTAGGGAAAGTCACCAGTTAAGCCAACTGGTGATGAGCTCGTGGAGAGGAGGATAAAGTTGCTTGTTGTTATATGCCACTGCTCATAGTAAACCCGTGCGGGGGTTTGGTGGTTCTGATAGCTCAGTATATGTGCCAAAAGGTATCAGGCGCACAGAGCGAAGGAGTGATGTGTTAGAATAGTGGCGAACTTAAAGTGCAGGACTGGTGTCATAGGTCGAGCGAGGGAACTTTATGAAGGTTGTGTACAGACATAAGTTGACTGGAATAGATTTTGGGTCAAAAGTTGTGGATGAGAAGAGGATAAAAGGAATTCATATACCAAGCATAGCAAAATATCAGGGTGAGATAATGAACTCTGTTCTGGGTATAATTAATTCTATTAACATGATATATGGGCCAGCCCGCTACACTGCCCATAAACGGTTCACAATTTAGTCATATAACAAGGTATCATAAGACATATGATCAGACAAACTGAACTACATATATAGCCAAATTTAAGAGGCGCAAGGCTGCCCGTCGGATTGGTGCACAATCTAATGGTGGCCATGCAGTTATTTCATCAGCTTCATTATTTAACCAAGAAGAATGAGGTTGGGATAAAGGTGGTAAACAGGATAGTAAAACAAGTAGTGTATTGACAGCAATTCTAAATTCTTAGATACAAGGACCCAAGTAATAGTCTTTGTTGAGCCCCAAAGGGGACATTACATCAAGTTTGTGGATCCAATATAGTTCTTTTTGTGCAAGTAGTTTAGGTAAATCACCTCCCCTTTGTAGGGGGTGCACTTCTTCCAAAATTGCAAATCTCATCTGAGAGATATTATGATTGTTGTCCCTAAAGTGCCGGAACACCGGTGATTTGAGATTTTTAGTTCTGATCTGAGATTTATGCTCGGTCCATCTTTCCTTGGCTTTTCTACTGGTCTTCCCGACGTAGTATTGGCCACAAGGGCATTTGATGGTATAAATTACATTTTTGGAATCGCAAGTTGCATAGCTTTTCAAGGGAATCTTCTTACCATTGTTGGGATGTCTAATGTGATTGCCTTTTATGATGTTTGAGCAGTGTTGGCAATTAAGGCAGGGAAAAGTACAATTTTTTGTCTTGGTAAGTGTCCTATGGGTCGAAGTTTTAGGTCTCTCAGCTTTTATCAGTGTATCTCTAAAATTCCTTCCTCTTTTATACGCTAGCATAGGAGGAGCTGGAAAAAGGCGGTTAAGATTCGGATCTGATGTAATCAGGTTCCAGTTTTTAGTGATGATCTTTTTGACTTGGAAACTTTGTGCTGAGTATCTCAATGTGTAAATCAAGTTAGATTTAGTCTGTGTTGGATGTTTATTCAATAACGTGTCCCGAGGTTGAAATTCTGTTCTGGTGATGGCTTGTGTCACTATTTGTTCAGGAAAACCTCTTTCCAGAAATCTCGATCTCATAGTCTCAAATTCTGTTTGTAGTTTTTCTGTGCTGGAAGTGATCCGTTTGGCTCGTAAAAGTTGACTGTAAGGAAGATTGTTCTTAAGATGTCTTGGGTGGAAACTTGTGAAATGTAAAGAGCTACATCAGTTGGTTTCCTATACATTGTTGTTAATAATTCATTGTTTTTCCATTCTACTGTTACATCCAGAAAATTCACATGTGGTCTTCCAATCTCTATTGTGAATTTAATCCGCGGGTTACATTGATTGATGTAATGCCAAAATTCTGTCAATTCTTGTTCTGTACCCTTCCAAATTCTAAAGACATCATCGATGTATCTTGTCCAACAGTGTAGTTTATCTTTCCAATGTGGGTGATCCAAAACGTTGGTTTTCTTGAAATGGTACATGAAAATGTTCGCATATGAAGGGGCTACAGCTGAGCCCATAGAGGTACCAGAGATCTGTATGTAGTATTGACCATTAAATCTGAAATAGTTATTGTAAAGTATTAAATTGATCAATTGAATGGCAAAAGTTTTTTGGATTTGAACTTCATCGTGTCTTAAAAGAAACCATTCCAAGGCAGCTATACCTTTGTCATGGGGGATCGAAGTGTACAGACTGCTGACGTCCACGGAGAATATCAAAGGGTCCGGAAAATGGATCTGCAAGTTGTTGATTTTCTGCAATAAATGTGTTGTGTCCTTTAAATAGGTAGGTATTTTCTGTACCAGTGGTTGCAATGCGGTGTCCAAATAAACTGCCAGAGGTTGAAATATACTGTCTGAACCGGCGACAATTGGCCTGAAGGGTGGATCCTTGGGGTCTTTGTGTATTTTAGGTAGCCCATAAAATACTGGGATGATTGGAGATGTTTTGATCAGGAATTCTTCTGTTTTATCCGATATCCAGTCCATAGTACTTGCTTTCTTGACTGTCTGTTTGATAATGATACTTATATAATTAGTAGGGTCATTATCCAATGGAAGATAGGTTTGTCTATCATCAAGTAATTTGAGACAGCCAGTATTGTATAGTGTCGTGTCCATGAGTACTAGAGCACCCCCTTTGTCCGCTTGTTTCATAGTGAGGGAATTGTCATCCGCAAGGTCCTTGATTATTTTGAGCTGATGTCTCTGAATGTTTTGTTTAGTTGAAGATTCATATTTAATTTTTCTCAACTCACATGTAGTTTTTGTTTTGAATAGATTGATCAATGGATTATTGATTTGTGGGAGAAAAGTGCTCTGGTTCTTCATTTCCAAGTAGTCATGTTCTTTTGCTGGTGTTATTTGTCCCAGGTTATCAAAGAAAATGTTTAATTCCAATTTCCGTATTAATTTAAAGAGGTTAATTTCTTCTTCAAATAGATTGGTTGAATTTGTGGAAATAAATGAGGTCCCAAGACTTAGTGTGTCAATTTGAGCTTTAGATAGCTGTCTGGAGGAGATGTTAATGATCAATGGTGAATCTATTTGTTCTTTTGGCGCTGTTTTCTTTTTCCCTCTTCTGGTCGGACGTCTCCTAAAAAAGGTTTTGGAGCAATGGGAGGAAATGATGTTTCTGCTACCTGGTGTAACACTCCCCATAGTGGTGGGAGTAGTTGCTGAGTTGGTTGCTCTTGTTCTAGGCTGTTCTTCTTGTTCCCCACTTGTGATATCACTGCTCTCAGTGTTGTTATCTGGGGTCGGTTTCTTGGGGCCGCCTGATGGTCCAGACCGAGGTTTGTAATTGCTATAATATTCCTGCCATGTGTAGACTATTTCTCTGGCATAGTCCAACGTGTCCCTACGGAATTTCCGAATTTTCCGCTGTTCGATGTCGCGTTTACAGTTCTCTAACTTGGTATTGGTGTCTTCCAAGATTTTATGGAGTTCTGATGCACATTTTAGTTTAGTAAGTTGTGTGGATACTTCTTCGATTTCTTGATTGATCGTATGAAGAGATTTTGCAAGTTCCTCTATGGTCGGTAGTATGAGATCTAGTGAACATTTGTTCAGCACAGAAAAACTACAAACAGAATTTGAGACTATGAGATCGAGATTTCTGGAAAGAGGTTTTCCTGAACAAATAGTCACACAAGCCATCACCAGAATAGAATTGCAACCTCGGGACAGGTTATTGAATAAACAACCAACACAGACTAAATCTAACTTGATTTACACATTGAGATACTCAGCACAAAGTTTCCAAGTCAAAAAGATCATCACTAAAAACTGGAACCTGATTACATCACATCCGAATCTTAACCGCCTTTTTCCAGCTCCTCCTATGCTAGCGTATAAAAGAGGAAGGAATTTTAGAGATACACTGATAAAACCTGAGAGACCTAAAACTTTGACCCAGAGGACACATACCAAGACAAAACATTTTACTTTTCCCTGCCTTAATTGCCAACACTGCTCAAACATCATAAAAGGCAATCACATTAGACATCCCAACAATGGTAAGAAGATTCCCTTGAAAAGCTATGCAACTTGCGATTCTAAAAATGTAATTTATACCATCAAATGCCCTTGTGGCCAATACTACGTCGGGAAGACCAGTAGAAAAGCCAAGGAAAGATGGACTGAGCATAAATCTCATATCAGAACTAAAAATCTCAAATCACCGGTGTTCCGGCACTTTAGGGACAACAATCATAATATCTCTCAGATGAGATTTGCAATTTTGGAAGTAGTGCACCCCCTACAAAGGGGAGGTGATTTACCTAAACTAATTGCACTAAAAGAACTATATTGGATCCAAAAACTTGATGCAATGTCCCCTTTGGGGCTCAACGAAGACTATTACCTGGGTCCTTTTATCTAAGAATTTAGAATTGCTGTCAATACATTACTTGTTTTACTATCCTGTTTACCACCTTTATCCCAACCTCATTCTTCTTGGTTAAATAATGAAGCTGATGAAATAACTGCATGGCCACCATTAGATTGTGCACCAATCCGACGGGCAGCCTTGCGCCTCTTAAATTTGACTATATATGTAGTTCAGTTTGTCTGATCATATGTCTTATGATACCCTGATATATGACTAAATTGTGAACCATTTATGGGCAGTGTAGCGGGCTGGCCCATATATCATATTAATAGAAATAATTATACCCAGAACAGGGTTCATTATCTCACCCTGATATTTTGCTACGCTTGGTATATGAATTCCTTTTATCCTCTTCTCATCCACAACTTTTGACCCAAAATCTATTCCAGTCAACTTATGTCTGTACACAACCTTCATAAAGTTCCCTCGCTCGACCTATGTCACCAGTCCTGCACTTTAAGTTCGCCACTATTCTAACACATCACTCCTTCACTCTGTGCGCCAGATACCTTTTGGCACATATACTGAGCTATCAGAACCACCAAACCCCTGCACGGGTTTTCTATGAGCAGTGGCATATAACAACAAGCAACTTTATCCTCCTCTCCACGAGATCATCACCAGTTGGCTTAACTGGTGACTTTCCCTAGGCGGTTCACATTTTTTTCAATGTTTTTCTGATCAGTCTTAAGCTTTTAAACTCTATCACAAGCAGCCTTTAATCAGGAGCCGCTCGCACTGTTAGGCTGACCCAAGCTACTATCAATATGAGGCATACTTGTTTTCATCTAATTTTGCCTTAACATTTCACCTCTCCCTGCAGGGACATGGAGTTGCCCGGCCTGTGTTTGTTTACACATGACGGCAGGCACGGGTATGCGTGATGATGTCATGTGTTTAACATCCTGGACCCCTTGGTCTGCTGCCTCGCTCCTTTTTTACACCTGGTACTATCCCAATGGTTGTCACAATATCTCCACTATTGTGATACCCTGTCTTTTATTCTTTTATTTGTAGCACATCTTCCGATAATTACCCAGTTTTAAGACGTAGCGTCACACGCATCAGCGTGATGACGTCACGCCTTTTAACGCAACATTAACACACACAGCATTGACAATGGTGTTGGCGTTCCTTTGGGCTCCGGTCTCCAGTTGGCAGTACTGTGGTTACACAGGTAAGAGCTCGTCACCTCCAATTACACTCCCTATGAAGAATCCTGTTCCTACGTCACCCTTTACCTCCTTCAAATTCGGCTGTACCTTGATATTATTCCACCTCTCTATTTCTATTCCTTTTAGTGACAGTGGACATCTGTTGAACAACTCTTCCAGTCACTGGCTACAATTTAAGGATTTCCAAGCCACCTTCTTGGTTTCCTGATTGCCGTGGGTTTCACCCCATGGCTAAAGATGATTTTCCACCATCCAGATAGATCGCTATCAATCGTAAGTGTAGTCCCAAGTTGATTATTGCTCGAGCCTTTCCTGATTACTGCACTTATTTACTAGTCTCTGATACCCACTTCCTTTCTACAGATATGAGTGCGTTGACATTACTAATCTAGTACTGTTTGGTCGATTACTGGGGATCCCCTTCCTGGATCCACCATCTCTTTGCTTGAAGATATTTTTATATATTCACAAGGTTAGAATTTCCTTTTCTGTTTTTCAGTCCACTTTTGTTATAACCACCACATGACCTTACAATATTTCTTAACACATTGTCCAGTCTATTACGTAAGCTCATGATGCTGACTCACTTTGTTTTGTAAATTGTAACATTAAGGGAACTATTGAGTTTGAAAATGTTAGCCCTTGGGTGTCATTGCACCTCGAAATTATGATATTTAGCGCCAATGATGCTCATTTAATTAGCCTATATACTGTTTTCAAGTTGGTTGTACAAGCTGTTTTTGTAAAATTGTTATCAATTGAAAACATTATTCTAATGTAAATTTTGTACATATCTTTCCTTAGAACTGTTTGATTTGCCCCTGATGAAGAGTGTTGTACCACTCGAAACGTGTTGGGCCTTCTACAATTTCAATATCAAGAATAAACATGAATTTCGGTTCTTGTGACCTACTCTGACTGAATGTTGATTTCTTCAATAATTGACTTCCCTAAGCTTTTTTCATGCTAAAAGTTTCTTTAAAAAGATATCATTAGAAATACTGTTTAAAATACAAATTAATTGTTGGTCTGGTCATCCAGATATTAGAAAGTGTGCAGGGGCCGTGAGTTCCTTAATTGGGAACTTTTCTGTTTTTTAATACTTTACGCAACCTAGGTGTCAAGGTTGCCTATCTCTCCTCTGCACTTCACATCTATTCTCTAATTTCTTTCAATTTCCTACTTTACACCCTAATCCATTTCAAGATTACCTACACTAATAGAGTGTGCCATATCCGCCCAATTTTGTTTCTTCCAGGAAGTGAATTAAATTCAGGTCTAACTACAGGGGAAAAGGTATGGACCAATGTCCATGGGTACCACACATGAGTGCCAGATATTGACTGTAAAATAAACCATTGCGAGTGGTTCAGATTCATTCGAAACCTTCCACCCATCACTTTTGTAGTCACAGTTTGTCCCTCCATGTGAGAGAGGGTATGCCCAGACGTGGGTCCCTTGTTCGCTGCGCTATAGGGAACCAGGCTGCACCTCACTGAGGAGGTCCAACAAGGCCGAAACATGTCTGGGGTGCTTGGTTTTCTGTGCAGAGGGGACCTGGCCTAGCAGTTCGGGCTGGGCTGCTACCATTGGTGGCGGCAGCTGACTGATTTGCACGTGGCTGGACCCCTTTTGCAATGGCACAGATGGGCTAAAACACGGTGGTGTGGAAGGTTGCCCAGAGCAATTGCCAGTGGTTCAGATTCATTCGAAACCTTCCACCCATCACTTTTGTGGTCACAGTTTGTCTCTCCATGTGAGAGAGGGTATGCCCAGACGTGGGTCCCTTGCTTGCTGCGCTATAGGGAACCAGGCTGCACCGCACTGAGGAGGTCCAACAAGGCCGAAACATGTCTGGGGTGCTTGGTTTTCTGTGCAGAGGGGACCTGGCCTAGCAGTTCGGGCTGGGCTGCTACCATTGGTGGCGGCAGCTGACTGATTTGCATGTGGCTGGACCCCTTTTGCAATGGCACAGATGGGCTAAAAACAGTGGTGTGGAAGGTTGCCCAGAGCAATTGCCAGTGGTTCAGATTCATTTGAAACCTTCCACCCATTACCTTTGTGGTCACAGTTTGTCTCTCCATGTGAGAGAAGGTATGCCCAGACGTGGGTCCCTTGCTCGCTGTGCCATAGCGAACCAGGCTGCACCTCACTGAGGAGGTCCAACAAGGCTGAAACATGTCTGGGGTTGCTTGGTTTTCTGTGCAGAGGGGACCTTGCCTAGCAGTTCGGGCTGGGCTGCTACCATTGGTGGCGGCAGCTGAGGGATTTGCACATGGCTGGACCCCTTTTGCAATGGCGCAGACGGACTAAAAAATGGTGGTGAGGATGGATGCCCAGAGCAATTGCCAATGGTTCAGATTTATTCAAAACCTTCCACCCATCACTTTTGTGGTCACAGTTTGTCTCTCCATGTGAGAGAGGGTATGCCCAGACGTGGGTCCCTTGCTTCCTGTTGCGCTATAGGGAACCAGGCTGCACCGCACTGAGGAGGTCCAACAAGGCCGAAACATGTCTGGGGTGCTTGGTTTTCTGTGCAGAGGGGACCTGGCCTAGCAGTACGGGCTGGGCTGCTACCATTGGTGGCGGCAGCTGACTGATTTGCATGTGGCTGGACCCCTTTTGCAATGGCACAGATGGGCTAAAAAACGGTGGTGTGGAAGGTTGCCCAGAGCAATTGCCAGTGGTTCAGATTCATTCGAAACCTTCCATCCATCACTTTTGTGGTCACAGTTTGTCTCTCCATGTGAGAGAGAGTATGCCTAGACGTGGGTCCCTTGCTCGCTGCGCCATACGGAACCAGGCTGCACCTCACTGAGGAGGTCCAACAAGGCCGAAACATGTCTGGGGTTGCTTGGTTTTCTGTGCAGAGGGGACCTGGCCTAGCAGTTCGGGCTGGGCTGCTATCATTGGTGGCGGCAGCTGACTGATTTGCACATGGCTGGACCCCTTTTGCAATGGCGCAGACGGACTAAAAAACGGTGGTGTGGAAGATTGCCCAGAGCAATTGCCAGTGGTTCAGATTCATTCGAAACATTCCACCCATCACTTTTGTGGTCACAGTTTGTCTCTCCATGTTAGAGAGGGTATGCCCAGATCTGGGTCTCTTGCTCGCTGCGCCATAGGGAACCAGGCTGCACCTCACTGAGGAGGTCCAACAAGGCTGAAACATGTCTGGGGTTGCTTGGTTTTCTGTGCAGAGGGGACCTGGCCTAGCAGTTCGGGCTGGGCTGCTACCATTGGTGGCAGCAGCTGACTGATTTTCACATGGCTCGACCCCTTTGGCAATGGCGCAGACGGGCTAAAAACAGTGGTGTGGAAGGCTGCCCAGAGCAATTGTCTGTGGTTCAGATTCATCCGAAACCTTCCACCCATCACTTTTGTGGTCACATTAAGTAAGCATAGACACTGCCAACATGCACCCTCTTACAAGTAACAGGCATAACAGAACACAGCAATACAGGACAATGTTTATGAGATCAACGGCTGAGCCAAAGAACGTGTCTTCAACGCTAAAGCAAAGCAAGAGGAGCAGCTGACCGACCCCAACACCTATTCCCTCGGCTGCAGTTCCTAGCAGTGACATCCGCTGTGAACCTAATTCTACCACACTCACTCTGAATCAAAGGGTGATGCAGAAACCCAGGCTGAGGCTTTAGGGAGAAAGATGCCTATGGAGGACAAAGACTTGCTACAAGAGCATGCCATCTGTTAATGGCCAGGGGGCACAACTTTTCATCGGAAGAGCTGCAGATACACAAGAAAGAATGCAGGTCCATACCCTCTCTCGCACTTCCTTGAGGCCTTCAGTTGGGCAGTCTTTGAAACTGTAGGGCTTTGATCAATTCCACACAGACTCTGTAGCAGGTATAGAAAAGCCTGCATGCAGCCAACACCTTAAGGGAGTCAATGTTCTTGGAGACCAGTGAGGGGCTAGAGTCAAGAAAAAAAGCTGTTGAAGCCAAGAAAAAATAGGTGAATGCAGCCCTTATCGCTGCCACCCAGTCCATGTCACAGGCTCAGCGATGTCTCTTGGCCTACAATCTCCCTAGGCAGTCAGATAGTCCAGGCAAATGCTTAATAGGCCTGGTCGCATGCCACCATAACCAAGCTGCAGGAATGACAGGAGCATTTCCTCTAATGTATGTTTATGTTCTGCGGAAGGACAGTACTATTAACACCACTTTTCCATTCTTAGCCCCACAACTCCTTCCAGCAGTATTATCAAACCAGGCCCAGAGCACACCTCTGCCAACAATACCACAGTTCTGGTCACCCATCTTCTCTGCTCCTTGAGCAAAGCAAATAGAGGTAGCACATGATTGTTGGATTAGGGCAGTAGATAAGATGTAATGGGAATGATCCCTGGAAAGGTCTGGGGTCACGGAAAGGGGAAGGGTGTCATGGCAATGTTTATTGGGGATTGATGTGGTCATGAAGGATGCTATGATGGGGTGTTATGTTATGTTAAATGACATTTTATAAAGTACAGCAATAACCAGAGGTTATCGCGACACTGTAGGAGTGATGAACAGATAGTCTCGTAACATTGTGGAATAAGTCAGGCTAAAGGAAAAACATTTAATTTGTTTTCGAAAGGTCACAAGATTGGATTATCTACGAAGAATGGGGGTAGAGTGTCCCAGATTCTGATCGCTTGGACTAGGAAGGAACTAGGGTGGAGATTGTTTTCTGGGGATTGTTGGGGTTGGGCAGGGATTTCAGAAATGTGACATTGAAACATCAGCCCTCGTTACCAGCATGGTAGTGCAGGTTAAAAATGGGGGTAACAGAATTACTGCACTGCTAAATTTAGAGGAAAAAACCTCCAGCGCTTTGCATCTCGTACATTGGCAGGCTTGCCACTTATTTTGCATAAAATTCACCAATTTAAGTCTGGTTGGTTGTAAGTGTTAGTCTACTTTAGAGGCCAATAGAACTCCCTTAGGGTTTTGGAGGAATTATGACCAATGCTAACCTCCAGTGGTAATGCTGCCACATGCCAATTTTGAAAGTGATGTGCAGGGAACTGCTCCTGCTCCACACACTCATTCGGTTTAATGATCATTTTGCCTGTAAATTCACCAAATTACAAGTGGCGGCCAGCAGTCTGAGAATAACATAGGAGTCCATTGGGGTTTTTGAGGAATTAATCGGATAGTGTTAACTCCTCTACTTATTAGAGGTATTGGAGGTAATGTGGAGGGGAGAACATGCAGCCAATTATCATCTCCAAACTCAGGATGCAGGATGCAGAGTAGTTGCTCTGAGGCTGGCCCACACTGGCATACTTTTAATGAGGGCCATGTTCTCACACATCATTCCATTTGCACCATCATTTGTGACATCAAATTGGCACACACCTATCACACAACGTCTCTATTACCCCCTTCCCTAGGTGGAAATGGACTGGGTGTAGTATCACAATATAATGTAACGCAACACTAGGACAGATTTCACGCTATAAATTGTGTTTTAATGCTCGGAAACATCTTTTTCAACCCGTGCACACACATTTTCTTTGGTATATTTTCCAAAGCTTTCAAAGTTGCTTTTTAAGGTGCTCTGAGCTGTTGGACTCGCTGCCGGAGACGCTGGATTTGTCCTTTTCTGCTGGTGGCTACGCAATATTGGAACATTGAACAAACCGTGGGCTGATCCCTAGTGACTGCGCCTCCCTGCTGGTCAAGCCGGCCTATATTACCCAGGGTACAGTGCTCAACGCGCGCTTCACAAGCAGCTTTGAAAGTTGCTTTTTAAGGTGCTCTTAGCTGTGGTACTCGCTGCCGGAGATGCTGGATTTGTCCTTTTCTGCTGGTGGCTACGCAATATTGGAACATTGAACAAACCGTGGTACGGATGAACGTTTATTACTGGTGGACTCGATGGACTCAGGATTTTTTGTTGATGTTATTAATATTGTTAGCGTTAGCTAACATCGATTCTATTGTATTGCATTGCAGGGCTGATCCCTAGTGAGCCCGCCTCTGAGCCCGCCTCCCTGCGGGTCAAGCCGGCCTATATTACCCAGGGTACAGTGCTTCTGCGTGCGCTTCACAAGCAGCTTTCAAAGTTGCTTTTTAAGGTGCTGTTAGCTGTTTTCTGCTTGCGCGCAGCCTCAGCCCTGCTGCACACTTTCTAACTGTGTGCTCTTGTCGTTTTTATCACTTATTCTTTCATATATGACTGTCCGAATGCAATGTGTGCATTTTTGAATTGTGCTTTGATGTGAATACGCAGAGAGTATATCAATAAGGCTCAGAAGAAAGATTTTCTCTGCTTTTCGGTGAGAAGACCTATTTTCATTTTATTATAATTGTCACCTAAGTTTTAATGCAGCTTGATATGTATACCCTTAAAAGCACTATGCTAAAAGAAAACACATGGGAAGTACGCTGCGTAGGCGAGCTACTGCCCGTACACAAGGTAATACGAACAAAACTCTTCAAAGTTTGCCTCACTCAGCAAACATTGAACAATTCCTTTTCAAAGATTCCAGTCCCCCATCCTGCGAATTTATAGGAACACTGCCGGCAGCATGCTTCAAGTTTGCAAAGGGCGATCAAGAAGCTGCTGGCATAAAACCTCCAGGGGTTTCTGACAACACCTTCATTAAGGGTAGTGAGCTCCCCTTACCGCTGGCAAATCAAGATGCATTTGCTAAGAGAAAAGAAAGCAGTGTTAGCCCGCCTGTTTCCATTTCAACTGTGTGAACCCGAGCACAGCCCTCTTCGACACGCGAACGTGTAAAGATAATGTAGATTTATTTGGTGTCAAGAAAGACCTGTTAGATCAGTCATTGCACGTTACACCGGAACAAGAAATGCAGGAAAAAAAAACTTTTGTCAACTGATTCACATACATCTGTTATAGAACAAGTAATTATCGTTCTAGACTCCAACTCCTCTTTATTGGTAGGAGAGGAGAGAGAAAATGTGTTGCTATTGCCCGAAGTCTCTTATATTTATTCAGAGCATGTTTCTATGGTTTCCTCGTATAGGACAAGAGATGTACCTTACTGTATTTATGGTGTCCACAGAAATACAAGGACAGGTCAAAACAATTATTTGGCCTGAGTTCTGAAACTGTTTATAAGTATAGAAAAGAGTTGCTCAATTCTAGCAATCACTAGAGTGGTTAACCACTGAATGCATATTGCCACCCACTCAGGGGGTTATTTCTAAACATGCAAATAAACAATGGATCATTGGTACAAGAAAAGAATATATGTATGAACAATAGAAAGATTAAATTAAATATTTTTACTGCTGAGTGTGATAACACAAAGTGCAAGGGTTACAAGTGCTTAAATACATTGAAAATAATCCACAGATTGTAAAACAAATTGAAAACAATAGGTAAAAACAAATTACATATATCGAAGGTGAGATAAAACAACTCAAAAAGGATAGTGCTTCAGATTCAAATTACTAACATATATTTTGCTATCATAAGAAAAGAAATGTAAATACATGTGCAATTTGCTAATGAATTAATTGCATCATGAGTCCCCTTATTTGGTACAGTAGTTCATCGTTGACATAACAAAAGTTGTTTGACACGCAAACGTGTAAAGATAATGTAGATTTATTTGGTGTCAAGAAGAAAGACCTGTTAGATCAGTCATCGCACGTTACACCGGAACAAGAAATGCAGGAAAAAAAACTTTTGTCAACCGATTCACATACATCTGTTATAGAACAAGTAATTATCGTTCTAGACTCCAACTCCTCTTTATTGGTAGGAGAGGAGAGAGAAAATGTGTTGCTATTGCCCGAAGTCTCTTATATTTATTCAGAGCATGTTTCTATGGTTTCCTCGTACACAGCTCCTAGACGCGAAGAGACCCGCCAATATCACCTCGCTCCTCCAGTATTCCAAAATTAAACTCTAATATTTCTTCTTCTGTTCTGATTGAGACTACGCTACATGCAATGAATTTGGCAATCTCTTCTCTTTTCAAGTTTTTGACAGTTTGGAGCTGAAACTTCAGTTGCAAGATAAACAGATTGATAAATTAATCAAATGGCAAGTAACACTCATTGAACTTAATGAAAACAACAGTTAAAAAAAAAGATAGAATAAGTGAGCGCATACCCAATTTTGCAAGCTGCACTGCAACCTATTAGTAATATAATACAAAAAGATGAGAGACATTATTTTACATACATTTTCGCAAATAATCTACACTGATCCACATGCCTGTAATGAAAAAGAAGCGATGAACATCCGCAGTATGTTAACAACCCGAATGCTGAACACATTGTAGCTTCTGATGATCCAAAAAAGGCCAATACCATTTTCACTAAGAAGTCCCTCAAAAATCCTGTTAGTAAAAATAAAAAGAAATTCACAATATGTGAGAAGAAAATGAAAAACCGCAAATCTTCTCCCAATACTATGCAGCCTGCAACTAAGTTTTTTCTGAAAGCACTTTCTTTGCCCAGGAAAAATTCTATCATGGCGGCTGAAGCCTTCCAGAAAAAATATCTGCAATTAGCACAATGTAAGAAAGATAAACAAAAACTAAAAAAATGTCCCGATGGCCCCATATGCTCCATTAAATACGTTGGTGGAGGCTGCCGAGAAAGCACAAAGTTCTGAAATACAATCTTCTGGTGATTCTTCATTGCGTTCGTCATCTCCCATAAGTAAAAGAGGAGGATAGCATAGATGTTAGATGTTCCGAAATTCGGAAAGAAATTGATAGATATATGTCTACGAAAAAGGCCCCTGTCCCTTCAAGTTGAATTAAATCCTCCAGTTAGTCGACAGGGTAAAACCAACGTCACTGAGAAAATAGAATGTAACTCGGGGGTTATCATCTCTTCATTACCGAAGTTTGAGGCTCATCTAACTAAAAACAGTCCTGTGGAACGTGATCATATAAGTGATCCCAAATTAAAAACAATGCGTGGATAATCATGAATACCAAGCATCAAAATGCTTGCCGTTAGAACAATGGATTAAAGTGGCAGTGGAGCAATATATGCTAAGCTTACAATCTAAACCACATGCTCACAAAATGCTTGATGTTGATTTTCCGGGCGAACAGTGTAAAATGGGAGAACCATTGATGACTTTTCAACATCCTGCAATACTGTCGGATATGAAGGCAAGTCAACATAAATCACCACACGTCACTACTTCACATCAGTTAAAAACTCATATTGCTGCTCCACAAGTCTCAAAAATGGGAGTCAAAAGGAATACCCTGCACTCTTTAATTATTAGGTGCAGTGATATACCGCACGCAAAGTATGACCTAAATTGCAGTAGTATGCTTGCAATCCTGGCAGATATTCCTTCGTTAGAAGATATTCAATCCTCGGATATTGACCAGGTTGAATTTATTATAGATGGAAATTTGTCTATTGCAAGTATCTGGGTGTCCTCTAGAGTAGTCATAAACGGGATATGGCTTGCTAAAACGGGGGTAAATAATTTGGGGTTTGAATTATTGATTGATGATGCTAGATCCCCTCTATATGATATTTTGCATTCTTGCATTAATCAGAATCAGGTGCCCTGTTGGTTGCCATCTGGTACAACTCAAATAATGGCACACAAATTCCATCCTGTATGCCAATGTGCTTGTCCTCAGACGTAACTAATTCCACACATTACTACCCTTCTCATGTCCTTAATAAGCTGGAATACTAGAGGTCATGCTCCTTTACTGAGAAATGTAACAAATGGGTTAGTACAGCATGATATAATTCTATTTCAGGAGAGATGGCTTTTAGAGGGACCCTCATGGGATAATTTTGTCATCATCTTTAATCCAACCATGTGTTCTTTGAAAGGCCGCCCTATGGCTGGACTCCTGATTGCACTAAAAAAAAGTACTGAAATTGTTCTTGAACATCAGTCTGCACTAAACCCATAAATGCATCTTATTTCAATTAAGATAAGAAAAATCAGATATGCTATCATCAACATATATTGGAATCCGGTGGCGCTGTCAACTAATGCTTTTTTCAGAGACTTAGAATAACCATGGTGGTGATTATCAAGATCCCAACCTATCCACAAATTATTTTGGTTGGTGACTTAAATCTGCATTGCCTTGGATTCTTTAGTAAACTAGCAGATAGCAGAATGATGTGATGGAACAACTTAATCGAAGCAAAGAACCTAATCATGTTAAATGGTTCGAGTTTCGAGGACACGCCCCCGCACACCACACGGAAAAGAGGACAATAAGGAGCAATCATAGACTATATATATGTTGACAGGGAATTGTTTTAAGGCACGAAGTTGTTTCAAGTGATTCCCTCTCTGGACAGTGATCATGAGATATTGAATCTAAAATGCTCTATGAATGGTCACGCTAAGAAAAATGTGATCTCCAAAACATCAAGATCAGTGATGGTAAACAATGGCCGCAATAGGCTACATTGGTCAGAAGAAAATTTAGCCCAATTTGGTTCTATTCTACAAAGATCAATTATGAAAGATCAGTATCTAAGCAAAACAAATTCCTTTTAATACAGTGATTTGATACAGCTGTTTAGATCCACTGATGAAGTAAAGAAAAAACATACTCCTCCTCACCTTTTTGATCTTATGGTTCAGAAACAAAAATCTTGGTATATTCGTGAAAAGAAAATTGCATAGTCATTACCATTACAGGTGAGATGGCAACTCTCAAATTGAGTAAGACAAGACATAAAAATTGGATGAGAGTGCATCGAGCAACTTTATTTCAAAAAGATGGAGAACACATGTTGATTGAAATAGGATCTAAAAACTCTGCTCAAATATGGGCTTTAATTAACAAGACCAATGTAGCTGCACAGATCTCCTTGCAAATTAATGGAGTTTCCGAATCTCAGTGGATTTCACATTTTTCACATTTGTACACCGGTCCTGTGGATTCTATACCTTTTTCTTGCCAACACATTAAAAGTTCTTTTGCTTTAAGATTTTCTGTTGAAGATATATTATATTTTATTAACAAATCCAGTCGATCATGAGCTCCTGGCCCGGACGGGCTGTCCAATCTAATGTTGAAACAATTCCTGGAATTGTTGGCCAAGATCCTCTTCCATTTGTTTTCTCAAATCATTCATACTCAAAAAATACCAGTATCATGGCGGCAATCTATTATAATATCTGTGTTCAAGAAGGGCGATAGACAAAATCTGTCTAATTATAGACCTATCGCCCTTCTTGACACTCCTGGAAAAATCTTTGCGAGACTTATTTTGCAAGACTTGCAGCCTTGTTGTCATATTCCAAATTGGTTTTGTCGCAGGGAAAGGTACGATGATAAACATAACATCTGTCAATGCTATCAAAGCCTTACGTGAACATCGAAATCAACCTTTAGTTCTAGCTTTTGTCAATTTTAGAGGGGCTTTTGATTCCATTGATAGATTACTCCTACTAAGTAAACTGGTAAAAATGCTGTGTCCTGGCTCATTAATTAAACTGATTGCTCTTTTACATTCAAATACATCAATTCAGGTTAGATTATCCTTAGACGGCCAAATGACATCTAAAATCCCAAAATCTCGTGGCCTGAAGCGGGGATGCATATTGGCTTCCACGATTTTTAACCTGCTTATACTTGACATGGGCAACAACTTCACCAATATTAACTCTGATGCTCCCAAATTAGGGTCTCAGCAAATCGCATGGATTCTCTATGCTGATCTTATTTTAATATCTAAAACACCAAGTGGTCTACAAAGGTTGATTGAAGGCCTTTCTCAGTATGTACAAGAGAACAACATGTCCCTAAATTCCTGTCTGCCCATTTTAGAAATCTCTTCCTTCGATTCAGGCTTAATTTAAGGCACACACGAGATATCTTCTGGAGACATGGTCATTTAAAGAAGTATGTGAACATCTGCCGATTTTGCAATCTGGCAGAACATGAAGAAACTTTAAAACATGTAATTGCAGTCTGCTCTGAGCTGAAAGTAAATCATCTCAAACATTTCAAACATTTGTTTGATAATCAAAGAATGTTAACGGTTGATGATTTTTGGATCAGAATTGTTGGTGCTACCCAGCAAGCAGTTAGATTTGCCACTATAGAATATGAAATTATAGAATGTGTGTTCTAAGTTTTAGCACTTTTTTGTGGTTATAATAACATGAAATGTTTTAAATGTATCAAATGTATTTGTATGGAATAGTCATTTTAATGTCTTTACTGTTTTAATGTTTATCAAATTGTTTTCTCTTATCAATCTTATCTCTCATGATGACAATTGGATATTTTTTGAAAATTGCAAATGGTTATTAAATAAGAATGGTGTTGATGTAATTTGTAACGTAAATTGAAAGATTGATTTATCAACTAAACAAAAAAATATATATATATTTTCCATTTTGACCTGTGCTATCTACTATCATTTCGTTTGTCCTCACATGCCAGACATTAATTGTCATTTTTATTTTATTGTTCATTTAGAACGCGCTTGATACCATCAAGTGGTTTCTAAGCGCAGGATCAGGATTAAAACCTTTGTTGCACCACGTTGTCTTGCTTCTAAGACAAACACGTTGCCCTTGCGCAATCCTTCTGCCCCCCATTGCAACTCATTTGAAATTTTCCAGTTTTCAATGGAGTGCACGGGATTGTGTCATCACCAAGTTCCCACTTTTGTGGAGATGGTACCATAGCAAACAGACTTGGGCATATTGTGGTGTTTCTGTGTGCAATTGATGCGGACGTCTATTTTAGTTGGGTTGCCTTAAGTGTTTATGTGTGTTCCGGTTAATGGTGGTGAATATAGTGCAGCTACTTATGCGTTTGTCTTTTACACCCTAGGGTATTAACTTAACTAGCGTTATTAGTAATATGTATTTATTGTGGAATGATATGTATCTGTGATGTTCTGTATTTATTTTTGCTTAATGAGATTTCTATCTTAAATAATGTTTTAGTGGACTGGCTGGCTGACTGTAGGTGAGTATGTGTGATATGATGTTTACATATATTTCTTTACATATCTCCCGACCAACAACTCTTCACCCCGAATTCTTATTTTTGTATATCCTATTAATAGATTTACTATCCAGGTATCCTGCTCAATGTAACTTGCATCTTCACCTTGATCTCCACAGATCACATGCCATTGTACCAATGTATGATAACTGTTGACTGCTCTCTGATCTTAATAAGCTGGTCAACACCCTTTACAGAAGTGTTCTAAAACCTGCACAGCATGCATTGTACATTGCTCTGATGCCCCTCGATTGTGACCCCAGTGTGATGGATAAATAAATGCAATAAGTGGTGTGCAAGGACGACTTGACACTTATGCATTCCTGATCCGTGGCTGGCGGCTTTTCCTCTGTGTCATTGAAGTGACTTGCACACGTATGTGCTTGATTTACTGAATCATATCACACATCTCTGTAGTCATGGTGTTAGTGCCAGATTAGCAGTACAAATGATTTGGGCACTTCGCCCCCAATGGGCCCGTCAGCCATTTACTTGCGCCAGTTCACCTAAATTAAAAGAGTAGCAAAACATGCCTTAGTCATCGAACAAGTAAGTGTAGGGCGCGAGTTTCCCTGTGAAAATGGGGTTAGAGGCTTTTTCCTTTAACAGGCATGTTTCAGATATTTTGTCAGATATATACACTGAAAGTGACAGGTTTAATAGGCCGTTCTGAATATAAACTGATCAAATAACACACTATTTCCGGGACTGCCACAAGACCGTATACCATTTGCCATTTTAACTACAAAAACTTATATTTGCCCAGTGGAACATGTTCTGCCAAGGAGCAGCAATAGTGTCACAGCAGATACATGTTAGCTTTTTTACAGATTGCGTTGCAGATGAAAAATCGCATCATTAATCCTACACTGATGTAGAGGAAATGATTTTTAAATACGTTTATAAAAAATATATTTTTTGATTTAATTGCATTGCAATTTTTACAAAATTAAATTTATAAAATCCTCCACACAGAAAAAACAAAAGTTCCTTTTCTTTTTTATCCTCTTCCAAATTAAGTAGAGGTGTGTCGAAGCAGCTTCATTCAGTTTCCCCCTTTCATAGTTTCTGAGTTATTACAAATCCAGAGACTTCAGAAATAGTGTCACTCCGATCACACCTCGTCTGTTATTTCCACTTGACAACAGTGCCCATAGTTTGTCTGAATTGAAAGTTCCATAGTTCTTCAACGGATCCGCCAGAAACCTGCGTCTTTCTGTTACCAGACCTTCACAATCTAGCAGTAAATGCCTGGTGGTTTCCACCTGAGGGTTCTCTTTGCAGAAGTGGCATTTGTTTGATTTCACTTGATTTCAAATGGCTAAGATTTCATTCGTTTTCAACTGATTTAATTGAAATCTTAAGAATGTTCTGCTTAGCCTTTTATCCGGAAATTGTTTTAGGTACTCTCTTACATCGTTAAGCTTCATTGGAGTCGATGGGAGATTTGCTGACAAAGAATACCTGTTTGGCCACTTCCAGAGTATTAATCCAATCAGCCTCAAAAAGTTGTTTTAAGACTTTGTTTGGGTTTTGCACCAACATTTCTACAGTTAGATCTAATTCTTTCAATAAATTCAGGTTGAGTTGTTCCCATTTATGTAACATCAGATTCGTCCCACCTTCTGTCTCCCTTCTGATAAGGTCCAGTGCTTTGATTTCTGGGGCGTTTATTACTTTTCGGTATATCATTAGAGTTGCTCTCATTTTAATTGCCAAAAAGATGACAGGCAGAGTTCTTTTCTAATGAGGGCAATTGGTGTCGACTTAGATAACCCCCAGCACGCCTCTCCAAAAAAAGCATTCAAATTTCACCCAAATCGAGTTCGGGGCTAGCGGCATAGCGTCCATACCATACGTCAAAGCGGTGGCTACCTTCATCTTGAAGAATCTTAAGATGGGAATAAGGGGGAATCTGCCATGTTTCCTGTCTACGGCCTTCGCCTCTGCCATTAGATTTTTTAATTTGCTCCACAGAAAATCTTGCATGGCCACTTCCTCCCTATTATTACTAATCATTATTCCCAAGTATTTGAAGGTGATCGCTTTTTCTAAGAGAAGACCTTCACAATACCATGAGAGTTTAAGAGTCCTTTTTAGGGTTCTACCCATTATCAGAATTTTTTTTTTTTATTCTATTGTAAGTTGTTCTTTTTCAAATAAGTCACCAAATTGTCGAGTTGCCGTTGCAGGCCAGTAGGAGTAAGGTCCATCAAAATTATGTTGTCGGCATGAAGGAGTCTCGATATCTCTGATCCTCCTAACGATGGTGGAAAGTGCCTGACTTCACAAGATGAGTCTCTGTAGTCTGCTATATAGGCATTGTAGAGCGTAGGTGCAAGGGGACACCCCTGCTTTACTCCCCTGGCTGTCTGGATTTCCTCTGACAGACGGCTTTCTGCGCTGAGATGTACCCGTACAGATATATCTTGGTGGAGGGCTTGAATAGGTTCCAGAATTGAAGGAGGACAATTCTTTGTTTCCAGGTTGGTCCACAAGCTTTGCCTGTTGACCTGGTCAAACATTTGGGCCAGGTCAATGAAGGCCATGTAAACTGGAGGTCCTCCCTGCAAGACTTTAGCTTTCATGGTACTCAGCAAAAGGATATTCGTAGTGTTTCCAGAGTTTTTTACAAAACCATTCTGAAAGGGGTCTGCAAATTCTGTGGCACGGAGCCAAGTTAAGAAGCATCCAGGGGCAACGAGGCAAACACCTTCCCCATCACATCCAGGAGAGCAATCGGTCTGTATTGTGTTGGGTCATCCATTGCTCCTCTCTTGAAAATGGGCACGATGGTTGCTTTTCTCCATGATGGTGGAATGGCCTGGGTGATGTTACAGTTTGTGAAGATCCTACTCATTATGTTGGCTTTTTTCAGTTCCAAATTGCATATCCCATCAGGACCAGGAGCCCTTGAGTTGTTTAATTTGGAGATTTTATTTAAGATCGTTTCTTTATCAGAGGGGGTATTCCAAATAGCTTTGTCCCTTATTTTCGCACCGTTGGAGTCCTTATTCTGTGTCGCATCCACCAGTATCTGGGCGCAGAGGGAGGCAAAATGCGTTATCGAACTGTCCTCTCCCACTTTGTTTTGTATATTGTCATTCATCATATTCGATGTCCCCTTGATCATGTTCCAAAATTCCTTTGGTTTGTTTCCACAAATTACACGCAACATTTGTTTGGCATCTAGATGATATGATTTGTGCCTGTAGTGCCTTAGCCAACTACTGTAGTCACAAAGGGCCTTTACCCACCTCGACTTGTTTTCTGGTGACGGTACTTTCTGATAGATTTTCTTGAGTCTCCTAAGTAGCTGTCTTTTTTCAACTAGATCCGGACTGTAATGATGATGATGACTTGTCGTTGCTTTAGTTATTCTCTTAGCGTTCATTGTGAACCTCATCAGTAGCAGCGTGTAATCCAACTTGGCCATATTCATTTCTGCAGGCTTCAACCCGGATATTCGCTTGTACTGAGTGTCTATTTGCAGGAGACCTTTTTCTGAGATTTTAACACAGTTACCTCCAGAAGCCACTGCTATAGCTGACAGATTAGATAAGTGTTGGACCCTAGCTGCAAGGCAATCTGTGATGAGTAGGTTATGATCACTAAACATTGTGCTCTCAATACTGAAGTTAGTAATCTCCGACAGCAGGTCCTTGGAAACCTATACATGATCTATCGTCCCATGTTGAGTTCCTCTCTGCCATGATGGAATCTTTAAGTTTATTTTTGATCGCAGCCAATGGAGATTATGCATGTGCCGAGCTATCATAAGCTCTTCCAACAGTTTACCATGTTTTCTCACTGGGAGGTTTTGGTCTTGATGTTTGGCCTGCTGTCCTACACCTTCACATGCAGCGTTAAAGTCGCCGTTGATTATTGTGAAATGCTCCAGATTTTTAGAATCTACCTCCTCCCAGATTTTCTCCATCTTGTTAGTAAATTCCTCATTCGATGTTATCTCGGGGTTCCAATACACGTTAATTAGAAAAATGTTCTCTGCTTTCTGGGTCTGAGGGCCAACAGATATGTGTTTCCAGTTTAATGAAATTGCCTGGATGCAATGTGGCGAAGAGAGCACTTCAAACACGTCGATACCGGATCCTGCTCTAATTGTGGTTATCAGTCCTGCTGTGGGCTGACCAATTGCCCCTTTCTTTGCTGCATTGAATATTAGTTCAAAGCCATCTAGTTGAGGTTTAGCAGTCAACCGTGTCTCTTGTAGACACAGTATATAAAATTGGCCAAGATTAACATCAGTTGTTTTTTTGAGGTGCTCGAAACCTCGCATGTTCCAACCGCCAAATTTGATGCTCTTTCTTAGTTCTATTTTTTCACCCTTCCACGCCGTCTCCTTTAGGGCTTGTTGACTTCCTTCCTTCGCTAATGATGGCTAATTTTTTGGGGGGATTCACTAGACACCTTTGACCATGACCACAGTTCTAATTTTGTATCCACAGCTCATTTAGATCTCAGTGGTGATGTACCTTTTTTGGTTGGATTTGGCGATCTGGTAGCTTGGGCCATGTACCCATCGGAGCTATCGTCCTTACTTATACACCCATTCTGACTCTTCAGATCTCGTTGGTAAGTTTTAACTTCTCTTCGCCTCTCTAATCCTTGTTCTTTACGAGAGGTGCAGTGATGTTCCATCTTACTTGTATAGTGTATACGCGTACGGTCTGAGGTTCTCGGAATTGTTTTTGACCCATCTGTATCAATGTCTTATCTCTTGGTTTCAGCAGGGTCATTTAGTCACTTGGTTTTCAGTGACTTCTGTTAGGTCATATCCCAAAATCGATAGGCTTTCTCTCTCTTTCATCAGTTTGTATTTGATGATTTTGGAGTTCAAATGTAGATACGAGGCATCTCTTCTCACTGATTGACATGGTTCCACTATCCACAAATCCATATTCTGAATGTGTCTTAGGATTGGTATTTGTGTAAGTACTTTTAGATGGTGACTCTAGTCAGAGTCAGACCATCTCCTCGATGGTGTGTGCATTTCATTTTTAGGATACAGTCACTTTTAATTCCCTTCTGCATATATTTCTGCTCATTTTCATCGTCTTGCTTTACAGAGTTTCTGCGTGTAATACTTCTTTTAGTCTTCAGTGGCGAACGCCTGTTCACATTTTCTATACCGCATACATCGGTGGGTTCAGTTTTTTAGGCCCACCTTTCAGATCGTATCTCGTATGTCGGCTACTTTCTGGGGATGAATCATATCTTCTCCTGATCTTTTCCCGGAAATGTATCACTTTGCCCGCCTCTTCTTTATTCCTTATACGTTCCCCCGAATTTTCCACACCGCTTGTGACCTTATTTTTGCTACTTTGCAGTGTATTTTTCATCAGTGAAGATGGATCGTAGATTTGTACTTTCTTCGGAGTTTCCAGGTTTAAGCTTCTGTCGGCCATAGTTTCAGCTTTACTTTTAAGGATTCCTATCATACTGGTTTCAGAACCCGATTCCTCAGTCGTGTGTGTACTCCAATCCAGTTGTTCATCCAGGATCAACACCGGTTGGTTAAGTAATTATTTACCAGGAATCTTTGTTGGCTTTTTATAATTTTCCGACCGTTGAGTTTCGTCTGCTGGACACTTAGTTCTTACAGCTGTTAGTTGGCCCATTTGTTTGGAGCGCACTTTAAGGGTTTTTAAACTCCTAGTCGGAGCTACTTTTTTGGAATTCAATTTAGTGGGAATGGGTACGAGTGGCTTCTCATGGTTGAATATGCCATACAAAAATACATTTGTGTTTTGGCCAGGTGCGATGGTCTTGTCTCTGTTACACTCTGGGACCTTTGTAAGCGAAAAGGGGTTTGATTCTTTTGCTTGTACTTCAATGATTTCATCACTGTGCAAAGCAGCCTGTTTTTTCCCCTCTTCTTCATCAATTATAGCAATTAATTCTGCCATAGGGTCATTTGATTGCCCCGTATCCATGGACATATTTGTCAGGTTTTGTTGGTCTTTCCTCTTATGTAGTTCTTTGCTTTCGGCATTAGTTACATCAAAGTTCGTTTGTGAGGACTTCAACGTCCTCTGAATGCATTTTCCTAAAACCTCCTTAGTGGCGTTCGATCTGCTTGAAGATCTTGCTTGATCCTGCCTGAGTGACTGTTCTATCCTGGATGCCAAACTTCCTCAGTCCCTACCATGAAACCTTCCAGATAGTTCAGCTTTGTTTGCATCAGGGCTATGAGAGACGTCTGGTCACACAAAGTGTCATTGATGCTTTCATAAAGCTTAGTAAAGGGAGCGGGCGCGATCGTGACCGTAGACATGATGTTCAGCAAGTCTGTTTTTTTGCGGTGAGTCTTGGGGAGGAGGCTGTTGGAGTTTGCTCAGTCTTCTCATTGGAATTGGGGTATGCGTCATTTCTATAGGATTGCTGCATCCTCTTTCATTAGCCTGAGCTGACTTTCTGGGCACCTGCCCACTTGTTTTTACATTCGCCTCAACCTGCGTTCCTATGGAAGTCATTGGTTTTTCTTGTTGCCCAGGCAGCCTCATCTCAAGTGATCTATCTGTCCTAGGACCATTGCCCATCAATGATCGCTTTGGAGAATTCAAGAGAGGGCTCAAGCAAGGTATTTTGTTGATCTTCATTAACACCCCGGCAGTGTTTTCAAATTCTGAGTTTTTCCTGGGCCTAATCACGGGCTCTATGCTATCACCTCTAGAACATTCAGCTTGGGTGTCATCTGCAGCTTTCTTGCCACAGTGCCATCTAAGCACTGGCGAGCTCCCGGTCTTCTTCAAGGGCAGTATCTTTTCTGTTTCTTTTATTGTCAAGTTATTATTGAGGGCGTTGTTGGTTATTTGGGATTGCACAATGGATGCTTCTTGTTGAATGATACTGTCCAAAATTTCCCGATCAGATATTTCTTTTAGTGGGTTCACCAGCGGCTAATTTTTTCTTCTTGAAGAATTCATTTAAAGACTCCACGTTCAAAGGCTTTTTCGGTCCTTTCATAGGACCATTTTTTTTTGGTGCCTTAGATCTCAAAGTCAATCTTCTTGTTATTTTACTTATGTTAAAACGATGGGTTTTGAGATGCTGGCTCGCTCGCACACTGCGGTTTCCCGTAGTTGTAACTCCTTGTTTCACTTCTTTCGGTTGCTCATTGTGGTCATCATGCCCCTCGTCTTCAGGCTCACTAATGAGGATTGACAACATGGCTTTGGGCGATTGCTGCCGTTTAGGGCTTACTGTTTCCTCAGAGCCCTTTTTCGGAAAGCAGTTCCCAGGAGGATTTTTCTCAATGCGAGATATCCTGGGCATTGGGGACTGCTCTGTGCGTTGTTCAAGGTTCATTTCGATATTCTCATAATCATTTTGGACCAGAGCGGGAGCGTCTGCCTCTGGGCTCCTTTAGTCCTCCCGTGATGTATGTCAATTGCGCAAACTATTTTAACATTAGCGCTAGCGGTTTTTCCCCTTTGACCAATGTTTGTGACCAATCCCCCAGTGAGATTCACAGGCAGCAGTTCGTCTTGCTGTTGTCTGATAGTATCTGGATCAAGGGGCGCGATAGTGTGCTGCAAGATGTTACTCAAGCCCACTTGTTGTTCTTGCCCCCTTTGACAGGGTCGTCACTCTTGCCCGATAGAGCGAGCATCCTTTCTGACACTGGGGGTGGGGGTGACGTCTGAGTGTCTGCCAGTACATCCCCGCCCGCGCCAAGGCAACTGTACTGATTTTCTGTGTCGTGGTCCGCGAGGTCCTTTCCTCGCAAGTGGGATCAGCTCCGCCCCCCAACAGACTCGGTGTCTGACATGGGGTGTGCAGTGAACTGACGAAAACTTCGGCAGGGGTTGTTGTTCTCTGGGCCCGCTTAGAGACAGCGAGCTTTTCCACCCACTTCTTCATATTAGCTTTAAAAATCACAGTTTCTTTTGGTGGACGAAGCACGCGCCTGTGGGGCTCCGTCTGGTTCTGCAAGGAGGGGCTGCCAGCAGGTAAGGTGGAAGGGTGGATAGCTGGGGAGGGAATGATCGGCAAGGAGTGTGCAGGGGAAGGAAAAGGAGAGGACGGGTAGGAAATTGAAGAGAGGATTGGAGGGATGGGGGTAGAAGCCATACGTGCATTGGCAGTAGCCTCACTCTCCGGCTCCAGCTCTGACGTGTGGACTAAAGAGCCCTCCATAACTGTATGACAGACTTCTGTTACCACACTTTTTGGCTACTGGAGGACTCTGGGTGGAAAACACAGAGGCACGGGCACTGCCTCCATGGCCTGCCACAGCCTGTCAAAGTCTGCTCACTCAGCTGCTCACTCCGCGGCCGCTATGTGCCAGAGGCCAGTACTCAGAGGTGCGTCCAAAAAAGAATGAAAGCAGTAGATAGACTCTTGGCTGCCACTGCCAAAGTCTGCTCACTCATCTGCTCATTCCGCGCTCGCTCCGCGGCAGAGGCCAGTACTTATAGGTGTGTCCAAATAAGAATGAAAGCAGTAGAAAGACTCTGAGCTGCCACTGCCAAAGTCTGCTCACTCAGCTACTCACTCCGCTTTTAAATACTTTGCACAGAATGCAATGGCCATTATTGTTCCTTTGCCAGTAAGCATCCATTACAAGTCCTCTGTTAATCATAATTATTGCCCTCTTTTCGCTCTTATTTACTCCTGACAAGTCCTCTTTCTCCTCAGTAGTACCTGCTGTAGACTCTAATTGTCCTGCTCCTTCAGATTTTTAATTTTATGCCAATATCTCCTTGCCAGTTTCGACTTCATGTATGTATCTTTCCATTCTCATCTGTTGCTGACGAGCAGTTCTTAGCATTGTCCACTCCCTGATTTTCCTTCTTTCTTCACTCTATTTTAGCTGTGTTTTCTTTTTCTCCTTTGTCACATCTGTCTCTTTGGCAGTTACAAACTCCGGTTCCTGGTCAAATTGTACTACTTTAATACTGTGCAAATCTTGGACTGAATGATCACAACCCCTATTCTCTTCCCCATTTTCCCCAGAACCTTATCTGTTTTGTTACTTTAAGATGCCTGTATGTTTCTGCAAATGCCCAGCAACTATCTACTGAAGATTCTGGAAACAATTAGCTGAAGTCTTTAACTGCCATGCATTTGACTGATGCATGAAATTACATAAAACCTGTCTTTGACATTGTTGATGGTATGATGGTCACTTGGAAATCATATGGAATACCATTCCCAAAGTTGTTCCATGACCATTGCAATGATAACTGGCACATTACCTACTGGCATAGAAATTGGCCACTGTCAGAGTTTAAATAGAGGGGGGTTGGCAGTGCAGGCTGTAGGGAAATCAAGTTCAAAGAATAGATGCAGAGCAAGGTGCTATGTTTAACACAAACATGTATGCTGCAGGCTGTTGTAAGGAACTCATGGTGGCAACAGTAAAGACAGACACAAATGATCACAGTTCAAGGGTGTTTATTAAACTGTATAATGAGTGAGAAAAACGCCTAATCTAAACCTAAATCTATGATGGGAGCAAGCTACAACCATCAAATAATAATAAAGCAGTCAAATAAAAAGGGCCTATACTAAAACAAACTATTGCCAATCCTTACAACTAAGTTACAAAGTAGTGTGGGATAATGTTCACAAGAAAAGAAAGAAGTGTTCACCAAATGATAAGTAAGGATGGTAGGGCTGGGGTCTCCCTTCCCCACTTTTTTAGCACGGGCCAAGGCAGGGCCTTTGAGCACAGCAAACTCCTGGGCCTTTTAATGATGCAAGGACCTTGTGGGCCAAGTCTCTTTCCTCCAAAGTCTCTTGCCTTAGAAGGCCTGCTGTACCATAAATAAAAAACAAACAAAAGTTCCTGTCAAATCTTTCACGTTGGGCAATTGCTCTTTGCCCATTTGGATCCTCCTCAGCCAGGCTCTGATCCTTCTTGCAATGTTAGCCTCCCTCAATCGGGTTCACTACAGCCCTTCTGTCAAAACGTATCATTCAACAGTTTCAATGTCCTTCTCAAAAACTATCCATTGTGGACATCCCTCAGACAGGTTCACACTTGTCGTCACAATGTTCATGGGTATATCACTGTTTACCATCAATTCATAGGCATCCCTCAGTCGGTTTCACATTTGCCAGTTTCACAGTTCAATCAGTTATCTCCAATGTGTCAAAAACTTTCACGTGTAGATGGGTTTTTGCTCGACCCTTGTAGGACCACTTTGACACTTCACACTGGCCTCTCCTGAGGCCTCTTGGTTCTTGTAGTTTCAACGAACAACACAACCCACAAAGGCTTCAGTCAAAGTCCTTCGAATACACACCCTGCGAGTCCTGACCACTCTGCTTCTGAACATTCTACTAGAGTTTCTTTAAAGTTCAATTACACAAGTTCTTTGTTCAACAAGGTTGCCGCCTGCAAACTTGGGCCCAGCACAGTTCGGTTTTACAATCTGTCTTCAGAGGCGTAGCCAGGGTTGTCTAACAAGTGGGTCCTGAACATAATGTAATTGGGCCCACCACAGTGACATTAACATCTGTAAATGCCCATGCATTGGTGCTCAGTGGGAATTTACAGATCTTGAGTGGGCCTTGCTCACTCAGGACCTACTCTGTCTACGCCTCTGTCTGTCTTCTCCGACTCACCGGCTGTGCTGAACTGTTTGAGTTTCTTGCCTCGGGAGTCAAGGACGGCACCACGGCAGCAATCGCTTCTTCCTGCTTTGACTATCATCACGGGAGGGCCCCATGTGCCATTGACATCTGTCACACCACACGCCAGCTCGACCTCCCGGTCTAATGATTTCCCTTTTGGAGGCCTTGCAGGTCCTCGATTCCAGTATGATCAATATCACCAATCTTATCAATATCATTTTTATAGAAACATACTCATGGTCAGAAGGGCACTAAAGGTACATCAGTTAACATATTTGCTATTTGCCACCTTTGATGTGACGCATTGCTACCAAAACATCATGCGATTAACCGAACTGAACATTAATAACCATTGGTGTCTTTCATTCCCCCCCCACCCCTGTTTTTCATTTTTCAATTCTCCCCCATCCCTCTGTGTTCCTATCTTTCCATGTGTTTGTATTTCTTATATGACAGGTGTTTTCAATTGTCTTTTAATTAGATAATAGATGGGAATATTCCTCATTATCTAGCAATGTGCAATTCTATGCCTCCAATATCTGTTAATGGACTAATGTAAACCATCCCCTTTTTCTACTTTGGTTTGTGATGACATTTGACATTAATGTATTCATTCATGTGTTTCATGACTGATATGTTATGTTACAACTCAGCCTCAGAAGAAGACCAGTGGCTTGAAACACGTGTTAGGCTGAATTCCAATCTAATAAATCTCATGCAATAATGCATGCACCACTTCGATATGGGCGCAGTGTGAATGTATCTGTTTTTCATTAGATGTTCACATTGTGGAGTATTAGACAATGTACCCACGTCACACACTCACCTGCTGCCATTTCTCTACATATTAATGTACAAGTGCTTGGGTCTCTAGTTATTTCTTGCCACAGCTTTGTCCTGTATACATTTAGAATTACATGGAATTAGTATGGAAGATGAGGCAAAGGAGGGTCTGATCAAGATGGCCAGGCCTCTGAAATAAAGCTATTGGGCCTTTTTCAAGCAGGCACTAAAAATGTCACATATATATCTATAATGTCAATCACTGTATTTCCAGATGTTGTATTTCTCTAAAATAGGGTGCGAGGTAAAGTCATTCAGGAACTATCATTTCAAGTTCCATGTTACTCTGCCATTCAATTTAAAGAACACTGAATTTAAAACTTGAAGCTAGTATGGCTCATACATATCTCTATTGTCGAATGCCTTATACCTAATGCTCAAGGGGAGTTAGAAACTGCCACAGAGTTCCCCTTTCTGAAAGTGTTACTCAAGAATTCATATTAACAAAACATGAAGAACACACACAAATGCCCGTGGTTGAGTACAAGGCGGTTCAGAAGGCTAGCTTGGAAAAAACAACAAACTCCTAGCCTCTCGTAAAAAAAGAAAACCTTAGCAAAGGTAAAGAGAAAGGTTATTGATTTGTATATGAACACAGAAGAAACCTTGCATTGAATGATTATTCATATTGGAAAGGAGATGGTGCAGGGGGTGTAAACAGTGACGTCTAGTGGTGTAAGTCAGTCTACTTTCACAAACAAATAGACACAACACATATGGAATTTTAAAATCAGGAATTTTAATCTATGAATTCATTGTTTCGTGGTGCAATCTCCGATCGGTATGAAACCAATCACATTTTGTAGCTAGTAGCAATATCTATCAAAATTTTGTACACAAGTATATATATATTGTGCCACGTTAAATACAGGCAAAAAATGGCAAAACACTTGACTTCTCCAAATTTGATCACAGAGCGATCATTCCAGTGTCTAATAGTGTACACCAATCTCCGGAATCTAATTATGTTAATTTGATTCATGAGACCACAAAAATGAAGCAGCTATTTTAATATTAGGAAGGAGTCACTATTTCCCTTTCTGTGTGTGGGACTAAGAAAACCACACCTAGTCACAAGGCAGGAGAGGAGTCAGAAAGATATGTAATTGCATGTACACAGGACTTGGATAATTATGGACTATGGGGAGACAAACATTGAATGTTTTGGAAACAACCTCTTTCTCTTCTCACAGCTGGTTTTATATGTGGTGTGGTTTTGTCTTGTCCTTGTTTTGTTGTGCTCCATGTGGCCTACGGGCATGTGGCGTATAATAAGTATTAAAATAAATAAATATATATATATATATATATATATATATATATATATATATATATATATATATATATATATAGGAGCGCAGAGCTGTCCCAATTTGAAGGATTGACCCTATACAGATTTTAGACAAGCCCATTGAGAGAAGATGGCCAGTCTATGTTTGAAAATTTGTTTCCAGATAGCCACCTGAAAAGAGGGTTTGGAAAAGGATTGATCCCATTCTGAGTTCACCGCTGATTCTCCAAAATGAGAAGCCACATTTCAAAAGGTAAATTAAACCCCTATAAACCCCAAACTGTCCTAATATTTTAACCATAGTAAATCTGGGAAAATAAAATTTCTGAATATTGAACGCTGCACACAAAAATGACTGATTCTTTTGGCCAATTTTGTGCCACCTTTAATATTTAGAAATATCACTATTTCAGTGGAGTTTCACCACCCTGAAACCATCTGACAACATTTCCCCTGTCCCACCCACTTCCTTTAAATCGGGCATATCACTCTGTGAACCCCCTTTGCAACATTGCCAACATCCTGCCATAAATATTCCAACCCAACACCCCCACTCCTCTCTGTTAGGCAGAATCCTGTGCAGTTCCCTTAGGGAGCACTACAGAAGATTAAGACTACAGGTATAAGCAATAAATCCCCTTTGGTATCGGTCTGTACCACAAAGATTTAGTTGGTAACTGTGGCTAAGCAGTGAGACTTATCTCAAGAGGGAGATGAGCAGTATTCAGGGTTTACACCATAGCACTACAATACCGTGGTACAAGGAAACTCTGACCAAAGCTTTGTATTGAAAAGAATATATATATTTATTTTACACACTTCTAGTTCAACACATTAATCACAGTTATTAGAGCAAGTTAAAATCAGTCGAAAAAGTATACACAACTCCCTGGTTAAATTGTAGACAAGTTTGAGCAAGAGTGAAAACTGAGAAAAACGACACAGTGAAAACCAAACACAAATGGCACTCTAGCAATTTCTCACAAGGGAGGGAAAGAACAAGTTATACAGGAATATATTCCTAGGCACCCTAGCAACACTTCCTACTAAGTTTGTGACCAAGTTTAGGCAAGGCAGTATTTTAACATGTATAAAACTGAGGTGAAAACTGAGCAAAATGGCACTTGACAAGTTTTAAAAGTGGGAAGGAAAAGGTGGTTATAAGAGTTAGGTGCACCAACACATTTCTAGTGTGAAGCAATCTAGAGAGGGCAGTTGTAACAGATTCAGCCGGAGTCCATAGGCCTGTGCCAGAGTCAGTGGTACAGGGCAAAGGGCCCAGGAGCAAAATGTTCTTATAGCTGCAGTCAAGTTAAATGATTCGAAAAGGTGGTTGCAGAAGGTGAAAGACAATGTTAGATGATAGGGACGGCCAACCCAACAGGTAGGTAAAGGATTTAAAACAAATAAAACCTACCGGAGTAAAGTTAATATAAAAATAAACTGGCGGTATGTTAGAGGCTGTCAGTAAATGTGGTAGCTTCGAACAATGGGAAAATCCCATAGGGAAATATTTGCGGTCAAATATTTTTGGTAGTAACCACTGCCACCAGCCAGAAACCTTTGAGAGAGGGACTGTATGGTACCCTCTCAAAAATAAACATAAGGGAAAAACTATTAACCCTTGCCAGTACCTCCATAGTAAGATGGGTTGTACTGGTTTTGGTCATAAAGATTGACTAGTAAAGTCAATGGGGACTTTACATGCCCTGGGAGACAGTAGTCAGTCCTAGGGTATGGAGTCTATGTTTTGGGGTCGCTACAACACCCCTGTGTCACTGCACAGAGGGTGCCGTGTAACACATGTGGATAAAGATGGTTCCTAAGGGGGTGAGATAAACCCCATAGACATTAAACACAAAAGAATAGCCTAGAACACATATAGCAAATATGCCTAAGAGTGGGAAAAAGAGTCACACAATTAGCAGGAGAAAAAAACAAACCCTTCAAATTCAGCAAAGCTGCTGGGGGACTCTATTGTTAAGGGAAATTAGCCATAGAATGAGAATTCTCCCTAGCACTCTCTCACACAGAAAATCACAAACAGAATCCCCTCCATGCAGAAAACACTCCTCTTCGACCAACATACAAACACATATACCACACCTACCTTCTCCCTTTATCCACCCCACCACAAACATTCCCCTCGACAGACACAGACTCAGACTCAAACACATACACACCAACCTGATGTACTAGTAGCTTTCATCTTCTGACAGTCCTAGCTGTGTCTGTCAGTTCCTGCGTGCACCCGTGACAGGTCACTTTAGGTAGACCGCTCTGAGCAGTCTCAGAGCTATCTTTCTAAAGCGATTATTTCTTTTACAAAATATTTAAATAGGAATTTTTACTACATATCCTTGGTAACTAGGGGAATGCAATTTGGGAACAGGAAGACAGGCCTGTGTATTTAAATGATGTGTGTTCACCCATCTACATTTAACACAAAGCGAGATGTCATTTCTTAAAGCCCAATGTATTTTGAATTGAGAAACCACAATTAAAACTGAATGCATTTTGGTGCCACCTTAACGCAGAATTGTCTTTGTAAAATTAAGTACCATTTAAAATACAATTACTGGTTTAAGCCAGTGTAGAGTCTTTTTGGACCATATTGTAAGTCATGACATACTTTCTTCTGAGAGATATCATGCTTTGAAGCAGAAGGGGTGGCCTAGTCATACATTACATGCTTGCACAGCAAAAATGAGTATAGGGAATTAGCTCTGTTCAATAAGAATTCTGCAAAGTGTTAAACCCATGCAGTCTATGATCCTTGGGTGTGCAGGCAGACTGTGTAAGGGAAATGGGGCTTTAACATTGTACATGTTACTGGGGAATGATATACTTCCATCCCAAAACCACATGCTGACAACTACACATAGACACACAAAAAGCGGAGCACACATGCATAGATTGACATGGCTGCATAGATTGACAATTGCACATGCAAATAGATTGAAAACATAGCACATTCACACGTGATTTTAAAGTTGCATACATAGCTGTATTCAAAGTCACACACGCACACAGGTATTGACTCCAAGGACACTAATGTTTAATGAAAGCCGCATTCATATTTTCAGAAGACTACACATTCAGGTATTCGAAATAAACAGATCCATGAGAGTAGTATTAGGCCATCTGAACATTGTCTACATTTAAATGACTTGTACAAAACCTATGCATTCACTACCTCACTATCCGGTTTCTAGTCATACAAACACGTAATTTATTTTTTGGATGAGTATTGGTTTATACTATACATAACATTTCAGCGATCTCCACATTGAAATGCTGGAGACCACCTTAGTTGACGTTACATTATTCTTTTAAATAAACTTTAGAATTTGAAAAAAAACATAGTCTACTTATTACCCAGAATTGTGGGGTGAAACTATGCAAGAGGGGACATTAAATTGGGGTGGTTGCCCCAATAGAATTGACAGATGTAGTCATCCATATACTTCAAAGGATATATCGTCTCCAATCTTAGTGTTACTGCTGTTGTGTCTGGGGACTGTCTGCCAAATCACGAGTAGGCCGGAATGTGCACCACACATCAGTGGTAACGTCAATTCCAGCAGAGGAATTGCTGCCGAAAAACACAGCCCAAAAAAGTTATTCTATGAGAATTCGGCAGAATTACCGTTACCGCCACACATTAAGCGTTAATTCTGCCGGCGGAACTACAGCAGTCAGAATTAATATTGACAGAATTACCACCAGGGGAATAGTTTGATCGCCAGGAAGGGGAAACACGGTGGTGGCCATCTTTAAAAGCACAATCCATTGGAAGTCTACTGGAAAGAAATTCCATCCATCCCCAGAAGAAAGCCAAACCATGTTGGGAGGCAAATGCAAAGGCAAGGGCAAGGTCCCTGAAATGCACCAACGCAAACCAAAGTTCACGGAGCAGGAGCTCACTGTTCTTGTGGAGCAGGTGGTGGTGCATATAGAGGAACTGTATGGGTCACAACACTGCAAGACTAGCCAGCAGTGCAGGAATGTCATCTCAGCAGAGATCAGGGACAAGCTGGCGGCTATTGGACATGTCCCACAAGACAGTGAAGACATGCGGAAGAGGTGGAAAAGTATGAATCTGCAGCCTCATCACCAACCACCATCAAGAGACAGCCGCCACAGGCAGAGTAACAGTTGACCAGCTGCAGCTGACCCCATGGGAGGAGACGATGAGCCACATCCTCCATATGGCAGTTCAGGAAGTTGTGGGTTCGGCAGAGGTCAGAGCCAGCAGCCAGAAATAACCTGGTGAGTATATGAGTGAATGATAGGCACTCACTTCCATGTATCCAGGCGGGAGTAACCCAGACAATGCATGAGTCATCAATGTGACACCACAGGTCAGTACAACATCGGTCATGTAAGACGTGAACCCCCCTGAAACACCGACCAAGAAGGATGATGAGGACATGATGTAGGAAAGAATTAACATAGAACAGCAAGTAGCAAGGACAGCAACCCATTGCATGACACATCACCATAATCCCTTGCCAGCATGCCAAACACTCATGTTCAAACACATCAGCCAAACTGGTGCCACACAAGTAACTCATGTCAACCAGAACAACAGTCCAGTAGCTGTAAGGCCCTCGTGAAGACTATCTTCCACCTAATGTCGCAATCACACCACCATAGCTAGCAGAGCACCCCTGAGCATACAGTACAACAGGATGCGCAAGCCACATTGGTCCTGCCCTGCATGGGCACACATGACCCTGTACGACAGTGAAGCACATGAGTCCACAATGCAGGCAAGGCACACCTCCCAGACTGACCATATGCATGCACAACCATCAAGGCAGTAAACCACCATGCTGTCTGCTACATGAAGTATGCCCCCATTGAGCACTAGCACCCTGTGTTACCACAGTACATACAAAACTACATGACAGCACACTATACAGTAGTCCATGAAGTAGTCCATCAAGGTATTGATGCACTCTTTCATGTCTCCTAACAGGCACACAAGACACCCAGGGCCCTATGGAAGATGACAGTATCTCCAGCACACTGGCCCCAGCAAGTGGGAAAAGGCCAAAGGACATGCTGAACTCAGGAAGGGGAGTGGCCCCAAAACACCCCATCCAAGGGCACTGCTTCAGCCACCTCTGTGGGCACCGGAATACCGGCCATGATCGAACCACCAACTCCGGTCATGACGGAGGCTGTTGGACCACCCACGACTGAGGCACCTTCTACCACTGCTGGGAAGTGAAGAGACCAACCCACCCACCCAAGTGCAGACGACATTCAGGAACTGCAACTGCTGCCACTGAGCAACCGGTGTCTGCCGCCACTGCTTCAAATCCTGAAGCTTCCACTGTGAGGCAGTTATCCACTGGTTCCTTCCCCATGCCAAGCATATCCCCGATGCGGTCCTCCCACTCGCCCTTCTCGTCTTGCCGTGTCCTCCATTTTGACCACCCTGAGGACAAGGATTCCCAATGAAAGAATTATGGGGAGCCAGCAGGCCGGGCATCCAGCATTGAGGGAATGTAGCCCCATCCATTTGCTGGGCCAGTGCAGGACTGCACATTGAGGGCCATCTGGTGCACCTCGCCCAAATTAAGGAACGGCAGGAAGCAATGCATTGGATCACCCCGGAGCAATTGGGACACTGGCAGGTAATGCATGATGCAGTTCAGGGTGCCTCCAGGCAGGTGGCCACTTCCCTTCATTGTCTGTGCCAGTTTGCTGCTGAATCAAGTGCCAGTAACACCCTAGACAGTCAGATGGTGAAGGAGCTGCTTAAGCAAATCTCTGCCTCACATTAGACCATGGCCAGGACCATCAGTCTGGCTTCAGAGCTGCCAGAAGCACGGAAACTGCTCTCCTGAACATCTGTGAAGACCTGCTCTCCAACCTCTAATAGCGGCAGGAATCTTCCTCCTCTGAGGATGCCATTCCTGCCGCTATTATGAAGACGATTGCCCCCAACATTTTGACTGATATCACGATGGCTATAAATAATTCCTGCCAGTCCGGACTGGTTCCCCCGGAGCTGAAATCTGCGAGGGTCATCCCCCTCCTTAAGAAGCCCTCACTGGACCCCACTATTCCCGTTAATTTTCATCCCATCTCTCTGCTCCCCTTTCTGTCTAAACTTTTGGAATCTCTGGTCACACCTCTCTTGTCTTCTTTTCTGGAATCCTCAAAAATCTTTAATCCCGCCCAGGCTGGTTTTAGGCCAGGTAGAGGTACGGAAAGTGTGCTTGTCTCTGTACAGGATGACATGTCCAGATTCGTTGATGCAGGGGGAGCTGGGGCTTTGATTCTGTTGGATCTGTCCACCGCATTTGACTCGGTTGACCATCCCATCCTCCTCTCTCGCCTGGCACAGATCAGGATATCTGGTTCTGTTCTTGCCTGGTTTACCTCTTTCCTTTCAGATCGTACACAGACCCTTGCTATGCCCCCTTTTCTTTCTTCTTCCTGTCCCCTCACTTGTGGTGTCCCTCAGGGATCCTCTCTTTCCCCGATTTTGTTTAATATCTACATTTGGGCTTTGGTCTGTCTCATCCGCTCATAAGGACTTAACTGTTATTCTTATGTGGATGACACTCAAATCCTGATCCGTTTGGATCAGGATCAAACTGTGGTCTCAGCCTGCCTCCATGACTGCCTACAGGCAGTTGGGGTTTGGATGGGCCAGAACTGGCTAAAGCTAAATGGTGATAAGATGGAGGCATTGTTGGTAGGTTCCCCCCCCCAATCCCCTACTGTGGACCCCCGCCTTCTGGCCCTCCTCACTCGGCCATCTACCTGGTCCAGTTAGCAAAGTGAAGAACCTGGGGGTTATTCTCTCTGCCTCCTTGTCCGTGTCCAACCAGGTTATGGCTGTCTGTCAGTCTGCCCACCATCAGATCAGGGTCGTTAAGAGGGTCCTGCCTATGATCCCGGAAGCCATCCTCCCTCCTGTGGTGGCTGCACTACTGCAACTCTTTGTATTTGTCGCAACCGATCGGTCTTATACATCGACTCCAGCGTATGCAGAACCTAGCAGCCTGGTTAGCCACTGGGTCCCCCATGGTGCCCACATCTCACCAGTGCTCCGTCAACTCCACTAGCTTCCGGTGGCTCAGCTAATTCATTTTAAGTCACTGGGTATCATCCATCGGGCAATCCATGGCCAAGGAGCTGAATTTCTACAGTCTAAGTTCTCCCGATACATCCCGGAACGGGATCTTCACTCCGCCGCCACTAATCTACTCATTGTTCCAAGATTCAACCGGGAAAGACTTGGCGGCAGAGCCTGTTCCATTGCCGCTGCCAAACTTTGGAACAATCTCCCACTGCTACTTAAAGCCACTTCTAATCATCTGAGTTTCAGAAGAGCTCTGAAAACCAATCTATTCTAGTCCTCGGCTCTATCACTAGTCTTTCCTTTAGCTAGCAGTCTTCCTCTCTAGCGCCATGATGCCTTCGGGCGACCGTGCCCTTTATAAGTGGAAATAACATAACATAACCTTGACTCAAACACCCCTTGCGTTCTCATCTTGCTTGATCTCTCTTCTGCCTTTGACACTGCCAACCATGCCATCCTGCTCAACCGTCTATGTGATAACCTAGGCACCACTGGTCAGGCTCTAGCATGGCTGACTTCTTTCCTCTCCAACCTGTCAGGTCCAACTTGGGTCTTTCCTCTCCAACCTCTTTTTCTGTGATGTCCCGCAGGGATATAACCTCTCTCCCTGGCTGTTCAACCAACACCTAGCTCTCCTTGCCCACCGTATCGCCGCTCTCTGTTCCAACTTTCAGTGCTATGCTGATGATACCCAGCTCATTTTCAGGCTACCCTCGGCCTCCTCCTCTCCTTCCCTCATCTCTGACTGTCTGTCTGCCATCCAGGAGTGGTGCACCACCAACATCCTCTGCCTTAATGCCAGTAAGACTGAGATTCTACTCATCGGCACACCCACTCCCTCCTTCCCTGCAGCTCTCTGGCGGCCTCTCTTGCCCTCTTCCTACTCCCACCTGCAAGGCTAAAAACCTTGGGGTCTTCTTGGACTCTACACTCTCCTTCTCCCTTCACATCTCTGATGTCTCTAAGAAGTCACACTACCAGCTACCCCTCCTCAGAGATATTCTTCCTTTCTTCTCCTTCCCCGAGAAGCTCAGTGTCTCCAGAGCCCTGGTCCTCTCTAGGCTGGACTACTGTAACAGCCTCTATCTAAATTTGCCTGACTCTACTCTCCGCCCTCTGCAACTTATCCAGAACAGGACTGTCCTTGACCTCAAGCCCAGGGACTGTATCTCTCCAGGACTGAAATCTCTGCACTGGCTCCCAGTGGCTGCGAGGATTAGGTTCAAAACCCTCTGCATTGTACACAAGGCTTTCTGGGGTCTGGGGCTGCAATACCTTCAACTCTCTCTTCCTAAATATCTTGCTTCTCGAGCTCTTCGCTCATCCGCCTCCAACTCCCTCAGGGTCAGTCACTTCTCCAAGCAATGAGTTGGTGGCAGATCACTCTCTTCGACAGGGGCCTCTCTCTGAAACAGCCTTCCTGCCTCCCCGAAACTCGAGGAGAACCATCTCAGGTTCCGGAAGCACCTCAAAACCTTCCTCATTGCTTCTGCTTTCTCTCCCCCTCTTCCCTTGCAGAACTCCCGACTGATACTGCACTGGGTACCTGGCTACCCTTTCTGATCTCTGGCCCAGGCCCCGTCAATTGCCCTTCTGCACTGCCCCCCCAGCAACTCCTGCACTGGTGGACTGTTTTTCTGTACCCATCAGTCCCCCTACCAGCACTTACGCCTGCACTTCCTTGCACTTGGCACTAACTGGTCGTTTATTTATCTTATTTATTCCACTTTCTCGTGTACTGCACTTTTCCCTCTCCCTTCCCCCTCGCACTTTTCCTTTCCCCCCCTTTCCCATGCACTTGCGCGATCTGAATGACACCTGGCCTAGTAGGATCGTTGTCTGTCCCCCTCCTTTCATCCCCCGTTGCCTCGTCGCGCCTTGAAACACTTGTGTATAGGCACGTTATAAATTCCATATCATATCATCATATATCAACAGGACAATGCAGCACCTCCAGGGCAGTAAAACTGCTAGTTCTGTGTCAGTCACCCCTATCGAGGAATCAGTGGCTAGTATGCCAAGCAAGGCGCTTCCAGTGCCACATAAGTCGTGCTCCATGCCCCCATAAAAAGGGGACAAGAGGAAGAGGTATAGGACTCTTACATGCGACAGACTAGAGACCACAGAGTGTGGGGTGGGCGATGGTGTTGAGGATGTGTGTCTTTACATATGGAGTAAATTACTGTTGAGTCCAGTCATGTTTTCAGTGTTTAACCAATGGAACGGAAGTGATATATGTGCATTCAGTGACTGATCACAGTAGTGTGTGAGGTGCAAATGTGTATAATCTGCAAAAAATATCAATGAGGTCCAGGCAGACAATGTGTCCTTCTCTCACCTCCCCATATATGTTCTCAGGTGCTCCGTTGCCACATGCAACATCTTCGTTATCAGAGCGAAGGGGGGAATAGTCCTCCTCTAGAGGTATTTGAATGTGCTGTCATATGCACATGTTGTGCAGCATTGCGCATATCATGATGATTTGTCCAACTTTCACAGCGCTGTACATGATTGCACCACCTGTTCAGTGGATGCACCGGAATCTTGCCTTTAGCAGTCTGAATGTGCACTCAATGCATGTCCTGGTCCTTGTGTGTGCCTCATTATAGGACATCTCTTGCAGTGTACCAGTGTTCCTCACAAATGTCATCAACCAGAGTAACTCTGGATAGCCTTAGTCACCTACAACAAATAGGAGGTACAGTGTTACACATGGTTGTTTGTCTGTCGAGGTACATGTATATTGTCTTATTGTGCAGGTGGCCTACATGTGCACATCTGTGCATGTGGATGATGCACCGTGCATCAATTGGGGTGCAGGGGCATTGGCCTGCAGAGTGCACTTGCTGTCATTCACAGTGTGTACAGCATCATTCATCATGTGTTTTTCTATGTGCTTACATTGGACTTGCAGTTGACACTATGGCGATGATGCTAGGCCATGTACTGACTTATGATGATGCATTGGTAGGGAATATCATCTTGGATTAGACAGGGGCCTTGCTTGGTGTGAATAATTGTGTGTCTGCTTCCATGCACACCAGGATGTCCTGTGGAGTTACCTCAGGCCACAATGTGAACTGCGGAAAGCCGGCCATGGGCCGTAGCATATTCATTGTATTCTTGGTAATGCATTATGGGGCTTGTCGTTTGCTCACATATGTTTGCATTCCGGTTTCCATGTGTGTCTCTGTGCCACGTCATTGTACGATTGACTACTTACCCACAAGCCTAGTACGCATCCCTCTGTGCGTGTTCATGTAAGCTGGAAGGGAGCAGTTTCTGATGGTGTCATCTATGACACCTGGGAATTTGACACGGCAGTGGCTGATGGTGATATTGTCATCACATGTCATCTGAATATTCATTGAATGATAATGTTTTCTGTTCTGATATACCTGCTACAGTGCCTGGGGAGAGGTAAGCACACTAATGCCATATGTGTGCAATCCAGTGCTGCAATGATATTGTGGAACTGGGCAATTGCGAGGAAACCTGCTTTAGCCGCATGCATCTGTGCCTGGGGCAGGTATATGTGCTGATGGTCATGCCTCCTGCACGCATACAAGCCTTGCTCCAGCACTTTCGCGAATGTTGGCTGGGACGTGCCATGCAGCTTCCCAACAGTGGTTTGGAATCCACAGAAGTGTAGGAAGGATACCAGCTTTACCAGTCAGTTCTCATAGCGAAGGTACTCTGGAAATCAGCCTCGATTTGAGTCAGCAGGTCTGAGATGGTGTGCCGGTCCAAGTGATAGAGTGTTACTAATTGGTTGTAATCAGTGTCCAAGGGAATGGGCGGACCCATGGCATGATGGGACTACGGAGCACTCGTCTCCTTCACCTTTGCGATGCCTGTCTCTGTTGATGTCTTGCATCCCACTGGAGCTCAATGAATAGTAGCAGGTTGTGGATCCAATAGTTCACGTTTGGTTGTGGCTGCATGTTGCTTGGATGTTTCTTTGGGTCAGGTGTATGCCTTATGTACTCCTCCTGAGTGGACTGGCTACACCTGTGACTTGATGCCCACCAACAGCATGCATTTACCTACACCTTTTGGGTGGAGGCAACTGCACTGTGTTTTTGGTGGAATTGCCACAGATTTTCTGCATTATTTCAGTGTTATTTTCACTTGTGATACAGTAGAAATACCATTTGTGGTTTTGGTGCAAGTTCCAACTAGGGAATTAGCTCTGGTGTTAATTCCAACATATCTCTGTAGTAATTTCACTGGTGGTAATTCTGCTGGCGGAAATTAGGCAAACTTTCTAGGAAGTATGATTTGGCAGAGCGGTAAAAGTGGTGGTAATTTCATTATACCACTTTATACACTTACCGCCAAACCTGTAATGTGGCCCTTTGTATTGATTGTTTGATGGTTAGAAACTGCCATTGGATGACATTGTTCAAGATGATGCAGAAGTTGAACCGAATATCCCTACCTGTTTTCCACGACTCACTTTCCAATTACATATGCAAAAGATAGCTGCAGTTACGATGACATGACTCCTGCTGTGCAGGATTAAAGGGATCTGTAGTGTCTAAAACACCTACTTAGCCTCACACTGAAACTAAATCAGCAGTGATGCACAGCCCTCCTTTGATAATGTGAGCCGAGAGCAGGCTTTCCTCTTAAGGGGGGTTCGAGCTGATAACAGCAGCAACTAAAACAGCATTAGTACAATGAATTCAAAATAAAAGAATTTCCAATCCATGTTCTAGGAATATATGAACTTTAATTAAACAGTCAATTCAGACAACTAATTAAAAACACTGAGCACCCACCTGTAAGCGATATTCAATCAACACTACAGCCAAGTCAATGCCTAGTCTGGGATGCTGAGGAAAACCCTTATTAATGTATTTTTATGTCTAGTTCAGTACTCTGGATGACCACCCTTGTATAACACCCCCCTCTTAGAATCCCCCTGACCCCACTGAGCCAAGAAGTTGGTTTGTTTTGCAAATTAAAAGGTTTATTTGAGAATTTAAAATATATATATATCACACTTTATAATAAATTAATATCTGATAGTACACTTAGACATATGATGTTGATCAACAATGGGTAATCTGGCACTAGCACACTTCTTTACAATCAATGAGGAATTAGTATAGGATGGATAAAGTAGCAAAAATACTTTTATGATTTCAAGGGAAAAGCAATGAGGAATAAAATGCAGTACAGAAATACTTGATATGATTTTAGCAAAAGATAAGATAATCACTTTTTCTCTGGCAATTCACCCCCCTCCCCTATGCAATGTAAGAAATGGAAGGAGATGGAAAGAGGAGCACACAGTTCTCAGGAATGCAATCAAATACAATACGAAATTCAGTTCCCCCCCAGCAAGCTTAGAGGAAACAGGTAGGAGTTCGAAACACAGGCCCAAAATGCTTTTTAAATGTGATGGCAATGGATGGGAAATGTGCCAACTGATTTTAATTCCCTCTAGAGATTCAGGGTGAGTGGGAGATGCATGTTGGTATTAGTTCAGGCTCACTTTAGCAATGCTCTATGAGTTATTACCAAGTTGCAACAGATTTTAACAAAAGAAAGAATGGAGCTGCTATTTTGACAAGTGGAGAAATTGAGCCAAAATCGCAAATCGCGGTAAATTTCGCGAGTGCGTAAATCGTGATTGCGGAAAAAGTATAAGGAGTAGGAAGTCGGTTCTAGGTGGAAAGCCTAGATTCTAAGCTTGCAGATGAAAGTTAAATTTCGTTCCTAGCCCAAACGGTTCCAGAGATACGGACGATTAAATAAAGGTAGTTTTTCGGATTTAAAGTAAACTCAAAATGACAGGTGACAGCTTGCAGCTTTAGAATGACAGATGACAGCTCGCAGCTTTAGAATGACCGATGACAGGATTACTAGGAGGCTGTTCTACTTAGGTTAAAGTAGTATGGATTAGATTATTTTAACTAAGAGATTGGTTCTGCACAGTTCTGCTAGGTACTCACAATATAAATTTGAACTAGGCCTCGTCCCGGTTCTGGTCAACACGTCTGGCTGCGGTTCTGTCTGCTCGGCGGGTCAATCAGGCACCGGTTCTGCTCGCAGCGATCTGGGTCAGCTCTGCTCTGCTGGTCTAGCCTCTCTGGATTCTGGATGTAACACTGCTTTCTGGGTACTGCTACAGGTTCTTGCAAAAATTCTCGGCAAAACTTCAAACAGCTCGCCCGGCTGTTGAATAGTTTGGTTAGTTTTGAGGCCTGCTGAAGAGGATTCAGCTGGTGGATTCAGGCCTCTCTGCTACAAATTCTGGAGTTAATTTCTGCTACAGGTTCTGGAGATTGATGGATTTGAAGTCTGGATCTCTGAATGTGAAGTCGTCGATCAGCATGCTCCGTAGCAAATGGAATTGAATGTGTCTACCTGTCCCAGCAGTCTCTTTTTATGTGTTTTGGAAAGTGGGTGTGTGCGTTGGTCATAACTAAACCTGCCCCTCTCACTTATCATTGGCCAATTCCTCCTCTCTCCCTTGATTGGGGGAAGGAAATGTGAGTCAGAGTGATGCTGTAGGTTTTATGGTCAGAGGAACCTCCCCTTGTCAGATTGCACACAAATCTATTTCTGACCCAAATACATATTTATCTATGTAGCATTTTTCTAATATTATAGGTCCAGTTAACATATTTCTGTAGCCCAAACCATCCGATCCCTGTCTTTGTACGATGTCGTGTTCACTGATGACAGAATTCTCCCCTTTTCATCCAGATAACGACCTCTAAACCTTTCCAGATTTTACACAAATGTGCACCAGGGATATGGGTTACAGATGATAAAGTGTCAGATTTTTAACATGCATACATTTGGAGTAAGACCCTATTGTCTGCTAGCAACCCCCCAGAATACACCACAGGGTCCTAACACCTCTTAAAATGTGCACCGAAAAATCACAAAAATAATGATATTACTTATATAATTCTGACAAGTCCGCACTATGAGTTATCTATCTTTTTAAAATTATGCCCTGGTCAAAAAGGGGTGTGGCTTCCTACATCACAGGGTGGAATAACTGGTTTATCCACTTCCCCCAAGCCAGCTTGTTCACAGAGGCACAGCTGCCCCCCAGTTTCTAACAAGAGGAAGCTATTTTACGACGCCCCCAATATAACATTTGCCTGAGTCCAGGACCGGCCTTTGTCCAACTCCCTGTAGTCCCCAGCTGCTCCACCCCTAATCTAATCAGAGGGGTGACAACTCCTTTTGGCAAGGGGAAGAGTGGCTGAGCAGGTTTCAACTCCTGTCGGGGGTAGTTGTCAGGTAGAATCCAGTTTCATTAAGCCAGGTTTCAGCTAAATGTCACTTTTTGTTCCCAGTTTAAATCACTTACAATTTTTACATATACATTAAATAATGACTTCCTTCAAGTCATTTCAGAATATAGTTTTACATTGTATCCACCTCTTAGCAAGTCTTTCCTTGGTCTGGTTTTGTTTCATTTGTTCAGTTTTACACAAAAGTCTGGTGGTTTTAAAACGCCGGCTTTCTGATAGTGGTGAGTACTGGTAATGCAATCATTTTTGGGATTAAGAAAATGAATTCCCCACAGTTCTGAGTTGCTTTTTTTGGCAATCAGCATTGCCATTCCCAATGGTTTCAGGCTACTGTGTGTGTAGCCCAATTGTGGTTTTAGGCAGTGCCCTCCTGTGCTCACAACATAGGCAAAAATGGGTGGCAGCCTATTCTTCATGTTTTCCCTGTGCACTCTCTGGGGAGTTCTGGCCATCATGATGTTTTCCATGCTAGTACTGCACAGTTTTATGGTAGGGCTTGTATGCATGGGTAAAAACATCCCACAAGCCCCCCCCTCTTGCGATGGCCATTCTGTTCTTTCGCTGATGGAACTCGCAAGATCTGGGATGTTCGCCTCCTCTTTTTCCAATTCCATGGATGGCACAGTTCAGCATATTTTCCTCCCTCCAGTCGATCAATCAGTTCTCCTTGCTGGTCCTGATGGGAGGATTGGGTGGGACCCCGGGCCCCTCAGGTCTCTGCTCCCGGTCCCCGGTCGTCCTCCTTGGTCAGTCTCCATGGTTTCATCTCTCCTAGGATGATAAAGCAAAGCGGCAATACCTATTCGTAGACATTTCTTCACCACTATTAATGGTGTGGAGAACATATACATTTTATGAATCAGAAGATATGAACATATACATTTTCTTTTTTAAATTAGGAGACAAGAACATATATATATATATATATACAAGGATCACAGAATTTTATATGCTATATGTGGAATATTTTAGGGTTGGAACTGAATTACTCTGTAGCGGCCCCCTCTGTGGATTCCTCCAATTGTTGCAGAGTGTGCCTGGGATGGCAACACTTTAGCTGATTTATATGTACCCACTTGTCTTCCCCTTCCGCCAGACTGCCTTTGTGGATGCAGATCTTATAGGCAACAGGGGAGATCTTGTCTATAATTTCAAACGGTCCCTTCCATGTAGGCACGAATTTTCGCTGTTTGGCCTGGTTCCTTTGGAAATTGTATAGATAGACCCGATCACCCACCTTATATTCCTTTCTGGTAGTTTTTAAATCATAGTGGGTCTTCATGCTCTCGGCTGATCTTTCTAGATTCCGCTGAGCATCGGCAAAAGCATGCTGAATGTGTTTCCTTAAATTCTCCACATACTCATGAGTTGTGGAGGCATTTATCAACGTTTGCTCTTGGGTTCTGTAGAGCAAATGCTGGGGAAGCACCATCTTGCATCCAGTCATCAACTCAAATGGTGAAATTTTGGTTGCAGATGAAGGGGTAGATCTGATGGCCATTAGGACCAGAGGTAATCGGATATCCCAACTTGGCCCAGAATCTGCCACAAACTTTTTAAAGATGCTCACAATGGTTCGGTTATATCTGTGATTTACGTGGCTGTGAAAGCTGTGTCTCCCCTTTCTCTTTTCTTCCCTCCACACTCTCCTCACCTGAGTCCTCAGAGTCACCGGTGTTCTGTAGGTTTCGCCGGCTCAGGTAATCCCGTTGTTTTTTAGGTAGCACTTGCCTGTCTCGGTGAGAAGCCACAGTGACCGCTGACTGGACAGCCGTCCTGGGACCCCTTGACCGGGAACAGGCCGGACAAGAAAGGGAAAAACCCACAAGTGGGAAAAAACCCTTAGGAAGTTCTGGTAAAGAGGAGTGGGACGAATCGAACTGGAAGCTGATGCGTGATCCACTGGTTAGAACTCCGGAGGGATATCCAATGCTCCAAAGAATGGTGGAAGGAACCAGGCCACGGATAAGTTGGGAGCGGTGAGAGAAAGAGAAAAGAAAACTGATGGACAGAGAAAAAAGGAAAACTGGAGAGCCGCGAGAGAAAAGAGCGGCAAAGCGAAAGGATAAAAATAGCACGCCCGCCGCCGGAGCGGCGAGTCTAGAAAGAGAAAAAACGAAGAAGAGCCGAAGGATCGGCAAGTACAAAATGCTGCAAAAAGCAAAAAACTGCCGCTGTAATCAAACAGCGAAATAGGTAAGAGGAAAAGAACTCCTATACCAAAAATGAGGAGTGAGCAAGCAAAGGAGACCCGCTGCAAGTCGAGGCTAGCAGAGGGCAACGCTGGAGAGCGCAAAAACACAAGCCGCTGGAGAGAGCGCCAGCAACGGTTGAAACGCAGCGACTGTCGGGCTTGGATGACAGATAAACTGCCGGCAGTGCTGTGATTGGTGGTGGTAGGTACTAGATACAAAGAAAGGACTAAATGGCTCTACCTGCCGGAGAGCCTCCAACGTGGAAGGAGCCGCCATCCGCGGTAGCGGTTGCGGATGACAATATCTCTCCACTGCTCCAGAAGAAGCTGGCCTGTAAGCAATGTGTAGCTTCCTTTTAACCCCCAGTATCTCCCACATCTTTGTCATTACTTCACTGGTGAAGTGGCTACCTCTGTCTGACTCAATCCTTTGAGGTAGACCAAAACGGGAAAAGATGTGGTTAATCATCAGGGCAGCTGCTGTTTCTGCCTTGCAATTTGGGGCCGGGAGACATTCCACCCACTTGGTAAACAAGCATGTAACGGTCAACATGTACTTGTTTCCTCTAGACGAGCGAATCACAGGGCCTACAAAGTCGATTTGCAAATCTGACCATGGCAGTGTCAACCCCCTCTTTTGGAGAGGCGCACGGTGTGTGAGGGATGATGGCTGAAATTGTGCACACACAAGACACCCCTTCAAGTATTGGTCGAGGTCCTGCCCCATGTGTGGCCATTATGCAACCTCTCTTAAGATTTCCAGTGTTGTGTGAAACCCCCTATGACCGGCGGTGGCCGCATCATGGGCGTGACTTAACTTCAGGCTTCGGAATGAGGTAGGGACCACCCACTGATCATGGCCAGCTTGGGATTTCCTTACCAACAAACCGTCTTGGATTCGGAACATTTTTGGACATTTCATCAACACTCTTAGGTCCTCTTTCCCAATGTAATCGGTATCCGTCAGGGGAAAGTTCTCAGGGTCCTCAATGTGTTGGTAAAACCTACCAATTATTGGATCCCCCTTCTGAGCTGTAATTAAATCAGCATCAGGGGTCTCCTTACTCCATTGTGCAGTTGAAAGATCATTGTGAGCATTTGTCTGGGACCTAGTGATAGCAGTGACCTGGATTTCTCAAAATAGGGACTCTATTTCTATTAGATCCCCTTGGATGGCCCCGGTTTTGGCCAGCTGATCAGCTAAGTCATTTCCAGTTTTGTCTGGTCCCTCTACTTTGGAATTACCCTTGATCTTTTTCCAGTAGATGGTCATCCCATTCGATGTGACCAGATCATCAATATTTTGGATTAACTTCCCATGTTTCAGGGGTTTGTTATTAGTACATAACATGCCTCTGGTTTTCCAATTAACCAGGTGCTCCACGAACCCGTTCCGTACATAATCCGAGTCTGTGATTATGACCAGTTCGTGGAGTTGATGTTGGACAGCAGTGAGGATGGCCTGATGCACAGCCATCAATTCTGCCACCTGACGACTTCGGGGACCAATTTTGTATCCAGCGGAGGGTTCTCGTGACTCATTCACCCATGCATTCCCTACGCCGGCCACCAGTTCTTTCTCCCCGTTGTTGTCAACATGGTACGAGCATCCATCCAGATAGACAGTGGGCATTCCCTCACACTTGTCTTCTTCAAAGACTTTGTGGGGGGAATTAAGGTATGCCTCCATGTTGTCCTTGGTTTTTAGACTTTCGTCCTCGAGACAGTTTTCTCTGGCACAATCATGCAAGTCAGCCAGACCTTGCGCGAGGGGACTCTTCTTGTTTTGGCCATATCTGACCTCCACAGGAAAGCCTTGCATTGACAGAATCCAGGAAGTAATTCGGGAATTACTCACATTTCCGGCCCGGATTCTGTCACTTTGGAGATATTGCAGAGGCTGGTGTGGAGTCTCCACTATGATGTGTTCCCCCTGGATAAACGGGCGGTAATTCTTCAATGCCCACACCGTTGCCAGGAGTGCCTTCTCACAATCGTTGAATTTTTCCTCCACAGAGGATAAAGTTTTGCTCGCATAGGAGATTACTTTATTGACCTTGTCATGCTTTTGGTATAATACTGCCGTCAAGCACGTATTAGAGAACCCAGTCTCCAGGAAGAACTCCTTGTTTCTGTCAGGGTAAGCTAGGCAAGGCGCTTGTGAGAGGCTTCTTTTGAGTTGTCTTACCACCTCGGATTGTTCTGGACCCCATTCCCACTTGACCCCCCCCCTTCAAGAGCTGAATAAGGGGTCTAGTGATCTCTGTGTAGCCTTTAATTAACTTTCTGCTGTAATTAGTCAATCCAAGGAGGCTCCTTAGTTCCCGCAGAGTTGTGGGGTCTTTCAGTTTCTGGAGTGCTTCCACTTTCTTTTCTTGGGGACAGAGACCCTGTGGAGTAATCTCATGCCCCAAGAAATTAACACGGGTTCTACACCACTGTGCTTTCTGAAAGGAAAGTTTTGCTCCGGCAGCCCTCAACTGTGTCAGAACATAACGGATCTCCGCTATGTGTTCCTCCACAGATGAACTTTTGATGAGGACATCATCTACATAAGCCAGGTTACCCCTCGCACCCAGGTCGGGCATGGCCTTATGTAGGAAAATGTTGAATTCATTGCCGGAGTTGGGGTATCCGAAGGGAGTCCGGGTCCATGTGTACTGCTGGCCCCCAAAGGTAAAAGCCAGTTTGTATTGGTCCTCCCTACTGACAGGCACGGTCCAGTATCCATTGGTCAGGTCTATTGCTGTGAATACCTGTGACCCCTGAATCTGGGCCAGCCCTTGGTCAATGTAGGGCAGAGGCCATCGGGAAGTATGGACCCGTTTGTTGATCTCCCTAAGGTCAGTGCAGAGTCTCCACTGGCCGTTTGGCTTCAATATTCCCAGCACTGGATTATTGAAAGTGCTGTGGACTGGACGGATTATTCCCCGGGACTCAAGGTTCTTAATTATTTCAGTAAGGGACTCCATGGATGCGAGAGGCAAGCGATATTGCTTCACAAACACTGGAGTCATTCCAGGGTCCGTGGGAATTGTTGTGGTGTGGATGTCGGTGCGACCACAGTCATATGAGTCTACCGCAAAGAGATCTTGGAAATCCAAGAAAACTTGTTTCAACTTTTGCTTCTGTTCCAGAGTCACACAGGCATCAGCTAGGTTGACTCTCTCTTCCACCATCTGCCTGAAACCTGGAAAGACTTCTGGTTTGGCTATCTCCGCGGCCTCCTCCAGCTGAGTGGAGAAGTCCCTGGTCAGAGTGCTGATTTGGACTAGAGGCTTCAGGTGGGAAAGGCAGCCCTCATGGACCTGGGAAATCACCTCATCCCTCCTGAAGTCACAAGTCACATCTTCCTTACCATAAGGGCAAGAAGTGTACACCAGGAAGTTCCCCCCCCATGCCGGGTGAAAATCCTGTCTGGTGTTGTAATGTCCTCACTGTCACTGTGAAAACAGTCCTTGGGGATCGGTCCTAACAGTTCATTTCCTAAATCAATGGAGAAATGTCGGTCATCAATCGCCATTCCAATAATGGTGCCTGCGGCTAGAGTAATACTCTTTAAGTCGCTGTTATCCCCCTCTATTGGAATGGTGTCATGTGGTGTTGGGTTTACCCCTAACCCTTGCTGTTGGAGAGAAGCATTTAGATGGATATAAGCATCAGGGTTTTTCAAATGTTGTCCTCTTTTAACTTTCACTTCCAGGGAGAATTGTCGGGTCCTTTCTGGGATGGTGACTTCCTCTTTAATCTGAATTTCAACTGCATAAGGTAGCAATTGAGCGGACCTAAATGCTTTCTCTTGATCATCAAAGCCCATGGGATTATCCGCTAATCGGGACCAAGCTTTGAAGTTTATTAGGTCCAAACTAATGGCAAAGCGATTGAGAATGTCACTGCCTAAGTAAAAGGCGGCAGTGACGTCTCGCACGCCCCAACAATTATGGACTATGCTCTTGTTGCCAATGGAGATTTTGAGCATACAACTGCTTGGCAGGAGATGTTTGGAATTGGGTGCTTCCAGGTCCATTTCCCATTTGTCTATCATTTTGAATGTGGGAATGGCTGGATCTTTTGGGAGTTGTCGGAATATGGCTTAGCTGATGAAGCTCTTACCGTTTTTCACACACACTCGGGCGAGAACAGAGTCCTTGCCATCATTTAACTGAACAGGGAGGAACAACTGCTCTCCAATATGCTGAATATCCGCCAGGCTCTGAGCTGATTTCACATCTTTCTGGACTATAGGAGTGGGAGTTTCTGATTGTGGATTAGTAAAGAATTTCAGGGTGTTTCCTTCCAGTCTGGAATACCACCTTAAACTGGAAGGAAGGTTGATTTTCAGAAATAGAGAGGACCCCATCACCAGTTTGTTGTCCTACTGCTATTACTGTCACGTCTGGAGTTTGGTTGTTCTGGAAGTGAAATTCTACTTGGTCAGATTTTCGTTCAACCATGTGGCAGGTGCCGTTTAAACTAACATGGTTGACACTCTGTTTTAATTTTATTGGTCGGCTAGTCTGGGTCCAGAGGACCTTGTTTACACAATCTATTAGGGGTGACAACCTTCTCAGGAGGTCATTCCCTAGTTAACAAGGGGTGCCCGCTGGAGTCACTACTATGACCGGGTTTTTCACCTTGTGTCGCCCAATTTTAATGTCCAAGTCTGCAGTCCCCTCAACGGGAATTTCCTTCCCGTGAAAGTTCTGCAGTTGTCCAGGAAGAGAGGTGAGAGGAATTCGGTAATTCTCCCCCCTTCCAGCATTTAGTTCCTCAAAGGCCCTTTTGGACAGAAGGGTAGCTTGGGATCCAGTGCCCACCAGTGCCAAAATTGTACCCTGCCCCTGTACTTGTACCGGGGCATAATATCTTCCCTCCTTCTCCTCAAGGGGGCACAGATGATGCACATTTTTGGACAACTGGTGGGCTAACTTTCTGGTTTTGGACATTGCTAGCGAAGAGATTTGGGCAGAATTCTGTGGAGAGCCTGGGGAATCTGAAAGAAAAAGTTGGCAACTGGAGATCAGAGCCATTGTGGGTACCCCTGGTTCCGGTTCTGGGCCGCCTCCCCCCTTTTTGGAGGCAGTCACCAGGGTGGGTTTGAACCAGGGGATTTTGGTATTGTCGGTTCTGGGATGAGATGATGGGCGGCGGTAGCTCAGTCTCCACATCTCCCCAGTCTGAATTGACATCCCTTGGGACCCATTTTTCCTTGGGAGGAGTTCCCCCATCTCTGAAGGAGAAGATCCTTTTCCTAGGATCTTCTGAGGATCCCTCTCCCTCAAATTGGAAGACCTGTACCTCCTCCACAAAGTGTGTCTGTTTGGGTCCTTTGTTTCTCCTACCCCCCCTCTGCTCCTTGGGAGGCAGGCTTTCAGGGGCAGGAGATTTTGTTTCCGGTTCCTGGTTTTCCAGGGGCTGTTTACAAGTTGGGAAGGAAGCTTCCTCCAAGCCTTTACACCCCCCTTCCCCTTGTGCCTCCTCCCTGGAAACCGGTGGGTTATCGGGGTGCTGCCCCCGTCATTGTTCTGGAGCACCAGGTCCAGAGTTTGGGGCATTCTGCGGTGGCATGCTCATCTGAGGGTTCTGTTGAGCCCTCAGTATGTGACCCAGATCTCGTGCCATATTTTGGACCTGGCGCTCAAGTTGTGAAACCCGCTCAGGCTGATACGTGGCTCTATTTTCTCCCCTGGGCTGATCCCGGGAAGGGTAGCTATCCCTTCTCTGGTAGTACCCCTGGTTGGGAAGATTTTGGTACCCCTCCACCCTTGGCCTCCCCTCTCCCGGATTAGGTTGTCTGGGCTCAGGGAATTGGGGAAAGAAGGATGGATGATTTGGGGGCTGGAAATTGGGTGGATACCTGGGGAAAAAGTTCTGCCCAGGATCTGGAGAATTTCTCCCCTCCTGTGGGAAGTTGGGAGGGAAGTTCCCTGGGTTAGGTGCTTGGCTGGGTCCCCCCCTTGGGCTGGAGGAGTCCACACATAACCCAGGATTGGTCGGTTTCCCTTGTAGCGGGGACTTACATAGTCAGGGGAGCGGGGGACCCCATTTGTGGGACTACCTCCTCGACTCCCTGTCTGTGACTGGCCCGAGGGCCTTCTGGGCTGTGAATTATTTGGTGCAGGTTTTTAGGCCCTCCATCTCCAAATCTAAAATGGGGGCAACCTTTACCTCTGTCACCTTGGCAGCAGCAGGGGTGCTGTTGGTTTTGGGGTTTTTTGGCGCATTATTTTTAATTTCGATGGGCTTCTACACCTCATAGATCCGGGTAGCCTGTTCAATGACCCAGTCTAAAGATCTTTTCTCATGAAAATCTCTCACAAGCTGGGTCATTATGTATTTGGGTAAGGCATGGAAAAACGTATTGATAAATTCTCTGCTATCCGTGCACACCCTTATGGTGGTCTGCGCAAAAGCACGCTTTAATTCTTGCACAAACTCTTGTGGGGCCTGATCCTCCCCACATTGCAAATTGTAGGCTGCCTTGCGAGCCTCTTGAGGATTTCTGTGCACAGAAAAATGTTTCAAGATGGCCGCCCTGTATGTGGACCACCTTGAATGGTTTTGATCCTCCAGCCCGCAAAGAAACTGGAGTATTCTGGTGAGAAGGTCCACTTTACATATTGAATACAGCTTTGGCTGTCCTTCAAATGGAAAGTCTCCATCATTTGCTCATAGTGCTCCAAGTGTTCCCAAACAGAATGCTTGGTGTTCTTATGATAAGGCGTGATAACACTCCTTATTGCCTTTATTTGTTTCAATGGGTCCTTAAGCAAGGCCCTTTTTGCCTTATTGGCCTTTTTGGTTCGGGTAACCCTGGTCCATTCATCCTCTGACTCAGAAGCACTGCTCCCAGAGGTGCCCGTCTGATCTTCCAGGTTTTCCCGGATTCTGCGAGCCTGGGAATGGCTGGCAGAATGTGGGGACCTGGTCTCCTGTGTCCTGTAATGCTCAGAGGAGTCTTCAGACCCCTCCTTGCTGCCAGGATTTGATGGGTACCCCCCCCCCCCACTGACCTAACTGGGCAGAGGTTTTCAGGATGCCCTTAATGGGCCTACTCTCCTGGGGTTCCCCACTAAATTGCACTGTGCTTGGGTGACCATACCCGGATGCCCGCCCCTCCATTCCTGGGTGGTACTGGCCTATGAGCCCCATACTTCCAGCTGGATAGTAATCTGCCATCCCCGTGGCCCTGGGCTCATGTGCGCGAGGGGACATGGGGGTGGCAGAGTCCAGGGACTGGGAGAGATGAAGGCCTCTGGTACTAGGGCTCCTGAGGTTATGCTCAGGAGTTTCTCTTTCCCAGCGAACCTCATCTCTATCCGCCCCTGCTTCCTGTTGCAATGCAAGAGCCTGCGCTTTCAGTTCCTCAGTTAAGACCTTACTAGTCAGTCTCTCCTGCATGGCTACCTGTTTCTGGAGCCTATCATTGTGCTGGCAGAGAGCCTCATTCTCTCTCTGTGCCTCCTGATTGGTCCTGGAGTACTGGGCCAGTCTTTGCTGCAGGATGGTTACCTCCTGAGCTGTGTCCCTATTGGCCTGCTCCTTTCTTGCCAGAGCATCCTCCACCCTCCTGGTGTGCTCTAACAAGTTCTGGTGTTCTTTTTGGAGGTCACCCAGTCCCTGGAGGGCCAGGTGATTTTCTTCCATTTTCCTTTTTAAGTGGCAGACTTCCTGGCCTATGGTATCCCTTTCCTGACTAAGAGCCTGCATCTGTGCCGCCAGGTCGTCCCTTTGCCTTTGGAAGGCACCAGCTTTCTGGCGCTCCTGATCAAACTCTGCCTGGGTATCCAGGTCCTTCAGAATCAATGTATTGCTTTCCTCTTTTTCCCTATCTAGGTGGCTTTGCAGGGTGACTACCTGCTCAGCACATGCCCTATTGAAATCTAATTGTTGCTCCAGCGTTTTCAGGCTCTGCAGTAGGGAGTCCAAACCTTCTTGGTACTCCTTCTGCAAGGCCAGAAATCGGGTATCCTGGTCTGCCTTTTCCTGTTGCAGAACATCCATATCCTCCTTTATTTTAGTGATGTACTGTCTGCTGTCCTTTTCTGACTCCTGGCTCCTGAGCAGCCTCTGATCAGATTGGGCCTTCTCTAACGCCATCTGTTGCCTATTTGCCAGATCTTGGCCTTCAGCACATTTGTCCTGCATGGCTCCCATATATAGATACAAATATGCCGCTATCCTGGCAATCTTATTATGTTCATCTTTGGCTTTAGGGGCCATGTATAGTTCACTCAGGGCCACATGTAGGGGACCCTGATCTCCCCATATATCTGACCCTGTTTCAGTGACCTGTTGCGCGATTGCCTGCAACCAGACCGTTTGGTCCTGATGAGTACACTCACCTCTCACAAATAGCTTATGTAAGAAGTGCTCTCTGGCTATTTTCATATCTACCAAGGTCGTCATTCTGGAATTTCAGTTCCTTCCTGACTTATAGAAGTTTGTATTTTATTTTGAAAACAGACCGTTTCCTTAGAGCGTTCCTTTGAGGGATGCTTTCACAGTGTAAAACAGCGTGGTGATCTAACCGGATATGTGTATCTGGTCAGTTGGCATACTGTATTAATCTGCACAAGTGGTAAATCTAACCCAGAATGTCCCGGCTCCGAGCCCCCACTTTTGTAAGCGATTTTCAATCAACACTACAGCCAAGTCAATTCCTAGTCTGGGATGCTGAGGAAAACCCTTATTAATGTATTTTTATGTCTAGTTCAGTACTCTGGATGACCACCCTTGTATAATACCCCCCTCTTAGAATCCCCCCGACCCCACTGAGCCAAGAAGTAGGTTTGTTTTGCAAATTAAAAGGTTTATTTGAGAATTTAAACAATATATATATATATATATATCACACTTTATAATAAATTAATATCTGATAGTACACTTAGACATATGATGTTGATCAACAATGGGTAATCTGGCACTAGCACACTTCTTTATAATCAATGAGGAGTTATTATAGGATGGATAAAGTAGCAAAATGATTTCAAGGGAAAAGCAATGAGGAATAAAATGCAGTACAGAAATACTTGATATGATTTTAGCAAAAGATAAGATAATCACTTTTTCTCTGGCAATTCACCCCGCTCCCCTATACAATGTAAGAAATGGAAGGAGATGGAAAGAGGAGCACACAGTTCTCAGGAATGCAATCAAATACAATACGAAATTCAGTTCGCCCCCAGCAAGCTTAGAGGAAACAGGTAGGAGTTCGAAACACAGGCCCAAAATGCTTTTTAAATGTGATGGCAATGGATGGGAAATGTGCCAACTGATTTTAATTCCCTCTAGAGATTCAGGGTGAGTGGGAGATGTGTGTTGGTGTTAGTTCAGGCTCAATTTAGCAATGCTCTATGAGTTATTACCAAGTTGCAACGGATTTTAACAAAAGAAAGAATGGAGCTGCTATTTTGACAAGTGGAGAAATTGAGCCAAAATCGCAAATCGCGGTAAATTTCGCGAGTGCGTAAATCGTGATTGCGGAAAAAGTATAGGGAGTAGGAAGTCGGTTCTAGGTGGAAAGCCTAGATTCCAAGCTTACAGATGAAAGTTAAATTTTGTTCCTAGCCCAAACGGTTCCAGAGATACGGACGATTAAATAAAGGTAGTTTTTCGGATTTAAAGTAAACTCAAAATGACAGGTGACAGCTTGCAGCTTTAGAATGACAGATGACAGCTCGCAGCTTTAGAATGACAGATGACAGGATTACTAGGAGGCTGTTCTACTTAGGTTAAAATAGTTTGGATTAGATTATTTTAACTAAGAGATTGGTTCTGCACAGTTCTGCTAGGTACTCACAATATAAATTTGAACTAGGCCTCGTCCCGGATCTGGTCAACACGTCTGGCTGCGGTTCTGTCTGCTCGGCGGGTCAATCAGGCACCGGTTCTGCTCACAGCGATCTGGGTCAGCTCTGCTCTGCTGGTCTAGCCTCTCTGGATTCTGGATGTAACACTGCTTTCTGGGTACTGCTACAGGTTCTTGCAAAAATTCTCGGCAAAACTTCAAACAGCTCGCCCGGCTGTTGAATAGTTTGGTTAGTTTTGAGGCCTGCTGAAGAGGATTCAGCTGGTGGATTCAGGCCTCTCTGCTACAAATTCTGGAGTTAATTTCTGCTACAGGTTCTGGAGATTGATGGATTTGAAGTCTGGATCTCTGGATGTGAAGTCGTCAGTCAGCATGCTCCGCAGCAAATGGAATTGAATGTGTCTACCTGTCCCAGCAGTCTCTTTTTATGTGTTTTGGAAAGTGGGTGTGTGCGTTGGTCATAACTAAACCTGCCCCTCTCACTTATCATTGGCCAATTCCTCCTCTCTCCCTTGATTGGGGGAAGGAAATGTGAGTCAGAGTGATGCTGTAGGTTTTATGGTCAGAGGAACCTCCCCTTGTCAGATTGCACACAAATCTATTTCTGACCCAAATACATATTTATCTAGGTACCATTTTTCTACTATTATAGGTCCATTTAACATATTTTCTGTAGCACCAAACCTTCCGATCCCTGTCTTTGTACAATGTTGTGTCCACTGATGGCAGAATTCTCCCCTTTTCATCCAGATAACGACCTCTAAACCGTTCCAGATTTTACACAAATGTGCACCAGGGATATGGGTTACAGATGATAAAGTGTCAGATTTTTAACATGCATACATTTGGAGTAAGACCCTATTTTCCACTAGCAACCCCCCAGAATACACCAGGGGGTCCTAACACCTCTTAAAATGTGCACCGAAAAATCACAAAAATAATGATATTACTTATATAATTCTGACAAGTCCGCACTATGAGTTATCTATCTTTTTAAAATTATGCCCTGGTCAAAAAGGGGTGTGGCTTCCCACATCACAGGGTGGAATAACTGGTTTATCCACTTCCCCCAAGCCAGCTTGTTCACAGAAGCACAGCTGCCCCCCAGTTTCTCCCAAGAGGAAGCTATTTTACGGCACCCCCAATATAACATTTTCCTGAGTCCAGGACAGGCCTTTGTCCAACTCCCTGTAGTCCCCAGCTGCTCCACCCCTAATCTAATCAGAGAGGTGACAACTCCTTTTGGCAAGGGGAAGAGTGGCTGAGCAGTTTTCAACTCCTGTCGGAGGTAGTTGTCAGGCAGAATCCAGTTTCATTAAGCCAGGTTTCAGCTAAATGTCACTTTTTGTTCCCAGTTTAAATCACTTATAATTTTTACATATACATTAAATAATTACTTCCTTCAAGTCATTTCAGAATATAGTTTTACATTGTATCCACCTCTTAGCAAGTCTTTCCTTGGTCTGGTTTTGTTTCATTTGTTCAGTTTTACACAAATGTCTGGTGGTTTTAAAACGCCGGCTTTCTGATAGTGGTGAGTACTGGTAATGCAACCATTTTTGGGATTAAGAAAATGAATTCCCCACAGTTCTGAGTTGCCTTTTTTGGCAATCAGCATTGCCATTCCCAATGGTTTCAGGCTACTGTGTGTGTAGCCCAATGGTGGTTTTAGGCAGTGCCCTCCTGTGCTCACAACATAGGCAAAAATGGGTGGCAGCCTATTCTTCATGTTTTCCCTGTGCACTCTCTGGGGAGTTCTGGCCATCATGATGTTTTCCATGCCAGTACTGCACAGTTTTATGGTAGGGCTTGGATGCATGGGTAAAAACATCCCACACACCCCTGTAAGTGAAACACTGAGAATGGAGACTTTTGATTGAAAGAGCACTCTGGGTTAATAAGCAGGGGTGTTCAGTCAAAAGGATTTCAACAATGTCAGTTTTCAAGTATATGCTCTCCAAAAGGCAAGGCTGGGGGTTAAATGTCACAATGGTCCTTTTAAAGTGGATCAGGAGGCCAGGGCCTACTCAAAATACCCTGTGTTAGGTGCTCGACATTGTTTAACTTGGCTTCTCGGCACCTTTACTGCAATCAAGCCAGTTTTGAGAGGTTTGAGTCATGTGGTCACACTAGCGATTCGATGTTGAGGTGGTTCGATGTACGGGCTCTCGTTGGGGTATTGTCAGCATTCAAGATGGGTAAGTCAATGGCTTCCAACAGATCAAGGCATCAGTCGAATAAGTGTTGAAACAATGCTTAATCTGCAGCACGTTGGTGTTCAAGATGGGTGAGTCAGTGGCTTCCAGTAGGTTGAATCACTGTTTTCTCCTGAGTTAATCAGGCAATTGGGATCATAGATGCGGTGCACTGAAATAGATCAAGACTGCATCTGGATGGCTTGGGAAACAGGTAAGTGGTTTGAAGATGTGTAGTGTGTTTTAAGAAGCACTGTAGGTCTTGTATTTGCTCTAAATGAGTTGGGAGTTCCAAGATGTCTTGAGATGGTAAACAGGGTTCTGATCTGGATTTGGACTTCTGGGTTACTGGGAGGCCCAGTCCTGGGTCTTCCAGGATAAGCTGAGTCTTTAGTTCCACACTTCTAGTCCAGGAAGTTGTCTGGCACCTGCAGGGCTTCTCTCACCTCCAGCGAGGAGTACCCTGTTCCCAGTGCACAGGCAGCAGAGAGGCCTATGTTCACAACAGTGTTACCCCAATCCTACCTTGGGATGGTTAGGGCACGGAGCTTGCCTCTTCCTCTTGAATCCTTTCTATCTTTACCTCTATTGCAGAGGACTTTTAAATAGGTAGTGAATCCTTCTTCTACTTGTAAAAGTCTAAAGATGAATCAACTAAGGAGGGGGTTTCCTCTTCTTATAAAAATAAATTGTCCTGGGGATTGATCCAATGCAAGCCTACTGTAAGGGGCCCAATCCAGGCTAGTGTAACACAATCCTTTCTGATGCCATACTCGGAGTACTTTGTCAGCAGGAAATGGAGTGTGCAGGAAGTTGTTGAGAGCCCTAGGAGAAATCAAGATAGTGGAACCCCTCTCTCAGCCTACCTCTCTTGTTGTGCTACTCTAACTCCACTCCAATCCCATGTTTGATGACTTCAGAGTTCAATAAACAGCCCCTTCAGCCGAGTGTTGTGTGTTATGCGAGGGCTCCCTTTGAAGCACCAGTTCCCAGGGGATCTCCAGGGAGGGTCCTGGTGCCCTGGATGGAAGGTGTGTCCTTTCTTTGAGAGAGGAAAGCGCCACATGCAGGCCATTGTTGCACATAGCAGCTGTGGAGACAGACTGACCGGGCAGCGAATACACATAATTATCATAGCTAAGCACTGCTCATCAAGCTGACACTAGGATGATATCACATTGGCTGTATACTTGTGTGATCTTAGCAACCAACATGCCGCAGTCAGTCATGGCTTATTGTTACAAATCAATCTGCTACCAGGCTGATGAAGGGTCACAAATATTATGTTTTGAATCAGAGGTATAGAAAATGAAAAAGCTTCTTCTGTCTGTTGGAACTTTGTGTTCCAGTAGCTGTCAGCAACACACATGTGGTCTTTGCCCCTTCTCTGTTGCCAATGTAGAACAATTACTGTAGATGTCAGGAAAGTGTTTGTGGCATGGAGCTTTATAAAAGGGGGAAGCAGACCTCCCTTTCAAAAACAGAATTTCCTTCATGATTTAATGTAATAAAAATTAATGCCGCGCAGGGTATCCCACCGTTACTAGATGACCATTCTGGCAAAGCAGTAATATCAATGGGGTTGATTTCAAAGTGGCACCAAACAATGGAACATAGTGTCCCGTGTTTCTAAATTTTTCAGATGGTACTTTTGATCAATGTTGCAGGAAACCACCACTTTGCATTTTTCCTATATTCAAAACACTAGCGGTACCAGCCAGCATTGCACGGGTCTGCAGCTGACATGCACGTGGGTGTCTGCTATAGCCTTGTATATGTTTTATTGTGTCAGCACTTCCTATTTTTGGAAATTGCAAAACCGGCAATCTCCCGAAATTGCCTACACTGATAGCAGAGGGCCAGATCCCGCTCCACCCCAGTGCAGGGTGAATGGGTGGGGTTAGTCAAATGTCACTATCACCACTACACCCCAGACTGGTATGCTGACCTAGTGCCCTAACTTCCTATTATTGGAAAAATCGCAAAACCGCCAATCTCCTGAAATTGCCTACTAATAGCACAAATGGGTGGGGTTGGTCAGATTTCAGTATTGCAAGTACACCCCAGACTGGTATGCCGACCTCAGGCCAAGATCTCAGCCCACCAACTGTTGTGGGGTTGGAGCCAATAATCGCAAAATAGGCAATCTCCCGAAATCGCCTTTACTGATAGCATGGGGCGGGACCCTACCCTGTGCAGGGTGGATGTGGTGTGGGGTTGGACTTATTTCACTATCACCAGTGCACCCCAGACTGATATGCCGATCTTGGCGCACAATTTCAGCCCACCAACTGTTATGGGGCCGGAGCCAACACCAAACATACAAACACACTTTCACAAATATATACAGGGCTTTGGGTTAGTGGCGCAATACAAGAACACAGATAGATAGATAAATTGAATCATTGCCCTACTACCTTTTTCACTCACTTGTCAATCAGCGTGTTCGGTTTCACTTTCTGCCAGACTTTCCATGGGAACAGCATCAGCACAGTCTATATCTGAGTCCAATCCCTTTATATTGTCTGTCAGTTCACCTGTTGTTTCTCTTTCGAGTGGCCCCTGCTCATTTGAGGACTGATCAGATTCAGATTCTCCCTTCATCTCTGTTATGGTCTCGGGCACATGATTTATTTGTGATTCATCAGTAATGGGGCATCCCTATTTGGTTGTAAATTTCTTGCAGCACTATTAAGTACATAACATTTCATTTAAAGAGGCCTCAATTGAAGAAATGCAGAAATGCCCTAGTCACCTATTACCCATCCAGTAACATCAACTTCTACACAAAGTTTCACAAATCTTGTAAAGCATTCATGTTTTTGCTATCCCTTTAGCAACATTCGTAGGCACCTGTTCTGTCATCTGCAACCTTTTTTTTTAGCTTCAGCTTGCCAACAGATGGTCATTTCCTTGGTCCAGGCATTCTGTTAATTCATTTTTTGAGACATCTCTCTCATCGGAAAGTGGTTACCTTTGTTAACATTAGTTTTGGCCTGGCTCTGCCTCCAGACTCACAGAAAGGCCACTCTGTCTCACACACAATTGTGTTCTGGCTCTCACTCACAAAACAGCTGTTGCCTTAAAAATTGTAGAAGCTTGCCTTAATAGGAAACCACCACCATTAAAACGGCTAACCTTTAGTGAAAATCGTCACTCTCAAAAATTGTAAAGGCTCTCAGACACAGAAGTGTTGCTCTATTTGCTTTCTTTTACACTTTGCTAGCCATGTCCAATCTTTGTAGAAAATGTTTTATACTGAATTATATTTGTTTTCAAGGAATGCAGGATTGGGGCTTAAGATAAAAGAAACTAAATGAGACATTGTAATTAACTGCCTAGTAAATACATAATTAACCTTTTGACTGAAAAAAGAATGAAATGTTTGTATAGAAAACTGTAAGAAAATGCCTGTTTCCATAAGAACAAGAAAAAGTTTAAAAAATAATTAATTAAACAGGAAAACTCTACAACTGATAGGTATCAATTATAAAAGAATGGCTTGCGTGACAGCGTATCTTTTCTACAGAAAATAACAAAAGAAATGAATGAAAAAGATAACAAAAGAAGCTATCAGAACAAATTAAATCAAAAAAGAAAATGTATTTGTAGAAAACAGTTGAACACCAGACAGCTTGAAGTAGAAGATTACAACAAATGTTTCAATTGAGATGAAAAATAAAGGAATAAAAAGTAGACATATATCCACTATGAACAGTATTCTGAAAATAAGCATACTATGTCAGAAAAAGGCACCAAATGAATAAGCAGCGTGCTGACTGAGCACTGGCTCCATTAACAAGGCCCTGATTTCTTTTCCTCATATTAAAAATAAAGATAAACCAAAAGTCAGCCAGAGGGTAGAGTGTTTTTCAATAGAAACGGATTTAGCCACACATAAGGATCAGTTTAGATGACGTATGTGTAGCCTAGAGGAATGTCTCTCTGCAACACAATGGCTCCAGGCAGGAAATGATGGCCCATTGCATCACGCCCTAACATACCATTATCCCAGAAATGAGTTTTAACATGGAGGGTTATTTGAGCCGAGTGGAGCCATCAACTGAAACTACTCCAATCTATGCGAGGGGTTCAAATTCTGTTTCAAGATTTGTTTTGCTTTATATCCAAAATGGTTTGAATCATTGCAGCCAATTCAAATCCACATTAGCTAGAAACAAATTTGAGCCAGATTGCCCATCCCTATTTTAGATCCATTTCAAAAAGAGTTAATGCAGGAAGTAAGCTTCTTAGCTGAACTTCCCAAAAATTGTCCTTACCAGACTATCAATATGTATTGATCTGCCATTTAATCTAGACATGAATTGGTAAATGAGTTTGTCTGATATGTTGACTTTAGAAGGGTATTTGTGTATCTCACACCCCAGAACTATTTTAAAGGACTGACTGTTATCATTGTGCAGAGAGTGGCTGATTATATCACAGGCCAGTATTGGTGAGACGTTCTTCGGGGCTAATTGTTCCAGTTGGGCCATGGGATACAAAGCATATTGGTCGAGAGCCGATCTTGAGGACATTCTAAATGAACAGACTGGTCGAACAAGAAAGCATTTTTATAAATATTTATTTAATCCTGTTGTTCATGCTTCAACTTTAGTTCTTCAACTGCTTTGAACTTGCAAAATAGAAAGCTTCAATGCGATACTATAGAATATTGATTATTCCTAGTAAATCGCGACAGAGAGTCAGGAGTCTATTAATGTCACAGAGCTTATATTTATCCACCTGTTACTTTTCCCTCCATCAATTTCTGTTTCTCTTTTCAGTCACAAACATTTTCATCAGTTCCCAGATGGATTTCTGAGGGGTTGGATTCGAGAGGCAGTATTTCTTTATGTGCAGCATTGATTTTGATACTGCACAGGGCCTTTTCGGAAGAACATCTCTTTGTCAGTAACCGTTGGGGGAAGTATGCTTTGCTCTCTTACAATCTCTCCGAGAAGGTTCTCAAACCTGCATTCTCGGCAAGAATATGGGAAAGTGCATAAAGAAAGTCAGGGAGCAAAATGAAGAAGCAAAATATGAAAAAGGGAGATAGTTGACAACGGAAAAGGTCAGATTGATAAGAGGATAAAGAGAAATCTAAAGATGATTGGATGGCGTAACATTGCAAAGTTAATAGACAATACGAAGATTGTTTTAAAAAGTTGAAAAACAGATGGAAAGGACATCAAATGAAAGAAGAAAACACTGAAGCGAAATAAGTACTGAAAATACAATTATGTATAAATACATGTAAAGAACAATATAGAAAATATAGAACCAGAGAAGACAAAAGCAACCCCTAAAGTAAGAAGAAAGAGCAGGGACATCAAGGTGTGTATACAGACATGGATGCAAAGAAATAGCAAGAAAAAGAGAGGAAAAACTCGTAAAAGAACAAAAACATAGAAGGGAAAGAAAGGGAAGCGAATAACCTGTGTTATTTTAGAAGATGCTGCAATGAGAGAAACAAAGAGAGAAGATGGAAATAAAATGGGAAAGCGGAGGAAAAGAAAAGCGGCAAATTAAAAACGGCGGGAAGGAGTGGATAAGGATATAGAAAAGCTGATCATTTAGAAGGATGATAGAGGCAGAAAAAAACAAGAAAAAAGCTATGACAAAAAGTGGTCCCAATTGAAAATAAGCATTGCTTAATTCCTAGTGGCTCCGAGCAGCGGCACTTCTTTTTGTTTATGCAAGTCAGCAAAACTTTCCCTCTAAACGAGCATCCAGTATTTACAGCAACACAAAAACGATTGCTTTATTTTAACTTGACTGCAGTTCCTCATGTGTGATAACTGGCGAGCGTAATTAAAAAGAATAAATGCAAAAGGACGGCGGAGATTGCTGCGATTAATTCCAAATACTGCTTATTTTCAGCACTTTTTAATCATTTGGGTGCACTTCAAAATATATTTAATTGGAGTGGAAAATCATTCAAATTTCAGACCATTTGCCATTACCAATTCATTCAGCAGCTTTCTGCCCAAATTACCCAACTTCCAAATAACATGTCGTTTGCAAGGCGCTTTTTTTCTGCCTCGCATGAGGCTACAGAATTAATCACGCAGAACGATGCGAAAAGACAAAAGACGGCCGAGTGACATCACTTCAAGTGCATATCCGCGCGCCTTATGCAATAAATTCTTCCTATGGAATTAATGCGCGAAAGCTGCGGAGGAGATGGGCGACGGACGGCTCCCTGAGATTTACAGACTCGGGCCCCCCGACTGAAATGAAAATTAACATGCAATCACCGGCTCCTTCTCAGCCGACCATTCATTTGGATAACTAGGTGACATTTTTCACATCTTAATTGCTGTTTTGCTGATTTTATCAGAATTTCTGCTGATCAAAGCGAATCGCCTATTTATTTATTTTCGCGATGGAGCTAACCGTTCGGTGCAAGTTTAATGGACTGTAATGCATTTTAAACACCATCCCCGATCAGATTACTGCCTAATAGCCAGCGTATTTATTTATTTCATATTCCAGCTCCACTGATGAATTGCTGGAGTGGAGGCAGGTAGCAGCTAATGGCAGAATGCCCTTCCGCCTTCAGGGTCCGGATTAACGTGATATGTGAAATGTTGCAGTGGGGAAATAAGGCAGGTCCCCTGCTCTCTGAACCCATCCCTGGGTGCATTGTTCTAGACAGTGCCATATTGGCCTCACTTTAAGTACCCCTCAGAGTCCTTTACGCTCCATTGACTGCCGCTTAATTGACTTCCTTTATGTTAGTTATACATCTGTAATTCATTCTGCGCTTTACAATGTTGATAGTGCATCGGGTATGCCATTATGTTGTTTCCCATACAATATCGACATCATCAGCGGATACAGGCCAGGGTGATGGAAATGACACAATATTCTCATTGGGTAATAGATGGGAGAAGCCCTGTATCTCTTTAGACTTAATTCAGACGGTAGGTCAACCGTTCGGTAAAAGCAGAAGGCACAGCTTTTCTGGCACACATGCTGTTTTTGCTGTTGTTTTATTGTGTGCCGTGTACCTTTTATGGCAGTCACGGCAAAATAAAGGAACTGACTGATTGATTGATTGATTGATATTTTTGCTGGAGATCAACACCTTTTTTTTGTGTTTCTGTGATGGGCTTTGTATTGGCATTTTTCATTTGTGCCGGGGCACCTATCAGGGCCGGTGCAAGGATTTAATTTGTGGTGCCACAAGTAAAGTACATTTCTGCTCCCCGCCCGCTGGTGCCCTTATGCCAACTGGCCCCCTCCCTCACCTGGTGGTCTTATAACCATATTGCGTGTCATAGGCAGCTCCTTGTAACTACCTTACAGTAGCACCGCCCCGGGCACATATTCATGCCTGTTTCACTCAATGGGGTGAAGCCATACGATGTTCTACTTTACAATATACTCATTGCGTCCGAACAAATAGGGGAAGCGTGGATGACTGACAATCCATGATGGGGAATGTTTTCCATCAAGAGTTCCCGAAGCGTCAAAGCTAACATCTGAATCCCTTACCGGTTATTACTCTGACTCCTAATATCACTGGAGCAATAACGCTAGCTTCAGCATCCGTCAATAATCAACTTGTTAGAGTGCCTGCATCTTTTTGCTGTTGTTTGCTTTTCTGCCCTGCTCGTTTCTTGGATTTCTTATTTTGTAGTCTCTGATTTATCACTGTAGCAATCGTCGAATTCATGGGCTGATTTGATTCATCGCTAGGGTGGGCGACCACCGGCCCACCCTTTCTCATTCCAACCCTTTTCTGATTTTTCTTCATGAGCACTTGCTTATGAGTTGGGTAATATAGTGGAGACTCTAGGAGTAGGCCGGGAGAGGTGTTAAAAACCTCTGGGTCTTCTGTCTGTACAATAATCAGCACATTGGGCTCTAATTGGACCCAATGCGCCATTGAAGACCCTTTTCCAAGAACCCTCAGAAGAAGATAATAACAATTTCGCCAGCTGCACCCCTTGTTTCTGAACATCCTCCTGAATACCACCGCCTAATTTTAAAAGTAAATAAAAGTATGAATAACCCGGAAGGAGACTGCGCCCAAATATCGAAAAGGTTTCTTTATTTTGAAGTGCCCTTTGAATGATGACACGTGTTTCGGTCTCCCTGAGACCTTTTTCAAATCAGGGCTATTAGTCTGTCATAGCACCATAGGTCATGACACATTTTTTTTTTCATGTTAGACATATAATATAGTCAGACATCCACATACATAGAAGGGTTCAAAAAAATATTAAATATGAGAACCAAAAACAGAGTTTCAAATGAGATTAAATGAACAAAAACATAAAAATCAAAATAACAATCAAAATAAAAGCCAGACAATAAGTAGGATGGGGCAAGGGCGTGGTAAGAGAAGGGGTGTTGTTGAAAGAGATAAGTACAAGACACTTGTTAGGTAATGTATTTGATGGTTGGTAGAAGTCAACACGTGTTCATTGAACATCTCATAGTAAATATACGGAATATTACCTTGAATGTCAACGTGATGAGTAGACTCTAAGGTAGGTGAAGCAGCAATTTGGGATAAGTCATTCGAGGAAAACAGAGTGGGGGACGCGGACAGCCGCTGGTTTACAGCCATAGCAGGCACACTCTGGAGAGTGAAATTTGCCCCTTCTCCATCCCGTGTGTTAATAGTTATTGCAGGTTCGCTCGCACCTGCTGGACACAATGAATAACACTGTTTCAATAGGGAAGTATTGTTGATGTCACCAAAGGAAATATTCGAGTCCACAGAAGGCAACTGGGCCCTCACAGTCAAATCCACTTCATCCACCAAGACGTTTGCAGTTTTAATAGCAGAAACAGTAGTGATTGAGTTAGGTTAAAATAGGTGGTTAAGTGCCCCGCATATTAAACATTTCCCTCCTTTGTGATCTCTTGATTACAGATAACCTCACTTGTGCTCGATAAGCGTGACTCAGTATTTCCAGCACGCTTATATCCATGCGACTTCACATAAGGTTTGTTGTTCCAAAGGTAGTAGTTCCTTTGTTGGCAAGGAGCTTTGCCCGGCATGGTCAAATGGCAACACAAAGCTTTCCACGCGATGAGCAAGGTTCACAGGTAGGCACAAGAGCTCTGTTATCTAGAACTGAAGATGTACGCAACTTGCACAGTGCCCTACTATGAATCGCACCACGGAACAGGATCACAGTTTGCCACTTCCATGTGTCCTGAGCAATCCCCTCTTTAGAACAACACTGGAGGGCGAGAATTAACTTTTGTCAGCAGTTTTTCGTACATCAAAAGAGGGGGGGGGACAAGCCCAAAGTACCTAAACTGCAAGCTCTGCTCATGGGCAGAATGAAAGTCTCACCCCCAGTCATCACCAGTCATGGCAATCACTTGACGCACTTCGAGTCGCTTCACTTCCGGTAGGCTTCTTGTATGGACAAGCTTAAGGAGCAGCTCACAGCACATGTTCTCCACAGGTCCAGTAAACTCGCCGCTTGTATCACAATCACCCAATCACTTGACGCACTTCTGTGCAATTTCGTTAAGGGGGGAAAAGTTATAGGGGGATCCCAAAACCTTTAAAATCCAGATAGACATGAATGGAAAACATTTGTACTCGCGCCTACAGCCCAAACCGCTGGATGTATTTGCACCAAACTTGTGCAAGGAGGGGCGGTCTGGTCTTGAAAGCGAGCCTTTGCAAATTTGGTGTTAATCTGTCCAGTCGTTTTTTAAAAAAATTGTCAAAATGTAGGGCAAAAATAATGTGCGATATCTCTGTCTGGTTTGCAGACTTCGTTGTTCAGTGTCCGCGGACTGCTACAAGTCAATCACGGGTAATGTACGGTTCGCAGACATCAAACACCACCAATGGGTGTTTGATGAAAGGCATGAGGTGTGTGAAAGCTTTTGAAACGGCCACCATATTGGATCTGCAAACGAGTACTTTTGTCTGCGGTCAGCATAGTAGAAAATTCTTACAAACAATACAGTTTGGGGTATTTTGAGGATGAAAGAGTGACAGGTGAAGGTGGAGCATAGAAAGAAATTGCAAAAAGGAAGCTGTGTTATGGGTGAAAAATGCCCATGAGGTAGTCACAGAGTCTGTGGTCTTTTTTTACTGTCCGCAGCAGATAAGGGCACGAAAAACAGTCCACAGATGGATGGTTATGTACGGACCTGAACATGTGTCTACAGAATTTGTGGGACTTGATGTTGTGTCCATGGCCAGTGTCCAGATTGCTCATGTCTCCAAGAATCTGGACACGGCCACAATGATTGTTCATGTCTAGAACAATTGTTTAATGGATGTGAATATTGTGAAATTAATAATGTGGCTACTGGGCTTACATATAGTAATATTTTTATTGTGGGTTTAATGGGAGTAACAGTGTGGCTGATGGTGATGGCTAAATAGGGCACTTAGTTTGATATGGTAAGGAGGCTAAAATCGGTGCTTCTTTGTAAAGAAAAGAAAATGTAGTTAGTTATAGAACATAGTCCACAAAACATAGTTAGTGAGAGTTTTACACCTATATGTACTTTTCCGTGCCTCATAAGTAGTATGTTGTATGTACTATGTTTTGTACAACATTTTTGCATGGCACGCTGTGGTTGTATTGACATGTAGTAATCATTGGGTCACTGGGAAAAAAATCCAAGGTGGATTAGAAAAATCATTGTATACATTTAACGTTTGTGACATTGACATTGCTTTAAAGTTTGACTGTCATGTTTAGGAAAGACAGATAGAGTTTGTATGTGAGAGAGTGGTAATATGGGTGAATTGAGTAAATAGATAGTTGATAGTGGGTTGTAAGGGTGATGTAAGTAAAGATTATTACTTTTGTGTTTTTGGTTCTCTGTGAAACAGTTAGACACTCATTGCCATATTCTAACTGTATAGTATTGTGAAAGTAGTATAGTGTTAGTATGGATGCATTAAGTAATTACAAATCCGATGTTGCGTTGTTAGTGTATTGTAATTAAGATATGTATTTGTTAAGTAGGCATTTGTTAGATGTGCTGGTAACCTTTGTTTTGACGGTAATGTTGGTAAATTCAAACCAACCACTTCTTTTTTTAAATATATGCAGTATAGGGACCCAAAGTGGTTGTGGCACCAGTGTGGTGTATTATGCCTACTGCTCTGAATATTTTGTTTCCAAGAGATGCTTGGCCATGTGTAAAGCTACTGAGCCTACCGCTATTTTTAGTGCCATCTGCATTAACATTACATATTGGGCATGTGAATCTATTTGTATGTTGTGATTGTCTGAATTACAAAAATGGCATAATATGTCATGACATGCATTTTGCAGAAGGTCTTGAAATGGAATTGAATCACAATTTAGTATAGATACTTGCACAAATTGCTCATTAGGGATGTGCTTCTGTGAAACATGGTTGCACAGAGTGCATGTATGAGTTAACAGATGAGTTCTGTCCATACAGTTCATGTATCAGTCGGCTTTTTAAAGCAGATTTTGCTTCTTCTGTAAGCAGAGTAGTTCTAATGCTTTCTAAAATGTGCGCATGTGTTAGATCTGCAGACTGTTGCATGTTTTGTGTTCTCTGCAGCGAAAATGACACCACAGATTCATATTACCAATGCTGCAGAATATATTTACGGCATTCTTTGTGTGCTAATGTTTTGAATATGGGTCTCCAAAAAACAATAATATATTTTCCTCCAGAGAGCTCTTCATAATCAGTTTTTAAGAAATTCTTATATGAATTAAAGTAAGTATGAGGTTGTAAACTATGCTTAATTCATCTACTAGGAGGACTTTAATTTGTCCTAGATTTCTGTGTACTTCAGTCTCAGCTTTGCTGACATTTTGTAATATTCTGAATTTCTTTGGTGTTCTATTGGGAGGAGGAGTAGCCGGTATAACGTTACACCTCCTTTTTTGTAAGCAGCTAGACCTGTGGGGTCTGTTACAACAGCTGAACGATTGTTTGCCTTTTCTTCTATACATTTCCTGATTGTTTTAATTAAGAAGGTTTTGCCAGAACTAGCTTCACCACTTACACAGAAGAGCAGATCCCTGTCATTTTTACAAGTGCAAGTTTTATTTTCATGTTTTAGCCCATGTTCAATCTCTTCAGTAACATCGAGATAAATGCTGAGTTGTTACTCATTTAGCTGTGATGTGAACACTGATAAAGATGCCCTCATTACAAGTTTGCTGTTATCGTGCCGGTAATTCTGTGGGATACCGGCAAACTGACCTACTGTATCCGCCACCTGCAATCCCGGAATTACTGGGATATTACAGGCGGCAGAAAGGCTGGTAAATCCCCTATCCATGGAGTCCAATGAGACTCCATGGAGGGGATTGTGAGTATTTCCAACACCAGTAATAGCAGTGCTGGAAATACTGGCTGTTTTTCGCTGGTGGGGGCTTGATTTACCTCCAGTCCTTGGCTGGAGATGAGTCAGGGAACCCCCAGTGGCAAACCGGTAGTTTGCTGGTCCAGGAAAAGTGCCGGTCACGGTATTACTGCCATGTTTACCTGCATTTTTCCCAGACTGGCAAACTTGTAATGTGGACATTTTCTTCATTTCTATTTCTTCTAAATTTTGAATCAGTGGTTCTTCAAGTAGTTATTTGCTTCCTGTAACAGATGGTTGACTCTCTTCAGGAGTGTCTTTATCTAGTACTTGTTTTTATTTTTTTTCTTTGTCTTTGCGTTCATTGTCCAACATTTGTAAGTACTGTTTAAGGTTTTTTATTGGTTTTGCTACTTTCATTTGCCTTGAATGCAGCTTCAATTGTATCATGGTCACCCAATAATTATTCCTCTTTTCTCCAAGGTTTGAATAGTTGTAGTAGGGCCATGTAATATGTTATGATATGATATATGTTATGATATGATATGGCATTTATAATGTGCCTATACACAAGTGTTTCAAGGTGCGACGAGGCAAGGGAGGGGGAACAGAGGGAAGACAGACAACAATACTACTAGGCCAAGTGTCAATCAGATCGCGCAAGTGCATGGGAAGGGGAAGGAGGATAAGTGCAGGGGGCAAGGGGGAGAGGCCAGTGCAGTACATGGGATAAGACAATAAATAAACAATAAGTAAAAGTACGGCCAGCAGGTGGCAAGTGAAAGGGTAAGTGTAAACGTCTGGTGGGACCGTAGGGATACAGAAAACAGTCACCAAGTGCGGGGGTTGCCAGGAAGGCAGTGCAGGAGTGCGACTGGTGGGGGAGGGGACCTGGGCCTGAGACCAGAGGGTGGCCAGGTAACCAGTGCAGTTTTAGTGTCAGCTAGAAAATCAGGAAGGGAGAGGAGGAGAAAAAGTAGATGCAAAGAGAAAGGTTTTGAGGTGCTTCCGGAACCGAAGATGATTCTCCTCAAGTTTCAGGGAGGCAGGGAGGCTGTTCAAGAGGGAGGCCCCAGCTGGAGAAAGACATCTGCCACCAACTCGTTGCTTGGAGAAGCGACTGACCCTGAGGAAATTGGAGGCAGATGAGCGAAGAGCTGCAGAAGGAAGGTATTTAGGAAGAGAGAGTTGAAGGTATTGAGGCCCCAGGCCCCAGAAGGACTTGTGGATGATGCAGAGGGTTTTTAACTTAATCCTCACAGCCACTGGGAGCCAGTGCAGAGATTTCAGTCCTGGAGAGAAACGATCAATGGGCTTGAGGCCAATGACAAGTCTCGCAGTCCTGTTCTGGATAAGTTGCAGAGGGCGGAGAGTAGAAGCAGGCAGATTTAGAAAGAGGCTGTTGCAATAGTCCAGTCTGGAGAGAACCAGAGCTCTGGAGACAGTGAGCTTCTAGCGGAAGGAGAGGAAAGGAAGAATTCCTCTGAGGAGGTGCAGCTGGTAGTGTGACTTCTTAGAGACGTCAGAGGATGTGAGGAGAGAAGGAGAGTGTAGAGCCGAAGATGACCCCGAGAAATTTAGCCCTACAGGTGGCAGCAGGAAGGAGGCCAAGAGAGGCCAAGAGAGGCCAGCCAGAGAGCTACAGGAAAGGAGGGAACGGGTGTGCCAATGATGAGAATATCAGTCTTACTGGCATTAAGGCAGAGGTCATTGGCGGCAGACCACTCCTGGATAGCAGACAGTCAGAGATGCGGGAAGTAGAGGAGGAGGCCGAGGGTAGTCTGAAGATGAGCTAAGTGTCATCCGCATAGTACTGAAAGTTGGGGCAGAGAGCAGCTATGCGGTGGGCCAGGAGTGCCAGGTATTGGTTGAACAGCCAGGGAGAGAGGTTAGACCCCTGGGGGACACCACAGGTACAAAAACAGATAGCCGAGAGGAAGGGCCCAAGTTGGACCTGGGAGGGTCGGTCGGAGAGGAAAGTAGTCAGCCACGCCAGAGCCTGACCAGTGATACCCAGGTTATCACGGAGACGGTTGAGCAGGATGGCATGGTTGACAGTATCAAAGGCAGAAGAGAGATCAAGCAAGATGAGGATGAGCAGTTTCCGTGCTTCTGGCAGATCTGAGGCCCGACTGATGGTCATGAAGACAGGGACACAACATCAAGTCCCAAAACAGATTCAAAGTGGAGATTAAGCTGGGAGATGGCCAGTTTCTCCAGGAGCTTGCCCAGGAAGGGAGTGATGGAGATGGGGTGATAGTTAGCCAGGCAGGAGGGGTCGGCAGGGGGTTTCTTAAGAAGGGGGTGCACAAAGGAGTGCTTCAGGGCGGATGGGAAGACTCCAGTGGCGAAGGAGTGATTGCAGAAATCAGCCAGGGCAGGAGCCAGGGGCCCTCATTCCAACCCAGGTGGTAAGTTCCCTACTTTACCACCATGGTGTAAACTCTGTTTACACCATGGTGGATGGCGGATTTACCACCCCATTCCAAGGTGAGTGGGGCAGTAAATCCCCAATCCCCATTTACCCTTCCCCATTCCCATTTTTGCCCCATAGGGCATAATGGGAGTGGGGAAGGCGCTAATTACGGCACCGTAAATTACGGTGCCGTAATTAGCGCCAAAGACGCTTAGCGCCTTGGTACTTAACGCCTGCTAAAAGCAGGTGTTAAGGTGGAAATCAGGCGTTAAGGGTTAACGGCGCCGACGGCGCTGTTAAACCCTTACCGCCTGGGTTGGAATGAGGGCCAGGGAGTCAATGTGCTCCTTTATGGTTTTGGAGGAACAGGGGTGAACCTGTTTTGATGAGACTTTAATAGATCAGACTTGTCTAGAAATCTCATCAGCGGAGAACATGGGAAAGGCAGAGAAGGAGGGAGGAGAGGAGGCTGCAGAAAGGCCAGAGGAAGAGCAGGGAGTGGGGGGAGGGAAGGGATAGGAGGAGAGGGAGGACAGGATGTCCTGAGTTTTAGAGATGAAGTGAGAAGCCAGTGCCATACAGAGGGCCTGGGAGGGGACAGGAGAGGTAGAGACTGCAGTAGGATTGGCCAGTTCCTTGCTGATATTAAAGAGTTCAGCCGAGTTGTTAGATGCCGCAGAGATACGGGTTTGGATATGGGCTCTCTTCTTGGTTAGGACAGAGAGTCAGTATTGCCTTTGCAGCAGGCGGCATGCCAACTTGTCAGAGGATGTACATGAAGTATGCCATTTCCTCTTGGCCACCCGACACTTGCGTTTAAGGGTGACGAGGTCTGAGTCGAACCAGGCGTTGCACTTGGCTTTGGGCTTCAAGCGGATTCTCATGACAGGGGCAAGGGTATCAAGAGTATCAGATATAGCAGAGTGGAGTGTGGAGAGGGCTGTGTCAGGATGAGAGTCAGCCTGAGGGGGGGGGGAGAAGGTGGCAGCAAAAGCCACAGCTGACACACGCTTCATGGGTCGGATGACCGACAAGGTGGGTGGCAGTGATGGAAGTGGCTTGGCCTGAGGGGTAGGGAGGGTGGGAGGAGAGGCGAAAGGGATCACTCCAGGAAATAGGAGTGGTGAGAGGGACATAGAGGGGAAAGTCTGAGGAGATCAGAACATCCTGCAGAGTGAGTTGGGCCAGAAGGGAGAATGGGAAGTGAGAGAGAGAGTCATAGAGGTCACGAAAGAGTCCAGAGGAAGGACAGGAGGCATCCAGGTGGATGTTTAAGTCTCCAAGAAGGAGGAGTTGAGTAGTGGAGGCCAGGAGTGAGGCAGAGATGTCAGCCCACTCATAGAGGAAGGATGAAATCTGACCAGGTGGGTGATAGATAGTAGCCACAGTGAGTGAATGGCTAGGGGAGAGAGAGAGCCTGCAGACAAAGCATTCAAAAGAGGAGTAGGCCTGTGTAGGAGTGACAGAGTCAGGAATCCACTCGGGGAAGATCAGGGCTACACCCCCACCAGACCGGTTGGCCCTGGGTTTGGAGAGGATCTTGTAGCCATCAGGTAGGAGCGTATCAAAGCTCGTGACAGAGCTGGCCATGAGCCATGTCTCGGTGAGACCAAGGACATCAAGGTCAAGTTCTTCCAGAAGGTGGCAGATATCAGAGGAGTGTTTGCCAGCAGAGCGAGAGTTTAGAGTGGCAATATGGAGAAGGTTGCCATCCTTGAAGGACTTCCGGGGAGGGGTACAGATCAGAGGTACGCCCTGCGGAGGTGTAGAAGGCACCCGAGAGGGGGCAGAGAGGGAAGGGGAAGGCAAGGTAGCCAAGGAGGAGGCAGAAGGGGAAGACGAGGTAGTCAAGGAAAGGGAAGAGGGGAAAGCAGGAGAAGAAAGGAACTTGATGAGGCGTGGGAAGCGTCTGTCAAAGAGGTGAAGGTTGGCCTGAGGGCCTTGGACAAGGACAGTCCCATTAGAGTAAACATTAATGATGACCTTGGAGGAATGGAAGGATACCAGGATGGCGTCCCACCGGGTGCCACCATTAATGGGAGAAGACGAGAAGGGGGAGAGCACAGAGACCATATGAAGGGTCCATAGGTCTGGCGAAGGCACGACAAAGAGGATGTTGGTGAGAGTTTCCTTGGAGGAGGCACTGGTGTAGGTGTCGGCGATAGGAAGGCCTGGGTTGGAGACCAGGATGTCCTTTTGACACATCTTCCTACCAGATTTAGTGTAGATTTAAAGGATAATTTTACATGGTTTATTAGGCTGAGTTTTGAAAGCCTTAGTAGGCTTCCTTCACAATGTAACAGTGAGTATTTGCAGGTTGTCTCATCTGACATAACATTATTTTTGTAAGTATAGTTTTGGGCTATATGATTTAGGCAGATGTTTTTCAAAGCAGTACTTCTGTTTGGATAATATGTGTCAATAAGATAGTTTAAAAAATATTTTGGCTTTTGAGATCGTTTGTGGGTATTGATTCAATTTCTTGATACAATTTCAGTACTCTTTTTTTGGGATGAAGCTGGACCAAGGTTTAGACAGAGAATGTTTTCAGATTTCCAATATAGTCTGCACCTTTAAACGACTGCTGTGTAGAACCCACTGTCAAGCTCTTAGGAAAGGGATGTTGTCGGACGACATGCCACCCCAAAGATCTTTGGTGAAATAGGCTGTGACATATTTTGTAAAGGTAGTTGAATTATCTGCAATATATTGAATGTCCATATTAGCATTTCACAAGAGGGCAATGCTATGATTATAATCATTGATGTACTTGCATGCCTCAACTCTTCTAATGTTGTATGTGTTTTGGGGAAATTTGACTTTTGCGCTGTGCCTAACAGAAGACATGAAACTGTTTACTTGACCTTTGGCAGAAGTTGGTCTAGAAAGTTCAAAGCAACATTTGGTGACGTGTTTTCCTTTGTTGTCATATTGATATCAGCAGTATTTACCACACTTATTTCTTTGGAAACGTAGGATTTGAGTCTGTAGATCGTTATGTATGTCTTCTGAAGGGATGTCACAGGTAATGAAGTTTTGAATATATTTTAAAACAGTGTCATCACTGTCATGGCCACCATTCGGGAGAATTTTCTATACACAAAAGCATGTGGATGTGAGGTGCTCCACTGGATTCATATTCTTTTCTCCAAAAGAAGTGTTCTATTTCTCTGAATGAATGACATTTTTATATCGCAGATGAAGTGCAGCATGGCAATGAAATGATGGTGAATGTATCTTGAGACACTGACAGGATCACGAGAACAAACTTTTACTGGACGTTTTATGTCTACTCCTTTATTTTAGTTTGCAGTGCGTAGAAAGTCATACAAGTCATCCCATGCATAGTCTACACAACTTAAATTAACAAACCCTGTGGGTAGGCCTAGTTTCCTTAACATACAATGTACATCAGCATGACGTCAGAACATGTATTCTTTTTTACCATGCATATTTGCCAAGAGATTTGTACTACTTGATTGCAACACTTAATTTTTGCCTTTTACCTTTTGAAAGAATTCAGTAGCTGACATGCTTAAGAAATGGGTGCCTGTTTTAGTGTGCATGCAACTCTGTAGCATAGAGTTGCTAGGTTACTTTAAAAAAAAGAGGTGGAAAATGTATTCTACTTTTTCATGGTATCTTGGATCTTCAGAAAACATTCATAGAGAATGATATTCCGATGCACTGATTTGTATGGGTCTGTCATTGTGTCTACCTCCTTTTCCTGTAGGAAAGAGTAGTTAAAAACATTGGGCCTCATTACACGGATGGTGGTGAACCATGGCACTATTAGCGCCATGGTTCATGCAGGTAAAATACCGGCACTGCCTTGGTGGAAAGGGGAATTACCGCCCTATTCCAAGGTTGGCAGGGCGGTAATTCCCCCTTCCACCATTGCCCTTCCCCATTCCCATTTTTGCCCCATAGGGCTCTATGGGAATGGGTGAAGGCGCTATTTACGGTACCGCAAATTGCGGTACCGTAATTAGCTCCCTAGTCCCTTTGCGGGTTGGTTTTTAACGCCTGCAAAAAGCAAAGGGACCTCATAGTAAGGCGGTAAGGATTTACCGGTACCGGTAAACCCTTACAGCCATCCGTGTAATGAGGCCCAATGTGCTTCAGCACCTCTTCCCCATATGCTCATTGGAGCTCCTTTAGCTTGACACATTTACTATGTTTCTAATGCATCTTCCGTGGCGTCTCTGGAATGTAGTTGTTGAATTGTGTCCTGGTCTAAAATGTTGTCCGTAGTAATAGGATCAATAGGTACATCTTGAAATACTTACGTGCTTTCTTTTTCGTCTATGTTTACATTTTTGCAGTATTCATTGTTTTCTTTAAGATACGGGAGGGCTTTTTAACTGTGTTCAAGTCAAGTAGTTGTTGCCAAATTGTGTTGTCTTTCGTTGGCACACCATTAACTAGTACAATCAAAGATTGTTGTACTGGTCGTCCTAATCCGAATGTTTTTGCCTTTACATAAAGATTTAATGGTAAGTATACTACTTTGCCACAAATGTCTTAGGGTAGTTCTGCTGGAGGCAATTTGGCAGTTTTGGGTTGGAGTGGCTGAACTGTCTGAATTATGATTCTCTCATACAAGCAAAGTTGGTTGTAGAGCTTGTTGGAGTGGACATATTTCCAAGTTATTAATGATAGCTCGTGATGGCATTTGGTTATTATCAAGCTTAGTATTGCAGTATGTGCATACTATTAAGGGATCAGTTATTTTGTATTTATGTTGTGGTGTTCGATGCAAAGCTGATTGGAACCATTGTGATTCCTAATTATGTTGTATTTTGTAAGCCATATCTACTTTGTTTGTACTTTTTAAATAAAATGTTCTGCGACAACAGACACATACTTTGTCTGGAACTTCAGCAGATGTGGTTTTAGACTTTGCTATTTCATTTTTGTATGTGTTTGTGAGAAGATTATTGTTGGAATGTTGTTGGTTTATGTTGTCTAAACTAACTTTATTTTTTAACTCTACTTCAGTTCCAAAATATTTACTTTGTATTTGTTGTATTTTTCTGAGGAGTTCTTTGGGTGTTCCATTTAGAAGATAGTCATTTAATATGTGTAGTTCTACAGCAGGACTTTTTGCACTGTACAATCTATGCACCCGGATATGCATTGTGGAATGGTGTATAGCTAAAATCTTTATATGATGGAACGTGCTTTTACAAGCAGTTCCTAAAATGCAGGCAAAAGAATATCCTCGTAGTCCAGTGAGGATGTGCTCTGGGCAGGAGTCCATGGTCTGTCAAGTTTGTATTCTACTTTTGTCTTTTATTTTAACACAGTGATTGAGGAATTCTCATAAACATTTCAACAACTGTTTGCGCACATTGCTCATTGAGCTGCACATTGAGTTGCGCGTCCATTTGTACTCTGCACAACTTATCTGGACATAAAGAACAGTTGTGTGAAAATGTGTTGGGGACGATTTCTCTATTAAGGTTTCTTTTGCCATAACTGTGTCTACTAGTATTTCATAGCCACGTCCATTATTGTCTATGGCAATTGGAATTCTTTGTACTTGTTTATATGCTTCTTCATTGAAATATGGTTCTGTACTACTGGTGTGAAACAATTCACCAGTGCCGAAGTTGGAAATGGTATGCATATTGACATTGCACATGTTTAGAAGTTGTTTTTGTGGTGTTTGAATTCATTTAGTTAGAGGTGTCATTCGGTTTAAAAACAGGATTAAACACATTTCTTTTGTTTGAGGGCACTGTCAATCAAAGTTTCAAGTATTATTTTTCTCTGGTAGTTCTTAAGTGCAGAACCTGACTAATCCATATTTTTTAGGAGATTGCTAAGAACTATGCACCAGAACATTTTTTGTAAAATAGATTTCTTTTACTGTTTTACTGTGGTTATATTGACATTACTAGATATAGTTTGAGGTTGGTTTTCATTTGGGGATTCTTTGCTACATATGTATTTACTTTTATTTTTTGAAGGAGGTGGATTACTTTCGTTAGTGCCGACTGTAATACTTTGCACAAGTGCAGTTATTTGTTCTGTTGTTATTTTCTATACAGTGTTTTAGTGCCGGGTGACTATATGGCTTTTCTTTTTTATCTGACTATTTTTTTTCTGCAGAGCTGACATTTAGTAGTCATTGTTTAGTGTCTGTTAGAAAAAAGAAAGTGTGTATGTTAAAATTGTAGTAGGTTTGTTTGGTGGTATTGTATAGGGATGAGAGTTGTGTGGCCGTAATTGAAGAGGGTGGATAGAGATTGGTTGATTATGGAGTGAAATATTTGGAGAGGTGGCATAGTGGTATGGGGATGACAGAGGTTAAGATAATTGAAGCAATGTGTTTTTAGTAATGGTTAGAATGTGTTTGTGTTTGTTAAGTTATATAAGAGAGGGTGCTGTGAATATGAATATATAAATACATGTTGGGTACGAGGAAGATGAGTGTTGGATTATGTTGTTGCAGTGTGGTGTAGTGTTATGAGGAAGAGGGTTGTGGATATATTATTAAGGAATATGATGTGAGAAACAGTGTAAGGAAGGTGAAGTATACGAATAAATGAATGAATGGGTTAGTAGTATAGCGAAATGAGAGAAAGAGTAGTGTAGGAAAGAAGGTGTAGAATAATGTTTAGTACTGGGATGAGGAAGAAGGTTGTTATGGGAGTAACAAGTGGCAGAGAGATGTATATATGATAGGTGTGCTAGTAGAGGTTGTTACAGTGAGATGTTGTAGAACTGGTGTTTTGGGTAAGTATTAGATTGCAATAGGGAAGTCTTGTGTGGAATATCTATGAGATGGGGAGTGTGTGATAATAACGTATTTGTACTAATGTGTTGTGTTGAACAGTGGTGGTATCTATGAATATGGTACTGGTGGTGCTATTGAATAAGGAGGAGTGCTGTAGTGTAACGAGACAACATGTGATTGCTGCAATTGAATGAGTAAGTGTGTAATGCAATAGCATATAGTTAAAAAGGCTTTTTTAGGGTAATGCACATGGTACTTTAAGGTACATACTTTGTTGCAATTGAAGATGTTTCTTTCTTCTATTGATGTTTTTGGTCATATTTTTTATGTAAATGTAAAAGAAAGGCAGTTGGTACATGTGGTAATTGTGCCATGGTTTAAGTAATATGGCTTGGTATATGTCATGGAAACAGAAGTCATTGAAAAAGCAAAATGTAAACATGTTGGCACTGCTAATGCACCTATAAGCTGATGCCATTGACAAAATGTGTAGATTTTTAATAAAGAAGGAAAATGCACTTGGTAAAGAGTGCCATATCATTATCAGGTGGCACCTCATGTTAGACTTGTAATATGTTGCAACTATATGGCATCTAATAGCACTGCCTGGAAAAATGTGTACCTTTATAGATAAGCAAAACTGTTCTCCTTAGCTATACTTTTTTTTAGCACCAGTTTACTAAATGACACACAATGCATTGGTGCATTAGCAGTATTCATATTTTTACATTTCTTCAAACAATGAAAATGCATTTGCCAAAGAATCGTATAGTTTTATTGATGGCACTTGGTAGGACAAGGTGTAACATGTTGGCAGTACATGGAGTACATGTAAATGTTGGAAATTAGATGTTTTTTCTTTCTAATATTCAGAATGCTTTGAAACAGATTTTGTGAAAGAAATCAAAGAGAAATAAAAAAAAGAGTATGAAGTAAAACATTTGTTAATAAATAGAGTGCATACAAATATGAAGACGAAAAAATAAAATGAAGAAAGGCTCTTTTAAAAGCCAACATTATAGTAATAAAAGAAGCAGTAAAGTGAAGGTAAAACCTCCTTTTTTAACCTTATAGTCTGCGAACAGACATGTTTTTGGGTGTTGTAATGTGAATGGGAAGTGTAAAAGCCTCGAGTATGACTGAAACACCTCCCACTCACGCTACACTTTATGTTTTATATTTTGTATAGTAGAGAAAAGGAGATGGGACACAACATTATTTTTGACACCTTTTGTTGTTCTCTGCTATACAAAAGCTCTGGTATTTGCATTAGCATGGAATTTAATGCTAATGAAAATGTTAGAGATTTATACACTCTAAGTACTTTAAGCCGAAATGTCAAGTACGTGCAGTCTACAAGAGTATGTCTTTTATTGTTCAATTTTTTAACTTTGAAGGGCAGTTTACCATAAAAGCTTTTTTTGTTTTTTTTGGTGGAGGCAGGTGGGGTAAGGAGGAAGCGGAGCAGAGGGAAGAATCACCAACCACCATAAAGGACGGACAGGTGGACAGAGGAAGATGTAGGTCCTGCTGTAAAGACAGGGGCAATTGTTTTCATGTGCCACAATCAGCACTTCAAAGGTTTTATGAAATTGACCCCTTTGCAGAGGAGTGCATTGATGTACCCACAAAGGATTGTTGACCATAACAAATACGGGCCAATAGCCTCTTTTTATGGCCTGTGAACAGCAGGAGGAATCCTGTGTCCCACTGTGGTGGATTGAGTGGCCATCTCTATAGGTGATGCTTCTTGTACTTTCTCATACATGGTATGATTGATAAGACAACATTTAGACATCAACATATAGTGGAAAACATTTGTGAAGTACATTTGTGAAAAAACAGTGAAAATAAATCTGGAAATCATAGCAAATTCTGATGCAGTTAATTATTTGAACAGTTCATTGTTCGTTTTCGTCAAGAGCAAGGAGTGTGTTTTTATGTAGTTAGATAATCATTGGTGCATTCAAACTGCCTATTACTGTAATTGTCATTGCTTGCTGTACTTTAATGAGTACATTTGAGTTTAAAGAATATTAAGCAGGCATTTATTAAATTTACTGGTAACCTATGTGTTAGTATACGGCAGCCGACACTGCAGCCTCATAAACCTGGCAGTGATCAGATTCCTATGTCAGAAAGTGGTTTTAAATGCAAGCGAGGGGGTGTACTAGGCGACTTCCCTGCGGGCATTCATAAAAACAAGGGGTTGTTCCGGAGGCATTGGGGGTTGCCGTGGCGACGCCGCTACGTGATGCAGCTCCATTCACGTGTCTCTTCGTCATTCCGATCACGTGACTCCCGCGTTGCTAGGAAGCCAATATAGTCCCGCCCCAATTGCCATCCGGCGCTTCTGATTGTTGTTTCGTATTGCAACAGTGGTGTTCTATTTGCTTTGTACTTCTATGTATCTTGACCCTTACCTGTTTCACGGACCTCCGTTTGCCTTGCCCCTCAAGTACTGTTCTGCCTACTGCTACGACCCGGACTGCTCTTGGCTTCTGCTTTTTCCTCACAACTTCATCTACATTGTTGCTTTTGGAATATTGACCCTGACTGGCCACGGATTTGCTTATCTTACCTACCTTGTTTGTATCTGCCCACCAAGTACTGCTTTTCTACAAAGAACCTTTTTATGCGTACTCGTGCTGGCGGGAATAGGGATTGTTGTGCTGGCCTTGAGACTGCCTGCAGCACTTATGGGACATTAGGCATCCTCATTTCGGCAGTGTAGGAGGATTTTTGTTTATTCCCAGATTTTCTGGACTTGCTGACTTTCATCAAGCAGCGCCTTCCTGTTCTGGTATCTACGGTTAGAGAAGGCACAACCAAGGGCACACACAATAACTAACAAGTTATAATTTTCAACTGAACAAATAATTTGTCGGTATTTACTAAACAGCATCAGGAAACCAACTCGAAAAAAGAGGGGCGCCCAAGAATACAGATCAAAGACCAAGTACATCGAAACAAACACTTACAGCGGAACCAACAAGTTACGCTTTTTTAGACCGGGTCCGTGCAGACGAGGGAAAAAGAAAAAACCCACCAAGGAAATTAAGTCAACCGATAAAGAAGACCTAGTAGTCAACATTTCATCATACAACCTGAGCAGATTTGAGAAAGCCACCCTGCAGAAAGGAATATCTTTTGTTCCACATTACAACAGTTCCCTTTTGAACAAGAAAAATGAAATTAAAGTTGTTTTTCGATACAATAGAAATAACAGATACTAGACCGGAATCGCAATACCTTGAGATGAAACCAAAAAGTATGTTTATGCCACACATTCAGAACAACATAATGGATGCATTCCAAAAATCAGTACTGAACGATATGAAGAAATTGAAATTTCAAAGCAGATCTCGGGTAATTTGTCTAACAGAGAAAAACAAGTTTTGAAAAGGTTATGGAACAATTCGGAAATAATTATAAAACCTGCCGACAAGAGAGGTGCCTTGGTTATCTGGGACACAGAAAAATACAAATCAGAAGTAGAGAGACAACTCTCCGATCAAGATACTTATCTTGAAATTTACAACGACCCTACATCAGAAGTTAAAGAAGTAATCAAGGCTACCCTGGACGAGGCAGAGAATGATGAGCTTATTACCTCCAAAACGAAGGCTTTTCACACCAATTCACACCCAATCATGCCAGTTATGTATATCTTGCCTAAAACCCATAAGAATCTACACAATCCCCCAGGAAGACCAATAATAGCAGTGACAAACAGTCTACTAGAACCCCTGGCTCAGTATGTAGACAAGATCCTACAACCGTTGGTACCAACAATTACAACTTACATTAAGGACAGAAATGACTTCCTAAGGAAGCTAAGTACAACTTCATTTAATAAGGAAACGGACATCCTATTCACTATGGATGTCGCGAGTTTGTATACAAACATCACACATCAAGGTGTATTAGAAGCAGTAGAATGGATATTACTTAATACAAGGCAAAGTGTGAGATCGGATCAAGTGTTTGTTTTGAAATTGCTAAAGATCATTTTGAGCAACAACTTCTTCAAGTTTGAGGATCGTTTTTTCATACAAACGTCAGGCACCTCAATGGGTGCCGCAATGGCACCAAGCTATGCTAACATCTACATGGCACACATGGAAGATACTTTAATTCTCAATAATCCACTGTGGAGTGACTGTAAGGTACATAGATGACCTGTTTGGGTTATGGAGAGGCACCAAGGAGGAACTAATTACTTCTTTGAGGGCTTGAATTCCTTATTACCCAGAATCAAATTCACATATAAATCGAGCAAAGAGTGTCTGGAATTCCTTGACGTGCTGGTGTACTGCAAAGAAAATAGATTGGAAACTACGGTTTTTACTAAAAATACTGACAGAAACAGTATATTGCTCGCATCTAGCTTTCACCCTAAGAACACTATTGAAAGCATTCCTGCTTAGATATAGGCGTATCATTTCAGAGGAAGAAGAATTTGAAAAGAAATCAGTGGATCTTACCAAGAAGTTCCTGGCGAGAGGCTACAATCCACAGAAAGTTCAAATGCAATCAGAAGAAGTTAAAAGAATGACAAGAGAAACAGTACTAAAGCCAAGCACCAGAACACCCGGCACAGAATTAGTATATGTGACTACTTTCTCACAGCAAAGCAGTCAAGTGAAAAAAATTGTGAAGAAAAACTGGGAAATACTATCTCTTGATCCAACTCTGGCTAGATTGTTCCCGACAACACCTCTTTTTGCATACAGCAAAAGCAGAAGTATACGCGATTTTCTAATTAAATCGGACTTTAGCCATAAAAAAGACACATCAGAGAGTTACAAAGGCACACTCCCATGTAACAAATGTAGTTGTTGTCATAATGTGATAAAAGGTAACTATGTTAACCACCCACATAGAGGATCACCAATACCATAAAAGCACACATCTACATGTGATACAACCAATGTAATCTATGGGATAAAATGCCCATGCGGTTTGTACTACGTGGGACTTACTGGAAGAAAGGTAAAAATCAGATGGGGAGAGCACAAATCAAATGTTAGACTAGCCTCACCGAGATCCCCAGTAGCAACTCACTTCAGAGAGTATAATCATACAGTGGCACAGATTAAGTTTATCATCTTAGAACATGTGAATTTACCCAGACGAGGTGGTGACCTCACTAAACTGTTACAGCAAAAAGAACTCTATTGGATAGACAAACTTGATTCAATGCACCCCAAGGGTATGAATTTAGATTGGGATCTGAACTGTTACCTATAGATGCACACTACCGAACATCATAGTAGAGTGATGTGATTCATAAGAAATGTTAAAAAAGGTTAAAATATGCCTGTTGGGTACCTGTTGTATTTATGTGGTCAAACAGAAGAACATTGTTGACACTAAGTACTATGGATATATATAACAACACCGAAGGCAGTTGGGATGCAATGAAAGAAATGATAAGCCTGTATTGTTAATAACCGCTGAGGTGAAAGTGTATTAATTGTAAGTAACTGCTTGTTTTCGATGCATTCACAAGTTAGACTATGTTTAGCTACACCATCAAAACATTTAAAGTGTATGCTGAGAAATACGGAAAATGGGTTTTCTTGTCATGAGTAATCACTGCATTTTCCATATGAAATAGGTTCAATCGGTAATATCTAGAATGAGTTTATCTAAATGTAACCGTAGTTTGTAGAAAACAGTGTGACTAATTTGAAGCTAGATGATTTAAATATAAAAACCGCCGCTAAATATGTGTCTCAACCGTCCTATGGGGCTGCTAACATAATAAACATACTCACCTAAATTGGCAGATTAGAAGTACCGCAATCCACTACCAGCATCTGTGTACACTAACAGGAAGTACATACCTTACTTCTATGTGAGAAAACACAGTGTATGCACCGAGTGAATGCTAGCGTTCACGCCCGCCCGCTAGAGCAAAAACTGCATGAGAGAGGATCTCTCCGATTACAGAGGTTTAAAGGAGCCAGAGGAATACAGACAAAGCGGCTAACACAATCTGAATTCAGCACGAGTTTCAAATCAGACTTTTTCCGAGACACTCACGCGGCGCATAGGGAGGAAAGGTAAGGAGACACGGGCAGACGAACTTTACAGTCAGGAAATAGTCACATACTTGGATGCAAACACTAAGCTAAACTATGCATTTTCTATTTACGCTAGATGGAGTCCCATAAGGGGGAGAGCTTTACAAATTATTGACGTTACATACAACATCGAAAACATAACAGTTGAGGCACTATGAGCGAGAAAAAATCTTCCTGGAACGGTCCACATGTTGTCGGATTTTCCAGGTAAGAATTTAACAATTACAGGTGATTATAAAGATATTTGAAATACGCAATGGCATACTAAAAGAGATCTATGTATCTCATTTCAGATTCCGACGCTAAACAGGACCCTTCTCATATCAATATACTTAGAGCTGGTAAAGGCAAAAACTCAAGTGAGTATAGAATCACAATAGGTGCTGATCAAATCATTTTAAAAGGAGGGGTTTGTAGTGGGACCCAGCGCATATATTTGCGCCTGTTCCCACACAAACTCTGATGCTCTAGACTGCCAAAGAAGCCTAGCAGAGTGGTAATTAAGCTACGTCTCTTTACAGGTCTCAAAAAAGAACAACACATAAGAACAAGAGTGGCCCCATTACGCCACATGTTTGTGCTCAGATGCGGCTGATGTATTGACCAGAGGTTTTTCAGAATTAAAAATATGTTGAAGAAGATTAACAAATTAACAACTTTTGATTTCATTATAGGTTTGAAAGACAATCCGAATAATCTTTACCTGAATAAGGGCAACCTTAAGCCCGAAATGCGTAGTAAAGGATAGGTACACAAGACAGTAACCTTTCAGATTACTTGGATAACAAGTAGGGAAGGGGTGCACTACTCATGATTAGGAATTCACCTGTAAAAGTAAACAGAGAAAGAATAATTTTGTTGTGTTCCTAATTTTCCTCTTTTCTTTGAAATTTTTGAAGAATATATGACAAGTTGACCAGACTATATTTATGGGAAATTATGTTATTGACCTTTTGTTGACACACACTGTATATAGTGCTAATTTGTCTAATATATGAAACCAATATAAACAAAAAGTTTAGTAAGTACCGACAAATTATTTGTTCAATTGAAAATTATAACTTGTTAGAAATTGTGTGTGCCCTTGGTTGTGCCTTGTTTTTACAAGGTACCTAACTTTTTACACAATATTCAGATCTTGTAGTACAGATCTACTAGGGAGCACCTGGAATCGGTTTAAACTATGTGAAGGTTTGGCCAAGTTAAATTACATTGGGATACCTATGAGTGCACCTCTACTCTTAGCTTTATCTACGGTTAGAGAATCAGCTCTTGGAAACATGGGTAAGAAGTGACTGCCATTTCTTGTCATATCTATCAGTTGTAGCCTAGTTATTATCTTACCTAATTTGATCTCATTATTCATATCTTTAGGGTTGATCTCATCCACACTGCTGTCTATCACATGCTACACATGCCATATAAACCTTGCTTATAGTCAGGTCAGTTATCAAGACATTGATGTATGATAAATGTACCATCATCTTACACTTGTGTTAACCTAGTGTTTTCTTTGCAGCCATTGCGTTTCCAGTGTGTCCAGACATCTTTCAACCAATTGAATGCTCAGTCTGCTCTTTAGTACACCTGAGTGTTACATTGGTGGGAAGAACTTGTTTACTTCACTATGAGTTCAACGTATCATTACATTCAAACCAACCACTTTGTTTTTTCTCATAAGCAGTATAGTGCCCTGAAGTGGTTGTGGCACCAGTGTGGTATAGTATGCCTACTATTTTGAAGGTTTTCTTGCCAAGCGATACTTGACTGTGTGTAAAATAAGTGAGCTTACTGTTATTTTTGGTATTATCTGCATTGCACCTTAAAAGCCTTACAATGACATATTGGACATGTGACTCTATTTGAATGCTGGATCGATTATCTGAATTGCAAAAATACCATAACATGCCATGATTTGCATTTTGGAGAAGTTGGTGAAATGGAATGGATTCACAATTTGGTATAGATACATACACAAATGATTAATTAGAGATGTGCTCTTTTTAAAAAAAAACATGGTTACAGAGAGTGCATCTATGTTTCCACGTCTATGGTAAGTACATTAGGAATTCTTGTGGATCTTCCTGTGTGATTATGGTGAATTTGACTATTCCTGCACAGTAGTCCAATTCCTGTCTTGATCATGAGACAATGTAGGTAGTGTCAGGGTTATTAGTGGGATTTCCGTGTAGGACAGGGATTTGCAAACACAAATGGTCTGAGCCATGTAAGCAAATATTGTCCACAATTGGTGGATATTGGAACACAAAATTCATGGCTACATTTTCATAGCAATTTACTCCAATTGTGTTACTGAATTTAAAAGCACCAGAGAGTCTTGTCTCTGTTTCATTTGATGATCGTGCAGTTATTTTTTCTTTCGTTATTTGGACCATGGTCAGATCTTCTATGGGTTCTGTTTCTGTTTCTACCACTTGTCTTTTGAAAGGTTTCTTTTTTGAGGTGTGGGGTTTATCCAGATGTGGAGTGTACAGTGAATGCAGCCTGTTGTATTCTAGGATGCAAGGAATGTCAGCATTGACTTTATTTGCATCAAGGTTAACTAAGACTAGAACACTGAGTGTATGAAGATGTCAAAGTGCTAAGTAACTCTTTTCCTCCTTTAAAGACTGTGCTGCCAATGTCAATAAGTGCATAGTCGAGGGTTAGACCTTGTGACTTGTGAATAGTCACAAGAATTGTTCTCTTTGTACAAACATGTCTTTGAAAAGAAGGAAACATGCTGTTATGTGGGGGATTCCTTTAGTTTCTGCAAGTTTGTCAAAATGGAAATTGACAAAGTAGATATTGTTTTCATGTGCATATGTTTAGAGAACAACATTTGTCCATTGACTAAACCTTGTTCTACGTCAACGTTAAGTTTTAGTATCATTCTACAGTTTAGACAGAGTTAACAGACTGTCATGATCTCTGCTTCCAAAAGGTCAGGGTTTTCCCAACTCCCTTGGAAGCAGATCCATAACCCAGGTTCCGAGTGCCAACCAGTCCCAATTGGGACCTTTTGGACCCAGTCCTGGCGCCAGTGGCACCAGGCTTATAAATATGCCCAGTCCCAGCGCTGGAAGCGCCGGGCTCATAATGCTTGGGTGGACTTAACTTCAGCAGACCATGCTGCTTACTTGCCTGCCAGTTGAGCCTCTGATCCTCTTCTGTTTGGAACTACTTTTCCTGTTGGGTGGGGCTGGAGCCACTCCCTAGATTCAGAACACTGGAACTCTTCTGGAAGGCAGGAACTCTTTTCTTACCAGGAACTCTTTTCTTACTTAGGCGTGGCTGTGGAAGGAGAGACCTAAGCACTACAGGAGGCTATTTAAACCACACCCGGTGGATGAATCTTGCTTTGCGTTATTCTGCAACCTCTGCAGCAGAACGCTCATCGTGTCTTCTGCATCCGGTCCTGGGCCTAAGGAAAAAGGCTTACCATCCTGAATCCAGTCTTCAGCAACACCTATAAAGACAAGAAAGAACAGGTTAGCATTCCGGCATCTGAAAGGCAAAGGCTTACCATCCTGAATCCAGTCTTCAGCAACACCTATAAAGACAAGAAAGAACAGGTTAGCATTCCGGCATCTGAAAGGCAAAGACTTACCTACTCTTCGTGCGCTCCGGAGGTCTTCACACTGCATTCCGGCATCTGAAAGACAAAAGTTTACCAACTCTTCGCACGCTCCGGAGGCCTTCGGCGCTGCATCCCGCATCTGAAAGACAAAACAAGGTGCGTTTAAAGACATTGGGGAACTTTAATACTCACGTGCCATTACTCCTTTCCACATCTAATCCAGTGGGTATTCCGGCACCCTGCAGCCGCTCCGAACTCGTACCTGCAAAATAAAAAGACAGTTAGAGCGCATAGTGAAGCAGGCAACAAGCGCTTACTTACGTGCTTCCAGGCGCTTCTATTCATCACACGGGCTCCATCTTCAACTCACTTCAGCCCGTCATCCGCCATCGCCGGAACCCTGCAAAACAAGAGACATCATTACTAAAGACTTTAAAGACATTTGAATGACTCGAAACTTACCGTTCGTGCAGTAAACGACGGACAGCAGTCCTCTGAAGTCAAGAGGCCTGCGCTACCTATCCAGTGAAGAAACTGGTTACAGCACCCTGCCCCGAGGCAGATGGAGAGCTCGGCATTCACTTACCTAAGGTGAGAGCGTTAACCTTTGGGGGTCTACAGGAGAGGAGAAGAGGAAAGAGATAGGGACACCCCAATAACCCCAACCCCATATTTTCTATCTGCAGACATCTTACTCTACACGTCAGGCATACAGTGCACAGAGGTCCAGCCCAAAGAGCCAACCGGGTGCTACACATCACCTTTGAAGATACGGTAGTCGCCCAGTCAAGACCGGCGCCTCTGCGAGAATCAGGTGAGCGTTACAGAACGCAAAGCCTACCGGAAAACTCTCGCCCAGGCGCTATGGAAACCTCGGATACTGACCCCCTAGCCCGGTTACTTGGGGAACTAAGGGCAGAAGTGCATGCAGCTCGTCAGGAAACGAATGCTCTAAGAAGGGAACTAATTATTTCCAAGGAGAGAACAGACAATCTTGCTAGACAAGTGCTACAGTCACAAGCCGGACAGACCCCGTTACCCGCATCAGGGGCAAATCTTCCTTCAACATCCTCTATGAATCCAGTGCAGATCAACCTACCTGGGAATGTACCTCTGGCTCCGCCCGAACGATTTTCTGGTGACCCAAAGAGGTTTGCAGTATTTATCAATCGGTGCCGGTTGCACTTCTTATGCCGGCCAGCAGCCTTTCCAACTGATCAAGCAAAAGTAGCTTTTGTACTTTCGTACCTTAGTGGCAATGCGGCAGACTGGTCGATCCCTCTAGTTAATCAAGATGATCCGGTTCTCCATGATTTTCAAGCCTTTCAGCTTAGTATGGAAAAACTGTTCGCAAGACATTCACAGGGGCAGGCCTTGGACAATGAGCTTCTTTCGTTGCGACAGGGTAATCAAGACCTTTTGGCTTATATTGCATCTTTCAATAGACTAATAGTGGAAACTCAATGGCCTGAGGACAAAAGGATTACGCTGTTTTATAGAGGTCTACGTGGAGAGCTCAAAGACGTTTTAGCCCAAGTAGTGAATCCCCCACAAGACTGTTCGGATTATATAGACTTGGTCGTTCAAATAGATCACAGGCTGCAGAACAGGAAGGCCGATCGTTCCAAGTTTGATGCTCGAGTATTTTCCAAACCGCCAACTCCTTCCAAAGGAGTAGACTCCGGGGAACCCATGCAAATAGGGGGTCTGAAAGGTCCTCTAACACAAAGGGAGCGGGAAAGGAGGAAACAGTTGCAATTATGCCTATATTGCGGAAACTCAGGGCACTTTCTTCGAGACTGTCCGGTGAAACCTGCCAAGAAGGCAGTAGGAGCTGCAGTTACCAAAGTTACAAACTCTGAGCAGGGAAACGACCTCGCCCGACAAGAATAGAGGTCCTCTTGCCGAGCGTGAAAACCAGTTCCGTGACCTCGCATTTCGTGATACCTATGGTCCTCATTAGCCCTGATAATCCGGATCGATTACATGCAATTGAAGCTTACGTCGACAGCGGTGCCATCGGCAATTATGTGGATCATGAAATGGTTTTGAGGATGAATCTAACTCTTTGTCCCAAGGCTGTAAAGGACGTCATTACTACGGTGGATGGTACGGAGATAGCCTCCGGGCCAGTAACGCATACCACTCAAGAGGTGACGCTAGTAAGTCAAGATGGACACCATGAGAAGATCGTGTTCGATGTGATCAAGGCCCCTCAGTTTCAGATTATTCTAGGAATACCTTGGTTAGAGAAACACAATCCTCTGATCGATTGGCGAGCAAGAACGGTCCAGTTTCCAGAATGTGTCTCTACTTGTCACCCTCCACCTGGTGTTGCACTGGCCGCAATTTCTTCAGAGACTCCCCAGTTACCTCCCGAATACCTAGAATACCAAGATGTTTTCCGGAAGGATCAGGCTAACTCTCTACCTCCTCATAGGTCTTATGACTGCCAGATAGACCTGATACCTGGATCTACTCCTCCTTGTAGTAGAATTTATGCCCTCACCGAGCCTGAGAACCTTCACCTTCGACAATACCTGGATCAATACCTGGCAAATGGGTTTATTCGTCCTTCCAAGTCCCCTGCTTCTTCAGCTTTGTTCTTCGTTCCAAAAAAGGAAGGAGACCTTAGAACTTGTATCGATTATCGCTCCCTGAACCAGATCACCGTTAAGAATAGATATCCGTTACCTTTGATCCCTGAACTCCTGGACCAAGTCAGAAAAGCATGCATATATACAAAGCTGGATCTTAGAGGAGCTTACCACTTGGTACGAGTAAAAGAGGGCGATGAATGGAAGACGGCCTTCCGCACCAAGTATGGGCTATTTGAATATCAGGTCATGCCCTTCGGACTTTGCAATGCCCCGGCCGCCTTTCAATATTTTATGAACGATGTCCTCAGAGAGCTCATAGATGTATGTGTTGTTGTTTACATTGACGACATCCTCGTTTATTCTTCATCGGAATCTGAACATCGGAAACACGTGAAAATGGTCCTCGAAAGATTGCGTCAACACAAACTTTTCGCTAAGTTGGAAAAATGTGTTTTCAACGTGACTGAAGTTGAATTCTTGGGATTCATATTATCACCTGGCGGAGTGCGTATGGATTCAAAGAAGGTCGATGCAGTTCTCAAATGGCCATCACCATCCTCCGTAAAAGGTGTGCAAAGCATGTTAGGCTTCGCTAACTTTTACCGCAGGTTTATCCCCGAATTCTCTCGAATAGTCCAGCCCATCACTGCCTTGTTAAAGAAAAACAAACGTTTTGAATGGTCTACCGAGGCGGAACAAGCTTTCCAGGATTTGAAGACTAAATTTATCTCTGCACCAATCTTAAAACACCCTCGCCCCGAACTCCCCTACATCGTGGAAACTGATGCTTCAAGCCTTGCCATGGGGGCAGTTCTATCACAAAAGGACCCGGTAACCAATCAGTTGCATCCCGTGGCATTTTGGTCCCGCAAATTCTCGCCTCCTGAAATCAATTACACGATTACTGACAAGGAACTTCTGGCTATCAAGTCTGCCTTTAAGGCTTGGCGGCATTATCTGCTGGGGGCCCGACACACCGTTACTGTGATTACGGATCACCGAAACCTGCAATATTTGAAGACCGCAAAAGCCCAATCCTCTAGACAACTCCGTTGGGCATTATTCTTTGCCGAGTTTGACTTCATAATTACCTATCGACCTGGTACAAAGAACGGTAAAGCCGATGCCCTTTCTCGGATGGGAGTGGAAGAACACTTGGTCAACCCTAAACCTGTACCAATCATTCCCGAACAAAGAATTCTGGGTGTAATCGCCACAGAATCCATAGAGGAAGTTAAGGATAAAGCCAGGCAACTTGTAACTCCAGCAGACATACAGAATTGGCATCTGCAGGGAAAGGACTTTGCAGTAAAGGACAACTTATTGTATTTCCAAGAACGATTATACCTACCCAGCACAGATTTACAGAAAAAAGTAATCTCTTGTTATCACGACTCTTTAATGGAAGGTCATCCCGGTATAGCCAAGACCTCAGAAAAGATCAATCGCTACTTCTGGTGGCCGTCTTGGAAAAAAGATATCAGAGACTTTATAATGTCCTGTGGAGTATGCGCCCAAAACAAGAGTCAAAAGGAAAGACCAGCAGGCCTCTTACGCCCTATTGACATCCCACCTCGCCCTTGGCATACGCTTTCTATGGACTTCATCACCGATCTACCTCCATGCTCCGGATACAATACGATTCTAGTAATCGTGGACTTATTCTCCAAGATGGCGCATTTCATTCCGCTCAAAGGCTTGCCAACAGCAGCAACTCTGGCCCGAGAATTTCTCGAAAACATCGTCCGACTGCACGGTTTTCCTTCGGTTCTAATTTCGGATCGAGGTAGTCAATTTATTTCTCATTTTTGGCGAAGTTGCTGTCGGTCGGCTCAAATTGATGTGAGACTATCGACCAGTCACCACCCTCAGACCGACGGACAAACCGAGAGGACCAATCAAACTCTGGAACAGTATTTACGCTGCATGCTGCAACAAACTGAAAAAACTTGGAAAGATATCCTTTGGATAGCCGAGTATGCCTACAATAACTCTGTCCATTCGGGAACTGGGAAAACCCTGTTTTTTCTTTTGTACGGCAGTCACCCTCGAACCTCGGAGTTGGATCCCCTCCAAGATCTTGAAACACCAGCAGTAGACTACCTGCATTCTACAATCACCCAAGCCTTTAAGGAAGCTGTTTCTCACCTTCAAAGGGCTAAAGAACAATACAAGAAAGGAGCAGATCAACATCGGAAGGAAGCCCCTCACTATCAAGTAGGGGATCAAGTCTGGTTATCCACCAAATATCTATCTCTAAAAGGGCCACGCACATTCAACCCAAGATACCTTGGTCCCTAATTCATCACTACCATAGTAAACCCAGTAGCGGTCAAGTTGGACTTGCCCCCGCACATGAAGATACATCCGGTCTTCCACGTCTCTCTATTAAAACCCGTGCAACCTCAAACCCGACTAACCAAATCTCCAAAACCTATCCTAGTGGATGGAGAACTCGAGTTTGAAGTCAAAAGCATTCTGGACTCCAAGATCTCCAAATCTAAACTATTCTACCTAATTGACTGGAAAGGCTACGGCCCCCAAGAGAGATCCTGGGAACCTGCTGAATATGTCCACGCTCCTCGCCTAATCAAAAGATTTCACCGAACATTTCCTGACAAGCCAAAACCCCCGGAGAAGCCCGGTTTGGGAGGGGCCTTGAGGGGGGGTACTGTCATGATCTCTGCTTCCAAAAGGTCAGGGTTTTCCCAACTCCCTTGGAAGCAGATCCATAACTCAGGTTCCGAGTGCCAACCAGTCCCAATTGGGACCTTTTGGACCCAGTCCTGGCGCCAGTGGCACCAGGCTCATAAATATGCCCAGTCCCAGCGCTGGAAGCGCCGGGCTCATAATGCTTGGGTGGACTTAACCTTCAGCAGACCATGCTGCTTACTTGCCTGCCAGTTGAGCCTCTGATCCTCTTCTGTTTGGAACTACTTTTCCTGTTGGGTGGGGCTGGAGCCACTCCCTAGATTCAGAACACTGGAACTCTTCTGGAAGGCAGGAACTCTTTTCTTACCAGGAACTCTTTTCTTACTTAGGCGTGGCTGTGGAAGGAGACACCTAAGCACTACAGGAGGCTATTTAAACCACACCCGGTGGATGAATCTTGCTTTGCGTTATTCTGCAACCTCTGCAGCAGAACGCTCATCGTGTCTTCTGCATCCGGTCCTGGGCCTAAGGAAAAAGGCTTACCATCCTGAATCCAGTCTTCAGCAACACCTATAAAGACAAGAAAGAACAGGTTAGCATTCCGGCATCTGAAAGGCAAAGGCTTACCATCCTGAATCCAGTCTTCAGCAACACCTATAAAGACAAGAAAGAACAGGTTAGCATTCCGGCATCTGAAAGGCAAAGGCTTACCTACTCTTCGTGCGCTCCGGAGGTCTTCACACTGCATTCCGGCATCTGAAAGACAAAAGTTTACCAACTCTTCGCACGCTCCGGAGGCCTTCGGCGCTGCATCCCGCATCTGAAAGACAAAACAAGGTGCGTTTAAAGACATTGGGGAACTTTAATACTCACGTGCCATTACTCCTTTCCACATCTAATCCAGTGGGTATTCCGGCACCCTGCAGCCGCTCCGAACTCGTACCTGCAAAATAAAAAGACAGTTAGAGCGCATAGTGAAGCAGGCAACAAGCGCTTACTTACGTGCTTCCAGGCGCTTCTATTCATCACACGGGCTCCATCTTCAACTCACTTCAGCCCGTCATCCGCCATCGCCGGAACCCTGCAAAACAAGAGACATCATTACTAAAGACTTTAAAGACATTTGAATGACTCGAAACTTACCGTTCGTGCAGTAAACGACGGACAGCAGTCCTCTGAAGTCAAGAGGCCTGCGCTACCTATCCAGTGAAGAAACTGGTTACAGCACCCTGCCCCGAGGCAGATGGAGAGCTCGGCATTCACTTACCTAAGGTGAGAGCGTTAACCTTTGGGGGTCTACAGGAGAGGAGAAGAGGAAAGAGATAGGGACACCCCAATAACCTCAGTTCATTAACCCCATATTTTCTATCTGCAGACATCTTACTCTACACGTCAGGCATACAGTGCACAGAGGTCCAGCCCAAAGAGCCAACCGGGTGCTACACATCACCTTTGAAGATACGGTAATCGCCCAGTCAAGACCGGCGCCTCTGCGAGAATCAGGTGAGCGTTACACAGCTTTACTAATCTGGCTGTGTTGGAGATACATTTATCTATGCTATTTAGTCATGTTGTTGCTTGTTGACACATAGGCAGTGTCATACCATGCACATCTAGTTTGTCTGCTAAGCTGATATGCACTATGGGTTGCATTTCGTTATTCAATATTGTTTTGTTGAATTGGCAAGAGCTTGCAAGGGTTTTCATTAAGCAGATGCATTTCTGATTTTGCAAAGTTAATTGTTGCATCACATCAGGGGCAGATGTATTTTGTTCATGCAACTCATGTATTAGTCTACACTTTAAGGTGGATTTTGCGTCTTCAGTAAGCATACCAGTTCTACTGCTTTTTAAAATGTGAGCATATGTTAGATCTTCAGACTGTTGCATGTTTTGGGTTAGCTCTCTGCAGCCAAAATCACGCCACAGATTGACATTGCCAATGCTGCCAAGTGTATTCTTGGTGTGCTAATCTATTGAATATGCGTTGGCCTTTCACTGGTGTTAAATGTAGGAGGTCTCCAAAAACATAACATATTTTCCTCCTAACAGTTCTTCATAACCAGTTTTTAGAACTTCTTGCATTCTTAGATGTATTAAAGCCAGCATGGGTTTGGAAACCATGCTTATTTCATCTACTAGGAGGACTTTCATTTGTTGCAGAATTCTGCATACTTCAGTCGGAGCTTCTGCTAACAATTTGTAACATTCTAATTTGTTTTAGTGTTCTACTGGGAAGAGAAGTAGTCAGTGTAAAGTTACACCTCCTACATTGCAAGCATCTAGACGTGTGGGGGCTGTTAAATCAGCTGAAAGGTTGTTCTTTGTTACATCTTTCTAGAATTTTCTGGATTGTTTTAATTAATGTTTTTCCAGAACCCTTTTCACCACTTACAGAAACAAGGTGTTTAATGTTTACAACTGCAAGTTTTATTTTCATGTTTTAGTCCATATTTAGTTCCTTTAGTGACTTCTAGGTAAAGGGTGAGTTGTTCATCATTTAGCTGTGATTTGAGAAATGACAAATCTTCAGATTGTTGGCATTGATACATGGGGCCTCATTACGAGTAATAAGGGCATGGCTGCCTCCAAACTCGGGTCCGGGTCCATGGTCCCTAAATGGGGAAATACCGGGCCATTCCGACTTTGGAGGGCCTGGTATTTCCCCATTCAGGGAACCCGGACCAGGACCAGGACCATCCCCATTCCCATTTGAGCCCCCATAGGGCTCAATAGGAATGGGGAGCATGTTAACAACGGGCCCGTTAATGACGGGCCCGTTATTAACATGCTAGTCCCCTCGCGGGACCTCGCAATAGGGCGGAATGGGTTTAATGGCGCCGGCACCTTTACCAGCGCCGTTAAACCCATTCCACCAGGGTCGTAATGAGGCCCATGGTGTTTTATACCTCATTCTTAGGGAGAATTCTCCAGAATGGCTAATTTCCCTTACCTACTGAGTCCCTTGGCAGCTTTGCTGGATTTCTAGGATTAATTTTTTCACCTGGTAAGAGTGTTAGCCTTTTTTCCCACTCTTAAATGTGTTTTGCTGTGTGTGTTTGACATTTTATTGTGTTCATAGACTGTGGAGCTTCACCTACTCCATAGGCATCATCTTTTTACTGTGTGTTATACAGCACCTTCAGTGCAGTGACACAGGGTTGTCTTTTTCAACTTCCCACTCCAACTCCATTTTCTGGGACTGACTACTGTCTCCCAGAACATGTAAAGTTGCCATTGACTTTATTAGTCTTTTTAAACTCACAGAGCCAGTACAAATTATCTTACATAGAATTCTGGAAAAGGTTAATAATTATCCCTTTTTGTCTGTTTCTCATGGAACATTTTTTCGTTCCCTTTTTCATTAGGATTTGGCTGGTGGCAGTGGTAACTACCCTATTTTTCCTACCGCGGTTATTTTAAATAGCCTTGGTATTGTTTTAGGCTATCTTGGTAGCCTCAAACTTAAACCCACTAGACTATATATGTTATTATACGGTTCTGGCTGGGTTTATTCGCCATTTCTTTTTGTAAAAGTCTTTCTCGTGTTTTACTCTGCGTGCCAAACCAGGTTTGGTCCTTTGTTCGCCGTCCTTTCCAGGCTTCTGCATAGAAGCCCTCCTTAGGCGCCTGAATGCCTGAATGTCTGAGGGGGACAGGATGTGAGGGAGGGGTTTAGGACTCCCTGTACAGGGTCTCCTTGGAGACCCATGTCACACTCTGCTGTGATTGGCTGTGGTGACTGTTCCGGCAGGACAGCCCCCCTGATGTGTGATTGACAGCCAGGCTGTGTGAATGGGGGAAAACTGCATTAAAAGCAGGTCTCTGGGACTGCGAAGGCAGAGTCGCCACTGGATCGAGAGAACCGAAGAGAAGCTGACAGAAGAGGACCTCTACCACGACTGAACCTCCCGGTGAAGCTCTGCTATGGGTCTGAATCGTCAAACTTAGATGACAGGGAAGATCTGCAAGGAATCTACAGAGCTACAGCGAACCAGATAGCCAGGAGGAACGTACCCTGCTTGGATTTTAAGGAGCGCACCTTTTATTCATTGCTTTGCTCCTCTGCTGGTTTCTTCCCTAGGCAGTGCAGGACCCTACGGTCTTCGTCCTTCTTGTCAGTCCAACAGTCGCTTCAGGAACTGTGAGCCTGCAGGATCTGCCAGGAACGTCTGCCTCAGCTACAGCATTCTTCTGCTCTAAATGTACTGTGCTAACCCAGTTGTTCGTTTCGTCCAGCCAGGGTGAAAGTGTGTGAAATCTTTCGCCAGTCCGAGGGCTTGTCCTTCTTTATTCTTTAAAGTAGCTTTTCATCCGACCAACTTCCTTCTGAACTCTTGGCAAAGACTTAACCGCAAACTACTCTCAACTATGTAATCCTCTGCAAAGACTTTGGTCCATTGACTTTGGCCCTGGCCTCTTGATTTCCTCACTGTAGTTCCTTTTTCTAGATTGCCCTGCTTACTTACTTGTTGGTGCTGCTCAATTTCTGTCTAACTTTGTCTTTCCCTCCCTTTTAAATTACTGGAGTGCCATTTTGCTCACCCTTCATTTTCAGCTTAACTTGTCCAGAATCTATTGGGTGTGGTGTGGTGTATTAAGACCTGATTTTTCAACTGCTTGATAATAGTGAAATGTTTAATAACTGATGTGTAAATAAATGTATATTCTTTTATTCAGAAACCTTGAGTCAGTGTTTGTTTAAATCATAGTAATTGCTGTCCTTTGTGTAACTATTGATACTGCTCACTTTACTCTTGAGATGAGTCTGGCTGCTCAGCCATCGCTACCACTTTACTGTTTAGTACAGGCTTGTACCAAAGGTGAATGTGTACTGTCACTTGTAGTCTTAATTGTGTGTGGTGTTCCCAAAGAGTACTGCATATAATTCTGCACTCATTCATCGCTATTTCTGCTTCATTTTGAATCAGTAGACTTGGCTTCCTGTCAAAGAAGGTTGACTGCCTTCAGGAGTGTCTTTCTCTATTTTAGTTTCTATTTCTTCTTCTTCTTCTTGATGTTCATTGTCCATCATTTATTTTTACTGTTTAAAATTGTCATTTGTTATACTGCTTAGGTTTGCCTTCAATGCAGCTTCAAATGTGTCATGGTCACCAAACAATTATTCCTCTTTTCTCCAAGGTTTGAATAGTTGCAGTAGGGCCATGTGATAAAATTTTCTATGCTGAAGAGATTTAAAGGATAACTTTTCATGCTTCATTTGGCTGGGTTTGGTGAGCTTTACTAGGCTTCCTTCACGATTTAAGATGAAATATTTGATAGTTGTCTCATCTCTCATAACATTGTTTTTGTAGGACTAGTTTTGGGTTATGTCATATAGTCACATGTTTTCCAGAGAATTACTTGTGTTTAGATAGTATGTGTAAAATCAATTTTTTAGGACCATTGTGGCTATTGTTTCAATTTCTTGATAGGATTTAAGTACTCTTTTTTGTGGTGAAGCTGGACCAAGGTTCAGACGGAGAATGTTCATACCTTGCAACAGCAGTTGAATTGTCTGCAATGTATTGAATGTCTACATTTGCATTCCACAAGAGGACAATGATAGGATTGTAACCATTGATGTACATGTATGCCTCCTCTTTTTTAATATTGTATATGCTTTTGGGACATGTGCCTTTTACACTGTGCCTAACAGAAGCCATGAAATTATTTACTTGACCTTTGGTGCAAACTGGTCTAGGGACGCCAAAGCAACATTTGGTGTAGTATTTACCGTTTGTTTTTATATTGACGTTGGCAGTATTGCCACACTTATGTCTTTGGGAGCGTAAGATTTGTTTCCATAGGTCACTATGGCATGTCACAGGTAATGTAGTGTTCAATAAATTGTAAAACAGTGTCATCACTGTCATGGCCAAATTTGGGAGCATCGTTTATCCACAAAAGCATGTGGATGTTGTGTTGCTCATGTGGATTGATATTCCTTTCTCCAAAAGGAGCTTTCTGCTTGTCTGAGTGAAGGAGAGGTTTTATTGCACATGAAGTACAGCATGGCAATGAAACGATGGGGAAAGTAGCTTGATAGATTGACAGGTTGAAGAGGAAAGAGTTATCCTGGACTGTTCATGTCTATTCCTTCTTTGTTTTCTTGTTGAGTGATTAGGAAGTCATGCAAGCCATTCCATGCATATTCTGCACAACTTAAAGTGACACATCCTGTTGTGGGCCTATACTCCTTAACAAACAACATGCAATTGCATGGCCACAGAACCAGTATTCACTTGTATCATGCATATTTGCCAAGAGATTGGTGATACTTGACTGCAAAACCTGATCTTTGTCTTTTATCTTTTAAAGGAATTGAGTAGCTGTTCTGTTTAAGTAATGAGAGCCGGTTTTCAATGTTTTTATATGCTCTTTGGAGATCTTTTGGCTTGATGCATTTTATATGTTTCTAATGCATCTTCCATGGTGTCCATCGAATATAGTGCATGAATGGTTTATTTGTCTAAAATATTGTCCGCAGATTCAACACGTTCAAATTGGCTAGTTTGTGGTGTATCATCAAATATTTGTGTGCTTTCTTTCAAGCTTTCCTCTATGTTTATATCTCTGTAGAATTGATTGTTTTCTTTAAGTTAGTCTATGGCTTGTTTAACTTTGTTTAAGTAAACTTGTTGTTGCAAAAAATAAATTGTCCTTTGTTGGCACACCATTCATTAATACAATCAAAGATTGTTTTACTGGTCACCATACTCCTAGGTCTAATGGTAAATATAATACTTTGCAACAGATACCTTTCAGTTATTCCAATGGGGACAATTGTGAATTTTTGGGTTGGAGAATAATTATAGCTTGGTGTCCTGTATATTGTCGAAAGTGCAAAGGAGAAGGATGGTTTTAGAATGTGCTGATAAAGAGGAATGGGATTACACTCAGGAACATATGTTAAGGCTCCCATCAATGAAAGTATATAGGGAGAGCTGTGCTGTAAGGACACCTCGAAATGTTCTTACCAAGGTAAACTCTCACAAGTGCAGGAGAATTATTTTAATGATCAGGTTAATTGTCTTCACAGTGCGTACCAGGACCCCATGGTTAGGTGTGGAGAGGAAATGTCCATGTGGGATGGGAATTCCTGGGACCCTTTTACATTTCCTTTCGATATACAAATTTAATATTGGACAAAGAAAAAAATTATTAATGCACTTGTTAGATGAGAATTTTATGTTTGACATTGTATCATATGTGAAAGAATCTCTGGTGGGGCATATGTGAACTTTTTGATAGGACAGTATTTATAAGTGTAATTTTATAGCATGTATTTATTTGTTTTTATGATGGATGTTACGATACAAACAAACTTTGACTGACTTCAGTAATTCCAATGGGGATAATTTGGCATTTCTGAATTGGAGACAAATTATAGCTTGGAACGGGTATACTGTTTGAATTCTGATGCTCTCATGCAGGTTGCTGTTGGAGAACGTTTGGATGTCGGAATATTTTTAAGTTAATTATTCATAGCCCATGATGGCATTTGGTTATGATCAAGCTTAGTATTGCAGTATGTGCAACCTAGTAAGAGGTTCGTTATTTTGCATTTATTTTCTGCTGTTAGATATAAAGCTAATTAGAGCCATTGGGATTCCTCATTGTCTTCTATTGTGTAGGTCATATCTAGTATTATATATATAGGTTCTGCAAAAACAGACACATACTTTGTCTGGGATTTCAGCAAATGTGTTTTGAAACTTTGCAATTTTTTGTATTTGTTTATAAGGAGATAACTATAGGTAAGTTGTTGGTATACTTTAGTTCCTAAATGTTTACTTTGTAGTGTTCTGTTTGTCAAAGGAGTTCTTCAGTTGTTCCATTTAGGAGATTGTTACTTAATTGTTAGAGTTCTAAAGCAGGACATTTTACATTGTACTATCTATGGAAAGGGTTTTGCATTGCATATTGGTGCGTTGCTAACATTTTTAAATGATGACAGGTGCTTTTACAGGATGTTCCTGAAATGCAGGCTAGTGAATGTCCTCGTAGTCCAGCGTGAATGCTCACTGGGCAAGAGACTATGGTTTGTAAAGTTGTAATTCTACTTTTGTCTTTTAGTTCAACATACTGATTGTGGAAATGTCGTAAACATTTAAGCAACTGTTGGAGCACATTGCATATTGAGCTGCATGGCCACATGTACACTGGACGAGTTGTTTTGACCAAAAGAGACATGTGTTTGAAAGTTTATTGGGGAACATTTGTCTATTTAGGTTTCTTTTGCCATAGTGGTGCCTGCTAGCAGTTTATAGCCCCATTATTGTCTATGGCAATTGGGATTGTTAGTTCTCGGTTATACACTTCTTCATTGAAGTATGGTTCTGTGTTGCTGGTGTGAAGCCATTTACCTGCGCAGAAGTTAGAAATGTTATCTATATTGACCTTGCACATGTTTACAAGTTGTCGTTGTAGTTTGTTGATTAATTCAGTTAGTGGTTTCATTTTGTTTAACAGTAATATAAAGAACTTTCTCTTCAGGTTCAATGTGCTGTCTCGGTCAGGGGTCACCTTGTGAAATTCACCAAAAAGTTGCAAAAGTAGTCAAAAAGGAGTGAACGCTGGTACAAGAAGTAACACCATTTTATTCAGGGCCCCAGGTGCAGCTGGCACAGCAAATACAAACAGATTGTGGAACAGAACTGCATAAAAAGGCGCTGTCAAAGAAACATCCCTAAAGTAAGAACTTTTATACAAAGCAAAGTAATTTGCATTTGCGATCGTGACATGAAAAAATCTCACAATCCACTCCCAATTCCCACAGCACAACATTAAGTCTTTGAAACATTTGAGATTGCCAGCAGGAATGTAATAAACTGCCCTGGTCGTCTCATCATGATTCCCATGAGAATGGCTGCCACATGACCCCACCAGAACCTTGAACCACGGATATGCTGCTGCACAAATGTTGCATATCAGGGACACTCTAAACCTTTTCCCAGGGAAAATGTTCCACAGGGTGATTTGAAACCATTGTGGATCCTTTCGGCTCCATTAAGAAATTGCATTTCATAAACGATTTTAAATTATAAAATGGTAATGTTTCAGTTATTTGTTGGCTGAACCTGTGAGCTCTAATCTGTGACCTCGAAAAATAACATCCACTGCATGCTTCTCTCAGCACTGGCCTGAGATCGCAGACTCTACACTAAATCACCAGCCACAGTGGCCTTTGCCGCACCTAAAATGTTAAACACACGTTTTCTGCAAAAGCAAGCTTTTAAGGCCTATTTACAGCAATTCGTTCTATCACTAAGTTTGATTATACTTACCTGTGCCCCAGTATTTATGGAAGAGTTGTATTAAGCATTATTTTATTAACATCAGAATGACCCCTCCCCTTTTATAGTGCTAGTCTCTCAGCTGACAAGTGCATTCCTTCATACCGCACTGAACCTTTCATTTCATTATTCCCCCTTTTGTTAATTTATGAATAACTTCTTTTGTTTGGTTGCTGACCAATGCTCAATGGAGAAGTCAAAGCCCCGAAGACTAATGACCCACCTGAACAGTTGTGTATTCTCTCCCTTCATCTGCATTAACCATCTTAGAGGCTGGTGGTACATTTGAATTCTGAAAGTAGATCCATACAAGTAGGGTCTAAACTTCTTCAATGCCCACTCAATGGCAAAACAGTGCTTTTCAATCGTTCCCCACCTCTTTTCTGTATCTTTTAATTTTCGACAGATAAAACAGATCTGGTGTTCCCTGCCTTTGTCATACATTTGGCTCAAGAAAGCCCTGATTCCTGTAATGAATGCATCAGTCTGCACTAAGAAAGCCTGAATGTAATCTGGAGCTTTCAGCACTGGAGCTTTACAGAGGGCATGCTTCAGCCCCTAAAATGCTTTCTCACATTCCCCAGTCCACGTCATCTTCTTGAGGTATTTAGGAGTAGATATGGTATTTAGAGGAGCTGCTATGGTACCATGGCCCTCTATAAAATTCCCCAAGTAGCCAGTGAGGCCTAGGAAGGCCTTCACTTGTGTCTAGTTATTGTGAGTCTTCCAGTCTTGTACAGCCTGTACTTTGCTGTGTAAGGGCTTGATTTCAACCCCTACTACCTCATGCTCACGGTTGACCACTTTACCCTGGCCAACTTGACACTTGCTTGCCATTATGGCCAGATTGGCTAGCTTGATAGCTTGCAATGCTTGCTCAAGGTGGGAAAGACGTTCTCACAAGTGGGGCTGAACATTGCAATGTCATCCAAGTATAACATGCAGAGGTTCTCTAGCCCATTCAGTACGTGATTCACCATGCTCTGAAAAGTGGCAGGGGTGCATTGTTCAGTCCAAAAGGCATGACCTTAAATTGCTACAGACCTTCTGTGGTAGAAAAAGCATGGCATGGTCTGTCATGGCTATTTGCCAATAGCCTGACAATAGCCTGACATCAAGTCAAATGTACTGAGGAATTTGGCAGAACCAGGTATATCCTCTGTCCTTGGCAATGGATGGGCATCAGTCTTGGTGATTGAATTCAAGTCCCTATAGTCCACACAGAACCTTAAATCCTTGGTCCCGGCTTTTGGTGCTAGTGCAACTGAACTAGACCATGGACTTGAGGAGTGTTGAATGACTCCAAGATCAAGCATTATATTGACCTCCTCTTTGATGTGATTTCTCACAGAGTATGACATCCTGTAGCCCCTGCTCTCTACAGGGACACTGTCACCAGTGTCAATATCATGGTGACCCCAAGGGCTCAGGCCTGATGTCAGGGAAAACAGAGGGGCAAACTGACTTAACAGAGCTTTGCATTCCTGCTGTTGCCGCAGTGTCAGGTTAGAAGAGAGGTAAACTCCTTCTACCGACCCATCTGAATCATGTCCTTTTAGAAGATATGGGAGATGCTCACTCCTCCCCTCTTCTCAGTAGCCAGCAGCTTCTTTATTTGATCTAGAGACATAGGTCTTCAGGCGGTTGGTTTGAAAGACCCTAGTTGCCTCCTTGGAGTTACCCAATAATTGACCTCTGCACGATTTTCCAACAACTTTGATGGATCCTGTCCATATGTCCTGTAAAACTCTTTGTTTTACTGGGATCACAACAAGAACCAGCTGTCCTGGAGTAAACTCCACATGTTAGCTTTATGGTGATGTCAATGCTTCACCAGGGCTTGACCACCCTTCATGTTTGCAGATGCCTCAGTCATCTGTAGCATCCTCCTACTGAAGCCTAGCATAGAGTCAGTTATTTTTACTGGCTCAGAGTGTGGAGAATCCTCCAGATCTTCTTTAATCTGGGCCAAGGGATCTCTGACTTGATGACCATAGAGGAGTTCAAAGGGGCTAAAGCCCACTCCAGCGTGTGGTACCTCCCTGTAGGCAAAAAGAAGGCATGACAGTAGAAGGTCCCACTTTCCTCTAAGGGTTTCCTCTAAATTATTTGATTTGATTGGCACTTATAGAGTACAACAAATGCCCAAGGGCATCTTGGCGCTAGCTAGCAGGAATGGACCGAGAATCCAACTAGAAGAGGAAGGTTTTCAGAGCATTATGAAAGGCCAGATGATTACGTGTTGATCTAAGGGGGCTTGGTAAAGCATTCCACAATCTGACAGCCACCACAGAGAAGGAACAGCCACCGATGTGACTGTATTTCACCACCAGAATAGGCAAGAGGCAGGCATCGGTTCTAAAGGAAAGAGACAGCAATGGGCTCTAAAGCACATATCATGCTCTTTAGTGGTTCTACTGAACCTCTCTACTTATCCATTGGTCTGGGGATGGTAGGCAGTTGAGAAATTGTAGGAGGACCCAGAGATTTTCCACATGGCTTGCATGTAGTAGGACATATCATGTGACCCCCTGTTGGATACTACAACTTTGGGAAACCTTACCCTGATAAAAATACCAAGTATTGCCTTGGCAACTACCTACCTGAGCAGTGACAGTTCTCATAGGTTTAGCCTCAGGGTATCTAGTGGCATAGTCCACTACAACCAGGATAAACCAGTTGCCTGATGAGGTTGGATGGTCAAGGGGATCAACAATGTCAATCCCCACCCTCTTAAAAGGAACACGGACAACTGAGAGGGGCACTAAGGGTGCCACATTCTTGGTTCCACTTATGCTTGGGTTGAAAAAACATGAATCTATTATCACTGTGATGCTGGCCCCAGTGTCTCTGATGGCAGGGGTATCCTGTCCTTATAATATTATTTGGTGTTATCAGGGATGGTGTTATAGACATCAATATTCTGTTGTTCCCACAGACCCAGGGACCCTAAAGAAACTGTAGTTTGAACAGCAATGGGCTCTTCAGCTGGAGTGTGAAAGCTAGCACCTGTCATAGGGGCTTCTCCCACATGGGTGAATGCTAAGGAGACAGATTGGACATCTGAAGGTTTACCCTTACATGTCGGATTCCCCTTCCACATTGTCACCAGACCCACAAACCACACATGTGCCAAAGGTCTTTTGGAACAGGGGTTTCTGGCAACCAGCCTCTGGTTTGGTCCCAGAGGGTTTACTAGCCCTATTTGGTTTGCCATGGAATTAATTCTTATGATTTTCGGGGGCCTCTTTGTATGGGGGGGCGTTATTGGAGTTCTCTTTCCCTTCTTTCTTATGCTTCTACCCCTCCTCTTTCTTGTGAGGAGCACCAGAAACCTTTTGATGGTTCTGTTGGCCTCCCACAAGTCAGCAGCTAGTGCTAACTTCTTAGGGTCAAGTTCTTTTGAATCAGCTATGTGCTGTCGGAGCTCTGGGGATCAGACATCAAAAATGCTTTCTAGCATGACAAAACTCATTATGACATCAACAGTACTCACTGTATTGCGCTTAATCCACCCATCTAAGTTTTTCAGGCTCTCACACACCCAGGTTAACCATAATACAACATATTTCTTCTTGTGGTCTCTAAACCTTTTCAGATAAAGAGCTGATCTCTACAGCGTCTCGCCATCAGTGCCACCGAAAGAACGTCTTGTCTCTGCGTCCACTGCGCAGTTCCCCCCAGCCCCTCTATACCTACCTCTCGGCGCATTAGGAGGAATGAGCGCCTTAGTACGAGGTTGGTCCTCCCATCAAGTGCCCCACACGTTCAGATCGTGAACCCATCCACGGCAGCCCCATCCCCGCCTTGCCATCACCGCTCCTCTTCATACATCTGGTCCTGCCTCCACTGCAAGTCCCCCGGTCCCTCAAGCCAGAACTACCAACAAAGACCACTCAGACCAAAGGCCTCCACCCGACCCTCCCCCCAGAATAACAAGGCAGCTGCTCCTGCTCGCAAATTTCGGCGCACTCCAGCTGCCCACAGCAATCCACGTTGGTGCCGCAGTTGAAACAGATTGCAGTGCACCTGACACTGCGAGAACACTCGAACGTGCCCGCATCATTGCCACTGGCAGCCCCATGACTACCATAATTACTTCTGTCGAGGCCATTCAGACTCCTGCAAGCAACCACACCTCTAACGCTGTTGCCCCCGTGATTGTTGCTGCCAATACTATTGCCCTTGTGGTTGCTGCTGAAAATACTGGTGCCCATAAGACTGCTGCTGTTAATACTGTAGCCCCTGTGATTGCTGCCACCAATATGGCTGCCCTTGTGGTTGTTGCCACCAATATTATTGCCCCTGTGACTGCTGCTACCAATACTGTTCCCCCTGTGGCTGCTGCTGCCAATACTGTTGACCATGTGACTGCTGGTGCCAATACTATTGCCCCTGTGATTGCTGATGCTAATACTGTTGCCCCTGTGATTGCTGCCGCCAATATGGCTGCCCCTGTGGTTGTTGCCCCCAATACTATTGCCCCTGTGGTTGTTGCCACCAATACTGTTGCCCCTGTGGTCGCTGCTGCCAATACTGTTGCCCATGTGATTGCTGCTGCCAATATTGTTGCCCCTCTATTTGCTGCTGGTAACACTATCACCCTTGCTAATGTCCCTGTGATTATGGCTGAGGCCCCGGTGTCTCAGGTTGATAACCCTATGGCTAGCTAAGCATACACCCACTTCAGACACCACAGCCCCATCAACTACGCTCAAGCGTGCTCTCATCAATGCACAGTCAATCCTGGCCCAGGCACTTGACATCCATGACCTTCTCTGCAACTCCAACCTCCACCTACTATTCATCAACGAGACCTGGCTTCATGAAGCCTCAGGGCGAGTCCTCGCCCTTGCCCTGCCTGAAGGATACACCATTTTCAGACAAGACCGTGAGGCACAGAAAAGAGCACCAATCGCCAAGCAGTCCATCCCCATCAGGAGAATTCAAGGAGACCTATGCCATAACTGTGACTACATGCTCATTAAAATCAACCCATCGCCTAACTGCAATATAACCGTCCACGTCACATATCGCCCTCCTGGGCCGGTCACAGAATTCCAAGAAGCACTCCTCCACGCCCTTGGGGACAACCTAAAGAAAACTACCATGGCCATCCTCCTGGGAGACATCAACCTTGGTCTTTACAACCGAGCTGATGGGAATGTAGCATCCCTTAACAATGCCCTCTCCATACTGGGTTTCAAACAAGCAGTGACAAATCACACCCATAACAAAGGACGCACTCTGGACTGGATCTCCCACCACAACTGTCCTCCTTCAATCTCAGCTATCACTCCCATCCCATGGTCAGATCACTCCACCATCCATTTTGACCTTAATCTCGCCAAAATACCCGCCGCCATCCCGAGCACTGCCGCCCGCCCTCACCAGAAGCTCTAAGCAACTTACAAAGGAAAGACTATTGCCGCATCTCCTGGTTCCTGAATTCAAGCCACCATTTACCAACAACCCAGATACTCTCGCTGCCACCTACAACTCTATCATCTCGCAAGCCGTGGACACCATTGCCCCACTTACCCAAAGAATAGCTAAAACCGCCAAACAGAACAACTCATGTTTCACCCCGGAACTCCTCAAGCTGCGCACAAAAAAGGACAGCCCTCACAGCATAGCGAGCCAAACCGTGCAACACCACTAAACTTGCCTTCAAAAACATCGCCAAACATTATAAAACCACCATCATCGCAGCCAAAGCCAATTCCTTCAACTCCAGGATAGCCAACGCTAAATCTGGATCCAGGGAAATCTTTGTGATCTTCAGGGAACTGGAAACACCCACCGCCCCCCCAAGACTCCCTAACCAAAGACAAAGAATGGTGTAACTAAATACAAGTAGCTATGCTCAACAAACTGAACACCCTGCAAGACAAAATCATCAGCCACCAAACGGCTTTAAAACAACAACTATCCAACCTACACCTGAACACCCCAGCTGAAATCCCAGCATTCTCATTCCAAGAAATGAAAGAATAGGACGTCCTAGAAATAATCAACTCCATCAAGCCTTCAAACTGTAAGGGTGACTCCTGTCCAGCTTAGCTCATCAAAGACAGCGCCCCCTGCCCTGGCACCATTCCTCACGGCTTTCATTAACGCCTCCTTCAAATCCCACCAAGTGCCCTCCTGCCTCAAAGAAGCATGGGTGCGTCCATTGCTGAAAAAAACGACACTGGATCCAAAAAACCCAGGAAACTACAAACCTATAACCATGGTACCCTTTCTGCTGAAGATTCTGGATGACGCAGCATACATCCAGGTCCAGAAATACTTGGAGACTCATCATCTACTAGGCCTGCGACAGTCAGGCTTTCGGGTTGTTTCCCTAGTTTGGAGGGGTGTTTGGTGTAGCAGTATAAATACCCTCCTACCTCCCCTTGTGTCAGTTGGTCCTAGTACAGCCGATAGGCTGTGAGGTTTAGTTCAACAACACAGTGAACTTGTGGTGCCGGTAATATCTTAGCTGAATCCTTTATCTTTTTCATCTTGGTGTACTTGTTATACCATCTTTAGTGTGATTGTATTGACTGTCCCACCCCTGTTTTCACATCTCTGGCTTCTACTATGGCAATAGAACGCTGCAGAAGCTATAATGATGATTACGTTACAGAACTACTTAACAAAGCATCACTTTTGGGCGGTACGGCTGAAGTGACGACTAATATTACTAAATGGGATGAGCTTTCCCAGATCAAAAAGAGGCTCATCCGCACCGAGCTGCATGGGTCGATAATGCTGGAATATCTCAGGAAGGGCATTTTGCCCCAAGGCCTTGTGGTGCGTAATGAGCCTCGCCTATTTCTGGATAATAAGAATTTTGTACTCCAATGGAGCTATCTTGCCACGAAATGTGGATGGGATTGGATGATCCTTATTATTGACACGGCCAATGAAATGTCTGAGAAGATTCTGATAGAATTAACAGCACTAGAGGAAGAAATAAAGAAAGCTATTCCTCTGGATCTGTATAAAAAACAAGCCGACACCCTCATTGCAGAGATGTCCGCTTTTAAGGACAATACTCTAAAGGACCGAGTCAGAAGATTGAATAAGGACATCCATAACTTTACCCACGAAAAAGCGTTCCGTTATACTGGAGACGATTACAAACCCAACGATCCATCCAATTTGGGTGTCTCCAGTAGTAAGAAATGAGTGACTTTCCGTGACACTTCTTTTAGCTCGAGTGATGGGAGTAACTATGGAGATACCAGCAACAGCCGCGGTGGCCCGAAACGTGGCCAAGGTAATAGACGGAATAACCACCGTGGAAGAAATGCTGGTAATCGAGGCACACGTGGGAATAGAGGCGCAATGGCACAACAACCTACTTTTTTAGACCAGGACCAAATAGAATGGGAACCCGAGGCTCGAATAACAAGGAGCATGCAAGCCTTGTGGTGAACCTGTCTTCCCATATTCTAACTCAAGACGAGACCAAGGTTCTTGAGAAGGGGATGGGCTTTGTCTCTACTAATCTACATAACAACTTCTTGTTTCGACAAGAATTCCATGCTTTTATGAGGAAGGTGCACCTTAAACAGTTCTTTCAAGATAAGGAGTTGGGAGTGGATGAAGCTGATACGGGGCTACACAATAAATCAACTTTTTGCGTACCAGCTAGCGAAAGAACAGCAGAGGCATTAGTATTCGAGAGAAGAGTACTGTCTGATCTTAAGAAATTGGAAGCACATAGTACTAATGAGTCTGTCTTTCATAACACTAGTAAGTGTGAAAAGGCAGCAATTAAGGGCCTCCTTGATAACAAGTCTATTGTTATTCGCAAAGCCGATAAGGGTGGCGCGATTGTAATTCAAGATCGTGAGGCCTATGTTCTCGAATGCAATAGACAACTTTTAGATCTTAGTTGCTATATACCCCTTGTGGCAGATCCCACTTTATCTTTACAACAACGGATTACTACCAAAGTAACCAAAGCGAAAGAACGCGGCTGGATTTCTGCTAAAGAAGCCGATTTTCTATGTGCCCAAAAACCTCAGATTCCCCAGTTCTATACTCTACCTAAAATCCACAAGGATATGGCACATCCACCAGGCAGACCCATTGTGTCTGGTGTAAATTCGGTGCTGGAACCACTGTCTCGATTTATAGATTTTTTCCTTCAACCTCTGGTGCATAAAATGGAATCATATGTACAAGATACCATCCAGATGATTAATCAAGTTGAAGGTTTGATTTTTGATCCTAATACCGAACTGCTGGTGGGATTAGATGTTGTTGCCCTATATACTAGTATACCTCAAAAAGCCTCCCTCGAAATGCTTGAAGAGCGTCTTCTTTCTGAACATCCAAACTCTTCGACCCCCATGTCTTTTGTACTCTGGTGTGCCGAAATGGCACTCACAGAGAGTTACTTCCATTTTAATGGTGAGTATTATAGACAAATACAGGGTACCGCAATGGGTGCTACTTTAGCACCCAGCGTAGCTAACCTATACATGGAGTATTTTGAAGTTAATAAGATCTTATCAGTAAACAATCCATTTAAGTCAAACATCCGCACATGGAAACGGTATATTGATGATATATTGGTTATATGGTCAGGCAACTTACAGGAACTAAACCAATTTTTTGACTGGTTGAATTTACAAGATCGGTTCCTGAAATTCACTCTTACCCAGAGTAACCGCGAACTGAATTTTCTAGACATTACGATCATGTCTAATCCCACTGACAACAAGCTTAGCGTGAGGCCATTTCATAAAAACACAGATAGGAATTCCCTATTACATTACGAGAGTTTTCATCCTCGTCACGTTCGGGACAATCTTCCTCTGGGACAGTTTTTACGCCTGAAATGCAATAGCACGACAACACAGGACTTTAAGAAGGAAGCCGAGACCTTGAGTACCAGACTGCTCGAGAGGGGGTATCCTAAAAAATTAATTCTCTCCGCGAAGAAACGCGCCCAGAATAACAATAGACAGGCTCTCCTAGAATACTCAACCGACTCTAAGAAGGATGAAGATGACAACCTTGTATTCGTCAACACCTTTAGTCATTTGTCTAATAAAATCAAAACCATGATGCTCAAAAATTGGAACATCTTACAACAAGGCCCCAAACCACTTACCAAACCGATTGTTGCCTTTAAAAGGAGCCACAATTTGAAAGAACTGATCTCACGAAATGACGTGAGTCTAAGACCTAACAGACAGACCACGTTGCCCGAAAAATGGGGTATCCCTAAACTGACTGGTCATTCTGCGTGTGGACATTGTTCTTGCTGTAACTCCACTTTTAGGAGTACTGAATTGGATTTGGGCCTCCCGACATCATGGCGCCAACATCAGTTTAGTAATTGTAATTCCAACATGCTTATCTACGTGATTTGGTGCCCGTGCAATCGCATGTATGTTGGTAAAACCGAACGTAAGATCAAGACAAGGATTGGGGAACATAAGAGTTGTATTCGTAATAGGACTCTTAATGCCCCCCTAATTGAGCATTGGATTGAATACATTCACAAAGTGGAAGACCTGCAATGGAACGTGATTTTGAGAATTAACTCCACTGGTGATAGCAATCGAGATAAAATCAAGCTACTCCAGAAAGAACAACATTTGATATTCCTGACCCGCAGTGCTGAGATCGGGCTTAATGAAAAAATCGAGTGGGGAGTGTGAACATGTGTTGCCCCCCCCCCACGTCGAGATGGTGTTGTGCCGCTTGGTGTTCGGGAGGTGGGGGTTTCCTCGAGCTGATAGCCGGGTCGATTAGCGTGTTTTTCAAGGGAGGAAAGAAAACGTTTGTTTTATTTTTTTGAAAATACACGCGATGTGCGTTGTTGCGCATCTTTTTATGGGTCTTTACCCAATGGGGTTTAGAGACCTTTTGGAATTGTTTTTTGATGCGACTCTTTTTCCCGTGTCAGTCTACGGCCACCAGCTCGCTAGTAGAGCTGGTGAGCCAGGGACTCCATCTACCAACAGCACCAGCGACAAACCACGCACCTGCAAAGTATCAACTTGCCCCTGATGTTGACAGGCGAGCGTGGACGTAGCCGTGCTGCCGATTGGCTAGTACCCATTTAAAAACACCTTTCCCGGGTAGCATTCTTGAGGATATCCTGCTTTTCTCAGGACTTGAGCGCCGACATGAACCGAGAACCTTAATACAACGAGGAGGGCGCAGCTACTTCGTCCTGAGGACTTTTTCAACTCCCAACAATAGGTAATTGTTGGACCGAATTGTTGCTTGAGGATAGTTGTTAGTTTTCAACTTTTTCTTAAAGCAGCATTATGATTTATTTACTAACACTTTATTTCATCCAGCGTCTTGCTGGGTTGATTGAGTATGAGACACCTGTCTAGACCTTTTGTCTTTCTATTCTATACAGGTTTTGCTGTTCAAACATTACCCAGATTTGCCCTCGGTTTTATTTACCGCCATTGAACGACGGTTGGACGTTTAAGTGTTTTGACCTAACCCAGTTAAATTCAGGGTGCATCTTTTTTCAACTGACCGACCAAATATCGTACAGGTACGATTTTAAAATTATTTTTCGTACACTGTACTAATATGGAGTGGGGGGTGAGTTAGATTGAGAAAGTGATGATGTTTTAATAAATGACCAACCTAACTCCAATGATGTGGAACAGTGTCTTTCTCTTTTCTTCTCCCCTCCCCATTTGCTTCTACGGTGGGTTTTTTCTGTTTTGTTGTGCTTTTTCACGACTATGGGTAGAAGACTTCTAAATTTTTAATTCAGCTATGATAATGGCACCAGATTCACAATGTGTTATAGGGATTGGAGCTCTTTTATTGATGTTAAGTTTACTCCACAGAATTGTAGTTGTCAAACATTCTGGTGGGACTAGAGTCCATTTGTTGAGACCCTTATTTACCCACACCCAATTATTTGATTGTTTACAGGTGGCAAGCATCTTCCTTTGGCCAGTTCAGTAATCGAGGAGTTGGTGATAAGAGCAATTAAACTGTATCTACCATCCCAGTTCGCCCCTGAACCGTGGAAGCACAACAACAGTGCACATTGGCGGCTAGCCCTGGACGATGCCAGGAGGTTCTGCCTAGCCAACTTTCATAAACATAATGGCCTTTGAGCCGTCTTGCTTTAGCTTCTAAAGTTATACAAATTACTGTTTTTTTATGAATGGTGTCTGTCCTTGAATATGAGCCCCTGATGAATTTCCCTTGACTCTGGTTGATGAATGTGTATGAGGAATGAAACTTGTTGGGTTGTTTGGGTATGATGCAGTGCGAGTACTTTTGTGCAATTTAGTGTGGAGCACAGTGTGGGAGAATTAGTTGACCCTAGGTTGCTCCGTTTTATATAACTAAATATTTCTCTGTGACGATAGATTTCTTTCTGTACGCTGTAGGGTGGAACCCGATTATTGTCGGTTCCCTTTTATGCCACTGCAATTCATATAGTATTTGTTTGAGGTTGTCTGGTGCACTGTTTACATCTTTTTATTGTACTGTGTTTATGAAATACGAACTGCTTCTTTGAAGAATTCTCTGCTTTTAATTATTGTTAATTGATTGAATAAAACATTTTTATGCTGTGATAAGATTTTCTTTTTGAAAGTTCAATGAGTAGCACTAACCAGCTCATGTGTTTCTATACTCCGCTGTGGAGAATATTATGCCATTGATGTGTAGTGTAGGAGACCTGATCTGGCCTTAGATAGATGCATCACCTAAACAACACACTGTTCACCGAACCTTTTGTATTTTTTAAAGGGTTGTTTCCCTAGTTTGGAGGGGTGTTTGGTGTAGCAGTATAAATACCCTCCTACCTCCCCTTGTGTCAGTTAGGCTTTCGTCCTAACCATGGAACATAAACTGCTTTATTGGACCATAAAAACCAAATAGATGATCTCAGAGATGTAGGCAAACCTGCCATCCTACTACTCCTTGACCTATCAGCGGTCTTCGACTTGGTTGACCATGACACCTTATGCCACCACCTCTCCACAGCCGGCAACTCGCCAAATGCACTGCTTGGATCTCCTCCTTCCTCAGTGGTAGAGCAATGAAGGTTTTCTCAGACCAAGCCTGTGCACAGCATGACCTAATCAGATGTGGAGTTCCACAATGATCTTGTATTTCACCCACGCTTCACAACTTATTCACAAGGTCACTATTGAACTACCTGGACTCCCTGGGCATCTCATACACCAACTGTGCTGATGATGCACAGGTCCTCATCCCCCTCTCAGGAGACTACGAAGATGATCAGAACACCATTTACGCCACTATCCAGACCTGGATGGCTCAAAACTGTCTGTCTCAATAGTGAAAAAAACAGAACTCCTACTCATCGGATCACCGGAAACCATTAAAAAACTGGGAGTAAAATATGACTCCTTCCTGATCAATACAATCTCATCCCTGTATCACAGACAGTCAAAACTCTGGGTGTGTACCTAGATTCTAACCTCACCATGGTTAGGCAGGTTAACGCTATCTCATCAGTAGCAGCCTATCACTCGAAACTCATCACAGCAGCCAGGCCATTCTTAACACAACAAAACTGCATCACCGTCTCTAGAGAAATTATCGGGTCTCACCTCGATTATTGTAACACACCTCGATTATTGTAACGGACCGTACCTCCCTCTAACAGATTCACCAGAACAATCTACACTAACCGCTTAGCCATTCCCAAAAGCTCCAGGGTCTGTGCAGGTGGTTCAAGCTTCCCAATCATCTCCGCCACCAACTGGAACATGCTCCTCCCCCCCACTTAGGAGCATTGAGTCCCACGCAGCCTCCAGGAAAGCAATCAAAACAATGCTGTTTGTGTAGACTCTATGATGCCAATCTAGTAGTACATCATCTGTACAGTATATGTCTAATTTTTTACTGTGCACTGCAATAATCCATGAATTTCTTGTATTATTTCATGATTGCACTTCTACCCTGATATATCGCTTTTCTGTAAGGCACCTGCTACATGTAACCTATGCACTGCCTCTCAGTTCATGTAACTAAAACACCTTCTTGAAACAGCGCCTTGATGCCTCTGGGCTGCAGGCGCTATAGAAATAAAAAAATAAAAAAATAAATAAAGATATCGGGAACATGTCTTCCCATACCTGGCTATCAGATCGAGTTATATAATCTTCTCTATGAACAGCATTCAACTCCATCACAGCAGCATCACAATAATTCTGGGGAAGCCTAGAGATGACCCAGGGGACTATCCCACTGTTACAGATACCTTGCATCTTACATGTGAACTCAAAAGTCTCTAACCAATCAAGAATATCATTCTTAACATCATACATACTCACCACATCCTTAGGGAGACGTGGTTTCCTGGTCCTGAAGGCATCAGACAGAGAGGACCCTGAAAGGGAAGAAGAGTCAAGGGATAACTTTTTCATTTCAAACTCATGCTGCATCTCCTTTTCTCTTGTTCTAAAATCCTCTTCTCGTTCTTTTTCTTTGATCTCTGATTGCATTTCTAGTTTTTTTAATTCCAAATTAAGTATAATTAATTTTCTCAATTTCCAGAAGGACCTCAGAGGATATGTTAAAGGGAAATGTGGGCATGGGGCTGAAGAACTGGAGGGGAGCACTGCTAATTCCTCCCAATCATCAGATTCTTCACTGTCAGGCAGATTAGGACTCAAGTCTATCTCTTCACCCACATCATCTTCCTCCATATTAATATTTGGATTAGGGGTGACAGGCCTACTCATGGAGGTTTGGTAATTCAACAAGGTTTGCATGGGAAGAGGTCTGCAGAAACTGCAGACATTCGTGACTGTCTGCGGATGGCGGGAGGATTAGCCAATCAGGTGCTCCATTTCTTGTTTGAAGAGCTGCAAGCTTGGCTATGAACAAGATGACTGGATGGTAGGAGATTTGTGGATTCATTGGGTAAAGGTGTATGCAGAGCACCTTGGCATCTCTGACAATCTTAAATTAGAAGAAGGGGAGGTGTAATGGCATGGAGTGCGTAAAATGAAATGGAGTTAATTATTACCCATGTGAACATATGTTGCATTTGAAACATCCAGAAATGATTCTAGTACATTGTGGAGGCAATAGTTTAGGATATGTAACTGGAATATCTTTGCAGTTTGCAATGAAAGATACTTTCAAAAGTCTAATGGAACTATTTCCAGCCACAAAGATAATTTATTCATGAATTACTCAAAGGCAAATGTGGAAGAGATCAAACTTTTTTTTGTCCATAAATCGAAAAAGCGAGACGGAATGTTCATAAAGCTCTATGTGAATTTTTAAAAGATGTAGGAATGGCATCTTTTCACAATGGGAATATATGGCATGATGGAGAACATTTCTCAAAAAGATGGAGTACATCTAACCAATGTTGGAAATTAGATTTTTCTTTCTAATATACAGTATGCTTTAAAACAGATTTTGTGAAAGAAATCAAAAAGAAAGAAAAACAGTATGTAGTAAAATCTTTGGTAGTAGATAAAGGAAAAAGGCTCTTTTAAGAGCCAACAGTGAAGTACAAAAAAAAGCAGTACAGCAAAGTTAAAACCCCTTTTCCCCCGGCAGTGTGGTCTGTGGACTTTATTGCCATCTGTGGAGATTGTTGGGGTAGAAAAGTACCAACAGTCATGGTGTTGGGCAGTGTAATGTGAATGGGAAGTGTAAAAACCTTGAGTATGGCTGAAACACCTCCCATGCATGTTACACTCTATAGTTGATACTTTTTATGGTAGATAAATTATTTCTGTCACAATTGCTTTATCTCTATTATACAAAACCTCCAGTATTTGCATTAGCATAGAATATAATGCTAATGAAAATGTTGGAGAATCGTACAGTGTCTAACTACTTTAAATATAAATGTAGATGTAGTCTACAAGAGTACGTTTTTTTAGTTCTATTTTTTTACTTTGAAATGCGCTTCCCAATGGACCCTTTTTTGGTAATTTTCGTTCATTGAGTTTTTTTCCATTTTCTTTTTGCTGGAGGCAGGGAGTGGAAAGGACGGAAGGTGGGTGGTGAGGGAAGGGGCACCAACCACTGTAAGGGAGGAACAGGTGGAGAGAGGAAGATGTTGGGCCTGCTCTTAAATCTAAGGTTGAGGGCAGTGCCTTTCATGCGCCTTTACAGCAGCCTCAAAGGCGCTACAAAGCTGCTCCCCCCTGCAGAGGAGTGTATTGCAGTACATACAGAGGACTGTTGTTCATGAAAGAAATGGGTCAACAGCCTCTTGTATGGCCTGCAAGGTAGCCAGAGGAATCCTCTGACCCACTGCAGTGGATTGTGCGGTGGCAGGAGCAGTCGAAGAAGAGGAAGTAGAGGAGGTAACTCTACTATAGGAGTAAGGAACAAGTCAAAGAAGATGAAGTAGAGGAGGTAATTCTACTATGGCAGTAAGGAACTGCCTTCCTGAGGACATTCGGTTGGAATATGCAGGGGTGGTGGCCATTTGAGGTAGTGCCAAAGGAGTACTGCCCCTTTTGGCTGTGACTGTGTGTGGCTCTACACTCAGTGCAGCACCCAGGCAGCCTGAGCCTTTTTTACCCCTCCCACAGTGTTGAACAATCTCCACACACATGACTCTTTCCAACCGCCCAACTTAGTAGTACCTCCTCTACATCATCTTGTTCTTCCTCTTCCTCCTGCACCTCCTCTGCTGCAGTGCCCCTGTTCCCCTGTGCAGGTAACCAGGTGGTGGTGGTTGTGGCCCCTGAGGAAGAGGGATGGCCAAAACAGATGCCATTTCCAAGACAAGGTAGTCGTCTGCAGCTGTCTCTAACAAGGTATTCTCTCCTGGTCTGCCATATTGAGAGTGACAAAAAGTAATGGATGCGGCCTTTGGAGGAACCGTCCACAGTCCATTCTCCTGTCTGTGGAAGTCAGAAACTAAAAAGGACCTTTAAAAGTTGTGAAAAGTTAAGTCATGAACTAAGAATGGCAGTTGCAGGTGTGGAAGTGCAAAGCTTCAAATTTAAACTTTCTAGATTGGCTGAAAGAATGTGATTTCAAAGTGTCGGCGGAGCACAGACAGAGGTCGCAGACAGGTCATCATGCTGAATGGGCATGGTCACATGATGATGTTCGCGAGCGTCTGAAATCTCATTACTTATTAACTTTGTCATTAATTTTGTTAAAGGGACATTATGCTTACATGGTAAAATTGCCCATAACTCGCAAACATAACTCGCACCACTGCTATGCACTGCTAAGACTAACACCCAGGACATCAAAGGTGACATCACAAATGACATAATTTATGACATCAACAATGGCATCACATATGACATCAATTCTGATGGAATGCCCCTAGAAGGGATGCTGTTTAGATGTTTAGAATGTTGCTAGTAACATATGAAATGTGATTAGGAGACATACAATGAAGTACTCCATGTATCACAAAATGTACTTATTGAAACGTAAGCATTGGATGGAAGTGTTGCTGTTAATCCAGGAATGTAATACAAAATACACATAGGCAATAGCTGTACTAAGGACCCTAGAAAAAGAGTATTTTCAGTCTACCATCTGGTAATATTGGCCAGTAGAATTATAAATCCAAGTGTATCACAATCTTGACAATGTTAAACTTAAAATTAAGCGCAAACAAAAGAAGAATAGCTACACAAATGTGTTAGTACAAACAATATATATGGGATGTATCAATGCATACAAATCTGAGGCATAGACAGGGAAACTCCAGTAAGGAGCAAAGGATTACGGTGAATCAACCGAATTAGATATGTTTGAGGGAGAAAAAAACAAATGTCATTTGAACAAAAAGGACTTTCAGTTTTCACTCCCCCGAACATTTCTGATAACCCGCTTCCCCCCACTGCTTACTTACCTGTGGGCGTCACACCTCTTTGTGTGCCGCCGTCTCTTGCATCTCTCTGCGATGCCGGTTCCTGGCACTTCCGTTCATGGGCACCGTGCCGCAGGGTCTTCTTTTTTTTACTTTATTATACCCCTGATGCCTTTATAGTAAACAAGGGTGCAGAAGACAGCTCCACAATCCCCCCTCCCCTTGTTCACTATAAAGGCACCGAATGGTAAATTTTTTCAACATTTTCGGCTGTTCGGTTTTTTTTCGTACCACCAAAATTCTAATAAATTTCCCATTCATTTTTTTACGGTCAAATCTGCGGATACCACCAGGAAACAAACACCATGACCACAAAAAAACACTAATATTAGAGTTAATCATTATGTGTAAAAATACAATTTTTCTGTCTGGGGCCTGCTTATTGTCCCATGTATGTGGACCATGAGCTCATGCCAAACCCTAAGGGAAGTACCTTAAGAACACAGGACAAGTTTAAGGTCTACATATACAGCACCTTTAGAATATGTGTATCATGTTTTCAATGCAGTATGACCAGATGAAGTCCTCTGCTTAAAATTCTCACTGTCACTGAACCCAAACAACGACCATGGATATGTGATGTCATCAGTGAGGTCATCAATGATGTCATCTTTGATGTCCTGTGTGTTAGTTTTAGCAGTGCATTGCGGTGGCACAAGTTATGGTTGTATAGCTTACCATAACTGCCATGTTTCTTGGGTTTTTTGATTTTATCTTGTAATCATAACATCCCTTTAACAACGTTTTTTCACTGATTATATATTATACGTATTGAATGCAACAGTCGTCGTGCACCGATAGTTAAGGTAAAGCCTATGAGCCATTGGTTATGCCAGAATTCAATGTATTTTAACTTTTGAACTGTTGGATGCATGTGCATGGAATTTTCCCAAACTATTCTTTGACCGCTCTCCCAAAAACCCATACATTTCATAAACATCAGTACAGTGATTAAACAGGTGTAAAGTGTAAAAAAACAGGCATTATCTTTTGAATTGGTTTTTCCATAGTGAAAATTCACACATTTTAGACAGCTGCTCAGCCTAAATCACTTCCAGTTTTGGTTCAAAAGCAGTAGAAAGTACAAAGGGATTTGATGAAATTCATACGGTAGATATTTTTATATTTGGTGAAAAGTGTGGTGTCTCTGGCACTAAAAACATTTCTAAATCTCCCATGAATCATTGCACCGGTGAATGCTTTTCAGTTTTGAAAAATCACAATTTAAATTTGGAGTGTTCTTCCTTGATGTGAGCGCAAAAACATGTCAATGTTTTTCTAGACGCATGCTTCAAATGGTGTGTCTGCTGTTCCGGAACTATGTTGTAAGGTAGTATGGGGAAGTTTTAGTGAGGTGGATTAGTGTGGAGTTTGTTGATGCCTGAGAATTCTTTATTTTAGCCATTTGCAGACATCTGGTAGTGATATATCACTGTGTTATGAGCACGCTATAAAAGGCATTAAGAAATAGAAAACATTTGAACATTGAGAAATCAGAATAAAGGGTGAGCTTAGTGGGTGGGTGATGAATATACTATTATTATTTTTTATTTTTATTTATTTTATTACATTTGTTATACGCCCAGATCCTGAGGTATCACAGCGTAGTTACAGACAGTGGCAAATACAGTTTTCATGTTGAGCATAGTAATACAAAGCGATAGCACAATTACATTTATAAACAGATATATACATTAGTAGGGGGGTGGGTCTGCACAGGTCCATTTAAATGTTCATGATTAAGCTTGGTTGGATAGCCAGGTTTTTAGCAGTTTTTTAAATAGTGGAAATGATTTTTCATTCTTGATATTCGCGGGAAGGGCGTTCCAGTGCCTGGGAGCGAGTACTTTGAAGTATTTCTGTTTCGAAAATATTCCTCTATTTTGAAAAAAAATGATTACTTTCTAGATATAATTTCAAAAATATGTCTGGTGTGGGCAAGGGGTTGAGGTGAAATGGGACTGTCAAAGAGAAGGAAAAATGACTATACATACACCACAGAGCTGCGATCGCATCCAGCCCATGTATTTGTCATGTGTCACTTAAAATGGTCATGCTATTCACCTCTGGTTGAGAAAACATTGCAATGTCCTCTGTGGTGTAAACATCTCAATGTAAGATGTTACGTATATGCCATGTATGAACAAATATAAAGTGCTAGCTTAGACTTATTTAGGGAGGAGAAAAAACTGAGACGGGGCCAAGGATCTTAATTGCAAAGGCTTTGTTTACATTGGTATTGTCTGTGCAGAGATAACTGCAGACTAGTTGGACAAACATCGAGATGTTTTCAAACAATGAGGTATTTCCCATAATGCCTTTCTGGAGTAGATGCTTTAAAGTTTTGAAAATCCAAATGAAGGTGGAAAAAATACTTGATATTTCAAAAAAATTACATAGTTTTGTGCATGTTGGGTTCCTGAGGTATGTTTACAGAAAGCATGATTTTCAGGAGTGCTAGTGAGGTGGATTAGTGAAGGTCTTGAGTTTGTGGAGGTGAGAGAAATAATTTATTTTAGCAATTTCCCCATATCCCATTGTTTTACGATTGTGGTAGAAAAACCTTTAAATAAGTGATATGGAGGCATGGGAATAAAGCGAGAATTTAGTGGGTAGGTCAAACCTATTTTAAATATATTTTGAAAGTATCCCTTCATTTTGATAAAAAATGATGGTTTACTTTCAAAATGTATTTTAAATTATATGTTTGGTGTAGGTATTGAGGTGAAATGGGACTGGTAAATATGATTTATAGAAGGAAAAATGTGTGCTTTGAGTGGTTTCGGTTCAGCGGTTCAGACATATGCCACAGATGTGCAATCTCATCCAGCATGTGTATACATGACACCTAACTTTAAATGTTTGAACCTTTCATATTTATGCAAGTTTGCAAATAAATAACATTTTTAGCTTAACCAAGGTATCATTTTCTGAAGTAAGACATGATATATATATTTATATATCTTTAATGAAAAAACGTTGTTAAGGGGACGTTATGGTTAAGTTGCACTAATAAAAACCTATGAAATTCAATGAAAAAACTTTGGGAACATCTGACTTCCCTGCGGACCTTCTGGACAGTGCCAAATGACCATACACTGGCACGCAGCATGATGACATGTCTGAGAACCTGTCCGCACTTCTTGATAAGATCCGTGCTTCGCGGACAGTTCGGAACTGCATTTTCTACTGATCTAGGAACTTTCAACTTCAAAATTTCCCTTGCACAGCTCCAACACCCATTCCTACTCATTATCCATTAACAATCTAGTACACAGTACATACTTTTAGCAAAACTGCTATTTATCTTAAAATGGCATCAGCTAATGCCATCTCTCCTCCCCAAGAGCCACCACCACTGCTGTAATCAAGGAGCATGATAAACATTGCCCCCTACCTTAGAAATAACACACGCGCAACATTTTCCCCTGTCCACCTACCCCTCAATATTAGTGTTTGGTGCCTCTTCCCTCATGTCCTCCCCAACTTTCGTTCTTAGCTCTCCTGCCAAAAAAAAAATACATCCAAAAACAACAAAAATAGAACTAAAAAAAAACGTATAGACTCCATCTACTTTATATATCTCAGTAAAGTGCATAGACTCAATAAGATTTTCCAACATTTCCATTTGAATTTTGTGTTATGCTAATGCAAATATTGTGGCTTTCATCCTCCGTTCCAGGCACTGGAATGGTGGATACCGGGCCTGCAGCCCAAGTTATCCGCCCAAGTGAAGCAAGGGTGGATAATGAGGTCACTGCACCATTATCCCCCCATTCCAGCCACTGTAATGGGGGATGAAGGCCATTAGTACCCTAGGTTCCCAAAGCGGGAACCCGGGGTGCTAAAAAAGGATTTTTCTTCCTACACCGGGACACCTCCGGCGTTCCGGTGTAGGAAGGAAAATCCTTTTCCAAGATGGCCATCATGCAAAGGGAAGGCAGAGTTCCATACTTGGCCCCTCTTTGCTTTCCATGGAAGCCTGTACAAGGCGAAAAGAGAACCCTATGACCTTATTACCACAAGCACATTTTTCTTCCCTTTCAAATCTATCCCAATTTCGAATAATTTTACCACAAAGCCAGTCCCAGGTGGACATGGCCACTTTAACCCCATGTGTTGTCCCTCGTGGTCATGGCCAGTAGCCAGATTGTCTGGATCATGACCTTATTCCATGACCCGGACAATGTGGCCACTGCCCATGGCCACAGGTTACACCCCAGTCACCAAAGATATACCACTATTTTTTGTACCTACATTATGACACTTGTCCAAAAATAAAACACAGGCACATTTGCAAAACCATGCTTTCAGGTCCTTGCTAATGCTCCTTACACAAGTTTGCTGGAAATCCACCCATGTTTTATTTTTTCAAGTGTCAAAAGTATGCACATAAAATCGTCATTTAACCTAGCCCCCACTTGACAAAATCCATTCAGACTTTACGAAAACATTTATATCTATATCTATAATCTTTTTGCAAACCTTTGTGTAGATTCGTCAAATCGCCCCTCATGTATAAGCCTTTACTTTAGCTTTTAGAGTGAGACTGGACGAACCCGGTAATCTATCAGAAACAATCCAAGTCCTTAAGGGAGTACGACAAGGTTGCTTGGGTGCACCATTATTCTTTAATTTGTTCCTTTCAGACATTTCAGACATTGGAGATTTCCTAGCCTCTGCATCATTAATCTGTCCGAGAATTAATGGAAGAAGACTCCATTGGTTAGCCTATGCGGATGATCTGGTGCTACTGGATGGCTCAGCGATAGGGCTGCAACAAGTCCTATCCAAATTTAACGAATATGCTAAACTAAACGGCCTCATAATTAACCCATCTAAATCTAAGGTCCTCATTTTTAAACATGCAAAAAAAAAGGTGACATCAAGATACTGGGTCTTGGGCAGCAAAGTAATTCCACGGGTGGACGAGTTAACATACCTGGGATACGAAATCCTTGCTCACCCAACCTCAAACAAGGTGATACACTCCATTCTTGGGAAGAAATAAAAAATGATTGCACAAATGAAAAAAAACGAATGGAAGATTCTGCAAATTCTCAATAATTCCACTCAAGAAGTTCTACATAGGTAAAGTTGTCCCGGTCCTTCTCTATGGCCTCGAGGCAAAGCTTCTTCTGTGGAACTATGACTGGAGCAAAATTGAGGGCTTTTTGTGGAAATCTTCCCTTTATCTCCCATTGTGCACTCCTCTCGTTCGTCTGAGATTTGAGTTGGGTCTGACCTATTTGAGTTGCCGCGCAGAGTGGAAGCTACTGTCCCTCTACCGTAACATAGCCACAGCCAGTGTATCCACTCTTTTCTTTGACGCAAACCAACATCTAAAAAAGGCAAAATCAAAACAACTTCTTGACTTGAAAGAAAAGATTGGCTGCATTTTATACAGGTTGGAATTAACAACATAAACTCTCATACAAAATCCTAAGAAAGTCAAAAAAACATTAGAAATGGAGGACTGGATCAAAACAATCGAGGGAGTCAGAAGGCTTAACCCCCCAAACCTATTCCTGACAGTGGACAGAAAGCTTGGTACCATCCCACACTACTTGGAAAAATTCCCGGACCAAAGAATTAGAAACAACTTTCTCAGGCTCAGACTGAATATAGCCCATACGGGTGAAAAACTGGACCAAAGAAACCAGGGCGAGAAGGCAATAAGCCTTTGCAAGATCTGTGCCTCTCCGAACTTACAATCCCTCAAACATTTGCTGCTGGAGTGCGAAGGCACATGGGCGATTAGAGTATCATCACTGGGGAGATTTGTAACCAGAGAGGAGAGCCTAGTCCAGGATGCATTTTGGGACAGACTGATCTCTGGCCAAGAAGTAATGCTAACTGCTGAGATAGTAAAAATTTTGGAGAAGCTTACTATCTTAAGGAACTATCAACAGACTAGCCATGTTCTTGAACCCTCCAGTCAATGGGATCAGTCTACTTAGTTAAGCCCTGGTTTCTGAGCCTTTATTTAACCCTTTTAATTTACCCTTTTGCTTTACCCTTTCACTTTCTGTTTTCTTAAATATGCAGGACAAAATTGTTTTTTGTATGAAATCTGAATTTTTAATACTCTTCTTTTGTAAAGGTTTTCTCATAAACCAAAAACAAATAAAAAAATAAAATAAATAAGCCTTTACATTATTTTTGGACCCACCCCCCTCTAATTTGCCCCCTGTTGACAGAATCCCACCAAACTATGCAAACATTGGAATCAGGGTGAGAATATATTTGCAACATTTCATGCAGTTTCATGGAGTGGTGCCAAAGTTATATGCCATCCAAAAACTGCCCCCAAACATCTGTAGTGTCCCCGAACTTCTCAGGACTGTTCATGAACATCTGAACTGTTCGCAGACTTTCACCAATTTGTTTGCTTCTTGCAACCATATCCCATCCCATCCTCATCACCCCTCACCTCCCCAGAGATTATTTGATAAGTTTTAAAAGTGCAATGTTGTATTTTTTAATATGTTTTTACTGCGATGTCTGCGGACACCACATTGCCCTCTAAGCCAATCGGAGTCCTGTCCGCGGACTGAACAGGAAAGTGTGTCCGCGGAGCGGACATAGATATCACTAATTTCAACTAATTTTCTTGCCTTAAGTTTTGGTCATTTAAAAAACGACTTGACAGATTTACACCAAATTAACAAAAGTACGCTTTTGGGACCAAGCCGCGTCTCCTGCCACAAATTTGGTGAAAATCCATCCAGCAGTTTGGGATGTAGGCGTGAGCAAAGTTTTTCCCCCATTATGTCTATGGGAAAAAAAGAAATGTTGGGATCGCCCCTATAACTTTGCCCTTCCCTTGATCAAACCTTACTAAATTTTGCAAAAAAAATCCAGAGTGGGCCATATACTTTTTTTGCAAAGTTTGATGAAGATTCGTCCAGGGGGAGCGAAGTTATAAGCCTCCCAGAAAGTGCTCTTCCTATGGGTTTAGTAACTTAACCATAACTAAATAGCCGCTACCGCAGGCCATGTAATATATATATATATATATATATATATATATATATATATATATATATATATATATATATAAACACGTGTTGCACCTGCCACTAGAAATTTAGATACTTTACGAATTTTACAAGTTTGAAGGAAAGCACAAATTATGTAAGTGGGACATTAATTATAGAAGCTGATGATGTTAAACTTACTCTTTGGTTTATACGCCTGTTAGTGTATCATATGGAGGCAGCGCTACCAACATTACATTAAGCGTAGATGTGTAATTTTAGTTGTTATATATTTTTTAGCAACATTATATATAGATGCATGCGCTCAGGATGTAAAGCACATATCTTTCAAGCTGTGTGGTGTGTTTTATGCTATTTGTGCAGTGTAGCATACACACTTGTACATTCCATTTGTAAGAGCACTTGTTAAATATCAGATTTGGTACTACTTCATGTACACACCTATACGTAAATTATGTATGCATAAATGCTCATCTGATGCTATTTTTTCTATTGAGCGTACGCCTTTCTATAATTATAAGGACAATTGTTAAAAAATTAAATGTTGTACTGTTTACTGTGTGAACCTGTTTGCTTCTGCTTACATTTGTGTTAAAACTTTTTATATAGTAATATGAATAGTACTCTAGTGCTTACATTTGCATTTCTTTTATGTATCATTTCAAACATGCTAATTTTACTGTTTGTTGTACACAATTCTACATTCTAATTGTAAGGACACTTGTTAAGTATAAAATGTCACAATATTTAATGTACACAATGGAATGTTATAATTGTAAGGGCATGTAATGCTACTGCCTATATTTGTATTAACATTTTGTATATAGTGCTATGAATAGTACGCGAGGGACCACATTTGTATTGCCATTACCTATATAGTGCTATTTAACAGTACTCTGGTGCATACATTCATATTACTTTGTATCTACTAATATAAACATGGTATTTTTAGAGTTTATTGCACACACTTGTAAATTATAACTGTAAGGACACTTGTTAAATACAAAATGTCATACTGTTTACTGTACACACCTCTACATTATAATTGTAAGGACATTAAATGCTACCTCTTGCATTTGTATTGTAAGCACATTAAATGCTACTGTTTATATTTTTATTAACATTTTCTGTCTAGTATTATTTAGAGTATGCTAGTGCCTACATTCATATAGGCATTTTATATATAGTGCTATCGATGGGCCTCAGCAAATGGGTTGCTTTCCTCTTTCCAAACTGGCTTCCGCAAAGGGCACAGGACTCTGCACAATCTCTGTGCCCTTCATTTTGTATGGCAGCATGTAAGAGTAAAGCAAAGAGTGAACTTTATTTGCTTTATAGATTTTACCAAGGCTTTTGATACGGTTTCCATCCACTCCTTTGGACGGAATTAATAGACTGGGAAATAGACCTTTCCTTATTATACTTTATTTGAGCCCTGTATTCTGACAATGTGGTAGTGGTTTGCGCCAATCAGGAGGGGGCGATCTCGTGGGAAATGCCTACCAATATTGGCTTGAAACTGTGCTGAGAATTAGCTGCCTTACTTTTTAATCTATACATGCCGATATGGGCCTTGGCATCGATGCTGCACATACATGTCCCCCCTTACCCCAGTTTCACGCTTGGATATGCAGATGATACCATTCTGATGGACCAAAGGCCCGTCAGATTGCAGCACTCGATGGACACTCTCTTGTCTTATGCCACCAAAAACCAGCTTAAAGTTATGTTGCAAAAACTAACATTTTGATTGCTGATGGCAAATAAAATAGCTTAAGTATCATTGGCTGCTTAACACTGTACCTCTAGAAATAGTGGACAGGTATATCAATCTAGGAACCCCTATTGGTCCATCCCCCACCGCCAATTTCTAAGACAAATTCATCCATCCAAACATCCTGAAGAAATGGCTCTATTTAAAGAAATGTATTAACGAAAAAGGTGGCCATAATGTCGAGGGCTTGCCCCTGATCTTTCGGAGGAGTATTCGCCCTGGGATACCCTATGGTCTCTCAGCATTACCAGAATCTAAACTGATTTGGGTGGACAAGTTTGAAGGCAAACCTTTGTGTTCGATTCTAGGAGTTCCGTGCTCTGTGCAGGTTCAGGCCCTCTGGTGCGGACTGGGAGTCCCTTCTATTTACTCCTTATGACTTTTTCAATGGTCTAGCTTATTTCTTAAAATGTGTACTTCTCCCCCTGTGTCAGATACATTAATTGGTATATTGGCATCCCAATATTCCCAGGAATGCACCAACACCTTTTCCTTTGAATTACGCACCACTGCACATAATCACTTTACAAATGTTGTATTGAGCTCGAGGATATGATACAGTCCCCTAAATTTTTTGTCATAAAAAAAACTAGAGACTTTGATATTACATTGAACGTTGGCTCTCTAGCTAAAACGAAATGTTATGCTTCAAAGAGCACTCAGGGTTTTAAGTTTTAAATGGAACTTCCCTAGATCTTACTCAACCAAACTAAGCTCTTCTCAAATTCACCGATTTATTTTATATTTGCATTTGAATATTTTATCTGCACATGAGCAAACTGGCAGATGGCTAAATTTACTGCGAGAGGAGAGATAAAATCTCACCTCTGTAATGTGACTATTGAAACTGCATTCCACCTCCTCACCAGTTACCTGATAATGATGCCATATTACCTGAAGAGTTATGTAACCAACATTAATTTTATTGAAACTGAGCAGTTCCGGAGCAGCATCTTTGGGGCCGAATCAATTGTTATATCTGCGGCTGCCTTTCATGTTTGGAAAATTGCCCTTAAATGAATTTTTCTAACCTGAGAAATCTATTGGAGACTAATTGACATTGTACGCATTTTATCTTATCATCTAAGTACCGTTTTTACCTTTGTCCAATCTTAACTTTCCAATCAATACTAGTTTTAATCTGCTATTAACTTACTTTGGAAATTTTAGCAATGTGCATACTGTGCTTTTGATAAAAGAAAAAAAAGTCGTTTGCATCACAGAGCTGGAATTTTGTGATATTATCATAGTTTAATCATAAAGAAATTGTATTTATGTAGGTTGATTTGTGTATGTGCTACAGTTTTATGTATTTATATTGGTATATTTATAATCAACGCACAATAAAAAAATATATAGTGCTATGAATAGTATGCTAGCGACTACATTTGCATTATATTTATCTAGCATTACAAAATAACTGAATTTTGCGTACCCACTTGTTGAAGCTATGCAGCATATGAAGCGTATTGAGTCATCAAAAATTAATAGTACGCTACTCTATATAGTTGTCTTTAAAGGTTTATATTTATTGATATATGTATAAAATACCTAAAAGGGTAGGTTGTATTATGTACAATGTCACAATTTAAACAAATATTGCATTTACTGTTAAAAGGTAATTTTATTTAAAAAAATAATGTACTAACCTGAATGTTGAATACTTTAAAGCAATGACTTTTGTTGACATTTAGGGGGTCGATTCATGGAGCAAACGTGTGCCGAAAATCCCAGCGCAAGCAGGCGCAAGGTAGCGCAAGCGCGGGAATACACATTCATCCATGCATTAGTGCACCCCCCCAGCAAGCCTATGCAGAGCAGTTTGAAAGAAAAACAACCAGGCACTTAGCTCTGGTTTTGAGTGCTGGCCTCCTGCCTGCGCACTCTCTGGTCCGGTTACAGGAGCACTGCAATGCTGCAAAGAGAGCCACAGTCAACAACCTGTACGTGCCAATTACACAAAAACACACCACCAAACATGCCCCATAGCAACAAACTACTCTACAAACAGACAATCTGGTGTAGATGCTTTGTACCCATATATAACATTACCCCTGTGATGGGTCATACACAGTCAATGCAGTAAGTCAGCCGCCGGTGGGTGCGTGGCAAATGGAACACCACTGTGTCACAATTCACATAACATGCAATGTTCCCTGGGTAAGCAGACATACCCATATAGCAAGCCATGACTTCAGAGCAAGTTGTGTACCACCATGACCAAAACAAAGTTGGCAGTGCATTTTTCATAATGTACATGGAAATGAAATGCACTGCACCCGAGTATGTCCCTTGCTGTATGTCCCTGTGAGCTGCCCCTTTCCATGTCTCGGAAGGCTACATGGTTGATACAAGTGCCTCGATGGACCTTGGTGTACCGGAGGGTATGTGCCACTGCCCCTGCAGGTGTCCCAGACAACCTTACAATCAACAGCCATCAGTCCACCAACACATCTGAGCTGCATTGTGTGCTTCAAAACCAATATTCGTCCAAGCTCACCCTCAGTGCTGTGACTAAGCCTGCATGTGCAACTCGCCTGGTGCAAGCTTTGCTGTGTTGTGGCCCCCCTGTGCTGCTCACCTTGCCTGGAGTTCCTTGGAACACGTCAGCAGTTCTAGGATGTAGGTCTGCAATCCCTGTGCCTTTGCTTGTGCACACATGTGCATGTGGGCACCAACAAACGTGTCCAGAATTCTGTCGTCCAATGGGCCATGTCTGCTGGCAAAGGTGCTCTGGAGGCTCATCCCCCTGCAGAAATGGCATGAAACACATGAATAATGCTTCAAAGTCATCTGTGTGTGTCTCTTCAGGCATCTCATTACTTGACCATGTCAGAGAGTCACATCATAAATCACACCATCAGTCCGTCTTTCACATCCAAAGTGTGGAACACTATCTACAGCATGAATTGCAACAAGCATGTGTACAGTAAAGATAAGAAACATACTACACAATGCATAGCAGTGAATGTACACATTAATCATGAAACACCCCATCTAGCAAAAGCTGAACAGTGGACAATAACACCAAAATCATCCCCACTAGGGGTGTAAACACAAGTCACACAGCACCAGACATGCCACAGATATGACAGTCCAAAGCCCTTGTGTAAAAGGTTGTGACACCGAACCATCCTTGCGAGCTCATGGTTAAGGGAGGCAGGAGTGGCATATGTGAGTCAAGGACCCCAAGCAGCAAACACATACACAAGACAAGCCTGAAGGGCCCAGCCGGAACAGACAGTGGATGCCTTCAAAAGCCACAAAGCACTGCACCATCACATGAAAGCACAATAGACAAGCAATTTTAAACTACATTAACTAATTACACTAACTATGGAAAACCTACATTACCTAATTAAACTAACTATCAAACAGAAACTTAACTAACTAAACTAAGAGAAAAAGAAAAATGGCCACATACGACCCGGGGGGGAGGGGAGGCACCCAGGAGGGGGGAGGTACAGGGTGCCACTCAACATCCACATGCGATGATGCTGAGCCAAAAAAAAAACCTCCATGGGCTCAACGCCTGCACAGCCCGACCTATGTGGGAGATAGATGGTCGTCCGAGTCTGGCTCATCCTGTAAAGGAGGACGTGGCACAGTAGCCTGGCCACGCCTAGCTGCAGCTTGCCCCTCGTCGGCAGCAAGTCTGCTGGACGGGTGAGCCTGGTTCTGTGTGGCGATGTGACGTAGGTCTGCATGCAGAACCTCACGTGATACACGTGCTTCCTCTTGCAAGGTAGCACGTGTAACACGGAGTTCCTCCTGCAAGGCCTGGCTGGACAACCGCTGCACCTCCCGGCAAGCCTGTAGCTCAGCCGAGATGGTACGCTCAAGCTGTGCAAACCTCTCCTCTGCCCGCTGCCTCTGGGACATCATAAGGACACCTAGAGTGGATTTGAGGGAAGCATACTCCTCCCTCAGGGCATCCATGTACGCCTCTGCGTGAGCAGCAATTGCTTGACGCAGAGACAACATTTCAGCCTGGCGTGCCCTGTCTGAGGCCGCCATGCCCAGCCTGAGCGAACGGGCCGTGGACCGTGCCGCCTGCTGCTGGAGAAGCACCTGCCTAGCAGGGGGGAGCACAGATCGGGCCACACACTCCATGCACTCAGCAATGTTCTCCATTGCTGCCCCCTGCCGTTCTGAATTGGCAGTCATGTCTTGTTCCCACTCAGTATACTGCGGTTGCGCGCGGCGACCGCGTTGCCGGGCTTGACCCCTGCGGGACCCAAGGACCGGGGGTCTTTGCTGTGTTGACACCGCCCGCGGCTGCACGACTACATGCCCCCGTCGACGTGATGTCCCAGGCACATCAGTGACTGGTGTGGAGGGTGACCCTGCGTCCCGTTCCACCACAGGCAGAGGAACCAAGACTGTCTGATCCCTCAGTGCAGGTGTTGCAGACAGAGGAGTGTCCACATCAGAATCACTCACCCCTGACACATGGACTTGATGCTCATCCAACTCAACATGGACGTCAGAGTCGTCATCAAGGCTGGACTCATAGGCAGCCAGAGACAAGATGGACTGTAGCACTTGGGGGTTTTCATGGCCTACCACCCCACGACCCCCACTAGTGCCGGGTTGATGTAGTGGTAACAACCCTGTGTCTGGCATGACAACACCATCCTCCGCCTCCATTGCGTCATCACCTGAAAAATAGAGAGAAAAAAGGTCACTACACATGTCAGAAGCACACAACACACACACACACCGACAGCAAATGCATTAGGCAGACATGTGACACACAACATATAACCTGGCATGCATGCTGGGTCAACTTTGAATTGCTTCTGTGATCAGACCTGTTGAAAGGTGGCAGTTTCCATGGAAGTGGGTCTATGCAGTGCAGAAAATGTGTACGCCACTCAATACCTACATGTACAAGGACTCCATGGTGTGTGCCAGGAAATGTGAAGGCAGTGCAATGTCAAATTCAGACATCACATGAATTGTGCATTCAATGTGTACCATATCTAGAAGCCAAGCACCCCTCCACCCCAGTACCAAAGCAGGGATGCCTAGCATGGTATCAAAAGGCTGACCATACACCTGTGTATTGACAGGCAGTGTTGACTGGCATCAACAGCTTAATGTGATTCAAGTGACAACACTGAAAATGATGCTGGGACAGTAAGCAGGACACATGATAAACTCTGGATGCCGCCCATGTGTGAAGAAGACACAACAACAGTTGGACAGAGTCATTGGCCATTGAACAGGCTGAGGCCTGTGAGCCACACAGATTGTCAGACCCTAAACATGTGTGCATCGCAGGACTGAGCCACAGTTGACATGGGAAGGCTGATGAGATGGCAGGCAATGTATGTAACCAAGGACTTGTATTACAGTGATCATCCAGTCAATGACACATAGGGGCATGCGTGCAATGCACATGGAGCATGAATGGGCACTCATGTCCCTGCGGGACATCTGACCTATGCACAGTACAAGTGAGATACCCTGCATCAAGTACTAAGGCTGTACCACACGGCATATGTCTGGCAGATTCTACGCTGGAAGCTAGCATCTACACAGGACGCATGAACAAGAAAGTACACATTGGCAAGATTGAAGAACACCAGTGCAAAGGTGGAACTGGGGTGCAGAGTGGTGGAGGAGGGGCAAGGGAGCATGCCTACATGGAGTCCCCGCATGCAGGCAGAGGAGACATGCATGACGGAAGCATTGCATTACTTACACATCAGAACCATGTACACGTCACATGTAGTGGCAATCAAGCACAACACATACCACAAGTGAAACACACACGTCCTCAACAAACACGCATCAACACTCACTGGACTGGGCATCAAAGTCCAGCATCTCTCCCACTCCTTCGACCAATTCAGGTGGTATGAACGCCACAACGAGTGCCTCATGCGGAGTGAGCACTTCTTCCTCTGGTGCAGGCCCACCGCCAGTCACCAGAGTCAACTTGTAATTAGAGGCACGCTTAGCCTTAGTGCTGCGTTTGATGTCATTCCAACGCTTTTTGCACTCTTGCGCCGTGCGCACCTCATGGCCGAATGAACTGACATGCTCCTCAACATGCTTCCAGTGGGTGTCACGTTGGGCAGCCGTAGTCTGACTATTGGCACCCACTAGCATGTCACGGCTGTGGCCCCGCACATAGTCCACAAGGAAGTCCAATTCCTGCTTGCAGAAAGGCTTATTCCTCGACGTGCAGGAGGTCGTGGCTGTGTGTGGGGTCCCAGCCTGTGCTGCAGGTGCAACCTTCCTCCTCTTGGACTGTGGCGCAGACCCTGGCTGGCTAATGCCGCCCTGACCAGTATGGCCAGTGGGTTGTTAGGGTTGCTTTCTCTAAGTGTGTGTTTGAGGTGTGTTTGTTTGTTGTAGGAAAGGAGGTGTTAGGGTTGGCTCTTATACTTGCATGTGTGCTGAGCCAGGATTGATGTCACCATCAGAATGTAGGCTGTGAGTCTGGAGTGTGAGATTAGAATGTTTGGGGTTGAATGGGTTCTAACCCAGGCAGTTAGATTATGTGAGCCTGGGTGGTGGGAGCCAGTGGGCTCCTGTCCCTTTCCTCTTTATCTCCTAATGACTTGTTGACATCTGATCCTGTAACCTAAGAAGCTAATAAAGTAACCACTATGCGTACCTGGCCTGTGTATCCTGAGTGTCCCTTGGAGTGAACCCTATGACCAAGAGCTGGTCATAACAATTGGCGACGAGGATGGTCCAAGGTATGGTGAAGGAGGACCTTGGAGTGGACACCAAGTGAAGCAAAAGGAGATACAGGTACCTGTGTGATGTCATGTGAGAGAGGAGAAGAGACTCTGCTGCGGGGGGTGCAAGCAAGAGGACAAGTGAATGCAAGGAGAGAGGGAGAGCCCACTGCCCCCCATAGACTGTTTTTGCCCACCACCCAGGGCTGTTTGAGCCAGTCCACCAGGTCTGGAAGGGACTGCCTGTCAGAGGAGACCCCTGGGAAGAAGGGAGAGTGCCCTGTTTGAGGTCAGGAGTCATTAGAGGCTGTCCAAGAGTCTGGAGAAATGGAACACACCCAGGGCTGTTTGAGCCAGTCCACCCAGGGCTGGAAGGGACAGCCTGTCAGAGGAGACCCCTGGGAAGAAGTTAGAGTGCCCTCTTTGAGGCCAGGAGTCATTAGAGGCTGTCCAAGAGTCTGGAGAAATGGAAATCACCCAGGGCTGGAAGGGACAGCCTGTCAGAGGAGACCCCTGGGAAGAAGGGAGAGTGCCCTGTTTGAGGCCAGGAGTCATTAGAGGCTGTCCAAGAGTCTGGAGAAATGGAAAGCATCCAGGTCTAGAAGAGACAGCCTGACAGAGGAGACCCCTGGGAAGAAGTGAGAGTGCCCTGTTTGAGGCCAGGAGTCATTAGAGGCTGTCCAAGAGTCTGGAGAAATGGAAAGCACCCAGGGTTGTTTGAGTCAGCCACCCAGTACTGCTTTAGTCAGCCCTCAGGGCTGTTGGAGGCAGCCACCCAGGGTTGTCAGAAGCATCCTGCCCCATGGAGCCTGGAGCAAGGATGGCCTGTTGGAGTCTGCCAGGAGCAGGTCCCCTGGTACATGAGGATACATTGGCAGGTTTGCATGAGGCTGCCCAAGTGTGCCACCATTTCCTGAGTGACTATGCCAGCATTATTTAAAAAGGGGAAGTGTAATTTCCATGCCAAGTAAGCGTAATTGTGCCTTTTATGCGCCTGGAGGCTAAAGGTTTTAATGAGAATAGACGCTATGCTGATTTGGTCTGAGGTGGGGACCACACAATGAGAAAATGGTTACTGTTTGGGTTTGGGTATGATAGTAGTTTTTGGGGATGATTAGTTTATGCTTGCAGAAGAAATTTTGGAGTTTCATTTAAAAGTAAAATGTCATAATGGATTGAGCAACGATGTGGCAAGCAGTGACTGAAGAGTACTGTTGTGCATTAGTAGTGAATTACCATGAGAAGTATTAGTGAGAATGATGTTGCACTTGGAATAGGAGATGCATTTTATTTTAGATGTAACCATTTTGAGGCATTGCAGGTTGCTTTTAGAGTTGGCCCCAGTTGGCAACATGGACGTTTAGGTCTCATTTAAAGTTGGTTTCCACATTTGTGTTGTGACAGGGCTTGTGTGTGAGTGGCACATATGAGGTTGATTGAGGTGGACAATCAAAGGGTGTTGATCCTATTATGCTTAGTATAACGTTTTGAGGCATTTTAGCATATTAGGTTACCTGTTTAATGGCGACATGGACTTTTAGAAAATGTGACTTGGATGTACTATGTTTCAATGTTCTGATCATCCTAAGACTATGTTTTGCTTGTGTGTGTGTGGTGTGAGATTTGTGATCTTAAAGCACAATAAGAGTGATGTTGGTCATTAATGGTTACCACAATCTTTGAGTCATTTCAGCATTTAGAGTTGCCCATGCTTTGGCAACATGGACTTTTAGGAAATGAGATCTGCAATTTATAATGTGATTATTGATATGTCATTGCAATGCTTACTATAACCATTTTTGAGGCATTGTAGGCGTGATGTTCTGTTTGTGTGTGTATGGATGTGCAACCCATAATGACTGCCAGATTGACTGCAGCGCTCCTTAGCAGTTAACATTCTATGCCGGGGTTGTCTGTATTTTGAACATCCTGTGTTTGTGTGTGTGTTGTAGCAGTATGTGAATGTTTTAGTGTTGGTGCATGACCAGTGTTGGGTTTTGAAATCTTTTTTTATTGTTTTTTTGGAATATGTTTTAATTGATGTACATGACCAGGGTTGGTCAGGGGACTCTGCGGAGTTGGAGGTGTTTGGTGTTTAGAGGCCCTGTGGGGTTAGTGATGTTACTAGTGGTAGGCTAGTATAGAACCTAGTTGGAACTTTGATTAATTGGTTAGTGACTCTGAGGGGTCCAGAGGTACCTAGTAGGAGACTAGTACCATAAGCTTTGCAAAGCTGTGTTTTTGTGATGATTGGTGGCTCTGAGGAGTTCACATGAAACCTAGTGAAGCTTTTATGTTGTTTTGGATTGTGGCTCTGCGGAGCAGTCCAGAGGCATCTAGCAGGGGACTAGTGCCTGAAGCTGTGTGAAGCTTCTATGTTGTTTTTGAAGGTGTCTAGCTCTGCGGAGTTTACTTGAAGCTGTGTGAAGCTTTGATGTTTTTGGTGACCCTGGAGTTGTTAAGGTCCAGGGATTGCTTGGAATTCTGGAGATGCAAGTTACATTGCATTTAGTGTTTTCTTTTAACTTTAGGTGACTTTTGGAATTGTTCTTGAGTCCGCTCTTGATTAATTTCAGAAGCCTGGCAACGTTTCATCTGCAGCTGTGTTCACTTTGGGGTGTTTATTTGGTTTTGAAGGTCTCATTTGTCTGGCCAACATTTGTAGCGTTATGCTGGTGGTGGTTGTTTAGTGACAGCTGGTTGCGTTTCTTTATTGGTGTGATGAGGTGAGTGACTGGTGATTAGGTGTGTCTGTGTTGCTTGAATTTTGGAATGGATTTGACAGCGGCATGAGTTGTGACTGTGGTTTCTTGGTGACCCAGGTAGATTGTTGGGTTGTTAGTAAGTATCTTGCGCAGTTATGACAGTACCTGGTTTTTCCCGGTTTTGGGAGTTAGTACTCGGAAGTGGCAGTCCGAGGTTCCTTTGTGGCAGAGAGGAACGGCAGGAGCTTTGTGTTTGGTTGGTCTTGGTAGTGTTGTGGTTTGTTTGCCGAGGTGGGCGGTTAGTGCTCAAAAGTGGCAGTTCGAGGTTCCTTTGTGGCAGGCGGGAACGGAAGGCGATTTGTGATGTTTTGATTGGTTAGGAATGTTAGTTGTGGCGGCTGGGACTGTCATAGGATGTTAGTTACGCCTGTTTGTTCAATCTCTGGGGTTAGCGGAACTCTGCTGAGAGTGAGGTGTGTCTTGCTGTTGTGAAAGTGTGTGTTGTTCTTTATGCAAGAGGAGGAGGTGTTAGGGTTGCTTTCTCTAAGTGTGTGTTTGAGGTGTGTTTGTTTGTTGTAGGAAAGGAGGTGTTGGGGTTGGCTCTTATACTTGCATGTGTGCTGAGCCAGGATTGATGTCACCATCAGAATGTAGGCTGTGAGTCTGGAGTGTGAGATTAGAATGTTTGGGGTTGAATGGGTTCTAACCCAGGCAGTTAGATTATGTGAGCCTGGGTGGTGGGAGCCAGTGGGCTCCTGTCCCTTTCCTCTTTATCTCCTAATGACTTGTTGACATCTGATCCTGTAACCTAAGAAGCTAATAAAGTAACCACTATGCGTACCTGGCCTGTGTATCCTGAGTGTCCCTTGGAGTGAACCCTATGACCAAGAGCCGGTCATAACATGGGTTCGGTGGATTGAGCCAAGGGAGTGGCAGGTGGAGGGACGACCATAGGCCTGACTTGTGTCAGTGGCAGCTGGGTGCCCTTTATGGACCCTGCGCAGCAACATCAGCTGTGGCAGGGTCATTGACCGCAACAGTCCTGGTTGGCAGACTCACAACCGGGGTGTTGTTGGGTGCATCTGCCCCTGCACTTGCCAACACCCGGCTGTTCGGGGCAGCAGATGACATGACTGCCCCAGGGACACGTGTCTTGGTCTGAGCAGCCCGGCCTGCCCCTATGGTTTCCCTCCTGGCCTGTTGGAGATCTACCAAGGGCTCCTCAAGTGCCAACGCAGCCTGCGCTGGCAGACCCTGAGCCTGGGTGGCGGTGTCCACAGCTGCACCTGCAGCTACCACTACCCTCGGGCCCGTGGCAGTCGACTGCTGGGTCACACGGGCACCAGTGCCAGATGCAGAAGCTGCATCCCCCGGAACCACAGGGGGTGGTGGCATGACTGCACCGACACATGGCACAACATTGTTCTCAAGTGGCGCACCCCTGCCTCTTCCCCCTCTGTGGCCGCGCTGGACACCCTGGAGTCCCCCTACTCCCTGGTCACCACAGCCACGTCCCTGACCACGCCCGCCACGAGGAGGACGCCCAGCTGAGGCGCCCCTCACCTTTGGTGGCCTCCCAACCATGGCACAGATGTAGTAGTGCCGGCACAGATGGAGTGATGCCAATGGGAGGTGTACACCACAATTGACCTGGGCAATTAGGGTGAAGGGGGTGGGAAGCAAGATGTTAACAGCCCCCCTGCACCTGCAAGGCTGTATGTGACCCCGGTGATGTAGTGACGGGTCACGCAACGCTCAGGCACCCCAAAACTGCAGTAAAACCGTGCACGCAACCCTGCAGCCTACGTGCGTGGATTCAACCTCCCGCAGTACGCGGTGGCACCCAGTAACACGAATAACGTGTATGCGTGGGACACGCAGGCTACTATGACATCAAAAATGGGTGCGATACACAGGGGCACCCGCAGTGGGAAAAAGAGCGTGTGCGACTCACCGTCTGACTAGCGCGATGCAGAAAAACACGCGTAGCCAATACCCCCCCGCCAAAAGAAGAGATACGTCCTTGATAGCTGTGAAGTTGTGATGGCACGCAAAACAACAGGAAACAGCAACACACGTCGGTCTCCACGAAAGGCACGTACAGCGAACTGCTGGGCCCGCTCACCTTTAACCTGTGCTAAGGGAAACGCCCGCGCGTGTCACGTCACTTACACGCATGGGCCCTTTCCTCGGATTACACGCGGACGTGCAGTTTTTCACGCGCGCTGAAATGCCCATGTGCATTTGTGTGTATTTGACAAGGGTGCAACAGTGATGCAACATGGATGCATGTGACAGCGGGATGTGGAAGCCTGATAGGCAGATGTGACATGGATGCCCATCTGAACACTGCAACACTTGGCAGAGGTGTACACATGCATGCAAGTGTGGTGGTGTGTGTACATGTGTAGTGCACTTCCTGTGTTGCATGTGATGTCTGGCTCAGCTTTGCCTGCTCATGCTGTTGTATGTGTATGGATGGTGCTGGCAGTTGCGATAAGGCTGTGGTATGGCTCATGTGTGCGAGTTGAAATGGCATGTGTGATGGGGATTGTGATGGCATGTCTGAGGTTTGCCAATGCCACTCATGTACAACTGTCATGTGTGTATGTGTCCATTGTACAGTGCCCTGATGCCTTTGTTTTATTTCTCCCTGTCTGCAGCGTCAACTGATGAAGAGGGCGGAGAAGGTGCTGTGGAGCACAGCGGCGGGGATCCCACTGCCAGCCGGAGACGCAAGGCCCGGCTCCCCTCCCAGGTTGTGATCTCGTCAGGGAGTGAGTAGTCTGGTGCTGCGTCCCAGGCCGCAGCTGCCGGGGGGAGGTCCAAGAGGCGGAGGTTGGAGTTGGACTCCTCGGCAGCAGAAGGGGCAGCTGGGACCCCACAGGGCCCAATGGGGGAAGATGGCACGGAGTCATTCAGGTTGGTGGGGGGTTTGGTGGAGGAGGAGGCCGTGCAAGCAACAGAGACGGGGTCTGGAGGTGGGGATTCCACTGGTGCTAGTGGTGCAGTGCAGGACCAGGGACAGGAGGCAGCAGAGGCCGCCGCGGAGGTGCCTGTGTGCAATCCTGTCCCTGATCCTGTCCCTGCATCATCTTGCACCAGCAGGGATGCCTACGTCCAGACCCGTTTTCAGGCAGGGGATGAGCTCACGACAACTCTCCTTCCTCTGCCTGCGGATGTGGCTATCCGGGTCCGGGTTGAGCCTGTCCTGACTGGTGTGGCGTTGCGTCAATGGGCCATGCGAGGTGACCTGCAGTCTTTTCATGAGGAGACTGCACGTCATCTCGAATGGCACGTTGACCGCGTCGGCCTACTGGGACAGGTCACCCAGGCCGGATTCCTCTGTTTGATTGGGCTTGCTGGGACTCCCTCCTCAACTGAACCCCCTATGCGCCAGTCGTCCTCCGTGCCATCTTCCCACCCATTAGTCACCTGGGTGCCCTGTGGAGCTGCCTCTGACGGTGTGGCCAGGCTGGTGGAGGAGGCATCCCTGCCACAGTCGGGAGTCGGACGTCCAGCAGGGGTGACCACATCAACGACTGCACCCCAGCCAGCGGAGGATGTGCAGGCAGCAGGAGGCAGTGCACGGGCAGAGGCACAGCAGCAGCAGCAACGTGGTGGGAGCCATGAAGGCTCGGGGCCTTCGACATCGGAGGGGCAGGCATCGGCCGGAGGGCAGGAGGACCCAGGACAGAAAGTGTCTTCCGTGTGGCAGCGGTTGGGCCACGCCATAGATGTGGAGCGGCAGCGGGCGGAAGAGGCACGCCTCACAATGGTCAGGGCGGAGAACTCCATGCAGAGGGCCCTGTGGCGGGCCGAGTGACTCGAGGCAATCCGCAGGGGGTTGGAGGTGGACACGTCGACGGCCCTGCGGACCCTCGGGGCCATGGAGGAGGACCGCCTCCGGGACATTGAGCAGGAGTTCGATGATGCCCTGGCCCGGGACATCCAAAAGTGAGCCGCCGGACTAGCCCGCTGCCCTTGTACATAGTTCTGTAGTTAGTGTTAGGTTTCCTTTGTTTTGCATTTTTTTTGGACCTTTTGGACAATGGGCCACATTTTTGTGTATAGTTTTTTTTTATTAGGTAGTGTTGTTAGATAGGTTTCATTTCTTTTGTTGGGATCATGGACCCTGGCTTGTTCATCTGTTCATAGATAACTGTTGGATTTTCTTTTTATTTTACAATTTACCCATGGAGCAATGGCTTTCAATTATAATTTTCCATTGGATTTTCTTTTGTGGACTGTGACTTTGGACACCATTCCTTTGGCTTATGATTTTTGGTTTTGCATTTTTTCACGGACATGCTTCTTTTTATTTTTTTACATTCCCATTTCTGTTTGTTTATTTTTGATTCAATTTATGTTTCCTTTAATACATATTTTTTGATCAAACTTCAATGTGTAGTATCATCTCATTGGTTTCTTGCATATCATGATATGGGTTTTGAGATTCACTGACACCCATTGGGTGTATGTGAGGGACATGTGTTTGTTTCCAAACTTGCAATTGCTGTTCTATCATGTTATTGCCATTTCTAAGTGGGTGGATGCAATCCTCGGGTGGGTGTTTTGCATTTGGAGGCTGACCATAGGGACCAGGGATCTAGATTGTGATGATATGTTGGCTGGGGAACATGAGTTGGGGCCTGGTGGAGGGTGCACCACAGTGCTGGGGGAGCAGGGGAACATGAGTTGGGGCCTGGTGGAGGGTACACTGCAGTGCTGGGGGGGTGGGGGTGCAGGGGAACATGAGTTGGGGCCTGGTGGAGGGTGCACCACAGTGCTGGGGGGTGGGGGTGCAGGGGAACATGAGTTGGGGCCTGGTGGAGGGTGCACCACAGTACTGGGGGGTGGGGGTGATGGGAGACATGAGTTGGACATGAGTGGGGGCCTGCTGGCAGGTGCCCCACAGTGCTGGAGGGTGGGGGTGCAGGGGAACATAAGTTGGACATGAGTGGGGGCCTGCTGGCAGGTGCCCCAAAGTGCTGGGGGGTGGGGGTGCAGGGAGACAATAGTTGGGGTCTTGTGGAGGGTGCCCCACAGTGCTGGGGGGTGGGGGTGATGGGAGACATGAGTTGGACATGAGTGGGGGCCTGCTGGCAGGTGCCCCACAGTGCTGGGGGTGGGGGTGCAGGGGGACATGAGTTGGGGCCTGGTGGAGGGTGCACCACAGTGCTGGGGGGTGGTGGTGATGGGAGACATGAGTTGGACATGAGTGGGGGCCTGCTGGCAGGTGCCCCACAGTGCTGGGGGGTGGGGGTGCAGGGGAACATGAGTTGGACATGAGTGGGAGTCTGCTGGCAGGTGCCCCACAGTGCTGGGGGGTGGGGGTGCAGGGGAACATGAGTTGGACATGAGTGGGGGCCTGCTGGCAGGTGCCCCACAGTGCTGGGAGGTGGGGGTGCAGGGGAACATGAGTTGGACATGAGTGGGGGCCTGCTGGCAGGTGCCCCACAGTGCTGGGGGGGTGGGGGTGCAGGGGAACACGAGTTGGGGCCTGGTGGAGGGTGCACCACAGTGCTGGGGGGTGGGGGTGCAGGGGAACATGAGTTGGGGCCTGGTGGAGGGTGCACCACAGTGCTGGGGGTGGGGGTGCAGGGGGACATGAGTTGGGGCCTGGTGGAGGGTGCACCACAGTGCTGGGGGGTGGGGGTGATGGGAGACATGAGTTGGACATGAGTGGGGGCCTGCTGGCAGGTGCCCCACAGTGCTGGGGGTTGGGTTGTAGGGGAACATGAGTTGGGGCCTGGTGGAGGGTGCACCACAGTGATGGGGGGTGGGGGTGATGGGAGACATGAGTGGGAGCCTGGTGGAGGGTGCACCACAGTGCTGGGGGGGTGGGGGTGCAGGGGAACATGAGTTGGACATGAGTGGGGGCCTGCTGGCAGGTGCCCCACAGTGCTGGGGGGGTGGGGGTGCAGGGAAACACGAGTTGGGGCCTGGTGGAGGGTGCACCACAGTGCTGGGGGGTGGGGGTGCAGGGGAACATGAGTTGGGGCCTGGTGGAGGGTGCACCACAGTGCTGGGGGTGGGGGTGCAGGGGGACATGAGTTGGGGCCTGGTGGAGGGTGCACCACAGTGCTGGGGGGTGGGGGTGATGGGAGACATGAGTTGGACATTAGTGGGGGCCTGCTGGCAGGTGCCCCACAGTGCTGGGGGTTGGGGTTGTAGGGGAACATGAGTTGGGGCCTGGTGGAGGGTGCACCACAGTGCTGGGGGGTGGGGGTGCAGGGGAACATGAGTTGGGGCCTGGTGGAGAGTGCACCACAGTGCTGGAGGGTGGGGGTGCAGGGGGACATGAGTTGGGGCCTGGTGGAGGGTGCACCACAGTGCTGGGGGGTGGGGGTGATGGGAGACATGAGTTGGACATGAGTGGGGGCCTGCTGGCAGGTGCCCCACAGTGCTGGGGGGTGGGGGTGCAGGGGAACATGAGTTGGGGCCTGGTGGAGGGTGCACCACAGTGCTAGGGGGTGGGGGTGATGGGAGACATGAGTGGGAGCCTGGTGGAGGGTGCACCACAGTGCTGGGGGGTGGTGGTGCACTGGAACATGAGTTGGACATGAGTGGGGGGCTGCTGGCAGGTGCCCCACAGTGCTGGGGGGTGGGGGTGCAGGGGAACATGAGTTGGGGCCTGGTGGAGGGTGCACCACAGTGCTGGGGGGTGGGGGTGCAGGGGAACATGAGTTGGGGCCTGGTGGAGGGTGCACCACAGTGCTGGGGCTTGGGGGTGATGGGAGACTTGAGTTGGACATGAGTGGGGGCCTGCTGGCAGGTGCCCCACAGTGCTGGGGGGTGGAGGTGCAGGGGAACATGAGTTGGACATGAGTGGGGGCCTGCTGGCAGGTGCCCCACAGTGCTGGGGGTGGGGGTGCAGGGGAACATGAGTTGGGGCCTGGTGTAGGGTGCACCACAGTGCTGGGTGTGGGGGTGATGGGAGACATGAGTGGGAGCCTGGTGGAGGGTGCACCACAGTGCTGGGGGGTGGGGGTGCAGGGGAACATGAGTTGGACATGAGTGGGGGCCTGCTGGCAGGTGCCCCACAGTGCTGGGGGTTGGGGGTGCAGGGGAACATGAGTTGGGGCCTGGTGGAGGGTGCACCACAGTGCTGGGGGGTGGGGGTGATGGGAGACATGAGTGGGAGCCTGGTGAAGTGTGCCCCACAGTGCTGGGGGTGCAGGGGAACATGAGTTGGACATGAGTGGGGGCCTGCTGGCAGGTGCCCCACAGTGCTGGGGGGTGGGGGTGCAGGGGAACATGAGTTGGGGCCTGGTGGAGGGTGCACCACAGTGCTGGGGGGGTGGGGGTGATGGGAGACATGAGTGGGAGCCTGGTGGAGGGTGCACCACAGTGCTGGGCGGTGGGGGTGCAGGGGAACATGAGTGGGGGCCTGCTGGCAGGTGCACCACAGTGCTGGGGGGTGGGGGTGCAGGGGGACGAGTGGGGGTGCGGGCTTGTCCCCCGTGGTGTGGGCTGCCTGCAGGGGCCGTGGAGGTTGTGGAGCGAACACCTGGGAGGACCCACACGGCCAATTCACGTGTAGTACTCCACGGAACCCCTGAAATACACATACCCTGCTGATGTTGCGTGTGAAACTTCCCGCGCACCCCAAGATACACGTACCCAGGACATTCGCGTGTGGGACTTCCAGCGCACCCCTGAAATACACATACCCTGCTGATATCGCGTGTGAAACTTCCCACGCACCCCGAAATACACGTAGCCAGGACATTCGCGTGTGGAACTTCCCGCGCACCCTTGATATTCACGTACCCTGGTGATATCGCGTGTGAAACTTCCCGCGCACCCCAAGATACACGTAGCCAGGACATTCGCGTGTGGAACTTCCAGCGCACCCATGGAATACACGTACCCTTCTGATATCGCATGTGAAACTTCCCGCGCACCCCTGATGTACACGTACCCTGATGGAATCACGTGTGGAACTTCCAGCGCACCCCTGAAATACACGTACCCAGCTGAAATGACGTGAGGTACTTCCCGCGCACCCCAGTGATACACGTAGCCCGCTTGCCATGCTGGTACAGGGTTAGCGCAGCACTTTGCGCTGGATTGGGGATTTTGATGGCTTTTCCCTGCGCGAGAGGTGTTCTTGGGGGCGTAACTGGCGCTGCTGCAGGGTCGCTGCGCCACTGTGCGCCACGGCTGGTTTTGGTAGCTGGAATCCATGAATACGCTGTGCGCGGAAATGGATTTTAGCGCACGCGGCTGGCACACAGATTCGCACGCGCACACTGTGTGCCAGCCGCATGCGCCACTTGTGCGCTAAATTCTATGAATTACCCCCTTAGACATTTAGAAATGTACTGCATTGAAAATGTAATACATTATTACATGATTATGTGTGGAACATTTCAGATTTCTACATTAACAGTTTCATAGTTTATTAGTTTACAAAGTTTACTTTGATCACGTTTTGAAACAGCTTTTTATGGGGAGGGGTTCACATAGGAAAATATTTTTTCGCCCACATACATATCTCTAAATTGTCTGCTTCCATTTTCAGATTTTTTTCAGGCAGCTACATTTTAGCTTGAATTGTTGCACTGAAAAAGAAATTTAAAAATCGACCCTCTGTATACAATCCAACATACACGCAAGCGAGAAAAACAGAATTCACACACAACATACATATGCATACAAACAGCATACACAGTCCTGCATACACTTAAGGAAGAAATACAGAAGTCACGCACCACACACACACACACAACATATGCACCCACCCACAGTCCAACATACACAAATTAATACAAAGTTACCACATTCCACCCACACTATGTACACAGTCCAACATAAACTCAAGCAAGAAATACAGAATTCACACACAACACACACACATAACATACCCAACCACCCACACTGTGTGCACAGTCCAACATATACAAAACCATGAAAAACATAATTCACACAAAACACAACCACAACATACACACCCAACCACACTGTGTCTAACAGGAACCTCCGGCAAGGTACTGAGTCCCAAAGCTAGGCAACGAGTGGTACGGGGAAGCCAGATGGGGCAAATGGGACAGTCAACAGCCAGGCAGAGGAAACTACCTCATTGCCTAGTAGCAAACAGTCGTCCTCAGGCTCCCCGGAGGGGCAGAAAGGTAAGGTGTTATGCAAGACATAGAGCAGGGGTAGTGGAAACCCCAAAAAGCAGAGACGAAGGGCCTGGGACCCTAAACGTTGCACAGAGGCAAGTCATCTTCCTTTTGGCAGTACTTTGCAGGAGAGTGAACCAAGTCTTCCAAATCATTAGAGCAGAGAAATACAGCTCTGGGACCCTCACCGAAAACAAGTACCAGTAATTTTCCTTGTGGCAGTACTTGATAGGAGAGTGAACCAAGTCTGCCAAATAACAAGGGCAGAGGAATATGGGTCTGGGACCCAAACCAGGAGAAAGCTATAAGTCATCTTCCTTGTGTCCACACTCGGCAGGAGAATGACCCAAGTAGGCTGAACTCAAGGAATGGATAAGCATGGACACTCATATGTGAACTGTGTTGCTGTGAATCCTATAGGTAGAACAAAGAAACCAGGGGAAGGATGTCATTCCCCCTGGGCACAGTGGACTGTGAAATCCAAGATACCAGGAAAAGGGAGTCATTCTCCTGGTAACACTGCACTTGAGAAAAGGACCAAATAGCCTGTGAAGGGAGTCAATACCCCAGGCTAGTGAAAAGCCAAAGCCAAGAGAAGGGAGTCATTTTCTTGTCTAAAAGGGAAACCGACTACAAAGTCTTTAACCAGGGGAAGGAAGTCATTCCCCCTGGCATGTGTGGTGAACTTTCAGATACCAAGTGTTATAACATTGGGGTTTAATTAATTAATTAATTAATTAATGAATTAAGGACATTTTCACCAGGACAAGGGAGGCCTTCCTCTTGCAAAAAACCATTGGAACTTGATAGTATTTGGTGACCACTTTTGGCTAGGGGAAAGGAGTCATTCCCTCTGTTTAAGAAATTGCAACCAGAAATGTGCTCCCTTGTCCGGGAGAAGGAGTCATTCTACGGACCAAGAATATTGATGCAACTGTTTAGTTTAGATATAAGTGTAAGGGACAGAGTTATATTTTTGACATATGAGGGCAGACTCATTAAGTTACAACGACATTCTGACAGACCTATCGCGCCTTGTAACACTTGTGTATAGGCGCGTTATATATGCCATATCATATCATAAGTGTAGTTGAGGCAGGTAAACCCCTTATAGAGATAGGGAAAGTTAGATTTTCTATTTATTTTCTATTTACACACACACACACACACACACACACACATCTAATGCACCCACCCACACAGCCCACATAATCAAACATGCACTTAAGCAAAAGATAAAGAATTCACACACAGCACACACACAACATACGCACCTAGCCACTCAATGTATGCAGTCCAACATAGACTCAAGCAAGAAAAGACATAATTACAGTAACAATATTCAGCCAACATAGCATAACCGCAGATGGCATACACACTGTCATCTACTGCATACACATTCCAAACATACACTTAACCCTCACAGTGTACACATTCCAATGCATAAACTCTATCAATAAAAGGCATAATTACAGGAAAAATATTAAGCCAACATTATCATAACCAAACATAGCATACACACAATCCACCACTGTTAACGCATTACAACACACACTCAACCACCACAGCGTACACATTGCAACATGCACTCAAGCAACAAAACAGATACACAAGGAAATACAAAATTTAGCCAAAAAAACTATGTATTAACAAAAATGTATATACTATTAAAAAGAAAAAGTAAAGGAGAACATTACTGTGAAATATAAAATAGGTCTTCAAGAATATTGGCAAAAAAAACTATTGCTCTCATCTGCTAAATGTACTCCAGCCATCCCAAATATATTGTCAATTTGACTAGTAATATGTTTGTGAAACATAATCTGTAGTCCATGTTCAACAGAAAATGTATATATACAATGTATTTTTCAGTTATTCGCACTTCCCAGCATCCACACTTTACGTGCAGCCAAATAGCACCGTGGATCAAAATACAATCAGGCAGCTTGACAACACTGCCACAGTGAACAAAATGTTTATCGATAATTTCTTGCCATTTGCCGCCTCAAAAAGCAAGCCATTCCACCTTGATATCACCAAATATTGAAACAGTCAGCACTCACCGAATGCAATGCTCCAGCCAATGGACCCACGAATCTCCAACCCGAAACACTGTGTTGACCTACATTTTAAAAAAAGTTTCAAATAACCACCCATACGTTAAAAGTACATATAAAAACGCATATGTAACACAATAATAACCAAGTACATAAAAATATACATACAGGCATGCTAATTGTAAACTACAATAATTTGCCTTACATTCAAAGCAACATAAGTGCATGCATGCCTAGCATACAATACACACCATTCCACCTACAAACATTGTGTGCATGTACACTGTACCAAAGCTGTACCTATAATTATAAACATGTGACTTGAATAGCACAGCAAATACGCAAGCATGCGTAATTCTAAATACACTTACATTGCGGATGTTGACAAATATTTACATACTAAACTTTCACAACTCAAGATTAACAAATGCACATAATACATACACAACACTTTTCCTGACTAATTTACCTGGGGTTCCATTTTCAAAAAAATGCACACTGAAATTCTTTAATAAAAAGATCTTCTTTAACACGTGCAAAAAATAACCAACTGCAAATTCATAATGTACACCAACTAATCAAAATACAGAAAGACTCCACTGTACATATGTTACAAAAAATGCAAGTGCCATTTCGCCCAAACGTGCAACTTATATGACAACGCCTATTGAGAATATACATCACTTAAATTGAAGACAGTGTGGGTGCAAAGCAAGTAACTTTTCCAAACATATATACTTTTTAAATAACGTTAAACTTTCATTTTACAATGTTATACTATTAAATAAATAATGTATAACTATTTAATTGCGGGGGGGCGTGGCTACGAGGGCCATGTAGGAGGACGCGATCTGGAGGAGCTCCCGAGATCCTGCAACGATCCGGGCAAAAAGTGCGTGATGACGGGCCGTTGACCGCTGAAAATACACATGCCGGTGTGTGAATGATTGGGCTACGCGAGGTGAACTTCTGGATGGTACAGGAGGAACGGCGGCAGAGATCGGTGCGGAAGAGATAAGGAGCACCGGAGACGAAAGACAACACAAAATGCCTGACTAATACCCGGAACAAAAGAAGAAGCAGGCCGCACGGTGACCTAGCGAAAGGGGCGTACTGAGTTCACAATTGTCACTTGTGCTCAACACAGGTCCTCTGGGTCATGTCGAATAGGACGGTGAGGCCGAAGGCGAAACAGCCCACCTTAGACGACTTTGCTAAAATGTCCCCTGGTCAAGACACTACCAAGAGCAGGGACAAGCCGCCTGCAAGCGGCATGACGACTTCGGGCGCTAACCAAGAAATCCTGGCTACGATTGCGGACCTAAGGGCGGCCTGGAAATCTAAACTAGAGCTAGCCGTCACTGAACTAAAAACGGCACTGGACCTCAAGGTCGGAGAGGTGCAGGAGGACGTTAATCTACTCCGACAGGATGTCAGGGCCTTGGCGGAGCGCACAGAGTCCCTTGAGAAGGAAGTTAGCCCGAATACTGCGGATTGCGCCTCCCATAAAGCCGAATTGCACGCCCTGATACAAAGATTGGGTAACTTGGAGTGCAGAGCGGAGGAGGCGGAAGGACAAGCCCGACAAAACAACACACGCATCGTGGGCCTGCCGGAGGGATTGGAGGGCCACGATCCCACGGAATTCATCGAATCCATGCTACTACAAGAGATATCCAGAGGAGCCCTATCCCAAGGATTTGCAGTGGAAAGGGCACATAGAGCCCTAACAAGGAGGCCGCCGCCGGGGAACCCGCCTAGGCCGGTGATAGCCAAAATTCTTAATTACCGTGACCGGGAGAGGATATTGGAACACTTTTGTAAGGGAGGAACGATCACACGAGGAGCGGCAAACATCACGGCTTACCTGGACTACACCCTTTCTGTGCAGCGTAGCCGCATGAATTTTGGGACGGTAAAGCGGAGATTGAGAGAGGCGGGCCACAAATATATGTTATTGTATCCGGCAAAATTGAAAGTCATTCATAAACATAAAACTTTGTTTTTTGAGACCCCGGAGGATGCCATGGGATGGCTCGATGCGCAAGGATGTCCCCAGGAGTCAGAAGTTCGGACGGAGAAAGAGTTGGGAAGAGATAAGTGATGCACGAAGAAGGTGCCGCAAGATGGCGGGGCACGTGGGACTTGAATATAGTCGCTTGCGCAGCCTTCAGTAGAGAAGGTTAGACTATTGCACTATATGTCATAAGCACTGTGGTTAATGTTGAACTAACAGGAGCCTTACGGAGCGTTTCTCTCTACCCCATAACAGTTTCAGTTAAGTGGCCATTAGGGCGACTTCACCCTACTGAGCTCTGTGCCTCGTTTAGTGCTTGCAGGGCTAGATGTGGGGGTGCCTCAGCTCCGGGAAGAGAGCTGGGCAGCAGTTGGGGTTTGTGATGTTGGGGAAGGGACGGGTGGGGGGTGGGGAGGGAAGTTGGGGATTTATCGTGTGCATAGTTATGGGGAGTTCGAGCTGGTACGAGAAGCTACAAGCAAAAATGGAGGGCTGTAGCTGTATCACGTGGGCAAAGGGGAGGCGCTACATGGGAGGCAAGAAGACACTCACGAGCCATGGGAGACCTTAAGATCGTAACATGGAATGTCAGGGGACTTAACAGCTACTTAAAAAGAAACAAAGTCATGATGTACTTAAAAAGACAGAGGATTGACATTACGCTGTTGCAGGAAACACATCTGACGCAGCAAAAATTGGAACTGGTGGGGAAGAAGTGGAGAGGTACTGTAGTGGGCTCTCCGTACTCTGCCTACGCTAGGGGAGTGCTGGTCTGGGTGGCACCGCACGTTCCGCTCCAAATTATGCAAGAGGTGGTGGACACGGAGGGTAGGTTGGTCATATTAAAGGCCTTGGTAGAGAATAAAGAGGTGTGCATTATAAATACATATGCCCCCAACCAAAACACTGCTACGTATTTTAGAACCCTATGTACTCATCTGGGCGCGTGTGTGGGGGGAGCGGTTATCTGGGGAGGGGACTTCAACTGTGTGCTCGACCCAAAGGCAGACAGATCTGATGGGAAGATTGATAGGCCCATCCCGGCGGCCAGGGTATTGCAGACATTACTAGATGACTTTGGGCTGGCGGCTGTTTGGAGACTGAAACACCCTAATGAAACACAGTACTCGCACTACTCAGCTCCGCAGCACCTGTACACGAGGTTGGATTATTTTTTTGCCACGCCAGATGTGATGATAGAGACCACCCAAATAGAATATAAAGCGAGGGTCCTGTCGGACCACTCGCCTCTGGTGCTGACCTGGCAGCACTGCCGCCCCAGGGCGCGGATACCGACGTGGCGCCTCCGGGCGGAGGCGCTCAGAGACCCAGTCTTCAGGGAAGACATCAGGGATGCGATCTCTCAGGTAAACACAGGCAGCGTAGATTCGGCGTGCACACTCTGGGAGGCCTTTAAGGTGGTGTTGCGGGGTGCGGCTATTGCTAAATCAAAGGGCCTACAGGGTGGGGTCCTAACAGAACTAGAGGAAGCGGAAGAGAAACTGGAGCGCGAAAGCAACAGGGCAGGAGGGGACGCAGAACTTGTACTCGAGTTGCAGCAGAGGTGTGCGGAGCTTTGGGAAAGGCTCTGCAACCTTAAATACAAAAAGTATGTTGAGAGGCAACATGCAGGTGGGGATAAAACTGGCCGCTTGTTGGTGTGGTTATACAAGAGCGAAACCCCCAGGCCCCCGATTAGGATAATAACCAGAGAAGACGGGGAGGTGGTTGACACCCAGGAAGGAGTCAACGAGGCATTCTTGGACTATTATAGAACATTATATGAGGACAGAGGAGGGGACAAACAGGAGGAAATTAGAGAAACACTAAGCGACATGGAATTACCTAAGATTAGTGATGAAGAAACGGAGGAACTAGATGCACCGATTACCCTGGAGGAATTAGAGGAAGTGGTGAAACAGCTGCCCACCTGCAAGACCCCGGGTACGGATGGATTCCCGGCTGAGTTTTACACAACATATAAAGCAGAAGTACTCCCCCCTATGCTAGAGATGCTCAATGAGTCTTTTGAGAAGGGTCGGCTACCGGACACGCTCAGAGAAGCACTAATCGTGCCGCTCCCCAAGCCCAACAAGCCAGGGCATTGCTGCGGCTCCTATAGGCCGTTGTCAATGTTGAACCAGGACAGCAAGATCTTGAGGGCGGTCCTGGCCAATAGGCTGAGAAGGGTCATCAGTAACCTGATACACCCGGATCAGACAGGTTATGTCCCCAACAGAAATATAACCCACAACCACAGGCGACTCCACCGAGTGATTGAAGAGGGAAACAGGAGCGATGGGGAAATGGCTGTGGTGTCCCTAGATGCAGTCAAAGCTTTTGATTCAGTGAGGTGGCCATGGTTGCTGGCGGCCCTGGAAGAATAAGGGATGGGGCCGGGTTATGTTAGGTGGGCGAAATTGTTGTATAGTGAACCACTGGCCAGAGTACGCACAGGATCGGTGATATCTGAAAGGTGGCAGCTCAGTAGAGGCACCAGACAAGGGTGTCCTTGGTCCCCGATGTTATACATTCTGGCCCTAGAGCCCCTGGCAGTGTACCTCAGACAACAATATGACATGGTCGGTATTGAAGCAGGGGGAGAGAAACACCTAATATCCTTATATGCTGACGATTTGCTACTGTATTTGAAATATACGGAAGAAAATCTTCAGTATATTCTAGAGGTCATGGAAAAGTATGCAGAATTGTCCGGCATTGCGGTGAACCCCCAAAAATCGAGCATGTTCCCATTGGGGAGCTACATAGGCGCCCCTCTGGAACGGTTGCCAGTGTTGTCCGTACCTTGGGCGGCTGATTCCTTCCGCTACCTCGGAATAGATGTATATCATACTGTGGAGGAGGAACACTTGCATAACACCGAGGTGGCTGTGAAAAAAATCTGCACAAATATGAAGTTCTGGGAGAAGCTGCCGCTGGCGATGGTGGGACGGGGGGCGATGCTCAAAATGGTGGTCCTGCCTAGGCTGTTACATTGCTTCAGTAATATACCATACTTGATACCCAAAAAGTTTTTTGTCAAACTGAACACCATGTGTAGGGACTTCCTGTGGCACGGCACTCGCATTAGAGTAGCGCTATGGAAGCTACAGAACTTCCATGATAGAGGGGGCATCAAGCTGCCGAACTTTGAGGCCTATTATGTAGCCAGTCAATTGCAATATGTAACCAAATGGCTCTCTGATGAAGAAACTCCTGAATCTAGGCTGTTTGGGCAGGACTGCACCCCGTTTTACCTAAATGAGATTATCTGTGTGACTAGACTTGAAATGAAAGAACGCCCGGGTATGCTGTTGCTTGGGTGGAAGATGTGGCACAGAGTATGCCAACTGATGGAGAACCCATGCCCGTGTTCCCCACAGGTGCCACTAGTTGCCTTAGCTAGGGGAGACAACCAGCTCAGGATGATAATCAGGACCTATTGGGAATCGGTTGGGCTGGTCACATTGGGAGACATATGGCAAGAAGGGGCTATTAAAGTGTTCGAAGAACTGCGAGAAGAGACAGGCTTGCATGGAGGCCAATATGTCACGTATCGTAGGCTAGTGCAGACTATTCGCAAAACCTGGCCAGAGATTGTACTGGTGGAAGAACCAGATGTTCTAATGGGAACAATATATGATATATCAGAAGGAGGGCACAAGATCTCTAGACTGTATGAGATGGTGATGACCCGGGTGGGGAAGGATTTGACTCACCTGAGGCTGGACTGGGAAGCGGAGGTGGGGGCACAGATGACCGATGGAATGTGGGAACGTGCTATAGGATACCACAAGAAAGTGTCCAGAAATGCTAGATTGCAGCAGATACAGTTATACATAACGCATAGAGCCTATATGACCCCGAAGAGAATATCTAAGTTTGCAAATGCAGGAAGACAAGCATGCCCAAAATGCGACGAGGAAGACGCAGATATGACACACATGTTCTGGTCTTGCCCAGTGATTGAAGCTTTTTGGGAGGAAGTGGCACGGAAACTAGTGGATAAAGGGGTCTCGCTCAACATAGATACAGCCTGGGCCTGCCTGTTGGGAGGGTTTCCCAGACCACGGAACACTAAACACCTTGGGAAACTGAGGGACCTGGCATATGTGCTTGCTAAAAGAAGGATAGCTATGGGCTGGAAGCAATGCCACAAGCCACGGGTAGAGGTATGGTGGCGGGACTTGCAAAAATGGGCGGAGGCTGAAACGGTGGTGTGGCAGGAGGCATGTAGCAAGTGCGGGGAATAAGATGTGGGTAACCTGATGGCTTGGAGAATGTTAATAGCAGGACTGTTTGGCACAGTAGTGGATCCTGCAGCTTCGGAAGGAAGCGATACCCAGCCACATGCAGTGGATACAGAACCAGAAATGCAAATAAGCTCTTGGGGGGGGGGGGTTGGGGAGCAGTAATGAGCGTTAATTGATGTTCACGAGTTTATTGTAAATAATGCTGCAAGTTTGGTTTGTATTGTTTATTTGTTTTCAAAATAAAAATCTTTAAAAAAAAAAAAAAAAAAAATTAATTGCAGCATATTTGAAAATGTCATCACCCACTCATTTCGCGCCTTCAACAGAGCCAGGGTAGTAATGAGTTTTTTTTAAATAAATTTGGCTTTTACTACTGAATGCAACTATTGTTTAAATGTGAATATTGTCAATAATAAAACATACACTTTTACTTATATATTTCATAATGCAATATAACCATAAGGCATTAGCACATAATTAATATCACCATCTACAAACTTACAATAGGAATATAGGCACTACAGTTCTATAAATAGTACTAGATAGAGGCCCGATTTACAAAAATGTTTTACAATGGTGCAATCCTATTGGAAAATGTTTTGTAAATCGGGCCCAGAATATGCTAATACAAAATGTAAGCAATAGCATTGAATATTATCAAAACAATTGTAGCTGCTTGTATACTGATGATAGCATAATATACAAAATGTTAATACAAATGTAGGCACTATTGTACTATTAATAGCACTATGTACAAAATGTCAATGTGAATGTAGGCACTACCATACTATAAATATTACTAGCTAGTAAAGATCAATACCCATGTAAGCAGTAGCATCTAATGTTATCAATATGAATTTAGCCACTTTCATACTGATGACAGCACAATATACGAAATGTCAGATCTAATGTAGGCACTACAGCAGTATTAATAACACTATGTACAAAATGGAAATATGAATGTAGGCACTGCCATATTATAAATGTTACCAGATAGAAAATATGAATCCAAATGTAAGCAGTAGCATTTAATTGCATCATTACGAATATAGCCACGATATACAAAATAGCAATACAAATGTAGGCACTAGCATAGTATTAATACCACTTTGTAATAGATAATAATATGCATGTAGCTACTACCATGTCATCAATAGCACTATACCTAATATGTAAATACCATTCTAGGAACTAGCATACTATACATACCAATATATACAAAATGTTCACAGATAATGTGAATGCAAGCAGTAGTATTAAATGTCCTCACAAGTAAAGCATGCAGGTGTACACAATAAACAGTGCAACATTTTATATTGTAACATGTCTTCTTTTCTGTAGGTTAAACACCAACATTATAGACAATGAGAAAGGTACATACAATGTTTTGAGGCTGCATACACGTTTAATAAAAAGAACAACTCAGGTAACTGCTAGCATATCATTAATAGCACTATAGGCGCCATACAAATGCAAGATAACATAACATAACTATACCTTATATGTAAAAAGCCTTCTAGGCACTAGCATATTATATATACCAATATATACAAAATGTTAATATTAATGTGAGCAGTAGCATTAAATGCCTTTGTAATGAAAACATACAGTAAACAGTACATTTTCTATTGTAACAAGTATTTTTTTTTACTATGGGTGGAACATCAACTTAAAGAGAAGATACCAAACGTGAATATTAATGCAGGCTCTAGCGTACTACAAATAGCACTAAATAAAAAACACAAATATAAGCAGTAGCATCTAATCTGCTTACAATGATAACATATAGGTGTTTACAGTACAAAGTTAGACGAGTCAGTGTGTCTCTTATGTTGCACAGCTTCAATAAATGTATATGCAACATTCACATGTTCCTAATACTAAATAAATATCAATACACATAAAGCCACTAGCGTACTGTTAATAGCACAATATACAAAATTTCAATATGACTGTAGGCACTAGCATAAAATACATACCACTAGCAAAACATTTCATATTTTAAAATATACATTTTGTATAGGTGAAACATCAACATTAAAAGATAAGAGGATGGAAAAAGAACAGAAACATCATCATACATCTTGTAAGTATAATTTATTATAAAACACAGAAACATTTACAACATTTTAGTTTTTCACAACCAACACAAACACAATTGTATATTAAAACTAAAAAAGTAAAAATACATGAACAAACTCTTGTAATAATCTATTTCTCCATTGTTATTTTATTGCAACAACAAAACACAAGTATGAAAAGAAAGCCATGATAGAAATCAGAAAACATAAAGAAAGACACTATAAACCTCAAAAAAAAGAACACAAAAGAACATAAAAGCACTCATATAACTCGCTTACAGGATTTTCAAATAGACATTCCCACTGATGACATTAAAGGCCTGATTCACAGAATGTTTTCTTATGGGATTGCCCCAATATAAAATGCTTCTGTGAATCGGTCCACAAGACTATACAAACTATGGGTAATATTACACAAAAAGTAGTGAAAAATATCATTTTAAATTAACAACTTCCAACACAAACAACATTTATTCTAAATAGATCAGGCACTTTTTCAGCAAAGGAACAGTTGCTTGATTTTTCCACAATTTGACTTTGTCTTAATGGTGTCTAAGAATTAAATACAACGTTTTATAGTTCTTCTCTTTGGAGGTCGTGGGCGCCTCCATAACTTATATTACTTGTTTTAGTATATCGATTTGTGCCACAATTCACTGATGTTGTCATTCGGCATATTCCACCAACAAATGAATCATAGTTTTGGAACTGGCTACAAGGTTATCCTGCCATTTTTTGGCCAATTCGCTATACACTGGATTCTCCAAGACAGGTAAGATCAAAATCATGAGACCACTAGGAATTTTATTTTGGTCAAGATATTGCTGCATAGTGATCTTCTCCCAAAATGTATTGATCTCTTTAATGCGTAGTCTTTGCAATCTAATGAATTTATGTCGGAGATCTTCTACTGACTCAATAATGTTCCTAAATGCATGTGTAGTTGATTCGTGTGGGGCAAAAAGGGCCTTGATATGCTGATCTCTACTTTATTGATCCTAAAAGACAAGTAATTCATATTGCCATAATGTTATGAACCTATCACTGTTTTAAGTGATATCAATCAATATATAGTTCAGTTTAACTACAATTTATATACATTACAAGTTGATTGCATTATATAACGTAACAAGGGGGGAAGTACAAGTAATAAAAGAGAACACAATCTTTAAATACATTAGATAAACAAATACAGTAAGACTATGCTTTCAATAATAAATGTACAAATTTATAGTATTACATGTTCTAAAAAATATTGTTTTAACATGCATGTCAAATGCAGAATTGTTTAAGTAAACTCAGTAAAGAAACTTAGACAACTAAGTTAAACATGCCAATCACATTTTGTACCACTATTTCAAGTTGAAAACTTTTTAAAGCAATATCACATTAATACACAAAAGAATAGCAGAACAATCCAAAGAGTGCATTGTGTAAATAAAAATACACAGGTACGAAATTCAAAGCAATTGAAACTACATTGTTTTTCATTAGTTATCCTTTCAAAATGAAAACATTCCCAGTTTGCTATAAATACATTTTTGTATGCCATAAACTATTGCATATGCTTTTTCTGTTGTATTAGCATATCATTTCTTTCTAATGTACAACTACTCCTTGTCATTTGAGCAATTCTTCAGAAAAGTGTGTATGTCCTCATTTTGACCACATGGGGCCTCATTATAAGTTTGCTGATCCGGAAACAAAGGTGCCGGTAAGCTCACTGGCACCCTTGTTGCCAGACCGGAAAACTAAATGTCTGTCTGCCATGGCCGCTGTGCCCAACAGGTCTGACCCTACCAAGCGCAGTGGCCACGGTAGGCAAACCCTTCACAGACGTGCCATCACTGTTAACGGCGGTACCAGCGCTCCCGAGTACCGACTCTCATAGAGTCTGTTCAGACTCTATGGGAATGGGGACTTACATGTTACTGGCACCTGACTTTCCGAGCCGCTGGAGTTGTATCTCCCGGTGGCACCCGGAATCCGGCACTGGGAAAATATTACAAGTCCAGCGGCAACCCACTGGTAGCACTGGCAGGGTTACAGCCGGACTCGTAATGAATGTGTATGATAATATTGCGCATTTTATAATTCTGCATAGAAACTAATTCATAATTGTATTTTTGTATTTTTTTGTATTTTGTTCAACCTCTCTCTGTATTTAACTGTTTTTCTCATATGCAAACAGCCCTGTCAAACTAGCACTAATAGGAAAAATGATAATATATGTGCAAATTTACAAACTGTTTTACATAATAGAGAAGTAGAAGATTGCAGAATGTACATCATTTTCATTACCATCTAAATAACTTTTATTTTGTTGCTACCTTTAAAAAAAGATGTACAAAGGTACTACATTTCTTCTATAAATATTTGACATAATAAGGTCTTCTAAAAATGTCAGTAGTCTGTGTCTTCATCCTGGCCACATACAGATTCTTCATGACCTTATTTGAAATGTCTAGCTCATAAAGACATGTCACATTAGAAAAGAAATATAAAAGTAGAAATTGAAACAATATATTTTAAGAGTATAATATTTTTGATATACTAACTTAATTTCCTTCCTTATATTTCTTTTAAGAACTATATCTTAATTTTAAAGCATTGGCTCCAAATTATATTATATATGCATTGTTCAAATTCATAGGCAATCTATGTTTGTGTGATACTATTGAGTTATCACACACATGCAATTCTACTTCTTTCAGCACCCATGTAGTGTAACGTCCATTACGAATAGAAGCACCAACATGGAATATGATTGCAAGTGGTTAAATGTTTTCTTACATATACTTGCACCATCGATTTTGTACATATAGAACATATTTAAAAGATATTGTTTATACTGCACATTTTGAGGTGATGAGTGAAGGTAAGAACCACACATATCATCAGATAGTGATCATTTGTTACTAGATCTGCAAAGTGAATACTTATCTATCTGTTTCAGGAAGATATAAATAGCTTTCCAAAGGTTCTCTACACATGATCTGTTCATGAAATCTTGGGCAACCATGATTCCACTCATAACATAGTCATAGAAAGTTATCCACACACATTGTTCTGTAATACCTCCCCTCCAGAATATTCATAAGGGAGTTCTTGGCCTTTCTGTTTGATGCTTTCAGAAAAATACATTTGTTGTGTTACAACAGCCAGTATGTGCTGAATTATAGGTGCTGTATGTATCTTTTGTGCTTTTTCATCTACTGACATTTTAAGAGTGGTGCATTCTCTGGGAAGTGGTTCTCTACTAGCTGAACTGATTGCACAAAGGTTGTCATTTGAAAAAACATTCATAAGGCTGAATTTGAGTTACATGTTATGCCTGTTTAATTACTAAATCTACACCGCAAATAATGATAAACACTTTCTTTGCTTTCTACCATTGTTAAATCTTCATCATTTGTAAAAGTCATTGGAATATTTCCCTTTGGCTTTACCTTTAAAGATATGTTGTATTCTTTGGTGCAAGGACATTTGCAGGTCTAGGTAGCAAACCAAGATGAGGAGTGTACAGTACACATAGTCTATTATAGTCCACCACACATGAAATTTCCACTGCCACTTTTGACTCATCAAAGTTAAGAACATGGGTATTTTTACTTGAGACAGAACTACATAGTACACCTCTTCTTTAAAAAAAACATGGCCTATGTCTCCAAAGTCAATTCTTGAGATTTGAGCACAGTTGCTGCATTTGCAGCGCACTAAGGATATTGTGCTAATTTCGGAAACATATGTTGTAAAAATCACGAATCATACTGAAGTATGACAAACTATAGAGGTTCAGCTATACCAACAAACTTAATTTGACTATTCTCAACACTTGTACTGTGTGGAAAAGTGACAAAAGCGACAACTCTACCCATTGCTCCATTCACCATACCGATTTCCACATTCATGTTTTGTTTCAGCATAACTAGAGATTTCGGGCGCAGTTCCAAAACTGATTCAAGAACAGCTGTTTTTTATATTGATTTTTCTTATTAATTTAACCCTGACTGATCTTTCCTATTTAATTCTAGGGCCATAGTGTGGCCATCTAACACATCACAAGATTGTACTTCTATAACTGTTTCTTTCTCAAAAGTCATAAAATAATTGAATTTATCAGATTCCGCAACTGTAGACATCAAACACAAGGGCTGTTTGTCTGTTGCAGAGAGAACATTACTTCAGTACATCATTCATAAAATATGCTGGAAATCAGTCTATTTTTCAGAGCTGTTTTTACAGCATTATTACGTACTCCAATGCAGCTACTTTTAGCATTTCTGCATATTCAAGTTTTGAACATCGCAGCATTTAACAGCAAGTTTATTATATTGAAAATAATTCCACATATCAACATTACCAATACTACCAATATGTTTTTAGACTATCTTTTGAACGAAGAATCTGGAAGACTGGTTGACCTTTCACAGAAATTAGCTGTAGAAGGTGGCAATTACCTTTTGGAAGGTCTTCTAGTGACTACCCTGGCACCCCTAACAAGTGTCCTGCATGCTGCAGCATGTCTAATAAAAGTAGCTGCACTGGCTGCCACTGCAAGCATGTATCCTCTTCAAGTCCATATGCATCTACAAAGCTGTCACCCTGACGTCCCTAAGCTATCTCACATAGAATCTCAGCACCTCCAGAGTCTTATGATCCACCAGAAGTAAAGACGTCTACAGACTTGAACTCCGCCATTGCAGGAAGAAAAGAACCAGAAGACACGCATTCTCTGTTTATGCCCAAAGACTGTGGAACCTCCTGACCATCAACATCGGACTCGTCCTCTCCTCTCCCCTTGCTTCTACAGTTAAGAAAGATGCTCAAGACCCTCCTCTTCAAGAAATGACTCCTCCTTGGCACCTTGGTCCACACCTCCTCCACTTCCTACCCTACCTGAGACTGGTTGATCTGCTGCACACTGTTTTCTTTCCTGGTTGATTGTAGATCCATTTCTGCCAAATTGCCCTTTCTCCCGCTCACGCTGTTAGTTCTCTGTTCCCTTGTTTCTCTGCTTCCCTCACTGTGCTTCCCCCAGTGAGTGTAAAGCACTTTGTTGCTGGGATGTCATTGTTGTGGTCATAGGATGCCCAACAGGGGGTTGAAAGTTAAGCTGGCTTTAGCTGAATTTCAGGGGTTTCATTGCATTACGTTCTCACCTTAACGTCCCTTCAACTAAAGTTTTTTCTAAAGAAAAAAAGATATATATATATATCAGTGAAAAAAATGAATTTACTGTATTTTTTTCAATTTCCTAAAATCAAATATCACTTATAAACCTTTATACTATTTACTTTCTTTATACACACACACTCAAATCATGTTAAACTAACATTTTTTAAATGAAATATATAGACTACATATATTCAAACAAAATTGCATGCAAGCACAATCTATGTTTAAATCTTTAAAAAAATACTTATACAATTTCATATTTTTTTGTTTTATTTATTTATTTACTTAATTACTTTAATTTAGACATGACATTGAGGCGCTATTACCTAGAACAGCTTAGTTACAGAAATAGTGGTATTCACTGGTATATTATAAATTTCAAAAGACATCGTAAAGATATTTTTTTTGCTACAGTTAGTCATTCAATACAATTTGTTCATTAAGAACATATCATATGTACTGAACTGATGCAATGTATCTTATGTAAATAAATTAGTTTAATGGTTTTGAAGAAGGCGCTGAGGATTTCAATTTAAAACAAAGTTACTAATTTGAATCTTTTACAATTGCACTGAAGACCAGTCTCCTGAAAAGAAGCAGCCGAATTCGAAGAACAAAGAAGAACTAAGAAGTTACCTGTTTATTTAAGAAAAAAAGTAAGTAGAATATCACCATAATATTTGTATTATTACTCAAACATACTGTAAAGTTAATACAAGCTATTTCTGTGCCTAAAAATAGAGATTGTGTACCATTTTGTCCAAAAATCTCCATGTCTTAAACAGCGATTTACAGCAAGATTGGCCCACAAATTCCTATTTTTGAACACGCAAATTACCCAACTGAACCAATACAATTTTCATATTATAGAACAAACAACTGTTTTAATTGTATACATTAGATTTACTATTTGTACTTTTCCACACCACTAGCTTACTTTTTTAACACATAAATTCAAGAATACATATGCCTACTAGTTGTAGTTGCCAATGCACAATCACACACCATTACATACATCTTTATCATCTTACTCAAACACTCATGCACACAGCACACATACATTCCAGAACACCCCAACCCATACCTTCTTTATTTTTTTCAACAGACCCCAAAGAATGCCTACCAAAAGTCAAGTCCGTAGAAAGCAACGCAGAAGTAGAGCAAATGAAAATAAAAGTGTCCAACATAAGCATCCATCTCTAGCAGAATTTGTAAAAAAAAGTTGAAACAAAACAGCTAATACAGTCATTTAGTGAAACACAAGAAGTTTCAAGTACAAAAACTTTGCCTCCTCTATCAAAATGTAAAACTAACCAAAAAACTATTAACAGAAAATCAGCTATCACTACAGATAAAACTACTTCTTTAAATTTTAACATAGTGCAAAGTAAGCATACCAAGAAAAGTATTTTAGCCAAAATGTACCGTCACAAAGTCCTTCAAAATCGTATAAAAACAGGAGAGAAATCGGGTTCAATGCTTAAAACCTATCGTAGGAAATTAATCTTAGAAGCGTTGATGGACAGTGCAATTCTTCTCAAAAGAAAGTTATTTATTTTACTGTTAAACAAAATGAAACCACTAACAAAACTAATAACTAAATTACAAAAAAGACTTCTCAATAAGTGAAATGTCAACAGAAAGAACTTCTTAAGTATCTGCGGAGGTGAATGGAATCACACTACGAGCACAGAAACATATTTTAATGAAGAAGCGTACAAACAAAAGCAAACAAATACAATTGCCATACATAGCAGTGGTCGAGGTTATGAAAAAGTGAATAATACCATAATGGAACAAGAAGTACTCCTTACAAAAATATGTCCTATAAACTTAGAATTACCCCTCCATTCAACTGAATCAGAACATCTAGTGTACAAATAGCCATGCACGTCAATGTGTAACATTCCCAAACAATGTTTCAAATCTTTACGCCAATTCCTCAATAAATATGTAAAAAGCAAAGACAAAATCAAAATTAAATTACTGCAAAATATGGATAGCTGTCCAGTGCGCAAGTACACGGGACTACAAGGACATTCATTGGCCTGCATTACAGGACCTACTTGTAAAACCACTTTCCATCATATCAAAGGGATATCAACACATCATTCAACTATAAGAAATCTAGTCTATAAACTGTACTATGCTAAAAGTCCTGCTTTAGCACTAGCAAATTTAAATAACATCCTTCTATATGGTACAGCAAAAGACCTACTTGAAGAAATTGACTATACCCAGAAAAATATTTTGGAAGTGAAAGCCATTTAGAGAATGAAATAGCTTTAAACCAATTAAGCAACAATTCTACACATGGCAACCTTTTGCTAAACACATACAAAAAAGAAATACTAAAATTTAAAAGTACATTAGCTGAAGTACCAAACCATGTATCTGTATGTTGCCGTAGAACTTTTTATAAAAGTAACACAAAAACTGTAGACCTATCATACAAAATAGAAGACAATGAAGATTCTAAATGGTTTGAATTAGCTCTCTACCTTGTAGCAGAAAACAAATATTAAATAACTGAGCCCTTAATACTTTGCAGTTACTGCACTACAAAACTTGACAACAACCAAACTCCTTCACGTGCTATCACAAATAATTTGGAATTATACCCAGTACCAAAACCCCTACAACAACTTAATTTATATGAGAGCATCATACTTCAAACAGTACACCCATTTCAAGCAATAATACGCCTTCAACCAAAAACAGCTAAATTACCTCCCTCTGGATTGGTAAAAGGCATTCGTGGAAAAGTAGTTTATTTACCATTAGATTTAAAAGAAAATGTGCATACTCTAAGAGTGCAACGTCCAATGCAGCAATCTGTAATTATCTTAGTAAATGGAGTACCTACAAAAGACAAAAAATATGGCAACAGCTGGTAGATTTACATAACGTTAGACAAGCCTTCCAATATCTTAAAGAGAATAATGAATATTACAAAGACATTAATATTGAAGAAAACCTGAAAGATACAACTGAAATAATTCAAGAAACACAAGAAGCTGGTAAATTTGAGCTACTAGATCCTGCTACAATATCAAATACTTTAGACCATTATACAATTCATTCTTTGCACTCTAATGACACCATAGAAGATGTACTGGAAACGTACCAAATGCGTCAAACAAAAGGATCGCCAATCAGCATATGGGAAAAAAGTATAGAAGCAAGTGCTTTTCCTCTACTCTTTCCTACTGGCAAAGGAGGAAGGTATGATGATAGACCTATTCAAATATCAGCTTCAGAATACCGCTCATTATGGATGTATTCTGAAGATCCCAGATTTAGACAAAATGTGGAATACATATTCCACCTACTCTTTGAAAGTGAACTAGCAACTTTATGTTACGGAGTTCAACACATATTAAAATCAGGATCACACTTTCAAAATATGACAGCTACACAATTATTAGAAAAAGTGCAACAAAAGGATGAGGTTTTACAATCAAATATTACAAATCTATTAGCAAATATGCGTGGTACTAAAGAGTACTAGTTTCGACGTCATGAAGATGTATGTTGTATGATCAGAAACCTTGGCCCACCCACTTGGTTTGTTACATTAAGTTGTGCAGAATATGCATGGGAAGATTTACATGATTTCCTACACATATCAAATAAAAACAAAACAAACATAGATATATTAACACCTGGAGAACTTTGTTCTTTGGATCCTGTTAATGTTTCAAGATATTTTCACCATCGCTGCATTGCTATGCTACATTTTATTTGTAATACAACTGTTCCTCCCCTTGGAGAAGTGCAACGCTTCTTTTGGAGAAAAGAATACCAAGCCAGAGGAGCACCACATATCCACATGCTTTTATGGATTAAAGATGCTCCTAAATTTGGTCAAGACAGTGATGCCACTGTTTTACAGTTTATTGAAAAATGTCACTTGTGAAATTCCCTCAGAAGCCACAAATTTTACAATTTCAAAGGCAAAAATGTGGAAAATACAAAAACAAAGGGAAATACTACACCAAATGCCGATTTGGTTTCCCTAGACCAGTTACAAATCCAGGTCAAGTGAACAACCTCATGTCTTCAGTTAGACATAGGGGGTCATTCCGAGTTGGGCGGTAAGGGAAAAACGATGCCGGTAAAGGATTACCGGCATCGTTTACCTTTACGGCCCATTCTGACCCACCAGACCGTTATTTTCGTCGCCGTAAAGTACAAGGCCATAAATAGCGGTCTCGTGGCGCGCGCACGACACCCCATGCCAAAATTAGCGTCATGGCGTAAACCGGAGCTGATCCCAAGTCATGCGAACATGCAAAAAACGGCCTCTATAAGGCCGCAAAGTACCTTACCGGCATGGAGTAAATACCGGCATCGCCGAGAAGGTGTTAAGAACTCTGAGCAGTGTTTCCAAGAGGCACAGGTGCACTCAACCAGCACAGGTGGAGGCAATGGAGTCTGGCACAGCACAAAAGGAGCACACCCACTCACCACACCCCCTCCCACACCAAGATGATACCAATTGTAGCAGGATTACTGGAGCTGGAGGCCTTGCTTGCAAGGCAGCAACGACAACAACAGCAACAACAACAACCACAGCCCCCACCACAGAGGATAAACAGGAGGAGAAGGAGGGTGAGACAGGCCCAGCATGCCCTACCGGTGCAGCCACCATTACCACGCCGGCAGCCCCCAATCCCTCGCATCAGAGCCTCCCCCTTCAACCTCACACCAGAGCAGATCCACACCCTGTACCGCCTTGACCGGGACACCATCACCACCATAGTGGACCTGACACATGACGACATAGTGAGCCTCATAGAAATCCACACTGCAATCCCCCCTCTACTCAGGGTAGTGTCTGTTCTCCACTTCCTTGCCACAGGCACGTAGCAGCATACAGTGGGGCACATGCATGGCATACCACAGGCCATATTTTCACAGATACTCAACCAAGTGCTGAATGCCCTCATCAAACACACAAGGGACTACATATCCCTACCCCGGACACCCCAGGAGATATTGGATACATAAGTTGCCTATCATGCACTGGCAGGCATGCCAAATTGCATAGGTGCCCTCGACTGCACCCACGTGGAATTGGTCTTTCCACATGCAATGGAGGTGGCGTATCGCAACTGCAAGCAATACCACTCCATTGACGTCCAGATGGTATGAAATGCCAGTAAAGCCATCACACATTGCTGTGCCCGATACCCCCGATCAACACATGACCCCCTGGTCCTGCGGAACTCCATGCTACCACGCTATATGGAGCAACATGCTGGATAACGTGCCTGGCTGCTTGGTGAGTCACCTGATTGGGCCATGGCAGCGCATTGGGGCCATGAGTAGGGTGGATGCATACCCCAACTTGGTGGGAAAGGGGGGGTGCATACTACACCTGTGTGGGAATGTTGACGCTGGTGCACAATGTGCACCCCACAGAACACAGTGCCCCAAGGCAATCGATATGGCACATGACTGCCTAACCTCACAGCGATGCTAGAATGTAGAATATACAACACTACTCGTCCGAAAGGTAACCTGGCCCAATACCACAACACAAGCACCACTCATCGGCGGACCTCACACACCGTAAGGGCATCCTGCACCATGCACTGCATATGCACTATCTCACAGCCTCCTGCATCCTACCACACAAGACAGACGTCCCTGGGAGTGCATAGAAGTGAGCCCAACAGGGATACAGCAGCGTGTCACTGGTTCCGCACACCCATAGTATTGGTGCAAGTCAACATGGTACTGATCAGTGCAGTAAGACAAGTATGCTACTGACTACAGTCAACACCCCCTGCCACCAAATCTCACAGAACCCAACACATCAATGAATTCAGGCCAACACTGCTGCACGCAGATACGGTGCACATGCAACAAGATGTGAGTGCACACCATAAACCATCTTGAAGAAGCTACCCCTCCATCATTCCATGGCACAGGACACATAGCCGGGCCAGTAATGGGGTTGATGCAACCAGGGACATGTGTGTATGGCCAGGAATCACCAGCTGCCATGCAAGACTGCTACAGTTTGCCACCATCAATGTACAAACACTTACCTTCATTCCCCTTCCATGCAGGTGATGGTAGCTACCCTTTGAAGCCGTGGCTCATGGCCCCTATCCGCAAACCCACAGAACAGGCATGAGGAGGACTACAATCGAGCTCATACCCATACACGGGTGGCCATAGAGCAGACATTTGGCCTGTTGAAGGCACCATTTTGTTGCCACATCCGTTCGGGTGGAGCACTCATCAACAGCCACGAGAAGGTGGCCAGGATCACCATGGCATGTGTAAGGCTGCACAATATGTGCATCCATCGGAACGTGCCACTGCCCCCTGACCTGGGACTGCTACCACCAGATGATGATGAGGGATGGATGAAGAATTGGCAGGACAGCATCACAGTGCAGATGCACAGGAGGGATGTGCCGTGTGGCAATCATTGATTGGACAATATTTCTGACACTCAAGTCAGCTGAGGTTGTCAGGATGACAGGGCATCGGGCACTGGTTGTGGGGATACATGTACACCATGCACTGTGAGTCATTAAAAGACACATGCACATTGATCAATGTCCACTCTGATATTTTTTATGCACAACCGGTGTATTGGATTAGAAGGTTCAAACATGTACAACAAAACCTCCACCCTCACCCCCCTCCCCCAACTCCCATACACACCCTCACCCCCTCCCCCCAACTCCCATACACACCCTCACCCCCCTCCCCCCAACTCCCATATACACCATCACCCCCCTCCCCCAACTCCCAATCACACCCTCACCCCCCTCCCCCCAACTCCCATACACACCCTCACCCCCCTCCCCCCAACTCCCATACACACCCTCACCCCCCTCCCCCCCAACTCCGGAACAGTAGTCCCGTGTGGCACATTGAGGCCACATGTGGCAGCATTATCTATTGATCCATGCTCCCGGTGCCCGGGGGGGGCATGTTCCTGCGCCGCTGAGAACGCAGCAAGCGGCGCGCTGGGCTTGCTGGGGTGGGGGGACTGGTTGTGGGGGTGTCCTCCTGCTGAGTCGCAGGAATGGGACGTGCTGCCACAAGGGCATCTGCAATGCGTCCAAGTGCCTCACACACACGGTTGGTGCTTTCCGTAAACACCTGACGCATTTGTCTGAGCTCCTCAAGTAACTCCAACCTGCCCTGGCGGTTTTCCTCATTGAAGTCAGTGATGAGGGCACTGAGTTGTCCTGAACGTAGTGCTTCCTGGGATGGTGTATCATCCCGGCTGGGGATTGGGTCGACATGCCCTGACTGGGCCTGGAATGGGGTACTGGGCACGGGATCTGCGTCTCCCGGTGCATCACCACGTGCACTTCGGACTGGTGGGTCACCCTCCCCAGAGTCCATGCACGACACCTGGGGGACATTGCATGGCTTGGGGGTGTATAGAGTGGGGTAGGAGTCCTCCTCTGACGCCCCACAGATGGACGAGGGGCTGTTCAGGATTTGCAGAGGGGCCGTGGCTGCCACCTCCCCAGAGATGCTGGACTCCTCTGACCTTGGTGTGGTGATTGTTGCAGGTGCTGATGCAGTGAGGGATGGGGGTGGTGCAACCTCAATAGGCCTTGGAGGAGCTGTGGTGGTTTTGTCCTTCCTGGCCGGTACGCGGTGGTCCCTGCCTTTGGCACTGGATGTGGTGGGACGGCTTCTCTCAGGCTCATTGCCCTCATGCTCACTGCCTGTGGGTGTAGAACAAAGGTACAACATGAGTGGTTGTGTGAGACGCTAATGTCATTAATGGCAGCATTCACATTTCAGTCATTTTGGATTGGTGGCATTTTGGCCGTTACTACATCACTGGTTTCTACGGATGTGTCGGATATGTACGCAGGTGTGGGAGTCACTAATCCTGGCCTTGTCATGTGCAGTCTGACTCACACACTGCCAAGCCTGCTGCACAGTGTGCTTATTGGGATGTGCTAGTTACTGCACTGTGGTTGGTGGGCATTATGTGGTAGCACTTGTCCCTTGGTGGCAGTTGTCTTGCCATTATCAGAATGGGTGGAGGGCAGTATGACAAGGTGCATTGGACGGGGCTTGGAAGTGTATTCAACATGTATTTGCCATTGGCGGTGTTGACTTTGGACACTCACCTCCATCAGCAGACGACGGAGCCCCACACTCCATTTCACTGACGCCCTCGATTGATTCTGTGCCAATCAATGCAGCGCAGGTCTCCTCCCATGGCGCTAGTTTCATTGGTGAACTTGTTCCGCCTCCAGTCAGCAGTGCCTGGCTGCGGTTGGCTGCGAGTATGCTCCGCACCTTCAACCGCAAGTCGTCCCACCACTTGCGGCAGTCCCTGGGGGTGCGGGGGGTGGTGCCTACTGCGCTCACCCTTTCAGCAAGTTCTGCCCATATGTTTTTCTTCCGGACCACTGCCTCTCTGCGCATGTCGCTGCTGAACACTACGTCTGCATGCTCCTCCAGGTGGCCCACCATGGCCTGCAGCTCCTCGGGGCTGAAGCGCTGCTTGCGGAGGCGGTCCGCTGACTTTTTCGGGGCTTTGGGCATAGCTGGCGGTTGTGCAGGCCTTTTCCGAGGTTCAGGTTCGTCCCAAGGGTGCTGCCTGGAGAGGATGGCAATGGATTGTGTTTTTAAAGATGGCCGCCGTGCTCCTTCCCGTTCCTGTGCGATGACGTAATTTCCATATCCGTTAATTAGCGGTGACCGTAATTTACGGTATCCGTAAATTACAGTAACCGCTAATTACGGACGGCGAAGCTTCGATGGCGGTGTTGTAAAGAACATCTCGCTTCATGCCGCTAAGGGGTTTAACGGGGCCTTTAGCGGTATGCCGCTAGGGGATTTACCAGCATGGCGGAAAGCTTGTGCCCGCGAGGTCGGAATAGCCTGTAAATAGCAGCGTGGTACCAGATCGGACTCGCTCTTTCCGCCATCCCGGTAAAAACCAATACTTACCGCCAACCTCGGAATGACCCCCATATTGTTAAAGGTAAGTCACCTAAAAATACATATTACATAAAAAGAAAAGAAGAAGAAAAATATATCAATGATTATAATGCAATCATTGCCCACTTATGGAATGCAAACATAGATGTGCAGTACATTGCAGACAATTCTACTGCAGTTGCACGATATGTCACAGCATACTTAACTAAAGCAGAAAAGACAGAGCTCCAAGACCTCTGGAATGACCTGTCATCAGATAAAACAGTGTCTCAGAAATTATACAGCTTGGGCATAAAAATGCTCACCCATAGAGAATGTGGACCATATGAAGCAGCTGATCGTTTAACTGGTACTGCATTGTATGGTAAATCTGAAAATATAGTATGGCTAAGTCTTGGTCCAGCTAAATCTAGAAAAAGAGTTCTAAAATCATATGAAGATATAGAAACAATAGCCAAACGTGATCCCAACAGCCAAGACATTTTAAAAAACAATTTAACGGACACATACTACCCAAACAGAAGTAATACTTTGGAAAACATGTGTCTATACCACATAGCCCAAAACTACACATACAAAAATAATATGAAACCTGATGAAAAAAAAGGTAAATATAGAGTGACAAACTGTGAAGGCAGCTTAGTTAAACTCAATAAACCAAATTTAATTAATCATATCAAATTGTCATTAAAGACTCCTCAACATAAAGAAGTATATTACATGTCCCTGCTATAACTCTTCAAACCATGGAGAAAAGAAGAACAAATACTAGATAACTATGACTCATATGAGGATGCTTTCAAAGCAAATGAAAGCACTATAACTGATGCAAACTTTACACAGTACAAAACAATGTTGCACAATGAACAGCAACACGAAGAAGAACTCCCAACTAGATAAGGACACTCCTGACAGTAGTCAACCTTCTGTAACAGGAAGCCAAGAACCACTGGGAGAACCACTAATAATAAATGAGGCAGAATTAGCTATGATAGAAGTAGAAAACACCATGTGTCAGTATGAAGATAAAGAAGTCTTAACTATACTACAATCAAAACTAAACAATGAGCAAAGTAGCATTTTTCAAACAAGTAACAAAACAAATTGCACATGGTGTAAAACATGAAAATAAAGAATGTTCCTGCCATAATTATAAACCTATACTACTGTACGTCAGTGGTGAAGCTGGTTCTGGCAAAACATTCCTAATCAAAATCATTAGTAAGTTCCTTCAACAATTGACAAACAACAAACTGTAAGCTGTTGTCAAGGCCCCCACAGGTTTAGCTGCCTACAACATAGGTGGTGTTACATTACACCGATTACTACTATTACCAGTAGAACACCAGAACAAATTAGACTATTACAAACTTTCTGCAGAAGCTGCAATGGAATTACGCAGAGTATTGAAACAAATGAAAATGATACTAATAGATGAAGTGAGCATGGTCTCCAACCTGATGTTAGCTTTGATTCACCTCAGATTACAAGAAGTACTCAAAACATACTATGAAGAGCTCTTTGCAGGAAAACACATTGTTTTTGGAGATCTGCTTCAATTAACACCAGTAAAAGGTGAGCCTATTTTTAAAACATTAAGACACAAACTCTGCCGTAAAACTGTTGGCAGCATTGGAAATGTCAACCTTTGGCAACATTTCCAATACAGAGAATTAACAGAAAAAATACAGCAATCTGCAGATCTCACTTATGTCAACATTTTAAAAAGTATCAGAGTTGGTATACTTTCTAAAGAAGCATAAGCAATATTGAAAACACGGCACATTAATGCACTTTATGGCGATAATGCATGTGCTACAGATGTTCTGGAACAATTAGCCCACAAAAATGTCAATTGTATGGCCTTAATGCCAACTCTTGCAAGCTGTTTCAAATTCAATGAAATCACGCTAAGTAAAGAAATGCAACCAATCATGGAAATTAGCGCCACAGACAAACTAGATGTACATGGTATGACACTACCCATGTGTGACCAAGCCACAACAAGACTAAATAGTTTAGAAAAATCAATCTCAAACACAGCAGGCTTAGAAAAGATATTAAAATTATCCTTAAATTGCAGAGTAATGCTTAAACGTAACCTTGACGTGGACCAAGGACTAGTTAATGGCGCACTGGGTACAGTTGTTGGCTTTCAAACATACCCACGCGACAACAAAATTCAGTTTGTCAATATACTCTTTGACAAACTTTCAGAAGTAAAAAGGATAGGACGCTCAACAGCGGGATTCCTTCTCTTCAAAGATATGTATGTACGCGGAGAACAATTTTCTATAACTCTTGCATACACAGTCACGATTCATAAATCACAAGGTCTTACCCTAGACAAAAGCAATGATAGATATTGGTAACACAGTCTTTAAAGAAGGCATGAGCTACGTAGCACTATCACGCTTACGTACACTTGACAATCTATTTCTAATCAACTTTGATGCAAGTAAAGTAAACGCTGATATTCCTTGCATTTTAGAATACAATAGACTTTGCTCACTATACACCCCCCACCTAAACACATATTCTGTTCCACATAAAGTAAAACATTATAAAAGAAAAATAAATCAAACAGAAATGCAACAGGATGTCACTGCAAATCCTCCAAAGAGAGTAAAATAAACTAACACTTCATCAAGTACCACAAGCAAAAAAGAATCAATTAGGGAAAGTAAACCAGGTACTTCTTTAAAGAAGGAAGACAAACTCCAAAAAAAGCAGTTAGATACAGAACTACCTGGACCATTTAAATTCTCAAATATAGTTGGTGTAAGTTGCTACACAAATGTAGCAATGAATATTCTATTTCAATTACCACTAATTGTTGACAACATTTACTTACACAGTACATACCCATTGTGTTTGCAAATGTTAGTACTTCACAGAAATGCAGCAAATAATCCTGACAACACGTATAGTGTTTATGGAATAAGACAACGATTGGACTACTGTGCTGGAATGGTGAAATTCACTAAAAACTCACAGGAATATCCACAAGAATTTCTAATGTACTTACTACAAGTACTGGAAAACAAAAACATACCTATAAATGAAATCTTTCAGATTTCATACATGTGGAAACATACATGCACTCTCTGCAACAATGTGACACAAGAAGAAATTCCCAATGAACGCTTCATATATATATCAATACCAAATTGTGAATCCATTCCATTTCAGCGACTTGTACAAAATGCAAACCATGGTAGATTATGTGCTACCTGCAATTCAGATAATCGCTCCACGTTAGTAATACAAACACATAGTAAATACATAATACTATGCTTCTACGTTACAATGCAGATGGTACCAAAAACAACTGCAAGCTGACTGGATTCACACATGGTCAAATATCACTTGGTAGGAAAACCTTCACAACAATAGGTATAATCTACCACGCAGGAGCCACAACCAATTCAGGGCACTACACTGCATATGTAAAAAAGAAATGTGGATGGCTTGAATGTAATGATAGTACCATTACTCTAAAGCAGAGGTTACCAGCAAATATTACAAACGCTTATTTGATGTTCTTAAAACCAAAATTTGATAACTAAACTGTATTTAAACCTTAAGTAAACTTGTGTTAAAAAAATATAAACTGTTAGAATACTCCAAAAGCTATCTAACTGCTCAAAGATTCTACAACAACTAATCAGATCAATGAATACCATTAAATTAGACAAAGAAATACACAGTTAGAATACGTCAATTGGTATCTAACTGTCCCAAAATTTAACAATATCCAAATAGATAAATCAATACCACTAAAATGTATAAAAAAATAGACAGTTAGAATACGGCAATTGGTATCTAACTGCTCCAAAATGTTATAATATCCAAACAAATAAATAATGTTACTGCTCCAAAAAAATGCAACAAGCCAAAGTATAAAGTATTAGTCAGAAACAACAAGTGAACACTGAAAACAAACAAACAAATAAACTGTAGCATAACAGAAAAAGATTTTTTTTAATCCAACATGGATTTTTTTTTCTCCCACAGACCCAATGATTTTAGCAACAAATACAGAAACTGAGCAAATTGCACAGTACTCTGATTTGTAATCTACTAAATATCAGGGTCCAAAAAAAAAAGTATGTTGATTATACAATGTAATAAGTCATTACAAAATACTAATACTAACATGCTATTTTCTTTTATCACAGAAATTAACAAGAAATACATGTACTCCGGTTACCAGACCAAACAGTAAGTATACAATAATAAGGAGAACCATCGCAGCATATCACATCCATAGTATCTAATACCTTTGTTCCTTATACATTTGTTTTTCACCCAAAGTTATAAGCAAATATGAATGTGATATGCTGCGGTGGTTGTGGCCAGGGCATAGAGTCTTGGGTGCATGGCCAAATGGCCATGCACCCAAGACTCTATGCCCTGGCCACAACCACAGCAGCATACCACATCCATAGAGTCAAACATTTCAACTATGGTCTATGTAAACTTATAGGGGGTCATTCATAGAATTTAGCGCACAAGTGGCACACGCGGCTGGCGCACAGTGTGCGCGTGTGAATCTCTGCACCAGCCGCGTGCGCTAAAATCCATTTCCGCGCACAGCGTATTCATGGATTTCAGCTACCAAAACCAGCCGTGGCGCACAGTGGCGCAGCGACCCTGCAGCAGCGCCAGTTATGCCCCCAAGAACGCCCCTCGCACAGGGAAAAGCCATCAAAATCCCCAATCCAGCGCAAAGGGCTGCGCTAACCCTGTACCAGCACGGCAAGCGGGGTACGTGCATTACTGGGGTTCGTGGGAAGTTTCACACGCGATTGACCCTGTGCGAGCGGGGTACGTGTATTTCAGGGGTGCGCGGGAAGTTTCACACGCGATTTCAGCAGGGTACGTGTATTACAGGGGTGCGCTGGAAGTTTCACACGCGATTTCAGCAGGGTACGTGTATTTCAGGGGTGCGCGGGAAGTTTCACACGCGATTTCAGCAGGGTACATGTATTTCAGGGTGCGTGGGCCAGCAGGCCCCCACTCATGTCCCACTCATGTCCCCTTGCACCCCCACCCCCCAGCAGTGCAGGGCACCTGCCAGCAGGCCCCCACTCATGTCCCACTCATGTCCCCCTGCCCTCAGGTCATGACGATCCTCAATCATGGCTCTTATAGCCAGCCTCCCACTCATGTCCCCTTGAACCCCCAGCCCCCAGCAGTGTGGGGCACCTGCCAGCAGGCCCCCACTCATGTCCCACTCATCTCCCCTTGCACCCCCACCCCCCAGCAGTGCAGGGCACCTGCCAGCAGGCCCCCACTCATGTCCCACTCATGTCCCCTTGCACCCCCACCCCCAGCAGTGTGGGGCACCTGCCAGCAGGCCCCCACTCATGTCCCCTTGTACCCCCACCCCCCAGCAGTGTGGGGCACCTGCCAGCAGGCCCCCACTCATGTCCCACTCATGTCCCCTTGCACCCCCACCCCCCAGCAGTGCAGGGCACCTGCCAGCAGGCCCCCACTCATGTCCCACTCATGTCCCCCTGCCCTCAGGTCATGACGATCCTCAATCATGGCCCTTATAGCCAGCCTCCCCAGCCCAAAGACCCAACCAAGTATTGCATCCACCCACATAGAAAAGGCAATTACATGATACAACCCCAATGGCAAGTATGTAAAGGAACACATGTCCATCACACACATGGAATGGTTGCAAGTGAATGTGAAAACCCATATCATGACCTGCATGAAACCAATGAGATAATACCACACATCGAAGTATGAAGAAAAAAATGTATTAAAAGCAACATGAATGGAATTAAAATCAAACAAACAACAATGGGAATAAAATAAGAAAAGCTGCATGTCCGTAAAATAATGAAAATCAAGAAATCATAATTCAAAGGAAAGGTGTCCAAAGTCACAGTCCAACAAAGCAAATCCAAGGGAAAACCATTGCTCCATGTGTAAATCCAAAAAAAAGAGATGAATCCAATAGTGAACTATATACAGATGAACAATCCAGGGTCCATGATCCCAACTGAAGAAATGAAACCTATCAAAAATACTACCTAATGAAAAACTATATAAAGAAACGTGGTGCATTGTCCAAGCGCAACCAAAATAAAGAAAAAACCAAAGGAAACCTAACATCTAACTATTTACAAGGGCAGCGGGCTAGTCCAACGGCTCACTTTTGGATGTCCCGGGCCAGGGCATCATCGAACTCCTGCTCAATATCCCGGAGGCGGTCCTCTTCCATGGCCCTGAGGGTTCGCAGGGACGATGACAACTGGAACTACAGGTCCCTGCGAATGGCTTCGAGGCACTCGGCCCGCCTCAGGGCCCTACGCATGGAGTTCTCCGCCCTGACCATCGTGAGCCATGCCTCTTCCACCCACTGCCGCTCCGCATCTATCGCATGGCCCAACCGCTGCCACACGGAAGACACTTCCCGTCAAGGGTCCTCCTGCCCTCCGGCCGATGCCTGCCCCTCCGATGTTGATGGCCCCGAGCCATCATTGCTCCCACCTACAGCCTGATCCTGCTGCTGCTGTCCATGTGCCCTGTCAGATGGTGCCTGCACATCCTTCATCTGCTGGTCTCCAGTTGTGGTGTCCACCCCTGCTGGACCGCCAACTCCCAACTGTGGCAGGGATGTGATCTCCACCAAGCTGGCTGTGTTGGTCAGACCAGGTCCACAGGGGGCCCTGGTGGAATCTGGGCCGGAAGACGATGTGGAGAACGACTGGCGCATAGCCCCCACAGATGAGGAGAGGTCCGCCAGAGTGCACGTCACATGTAGAAACCCTCCGACCAGGGCCCCTCCCAGCAGTGCCACGTCACAACGCTGCTCTTCGTGATGGCGTGCGTTCTCTGCCCAGGAAGAACGTACGTCATCACGAATGACACGTGTGCGCAACATGCCACCCACCAGGACGGATCCCATACGGTCGCGGGACCCCTCATCGGCAGGTCGTGGATAGGCAGGTGACATGGCACTCTCCCCTACCTGCGGACGGGCCTGGGACGGGGCCTCCCTGCTGGTGCATGATGGTGCAGTCACAGGGTCAAGGACAGCGACATGCACAGGCCCCTCCGCGGTGATCTGTGCTGCCTCCTGACCCTGGCCCTGGACTGCACCACTTGCACCAGTGGTACTACCCCCACCAGGCCCCAGGTGCGGCTCAGTAGCGGGCTCCTCCTCCTCTGTGGAGACCACCAACCTGGATGTCTCCATACCGTCTTCCGCCATTGGAAGCCCCTGTGGGGGCTCACCAGGCCCTTCTGCCACAGCCGTTGAGGCAGACGCAGCACCAGCCCCCTCGCTCCCGGATGATGGTAATTCCTGGGAGGCTGGCTGGGCCTTGCGTCCCCGCCTGTGGAGGCATCCCCGCTGGTTGGCTCCACAGCGCCGTCTCCGCCCTCTTCTTCACTTGACGCTGCGTAGAGGGAGACATAGAACACAAGCATCAGGGCACAGTACAAAATACCCTAGACAGGAAGCAATAACACATGAGTGGCACTGTCAAATGTCACTTCCATCCTGTCATTCCACAACACATGGGTGAATGCACACAACACACATGCAGAAACAGTCCGGGCACCTTCAATCAACATCAACATCCATGTAGAAGGGCCCTTGGAAACCAAGATGTTGCCTTCAAAGTCACATGCATCCATGGCGTTTCAAAGTAACACACACACACTTCTCAGGCACACACACACACACATGTGCACAATACATGTACATGACATCAGCACCCATTCCTCACCCCCCCTCCATGTCCAGGAACAGAGACAGCCATGCATTCATGTGTGCATTCCACATAGAGCTCCCCATGTTGCTTTAAGACACATGCACCAACCATGTGGCTCACACATAACTGGTCTCACATGCATGACCATGATGTCCATGCACACACACACATCCATACGTGGCCTATGTCACACATACAGGCAAGCATCAGACTACCAGCACACTGCAACATGCCCTGTCTCACACAGCGATGCTTGGCCACTCACTGCTCAACTCCAGACGGGTCTGCCTCCCAAGGATCTGGGCGTGGAGCGCTGGGCCTATGCTTTCCAGGACCCTCATCTGGATGGCACTCAGGCGTGCACGGCCCCGGTCCGCGAGGCGCCGGGCCTTGTGGAGGGTCCTGGACCTGAAGTCCTCCCAGCGCTTCTTGACGTGCTTGATGTCTCGGGTTGCCACCCCCTCCGCGTTGATGGCAACCACTACGTCGTCCCAGATCCTCTCCCGTCCTTCCTTGTTGGCGCGTGATGTTCCGAAGAGGGCATCATAATGCCCCAGGACATGCTCCACCAGGACACCAACTTGAAGCTGGTGGCCCTATGCCTCTCTGGCTGGGGGTTGCCAGTGGTTCCAGATGGTGTAGTGCCCGACATGGCAACCCCAGAGGCAGGAGTGGGTGGGCAACTGGGTCCTGGGGCTGGGCTGTGGAGCGATGGTATCCCAGTCGGGAGTCTTCTGTTCCAGCAGGGGTGGTCACAGCAACTGCACCCCTGGCTGATGTGCAGGCAGCAAATAGCAGGGCACGTGGGCAGCAGGCATTCAGGCAGCAGCAGATGGCAGGTGGGAGCGTGCTCAGGGCTCTGGGGGGCAGTGATTCGGCCTTTTGGGCAGGAGTGTGGTCTTCCGTGTGTGAACGCGTGGCCAGCTTGATACGGAGTGATTTGGCATGTGAAAAATGTGCACGTCAGCGTGTGATTCGAGGAAAGGCCCCTAGCGCGTAAGCGCGTCAGCACTCATATGCGCTTTCATTGGACCAAAGGCCCTTCAAGCGTAAGCACCTCTGTGATGTGACGCGCGCGGGCGTGCACGGCCGTTTCCCTCATGACATTAGCATAGTGGTTCAGCGCGCGTGAAAAACTGCACGTCCCCGTGTGAATGCGTGTAATCCGAGGAAAGGGCCCATGCACGTAAGTGATGTGACGCGCGCGGGCGTTTCCCTCAGTACGGGTTAAAGGTGAGCGGGGGCAGCAGATCACTGTACGTGCCTTTCATGGAGACTGACGTGTGTTGCTGCTTCCTGTTGTTTCGCGCGCCATCACAACTTCACAGCTATCAAGGACGTATCTCTTCTCTTGGCGGGGGTATTGGCTACGCCTGTTTTTCTGCATCGCGCTAGTCAGACGGTGAGTCGCACACGCTATTTTCCCCACTGCGGGTGCCCCTGTGTATCGCACCCATTTTCGAGGTCATAGTAGCCTGCGTGTCCCAGGCGTACGCGTTATTCGTGTTACTGGGTGCCACCGCGTACTGCGGGAGGTTGATTCCACGCATGTAGGCTGCAGGGTTGCGTGCACGGTTTTACTGCAGTTTTGGGGTGCCTGAGCGTTGCGTGACCCGTTAAAACATCACCGGGGTCACATACAGCCTTGCAGGTGCAGGGGGGCTGTTAACATCTTGCTTCCCACCCCCTTCACCCCAATTGCCCAGGTCAATTGTGCTGTACACCTCCCATTGGCACTACTCCATCTGTGCCATGGTTGGGAGGCCAGCAAAGGTGAGGGGCGCCTCAGCTGGGTGTACTCATCGTGGCGGGCTTGGTCGGGGACGTGGCCATGGTGACCAGGGAGTAGGAGGACTCCAGGGTGTCCAGGGCAGCCACAGAGGGGGAAGAGGCAGGGGTGCGCCACTTGAGCAAAATGTTGTGCCATGTGTCGGTGCAGTCATGCCACCACCCCCTGTGGTTCCGGGAGATGCAGCTTCTGCATCTGGCACTGGCGCCCGTGTGACCCGGCAGTCCGTTCCATCGACTGCCACGGGCCCAAGGGTAGTGGTAGCTGCAGGTGTAGCTGTGGGCATCACCACCCAGGCTGAGGGTCTGCCAGCGCAGGCTGCGTTGGCACTTGAGGAGCCCTTGGAAGATTTACAACAGGCCAGGAGGGAAACCGTAGGGGCATGCAGGGCTGCTCTAACCAAGACACGTGTCCCTGGGGCAGTTATGTCATCTGCTGCCCCGAACAGCCGGGTGTTGGCAAGTGCAGGGGCAGACGCACCCAACAACACCCCAGTTGTGAGTCTGCCAACCAGGACCGTTGCGGTCAATGACCCTGCCACAGCGCATGTTGCTGCGCAGGGTCCATTAGAGGGCACCCAGCTGCCACTGACACAAGTCAGGCCTTTGGTCGTCCCTCCACCTGCCACTCCCTTGGCTCAATCCACCGAACCCACTGGCCATACTGGTCAGGGCGGCATTAGCCAGCCAGGGTCTGCGCCACAGTCCAAGAGGAGGAAGGTTGAACCTGCAGCACAGGCTGGGGCCCCACACACAGCCACGACCTCCTGCACATCGAGGGAGAAGCCTTTCTGCAAGCAGGAACTGGACTTCCTCATGGACAACGTGCGGTGCCACAGCCGTGACATGGTAGTGGGTGCCAATAGTCAGACTACGGCTGCCCACCGTGACACCCACTGGAAGCATGTTGCGGAACATGTCAGTTCATTCGGCCATGAGGTGCGCACGGCGCAAGAGTGCAAAAAGCCTTGGAATGACCTCAAACGCAGCGCTAAGGCTAAGCGTGCCTCAAATTACAACTTGACTCTGGTGACTGGCGGTGGGCCTGCACCAGAGGAGGAAGAGCTCACTCCGCATGAGTCACTCGTTGCGGAGTTCATACCACCTGAATCGGTCGAAGGAGTGGGAGAGATGCTGGACTTTGATGCCCAGTCCAGTGAGTGTTGATGTGTGTTTGTTGAGGACGTGTGCGTTTTACTTGTGGGATGTGTTGTGCATGATTGCCACTACATGTGACGTGTACATGGTTCTGATGTGTAAGTAATGCAATGCTTCCGTGATGCATGTATGCTCTGCTGGATGGTGGACATGTGGAGCAGACGGGGACTGTCCGCATCACCACTATCGCACCCTACTCACATGCTGGTTACCAGTATACCCCTCCGGTCCATGTTCCAGCTCACTGGCCCTTCTGCATGTGGCGTGGGGTGACCTTCCTCTCAGCCCAGGCACAATGTCATAGCATGACTGACGTGCATGTGTCCTCTGCCTGCATGCAGGCCCTCCATGTAGGCATGCTCCCTTGCCCCTCCTCCGCCACTCTGCACCCCAGTTCCACCTTTGCACTGGTCCGCTTCAATCTTGCCATTGTGTACTTTCCTGTTCATGCGTCCTGTGTACATGCTAACATCCAGCGTACAATCTGCCAGACATATGCTGTGTGGTACAGCCTTAGTACTTGATGCAGATTATCTCACTTGTACTGTGCATAGGTCAGATGCCCCGCAGGGACATGAGTGCCCATTCATGCTCCATGTGCATTGCACGCATGCCCCTATGTGTCCTTGACTGGATGATCACTGTAATACAAGTCCTGGGTGACATACATTGCATGGCATCTCATCAGCCTTCCCATGTCAACTGTGGCTCAGTACTGCGTTGCACACATGTTTAGGGTCTGACAATCTGTGTGGGTCACAGGCCTCAGCCTGTTTAATGGCCAATGACTCTGTCTGACTGTTGTAGTGTCTTCTTCACACGTGGGCGGCCTCCAGAGTTTTCATCATGTGTCCTGCTTACTGTCCCATCATCATTTGCAGTGTTGTTACTCGAATCACATTAAGCTGTTGATGCCAGTCAACACTGCCTGTCAATACACAGGTCTATGGTCAGCCTTTTGATACCATGCTAGGCATCCCTGCTTTTGTACTTGCGTGGAGGGGTGCTTTTCTTGTAGATATGCTACCCATTGAATGCACAGTGCACGTGATGCCTGAATTTGACCTTGCACTGCCTTCACATTTCCTGACACACACCATGGAGTCCTTGTACATGTAGATAGTGAGTGACATATACATTTGCTGCACTGCATAGACCCACTTCTATGCAAACTGCCACCTTTCAACAGGTCTGATCACAGAAGCAATTCAAAGTTGACCCAGCATGCATGCCAGGTTCTATTTTGTGTGTTACATGTCTGCCTGATGTGTTTGTTGTCGGTGTGTGTGTGTGTGTGTTGTGTGCTTCTGACATGTGTAGTGACCTTTTTTCTCTCTATTTTTCAGGTGATGACGCAATGGAGGCGGAGGATGGTGTGGTCATGCCAGACACAGGGTTGTTACCACTACATCAACCCGGCACAAGTGGGGGTTGTTGGGTGGTAGGCCACGAAAACCCCCAAGTGCTACACTCCATCTTGTCTCTGGCTGCCTATGGGTCCAGCCCTGATGACGACTCTGACGTCCATGTTGAGTTGGATGAGCATCAAGTCCATGTGTCAGGGGTGAGTGATTCTGATGTGGACACTCCTCTGTCTGCGACACCTGCACTGAGGGGTCAGACAGTCTTGGTTCCTCCGCCCGTGGTGGATCGGGACGCAAGGTCACCCTCCAAACTAGTCACTGATGTGCCTGGGACATCACGTTGATGGGGGCATGTAGTTGTACAGCCGCGGGCGGTGCCAACACAGCAAGGACACCCGGTCCTTGGGTCCCGCAGGGGTCAAGCCCAGCAACGCGGTCACTGCGCGCAACCGCAGTATACTGAGTAGGAGCAAGACATGACTGCCAATTCAGAACGGCAGGGGGCTGCAATGGAGAACATCGCTGAGAGCATGGAGCGTGTGGCCCAATCTGTGCTCCCCCCGGCTAGGCAGGTGCTTCTCCAGCAGCAGGTGGCACGGTCCACGGCCCGCTCGCTCAGGCTGGGCATGGCGGCCTCAGACAGGGCACGTCAGGCTGAAATGTCTCTGAGTCAAGCAATTGCTGCTCACGCAGAGGCACACATGGATGCCCTGAGGCAGGAGTATGCTTCCCTCAGATCCACTCTGGGTGTCCTTATGATGTCCCAGAGGCAGCGGGCAGAGGAGAGGTTTGCACAGCTTGAGCGTACCATCTCGGCTGAGCTACAGGCTTGCCGGGAGGTGCAGCGATTGTCCAGCCAGGCCCTGCAGGAGGAACTCTGTGTTACACGTGCTACCTTGCAAGAGGAAGCACGTGTATCACGTGAGGTTCTGCATGCAGACCTACGTCACATCGCTACACAGAATCAGGCTCACCCGTCTGGCAGACTTGCTGCCGTTGAGGGTCAAGCTGCGGCTAAGCGTGGCCAGGCTACTGTGCCACGTCCTCCTTTCCAGGATGAGCCAGACTCGGACGACCATCTATCTCCCACATAGGTCGGGCTGTGCAGGCGTTGAGCCCATGGAGGTTTTTTTTTGGCTCAGCATCATCGCATGTGGGTGTTGAGCAGCACCCTGTACCTCCCCCCTCTTGGGTGCCTCCCCCCCCCGGGTCGTATGTGGCCATTTTTGATTTTTCTTTCAGTTTAGTTAGTTTAATTAGGTAATGTAGGTTTTTCATAGTTAGTGTAATTAGTTAATATAGTTTAAAATTGCTTGTCTATTGTGCTTTCATGTGACGGTGCGGTGCTTTGTGGCTTTGAAAGCATCCACTGTCTATTCCAGCTGGGCCCTTCAGGCTTGTCTTGTGCATGTGTTTGCTGCTTGCGGTCCTTGACTCACATAAGCCACTCCTGCCTTCCTTATCCATGGGCTCGCAAGGATGGTTTGGTGTAACAGCCTATTACACAAGGGCTTTGGACTGTCATATCTGTGGCATGTCTGGCGCTGTGTAACTTGTGTTAACACCCCTAGTGGGGATGATTGCTGTGTTATTGACCACTGTTCTGCTTTTGCTAGATGGGGTGTTTCATGATTAATGTGTACATTCATTGCTATGCATTGTGTTGTATGTTTCTTATCTTTACTGTACACGTGCTTGTTGCAACTCATGCCGTAGATAGTGTGTTCCACACTTTGGATGTGAAAGACGGACTGATGGTGTGATTTCTGATGTACGTCTCTGACATGGTCCAGTAATGAGATGCCTGAAGAGAAACAAACAGATGACTCTGAAGCATTAATCATGTGTTTCATGCCCTTTCTGCAGGGGGATGAGCCTCCAGACCACCTTTGCCAGCAGACATGGCCCATTGGACGTCTGGATTCTGGACACGTTAGTTGGTGCCCACATGCACATGTGTGCGCAAGCAGAGGTACAGGGATTGCAGACATATATCCTAGGACTGCTGACGTGTTCCAAGGAACTCCAGGCAAGGTGAGCAGCACAGGGGGGCCACAATACAGCAAAGCTTCCACCAGGCCAGTTGCACATGCAGGCTTAGTAGCAGCACTGAGGGTGAGGTTGGACGAATATTGGTGTTGAAGCACACAATACAGCTCTGATCTGTTTGAGGACTGATGGCTAGTTGATTGTAAGGTTGGCTGGGGCACCTGCAGGGGCAGTGGCACATACCCTCCGGTCCACCATGGGCCATTGAGGCACTTGTATCAACCATGCTGCCTTCCGAGACATGGAAAGGAGCAGCTCACAGGGACATACAGCAAGGGACAGACTCGGGTGCAGTGCATTTCATTTCCATGTACATTTTGAAACATGCACTGCCTATTTTTTACGGTCATGGTGGGACACAACTTTTTCTGAAGGCATACCTTGCTATATGGGTCTGTCTGCTTACCCAGGGAACATTGCATGTTGTGTGAATCGTGACACATTGGTGTTCCATTTGCCGCGCACCCACTGACGCCTGACTTTCTGCATTGACTGTGTATGAACCATCACAGGGGTAATGTTACGTATGGGTACGAAGCATCCACACCAGATTGTCTGTTTGTAGAGTAATTTGTTGCTATGGGGCATATTTGGTGGTGTGTTTGTGTGGTATGGGCACACACAGATTATTAACTGTGGCTCTCTTTGCAGCAATGAAGTGCTCCTGTAACCGGACCTGAGAGTGCGCAGGCAGGAGGCCAGCATTCAAAACCAGAGCTGAGTGTCTTGTTGTTTTTCTTTCAAACTGATCTACATAGGCTTGCTCGGGGGTGCACTGTTGCATGGATGAATGTGTAATTCAATTTGGTATGTTTTTTTTCCATAATCACCCCGAGTCCTATCCAATTCTAAACCCTATACCCTCTACCCGGTGTTCCTGCTTCCCGTACCTATCCAACCAACGTTCCCTAACCCTCTTTCCCCGCTGGGGTTGTGGATGCCTGTGTTAGCCCCAAGCTTGCAGGCGCCAAAACCTTAGAGGGGGTGGTTGGTTCGTGCCACTCCTGCGCCTGGACTCCGGAAGGCTCTGACAATGATGTTCAAGATTGTGTATGTGTTAATGCAAGTACTCCATTTTAGTGGATTCCCTACTTTCACGTGTCATTCATACTCCCCTCTCCTGCCCCTCATTCCAGTTATCCAGTATGCCAACGGCTGTGCCAACTGCATATCCGTGACCCTCCTTCTCCACCAGGGTCTCAGAGGCCTGTGTGAGTTTGATCTTGCAGGCACCCAGGCCACGGTGGGGTTGGTTGTTTCGTGCCACTCCTGCGCCTGTACACGGGAGCTGTGACAGTACACATCTGTTCGTGGTGCATCATTCTATGTTATGTACCACACATGGTTCACATCCTGTTGTGAGATTGTTTTACTGTGCTACCTTGGTTGTTACATCATTGTGGTAGTACTTGGACTTTCTGAGGTACTGCTACTTCAAGTCATCTACTGGAGGCTGTTCAGGTTCGTTTTTCTGCCTTGGATTTTGTGTCTTTGCAAATGAAGGTGGACTCTGAGGGTGCAGGCAACTTTTGACACACAAGGTGGGAGATGGTGACGAAGGGGAATGGTGATCCTGTGGCCAGGTGAAATTGAGGGTTGAAGGCTCCATGACCCAGGTGCAGTTGTTCAGTGGGCCATGGTCATTTGTGAGGGAGGGGGGGTGTTTTGTTGTTGATAGTTGCCTTGCCCTGCAGTGTGATGGGAACCCTGACATTGTAATTGTGGTATCCTATGTACATGATGTGTTCTGCTGATCAATGCATGTTCATGTGTTGTATTTACCTTTTAGGTGTGAGGGGGTAGTTGTGGTTTGACATGCTGGGGTGTACACATGGTGAATGTTCACATGTGATGTGTAGAGGACACTGATGGTCAATTGATTGCACATGCATATGTTGAGTGCATGTCCTTGCTGACCCGCACACTCGCACTATGATGCACTACATGTACAACCACCCTTCGATATCCACATGTACACTCTGTTTGCCTTCTGCTGCCCACTGTGTCCCTGTAGCACATGTTCTGTGACCAATTATTGATCCTGTACATGCCTATGTTGCTTTTTGATGTGGTTTGTCGCTTAGATGTGATGCTCAGGGTGTGCATCACACACAATGGCTGTTCACTGTGCTGTGCGCTGTGCAGTGTGTTGCAGGAGTTGGACACAGCACACAGAAGCTGCAGTGTTGATTTTGCAATGCACAATGTGTATGTAGACAGGCATTCTTTGTTATGTTGCGGCTACTACTTTTGTGATGCATTTGGGAATGACTTATTTTGGGTGGAAGTTGTTGGTCAGTCATTTCATCTGATTCCATGTCAGGCATCATTTTCTGATGCCAATTTACATTTTTCACATGGCAATGTGTACCTTATTGGTACTGTGTTGGTGTATGGCTATTGCTTGCCATGTCATGTTATGGTTTGGGAGGGTTTGAGTGACATAACAGTGATGGTCATGGCCTGTTTTGCAGGTGTGTGTGATTCACACCTTGCATGTCATGGTCAGCCGCTTCTCGAAGCAACAAGCTGGGGGTAGATCTCTCTCCGCGGCAGTGGCCTCCCTCTGGAACGCCCTTCCTGCCTCCCTGTAACTTGAGGAGAACCATCTCCACTTCAGGAAGCACCTCAACACCTTCCTCTTTGCTTCTGCTTTCTCTTTCCCTCTCCCTTGCTAATTTCTTCACTGAAACTGCACTGAATCTGCAACTGGACCACTCTCACCGACCTCGGTCCCTGGCCCAGCCACTCTCCACTTGCACTGCCTCCCTGGCAACCCCTGCACTGCGGGACTGTCTCTGTATCCCTACAGCCCCCCCTTCACAGCACTTGTCTGCACTTACCTTTGCACTTGCCACCAGATGGCCTATTTATTTATTTTTTATTCTACTTACCCTGTACTGCACTCCCCCCTCCCCTTCCACTTTTCCCTTCCACCTACCCCTGCACTTGCGCGATCTAAATGACACCTGGCCTAGTAGGATCGCTGTCTGTCTTCCCTTGTTCCCCCCTCCCTGCCTCGTTGCGCCTTGCAACACTTGTGTATAGGCGTGTTACAAATGCCATATATCATATCATATATCATATCACATGTCATATGTGTGCCTTTTGGTCACACAGGATAGCTTGTGTTTAAGTAGCTAGGGATGCACACAATGTGGCACTTCCATGGCAACAATCTCAGGGTGGTAAGGTTGTGACTGTCTCTTTGTCATCATCGATTGACACCTGGTATGTGCCAGGCCTGTGTGCACGCTGCAGGGGTGGGCGTTTAGGTGAAAAATGTGGCCACAAGCTGGGTCCGGGCTTCCTCGCCACATGCCCTATCCCCTCCCATGGGCAGCGCCTGTGCCTGTGGTCGGAGATGTGGGGGCACCACCATGTCCACATGGTGGTGCCGCCACATCTCCACCGGTACACCCTGCCATGTTGCAACATTGTGCAGGACACATGCTGCCACAATGATCATGCACACTACTGGGGGTGCATAGAGTAGCTACCCACCAGAGCGGTCAAGGGAACGGAAGCGTGACTTGAGCACTCTGAATGTGTGCTTCACTATGGCCCTGGTTGCAATATGGGCCGCGTTGTATCTTACCTGTGGTGGTGTGGTGGGGTTCCTGATTGGCGTCATCATGTGGTTGCTCAGAGGGTAGGCACTGTTCCCTGGGGAGGTGATAATAGTTGAGATTATTAGGGTTTGGGTATTTGTCTGTGTGTGACTTGCATGCATGTGCACAGGCATTTGTACTCACCTAGGAGCCATGTGTCACCATGCTGCCCAGCTTCCAGGGCCCGGCTCAGGGCGGACATTCTGTATATGAATCTGTCATGGGTGAGCCAGGGTAGTTTGCATAGACAGAGGTGATGATTCCCTTTGCATCGCATACCACCTGTACGTTGATGGAATGCCAGTGCTTGCGGTTTCGGTAGATGTGCTCAGTGGCCCTAGGTGGACGTAGGGCCATATGGGTGCAATCTATGGCACCGAGCACTTTGGGGAGGTGTGCCACCCTGTAAAAATCCAGGACCACGGCCTGCCTTTCTGCGGGTGTTCTGGGCATGTGTATGTGCCTGTGGACTGAGGGGCACGCTGTCATGATTGCCAAGACCTGGTGTAGGCAGCGTGACTGCGTGGCCTGTGAGACCCCCCCCCACTATGGCAGTGGTCCGCTGAAATGACCCAGTGGCCAAAAAATACAGGACATTGAGCACCTTCTCCAAGGGGATCAATGCTTGGGGGCAAAGGGTGGGGGATGTAAGGTCATCTTCCCACTCCCTTACCAGGTCTTGGATGATGTGGGGTGGAAACATATACCTGCCGTAGACCTGGTTGTCAGGCATCCCAAAAAGTCTTGTCCGTGGTGAGAAAATGTGTGCCCTGGCCATTCTCCTCCTCCTGCGGTGCCCCATGATCAGTGCTGCGACAAATGGGGCATTCATCGTAGCTGTATATACGTGTTTGTTGTTTGCGCACACTTTTATACTGTGCACGGGGACGCTTTCGCCTGCCTTCGTGTGGCGGACGCGTTGACGCCTGTGCGTGTCTTTTGCCGTGCACGGGTTTCCCGTATTCGAATCCATGAATACGGGTTGTTCGCGTGCGTGTGGGCGTTCCGTGTAGTTCCCTGCAGTACTTCCCCAGTTATGCCTTCTTTTTCACGCGTTGTTCCCCATTCCGCGTGTTACGCCCACTGTTCCGCCCACTTTTGTTGTGTGCGCTGCGCTATGTGCGCTTTTGCTGTGCACGTAGCGCACGCCGTTTGATGATGGGTGTGCCTGTGTGCGACATGCATGGATTTGGCGCACGACCAGCGGGAAACTAGCGCAGCGTCTTCCTTGTAACGCACGCGTGCGCGTGCGCTTGATTTCTCACGCTTGCGCCTCCTTGCGCCTGCTTGCACTGGGATTTTCGGCGCACGTTTGTTCCATGAATCGACACCTTAATGTCCGCGGACATTATGAGTGTTCTTAGAACACTTTCAACTTGACAACGAACAATACGGACAGTGTCCTCAGAACACCCCCATTTCGTTTATGTGCGAACATTTCAGGACACCGCAAGTGTTCTAAGAAAACATTTAACTTGCCATCGAACAATACCAACAGCATCTTCAGGACACCCCCTACGAACATTTCAGCACAACGCGAGAGTTCTTAGAACACATTCAACTTGACAGAGAACAATACGGACAGCGTCCTCAGGACACCCCCATTTTGTTTATTTGCGAACATTCCAGGACACCGCAAATGTTCTTAGAACACATTCAACTTGACAGAGAACAATACGGACAGCGTCCTCAGCACACCCCCTATGATCATTCCCTGGACACCGCGAGTGTTCTTAGAAACGTCTTCAGAACACCCCCATTTTGTTTATTTGCGAACATTTCAGGACACCGCGACTGTTCTTAGAACACATTCAACTTGCCAGCCACAACCCCCCATTCATATTTCCGAACATTTCAGGACACAGCGAGTGTTCGACAACGTCTTCAGAACACCCCCATTTTGTGTATTTGCGAACATTTCAGGACGCCGCGAGTGTTCTTAGAACACATTCAACTTGACAGAGAACAATACGGACAGCGTCCTCAGGACATCCCCATTTTGTTTATTTGCGAACATTTCAGGACACTGCAAGTGTTCTTAGAAGCGTCTTCAGAACACCACCATCTTGTTTATTTGCAAAAATTTCGGGACACCGCGAGTGTTCTTAGAACACATTCAACTTGACAGAGAACAATACGGACAGCGTCCTCAGGACACCCCCATTTTGTGTATTTGTGAATATTTCAGGACACCGCGAGTGTTCTTAGAACACATTCAACTTGACAGAGAACAATGCGGACAGCGTCCTCAGAACACCCTCATTTTGTTTATTTGTGAACATTTCAGGACACCACGAGTGTTCTTAGAAGCGTCTTTAGAACACCACCATCTTGTAATATATGTATATGTATATATATATATTCAGTGAAAAAACTTTGTTAAAGGGACATTATGGTTAAGTTGTGCTACTAAAAACCTATGAAATTCAGTGAAAAAACTTTGTCAAAGGGACGTTATGGTTCCAAGTAAAACCGAAAAACCCTTGAAATTCACCAGTTATGGTAAGCTAAGCAACCATAACTCGCGCCACCACCATTCACTGCTAAGACTAACACCCAGGACACCCCCTACGAACATTCCCCGGACACCACGAGTGTTCTTAGAAACGTCTTCAGAACACCCCCATTTTGTTTATTTGCGAACATTTCAGGACACCGCAAGTGTTCTTAGAACACATTCAACATGACAGAGAACAATACGGACAGAGTCCTCAGAACACCCCCATTTTGTTTATTTGCGAACATTTCAGGACACCGCAAGTGTTCTTAGAACACATTCAACATGACAGAGAACAATACGGACAGCGTCCTCAGGACACCCCCATTTTGTTTATTTGCGAACATTTCAGGACACCGCGAGTGTTCTTAGAACACATTCACTTGCCAGCCACAACCCCCCATTCATATTTGCGAACATTTCAGGACACAGCGAGTGTTCGACAACGTCTTCAGAACACCCCCATTTTGTGTATTTGCGAACATTTCAGGACACCACGAGTGTTCTTAGAAGCGTCTTCAGAACACCACCATCTTGTTTATTTGCGAACATTTCAGGACACCGCGAGTGTTCTTAGAACACATTCAACTTGCCAGCCACAACCCCCCATTCATATTTGCGAACATTTCAGGACACAGCAAGTGTTCAACAACGTTTTCAGCTTGCTTGCGAACAAAACAGACACATATTGAGTCCTCAGAACACCCCCCATTCAGTTTATTTAGAACATTTCAGAACACCTGTGATGTCCACAGACAAATCGAACACAAAAAGAACATCTAACACATAAAAAACACAACTTTCATCCTATCTCATACACTCCCACCCTCCCCAAACACTCCTACACACCAACACACTCTACTAAATACAAATTTTGAAAAAAGTTTCACCACGCTGCCCGCGGATGTCCGCGAATCCAAGATGGCGGGTGCTACCGAAAATCTGACTCACTTCACGCTCCACGCCGTCCAATCAGCGAACCAAACCGTGGCCATGTAATATATGTATATGTATATGTATATATTCAGTGAAAAAACTTTGTTAAAGGGACGTTATGGTTAAGTTGTGCTACTAAAAACCTATGAAATTCAGTGAAAAAACTTTGTCACAGGGACGTTATGGTTCCAAGTGAACCCGAAAAACCCTTGAAATTCACCAGTTATGGTAAACTAAGCAACCACAACTCGCGCCACCACCATTCACTGCTAAGACTAACACCCAGGACATCAAAGATGACATCACAAATGTCATTGATGACATCACTGATGACATCACATGTGTATGTACTTTTCATGAAATATGTGTACAAGGGATTCTTATTATAATGTTGCGAAACAAGTGTCAAGGATCATTGCAATAAATATCATACCCTAATTAGTGCATTGAACGATGCATTGATATAAATAGCATTCTATTATGGGGTTCGATCTAGTATACTAAACTACTCATACAGAAACATAACATTGTATGCAGTGTACAAGATGAAGGTATAATATTCATAATGTTAATATGTTGAATAATGAAATGATAATTGTTTTCTTAATAGATTTTTGTGTACTGTGAAACATGTAATAAGTAGCTAATAAAACACATGTATTACATGATTGCATTACTATAGACAAAACACAAAGACACAAGAACACATACCAATATGGGTATATACAGGGAAAGTGAAGTTAGCAAAAAAGCACAAGTAGTAGCAGAAACAATTAATAATTTAACTGATTATTTTCATGCAAATAAATGATTGCTCTGTTTCAAAGCTGCTATTTACCCTAGGTATATGTATCACTTGATGTGATTGGACCCTAAGGAAAGTAGTGTGAGTACAATGTATACAAATATGACCATATACAGGGAAAGTAAAGCCATGAAAAAAAACAGAACTATCAGAAAGTGCTCATAAGTCTATTGATTATCTTTATGCACAAAAAGGATTGCTGTCGTTCAAGCTTCTGTCGTTCCGTATGTATATGTTTCATATGATGTGAATGGACTCTAAGGGAATTACTGTAAGAACCTACTTGAAAGATGCATCTACAAATAAAATAAAATGTTGAGTTTCTGACTGTTAATGAAGAAAACCATGTGGCCTAGATATGTCAGCAAAAGAAAAAAGAGTGAGCCAGACATGTGATGTCATCAGTGATGTCATCAATGACATTTGTGATGTCATCTTTGATGTCCTGGGTGTTAGTCTTAGCAGTGCACAATGGTGGCGCGAGTTATGGTTGCTTAGCTTACCATAACTGGCGAATTTCAAGGGTTTTTCGGTTTTACTTGGAACCATAACGTCCCTTTGACAAAGTTTTTTCACTGAATTTCATAGGTTTTTAGTAGCGCAACTTAACCATAACGTCCCTTTAACAAAGTTTTTTCATTGAATTTCATAGGTTTTTATTAGTGCGACTTAACCATAACGTCCCTGTAACATTTTTTATTTACTAAATTTGAAAGGTTTTTATTAGTGCAAAGTCACCATAACATCCTTTTCAATCGATGAAGACCACTAACATCTTATGTCCTCAAAGTGGGAATGCCGGGTGGTAAAAAAAACAAAAAGATTTTCCTTCCTACAGGAAGGAAAATCTTTTACCAAGATGGCCACCATGGAAAGGGAAGGCAGGGTGTATAAAGAACACAACAGGGCATGAGCGGGGGGTGAGAGGGAACAGGGTACAAATGGGGCATGAGCAGGGGGTGGGGGGGAAAGGAAGGAAACACGGGGCATGAGCGGTGGTGCGGGGAACACGAGAGAGACACGGGGCATGAGGAGCGGGTGGAGAGGAACATGGGGGAGACACAGGGTATGAGCGGGGGGTGGGGAGGAACACGAGGGAGACACGGGGCATGAGCGGGGGGTGGGGGGCAACAGGAGGCAGACACGGGGCATGAGCAGGGGGTGGGGGGCAACAGGAGAGAGACACGGGGCATGAGCAGGGGGTGGGGGTACAGGAGACAGACACGGGGCATGAGCAGGGGGTGGGGGGCAACAGGAGAGTTACACGGGGCATGAGCGGGTGGGGGAACAGGAGACAGACACGGGGCATGAGCGGGGGAGCAACAGGAGAGAGACACGGGGCATGAGCGGGTGGGGGGAACAGGAGACAGACACGGGGCATGAGCGGAGGCTGGGGGGTACAGGAGGCAAAACACAGGACATGAGCGGGGGTGGGGGGCAACAGGAGAGAGACACGGGGCATGAGCGGGGGTTGGGGGGAACAGGAGACAGACACGGGGCATGAGCGGGGGGTAGGGGGCAACAGGAGACAGACACGGGGCATGAGCGGGGGTGGGGGGCAACAGGAGACAGACACGGGGCATGAGCGGGGGGTGGGGGGGCAAACGGAGACAGACACGGGGCATGAGCGGGGGTGGGGGCAACAGGAGACAGACACAGGGCATGAGCTGGGGGTGGGGGGAACAGGAGACAGACACGGAGCATGAGCGGGGGTGGGGAGAACAGGAGACAGACACAGGGCATGAGGGGCAACAGGAGAAAGACACGGGGCATGAGCGGGGGGTGGTGGGCGACAGGAGAGACACGGGGCATGAGCGGGGGGTGGGGGAACAGGAGACAGACACTGGGCATGAGCGAGGGATGGGGGAACAGGAGACAGACACAGGGCATGAGCGGGGTGGGGTTAACAACAGACACGGGGCATGAGCGGGGTGGGGAGAACAGACATGGGGCATGAGCGGGGGGATGGGGGGCAACAGGAGACAGCCACGGGGCATGAGCGGGAAGTGGGAGGAATAGGAGACAGACACAGGGCATGAGCAGGGGGTGGGGAGAACAGGAGACAGACACGGGGCATGAGCAGGGGGGAGGGGGGGCAACAAGAGAGAGACACGGGGCATGTGCGGGTGGGGGGAACAGGAGACAGACACAGGGCATGAGCGGGTGGGGGGAACAGGAGACAGACACGGGGCACAAGCGGGGTGGTGGTGTCCAACAGGAGATAGACACGGGGCATGAGCGGGGGGTGGGGGAATAGGCCACAGACACGGGACATGAGCGGGGGATGTATATATATATATATACTTATATATATATATTTATATATTACATGGCCACAGTAGTGGCCATGTAGTTATGGTTAAGTTGGTGTTTCCATAGGAAGAGCACTTTTTGGGTGGCTTATAACTTCGCTCTCCCTGGACGAATCGTCACCAAACTTTGCAATGTTTTTTGCAAAGTTTGGTGAGGATTCGTCCAGGGGGGGTAAAGTTGTTGGGGGGGGTCCCAAAACTTTTTTTTCCCATAGACATAATGGGAAAAAACTTTGCTCACGCCTACAGCCCAAACCGCTGGACGGATTTACACCAAATTTGTGGCAGGAGCGGCGGCTTGGTCCTGAAAGCGTGCTTTGCTTTATTTGGTGTAAATCCGTCAAGTAGTTTTTAAAGAAATGACAAAAATGTAAGTGAAACAAATTAGTGATATCTGTGTTTGCTTCGCGGACACACTTCCCTGTTCGCTCCGCGGACAGGACGGTGATTGGGCAAGCAGCTTGCGTGATGTCCGCGGACATCTGACGTGCTCTCTCATTGGATGCGGTGAAAGCGTGCAGTGGGTCTGGCTTCAGAGACGCCCGCCATCTTTGTTCCTCGCCGCCTGCAGAGTAAGTCTTGTGTCTGTCTCCTGTTTCCTCCCACCCCCACTCATGCCCCGTGTGTCCTTCTTGTCCCCCCCACCCCCACTCATGCTCCGTGTCTCCCTGTTCCTCCAGCCCCCCACTCATGCCATCGGCACACGGTGGCCTGCACACGAACGCTGTGTCTCTCTCCCTCCCTCTTTCCCTCCCCTAGCCCCCGCTCATGCCCCGTGTGTCTCTCTCCCCTTCCCCCACACCCGCTCATGCCCCGTGTGTCTCTCTCCCTCCCCACCACCCCCGCTCATGCCCTGTGTGTCTCTCTCCCTCCCGCCCACCCCCCGCTCATGCCCCATGTGTCTCTCCCCCTCCCGCTACCCCCCACTCATGCCCCGTGTGTCTCTCTCCCCTTCCCCCCACCCCCCGCACATGCCCCATGTGTCTCTCTCCCTCCCCCCACCCCCGCTCATGCCCTGTGTGTCTCTCTCCCTCCCCCCCGCGCATGCCCCGTGTGTCTCTACCCCTCCCGCCCCACCCCCCGCTCATGCCTCGTGTGTCTCTTTCCCCTTCCCCCCACCCCCCGCTCATGCCCTCTGTCTCCCTCCCTCCCACCAACACATGCCCTGTGTGTCTCTCCCCTCCCGCCCACCCCACGCTCATGCCCCGTGTGTCTCTCCCCCTCCTGCCCACCCCCCGCTCATGCCCTGTGTGTCTCTCTCCCTCCCCCCCACCCCCACTCATGTCCCGTGTGTCTCTCTCCATCGCCCCCACCCCGCTCATGCCCCGTGTGTCTCTCTCCCCTTCCCCCCACCCCCGCTCATGCCTCGTGTGTCTCTCTCCCTCCCACCACCCCCGCTCATGCCCTGTGTCTCTCACCCTCCCACCCACCCCCGCTCATGCCCCATGTGTCTCTCCCCCTCCCGCCCAGCCTGCTCTAGCCCCGTGAGTCTCTCCCCCTCCGCCCACCCCGTTCTTGCCCCGTGTGTCTTTCCCCTCCCGCCCACCCCCGCTCTTGCCCCGTGTGTCTTTCCCCGTCCCGCCCACCCCCGCTCTTGCCCCGTGTGTCTTTCCCTCTCCCGCCCACCCCTGCTCATGCCCCGTGTGTCTCTCCCCTTCCCCCACTCCCCGCTCATGCCCCGTGTGTCTTCCCCCTCCCGCCCACCCCCCGCTCATGCCCCGTGTGTCTTTCCCCCTCCCGCCCACCCCCCGCTCATGCCCCGTGTGTCTCTCCCCTTCCCCCCACTCCCGCTCATGCCCCATGTGTCTCTCTCCCTCCCCCCACCCCGTGCTCATGCCCCGTGTCTCTCTTCCTCCCCCCCACCCCCGCTCCTGCCCCGTGTGTCTCTCCCCCTCCCGCCCAACCCCCGCTCATGCCCCGTGTCTGTCTCCTGTTCTCCCCACCCCCCTGCTCATGCCCCGTATCTGTCTCCTGTTCCCCTCATGTGCAATGTCTGTCTCCTGTTGCCCCCCACGCCCCGGCTCATGCCCCGTGTCTGTCTCCTGTTCTCCCCACCCACCACTCATGCCCCGTGTCTGTGTCCTGTTCTCCCCAACCCCCGCTCATGCCCCGTGTCTATCTCCTGTTGCCCCCCACCCCCCTGCTCATGCCCCGTGTCTCTCTTGTTGCCCCCCACCCCCTGCTCATGCCCTGTGTCTGTCTCCTGTTCTCCCCACCACCCGCTCATGCCCCGTGTCTGTCTCCTGTTCTCCCCACCCCCCACTCATGCCCTATGTCTGTCTCCTGTTCCTCCCACCCCCCGCTCGTGCCCCGTTTCTGTCTCCTGTTTCCCCCAACCCCCCGCTCATGCCCCGTGTCTGTTCTCCCCACCCCCCGCTCATGCCCCGTGTCTGTTGTTCCCCCTACCCCCGCTCATGCCCTGTCTCTCCTGTTCCCCCACCCCTCGCTCATGCCCCGTGTCTCTCCTGTTGTCCCCCACCCCCGCTCATGCCCCACGTCTATCTCCTGTTGCCCCCCAACACCCGCTAATGCCCCGTGTCTGTCTCCTGTTCTCCCGACCCCCGCTCATGCTCCATGTCTGTCTCCTGTTCCCCCAGCCCGCTCATGCCCCGTGTCTGTCTGCTGTTGCCCCCCAGCCCCCGCTCATGCCCCGTGTCTGTCTCCTTTTGCCCCCCACCCCCCGCTCATGCCCCGTGTCTGTCTCCTGTTGCCCCCCACACCCCGCTCATGCCCCCTGTGTCTCTCGACCACCCACCCACCCATGCTCATGCCCCGTTTGTCTCTCCCCCTCCCGCCCACCCCTGCTCTTGCCCCGTGTGTCTCTCCCCCTCCCGCCCACCCCCACTCTTGCCCCGTGTGTCTTTCCCCCTCCCGCCCATCCCCGCTCTTGTCCCGTGTGTCTTTCCCCCTCCCGCCCACCCCCGCTCATGCCCCGTGTGTCTCTCCCCCTCCCGCCCACCCCGGCTCATGCCCCGTGTGTGTCTCCCCTTCCCCCCACCCCTGCTCATACCCGTGTGTCTCTCTCCCTCCCCCCCACTCCCGCTCATGCCCAGTGTCTCTCCCCTTCCCCCACCCCCTGCTCCTGCCCCATGTGTCTCTCTCCCTCCCCCCACCCCCGCTCCTGCCCCGTGTGTCTCTCTCCCTCGCCCCCACCCCTGCTCCTGCCCCATGTGTCTCTCCCCCTCCCACACACCTCCTGCTCATGCCCCGTGTGTCTCTCCCCTCCTACCCACCCCCACTCATGCCCTGTGTGTCTCTCCACCGTCCCGCCCACCCCCCGCTCATGCCCCGTGTGTCTCTCCCCCGTACGCCCACCCCCCGCTCATGCCCCGTGTGTCTCTGTCCCTCCCCCCACCCCCCGCTCATGCCCCGTGTGTGTCTCTCCCCTTCCCCAACCCCCCGCTCATGCCCGTGTGTCTCTCTCCCACTCCCCACCCCGCTCATGCCCCGTGTGTCTCTCCCCCTCCCGCCCACCCTCCGCTCATGCCCCGTGTGTCTCTTCCCTCGCGCCCACCCCCGCTCATGCCCCGTGTGTCTCTCTACCCGCTCATGCCCCATGTGTCTCTCTCCCTCCCCCCACCCCCCGCTCATGCCCCGTGTGTCTCTCTCCCTCCCCCCACCCCCGCTCATGCCCCGTGTGTCGCTCTCCCCTTCCCCCCACCCCCCGCTCATGCCCCGTGTCTGTCTTCTGTTCCCCCGCTCATGCCCCGTATCTGTCTCCTGTTCCCCTCATGTGCCGTGTCTGTCTCCTGTTGCCCCACACACCGCCAGCTCATGCCCCGTGTCTGTCTCCTGTTCTCCCCACCCCCCGCTCATGCCCCGTATCTGTCTCCTGTTCCCCTCATGTGCCGTGTCTGTGTCCTGTTCCCCTCACCCCCGCTCATGCCCCGTGTCTATCTCCTGTTGCCCCCCACCCCCCGCTCATGCCCTGTGTCTGTCTCCTGCTCCCTCCACCCGCTCATGCCATGTGTCTGTCTCCTGTTCCCCCACCCGCTCATGCCCCGTGTCTCTCTTGTTGCCCCCCACCCCCCGCTCATGCCCCGTGTCTGTCTCCTGTTCCTCCCACCCCCCGCTCATGCCCCGTGTCCCTGTGTCTGTCTCCTGTTGCCCCCACCCCCCCGCTCATGCCCCATGTCTGTTCTCCCCACCCCCCGCTCATGCCCCGTGTCTGTTGTTCCCCCACCCCCCGCTCATGCCCCGTGTCTGTCTCCTGTTCCCCCCACCCCTCTCTCATGCCCCGTGTCTGTCTCCTGTTCCCCCCACCCCCGCTCATGCCCCGTGTCTGTGTCCTGTTGCCCCCCACCCCCCCCCGCTCATGCCCTGTGTCTGTCTCCTGCTCCCCCCACCCGCTCATGCCATGTGTCTGTCTCCTGTTCCCCCCACCCCCCGCTCATGCCCCGTGTCTCTCTTGTTGCCCCCGACCCCCGCTCATGCCCCATGTCTGTCTCCTGTTCCTCCCACCCCCGCTCATGCCCCGTGTCCCTGTGTCTGTCTCCTGTTGCCCCCCACCCCCCGCTCATGCCCCATGTCTGTCTCCTGTTCTCCCCACCCCCCCGCTCATGCCCCATGTCTGTCTCCTGTTCTCCCCACCCCCCGCTCATGCCCCGTGTCTCTCTCCTGTTGGCCCCACCCCCCGCTCATGCCCCGTGTCTCTCTCCTGTTGCCCCACGCCGTGCTCATGCCCCGTGTCTGTCTCCTGTTGGCCCCCAACGCCCGCTCATGCCCCGTGTCTGTCTCCTGTACCCCCCCAACCCCCCGCTCATGCCCCGTGTCTGTCTCCTGTTCCCCCACCCGCTCATGCCCCGTGTCTCTCTCCTGTTGCCCCCCCGCTCATGCCCCGTGTCTGTCTCCTGTTCCACCCACCTGCTCATGCCCCGTGTCTCTCTCCTGTTGCCCCCACCCCCCGCCCATGCCCCGTGTCTGTCTCCTGTCCCCCCACCCCCTCTCATGCCCCGTGTCTCTCTCCTGTTTCCCCCACCCCCTGCTCATGCCCTGTGTCTCTTTCCTGTTGCCCCCCACCCCCCTCTCATGCCCCGTGTCTGTCTCCTGTACCCCCCACTCTGCGCTCATGCCCCGTGTCTCTCTCCTGTTGCCCCCACCACCCCGCTCATGCCCCATGTCTGTCTCCTGTTGCCCCCATCCCCGCTCATGCCCTGTGTCTGTCTCCTGTTCTACGCACCCCCGCTCATACCCCGTATCTTTCTCCTGTTCCCCCATCCCCTGCTCATGCCCGTCTCTGTCTCCTGTTCTCCCCCCCTGCTCATGCCCCATGTCTGTCTCCTGTTCTCTCCACCCCCCGCTCATGCCCCGTGTCTTTCTCCTGTTGCCCCCCACCCCCCGCTCATGCCCCATGTCTGTCTCCTGTTCTCCCCACCCCCACTCATGCCCCGTGTCTCTCTCCTGTTGCCCCCCACCACCCCGCTCATGCCCCGTGTCTGTCTCCTGTTGCCCCCCACCCCCTGCTCATGCCCCGTGTCTGTCTCCTGTTCTCCGCACCCCCGCTCATGCCCCATATCTTTCTCCTGTTCCCCCATCCCCTGCTCATGCCCGTGTCTGTCTCCTGTTCTCCCCACCCACCCGCTCATGCCCCATGTCTGTCTCCTGTTCTCTCCACCCCCCGCTCATGCCCCGTGTCTCTCTCCTGTTGCCCCCCACCCCCCGCTCATGCCCCATGTCTGTCTCCTGTTCTCCCCACCCCCACTCATGCCCCGTGTCTCTCTCCTGTTGCCCCCCACCACCCCGCTCATGCCCCGTGTCTGTCTCCTGTTGCCCCCCACCCCCTGCTCATGCCCCGTGTCTGTCTCCTGTTCTCCGCACCCCCGCTCATGCCCCATATCTTTCTCCTGTTCCCCCATCCCCTGCTCATGCCCGTGTCTGTCTCCTGTTCTCCCCACCCACCCGCTCATGCCCCATGTCTGTCTCCTGTTCTCCCCACCCCCGCTCATGTCCCGTGTCTCTCTCCTGTTGCCCCACGCCCTGCTCATGCCCCGTGTCTGTCTCCTGTTGGCCCCCACCGCCCGCTCATGCCCCGTGTCTGTCTCCTGTTCCCCCACCCGCTCATGCCCCGTGTCTCTCTCCTGTTGCCCCCTCGCTCATGCCCCGTGTCTGTCTCCTGTTGCCCCCCACCCCCCGCTCATGCCCCGTGTCTGTCTCCTGTTCTCCCCACCCCTGCTCATGCCCCGTGTCTGTCTCCTGTACCCCCCACTCTGCGATCATGCCCCGTGTCTCTCTCCTGTTGCCCCCACCACCCTGCTCATGCCCCATGTCTGTCTCCTGTTGCCCCCGCTCATGCCCCGTGTCTGTCTCCTGTTCTACGCACCCCCGCTCATGCCCCGTATCTTTCTCCTGTTCCCCCATCCCCTCATCATGCCCGTGTCTGTCTGCTGTTCTCCCCCCCCTGCTCATGCCCCGTGTCTGTCTCCTGTTCTCCCCACCCCCGCTCATGCCCCGTGTCTCTCTCCTGTTGGCCCCACCCCCCGCTCATGCCCCGTGTCTGTCTTCTGTTCCCCCCACCCCCCGCTCATGCCCCATGTCTGTCTCCTGTTCCCCCCACCCCCCACTCATGCCTCGTGTCTGTCTCCTGTTGCCCCCACCCATGCCCCGTGTCTGTCTCCTGTACCCCCCACCCCCGCGCTCATGCCCCGTGTTTGTCTCCTGTTCTCCGCACCCCCGCTCATGCCCCGTATCTTTCTCCTGTTCCCCCATCCCCTGCTCATGCCCATGTCTGTCTCCTGTTCTCCCCACCCCCCCGCTCATGCCCCGTGTCTGTCTCCTGTTCTCCCCACCCCCCGCTCATGCCCCGTGTCTCTCTCCTGTTGGCCCCACCCCCCGCTCATGCCCCGTGTCTCTCTCCTGTTGCCCCCATGCCCTGCTCATGCCCCGTGTCTGTCTCCTGTTGGCCCCCACCCCCCGCTCATGCCCCGTGTCTGTCTCCTGTACCCCCCACCCCCTGCTCATGCCCCGTGTCTGTCTGCTTTTCCCCCACCCCCTACTCATGCCCCGTGTCTGTCTCCTGTTGCCCCCACCCATGCCCCGTGTCTGTCTCCTGTACCCCCCACTCCGCGCTCATGCCCCGTGTCTGTCTCCTGTTGCCCCCCACCCCCGCTCATGCCACGTGTCGGTCTCCTGTACCCCCACTCCGCGCTCATGCCCCGTGTCTCTCTCCTGTTGCCCCCCACTTCCCCGCTCATTCCCCGTGTCTGTCTCCTGTTGCCCCCCAACCCCCCGCTCATGCCCTGTGTTTGTCTCCTGTTCTCCGCACCCCCGCTCATGCTCCGTATCTTTCTCCTGTTCCCCCATCCCCTGCTCATGCCCGTCTCTGTCTCCTGTTCTCCCCACCCCCCGCTCATTCCCCGTGTCTGTCTCCTGTTCTCCCCACCCCCCGCTCATGCCCCGTGTCTCTCTCCTGTTGCCCCCACCCCCTGCTCATGCCCCGCGTCTGTCTCCTGTTGGCCCCCACCCCCCACTCATGCCCCGTGTCTGTCTCCTGTTCCCCCCACCTGCTCATGCCCCATGTCTCTCTCCTGCTCACCCCACCCCCCGCTCATGCCCCGTGTCTCTCTCTTGTTGCCCCCATCCCCCGCTCATGCCCCACGTCTGTCTCCTGTTCTACGCACCCCCACTCATGCCCCGTATCTTTCTCCTGTTCCCCCATTCCCTGCTCATGCCCGTGTCTGTCTGCTGTTCGCCCCCCCCGCTCATGCCCCGTGTCTGTCTCCTGTTCTCCCCACCCCCCGCTCATGCCCCGTGTCTCTCTCCTGTTGCCCCCCACAACCCCCGCTCATGCCCCGTGTCTGTCTTCTGTTCCCCCCACCCCCCGCTCATGCCCCATGTCTGTCTCCTGTTCCCCCCACCCCCCCCTCATGCCCCGTGTCTGTCTCCTGTTGCCCCCACCCATGCCCCGTGTCTGTCTCCTGTACCCCCCACCCCCGCGCTCATGCCCCGTGTTTGTCTCCTGTTCTCCGCACCCCCGCTCATGCCCCGTATCTTTCTCCTGTTTCCCCATCCCCTGCTCATGCCCGTGTCTGTCTCCCGTTCTCCCCACCCCCCCGCTCATGCCCCGTGTCTGTCTCCTGTTCTCCCCACCCCCCGCTCATGCCCCGTGTCTCTCTCCTGTTGGCCCCACCCCCCGCTCATGCCCCGTGTCTCTCTCCTGTTGCCCCCATCCCCTGCTCATGCCCCGTGTCTGTCTCCTGTTGGCCCCCACCCCCCGCTCATGTCCCGTATCTGTCTCCTGTACCCCCCACCCCCTGCTCATGCCCCGTGTCTGTCTCCTGTTCCCCCCACCCCCTACTCATGCCCCGTGTCTGTCTCCTGTTGCCCCCACCCATGCCCCGTGTCTGTCTCCTGTACCCCCCACTCCGCGCTCATGCCCCGTGTCTCTCTCCTGTTGCCCCCCACTTCCCCGCTCATTCCCCGTGTCTGTCTCCTGTTGCCCCCCACCCCGCCCGCTCATGCCCTGTGTTTGTCTCCTGTTCTCCGCACCCCCGCTCATGCCCCGTATCTTTCTCCTGTTCCCCCATCCCCTGCTCATGCCCGTGTCTGTCTCCTGTTCTCCCCACCCCCCCGCTCATGCCCCGTGTCTGTCTCCTGTTCTCCCCACCCCCCGCTCATGCCCCATGTCTCTCTCCTGCTCCCCCCACCCCCCGCTCATGCCCCGTGTCTCTCTCTTGTTGCCCCCCACCCCCCGCTCATGCCCCGCGTCTGTCTCCTGTACCCCCACCCGCTCATGCTCCGTGTCTCTCTCCTGTTGCCCCCCGCTCATGCCCCGTGTCTGTCTTCTGTTCCCCCCACCTGGTCATGCCCCATGTCTCTCTCCTGTTGCCCCCACCCACCGCTCATCCCCCGTGTCTGTCTCCTGTACCCCCCGCTCATGCCCCGTGTCTCTCTCCTGTTGCCCCCACCCCCTGCTCATGCCCCGTGTCTCTCTCCTGTTGCCCCTCGCTCATGCCCCGTGTCTGTTCCCCGCACCCCCGCTCATGCCCCGTGTCTGTCTCCTGTTCCCCCCACCCCCCGCTCATGACCTGTGTCTGTCTCCTGTTGCCCCCACCCATGCCCCGTGTCTGTCTCCCGTACCCCCCCACTCTGCGCTCATGCCCCATGTCTCTCGCCTATTGTCCCCCACCTCCCCGCTCATGCCCCGTGTCTGTCTCCTGTTGCCCCCCACCCCCCGCTCATGCCCTGTGTCTGTCTCCTCTTCTCCCCACCCCTGCTCATGCCCCGTGTCTGTCTCCTGTACCCCCCACTCTGCGCTCATACCCCGTGTCTCTCTCCTGTTGCCCCCCACCACCCCGCTCATGCCCCGTGTCTGTCTCCTGTTCTCCGCACCCCCGCTCATGCCCCATATCTTTCTCCTGTTCCCCCATCCACTGCTCATGCCCGTGTCTGTCTCCTGTTCTCCCCACCCCCCCCGCTCATGCCCCGTGTCTGTCTCCTGTTCTCCCCACCCCCCGCTCATGCCCCGTGCCCCTCTCCTGTTGGCCCCACCCCCCGCTCATGCCCCGTGTCTCTCTCCTGTTGCCCCACGCCCTGCTCATGCCCTGTGTCTGTCTCCTGTTGGCCCCACCGCCTGCTCATGCCCCGTGTCTGTCTCCTGTACCCCCCACCCCCCGCTCATTCCCCGTGTCTGTCTCCTGTTCCCCCACCCGCTCATGCCCCGTGTCTCTCTCCTGTTGCCCCCCCCGCTCATGCCCCGTGTCTGTCTCCTGTTCCCCCCACCAGCTCATGCCCCGTGTCTCTCTCCTGTTGCCCCCACCCCCCTGCTCATGCCCCATGTCTCTCTCCTGTTGCCCCCACCCCCTGCTCATGCCCCGTGTCTCTCTCCTGTTGCCCCCCACCCCCCGCTCATGCCCCGTGTCTGTCTTCTGTTCCCCCACCCCGCTCATGTCCCGTGTCTGTCTCCTGTTCCCCCCACCCCCTGCTCATGCCCCGTGTCTGTCTCCTGTTGCCCCCACCCATGCCCCGTGTCTGTCTCCTGTACCCCCCACTCTGGGCTCATGCCCCATGTCTCTCTCCTGTTGCCCCACGCCCTGCTCATGCCCTGTGTCTGTCTCCTGTTGGCCCCCACTGCTCGCTCATGCCCCGTGTCTGTCTCCTGTACCCCCCACCCCCTGCTCATGCCCCGTGTCTGTCTCCTGTTCCCCCACCCGCTCATGCCCCGTGTCTCTCTCCTGTTGCCCCCCCGCTCATGCCCCGTGTCTGTCTCCTGTTCCCCCCACCTGCTCATGCCCCGTGTCTCTCTCCTGTTGCCCCCACCCCCTGCTCATGCCCCGTGCCTGTCTCCTGTACCCCCCACCCCCTGCTCATGCCCCGTGTCTGTCTCCTGTACCCCCCACCCCCTGCTCATGCCCCGTGTCTCTCTCCTGTTGCCCCCACCCCCTGCTGATGCCCCGTGTCTCTCTCCTGTTCCCCCCACCCCCTGCTCATGCCCCGTGTCTGTCTCCTGTTGCCCCCACCCATGCCCCGTGTCTGTCTCCTGTACCCCCCACTCTGCGCTCATGCCCATGTCTCTCTCCTGTTCTCCCCACCCCCGCTCATGCCCCGTGTCTGTCTCCTGTACCCCCCACTCTGCGCTCATGCCCCATGTCTGTCTCCTGTACCCCCCACCCCCTGCTCATGCCCCGTGTCTGTCTCCTGTTCCCCCCACCCCCTACTCATGCCCCGTGTCTGTCTCCTGTTGCCCCCACCCATGCCCCGTGTCTGTCTCCTGTACCCCCCACTCCGCGCTCATGCCCCGTGTCTGTCTCCTGTTGCCCCCCACCCCCGCTCATGCCCCGTGTCGGTCTCCTGTACCCCCCACTCCGCACTCATGCCCCGTGTCTCTCTCCTGTTGCCCCCCACTTCCCCGCTTATTCCCCGTGTCTGTCTCCTGTTGCCCCCCACCCCCCCGCTCATGCCCTGTGTTTGTCTCCTGTTCTCCGCACCCCCGCTCATGCCCCGTATCTTTCTCCTGTTCCCCCATCCCCTGCTCATGCCCGTGTCTGTCTCCTGTTCTCCCCACCTCCCCCGCTCATGCCCCGTGTCTGTCTCCTGTTCTCCCCACCCCCCCGCTCATGCCCCATGTCTCTCTCCTGCTCCCCCCACCCCCCGCTCATGCCCCGTGTCTCTCTCCTGTACCCCCACCCGCTCATGCTCCGTGTCTCTCTCCTGTTGCCCCCCGCTCATGCCCCGTGTCTGTCTCCTGTTCCCCCCACCTGGTCATGCCCCATGTCTCTCTCCTGTTGCCCCCACCCACCGCTCATGCCCCGTGTCTGTCTCCTGTACCCCCCGCTCATGCCCCGTGTCTCTCTCCTGTTGCCCCCACCCCCTGCTCATGCCCCGTGTCTCTCTCCTGTTGCCCCCCGCTCATGCCCCGTGTCTGTTCCCCGCACCCCCGCTCATGCCCCGTGTCTGTCTCCTGTTCCCCCCACCCCCCGCTCATGACCCGTGTCTGTCTCCTGTTGCCCCCACCCATGCCCCGTGTCTGTCTCCTGTACCCCCCACTCCGCGCTCATGACCCGTGTCTGTCTCCTGTTGCCCCCGCTCATGCCCCGTGTCTGTCTCCTGTTCCCCCCACCTGGTCATGCCCCATGTCTCTCTCCTGTTGCCCCCACCCACCGCTCATGCCCCGTGTCTATCTCCTGTTGCCCCCCACCCCCCTGCTCATGCCCCGTGTCTCTCTTGTTGCCCCCCACCCCCTGCTCATGCCCTGTGTCTGTCTCCTGTTCTCCCCACCACCCGCTCATGCCCCGTGTCTGTCTCCTGTTCTCCCCACCCCCCACTCATGCCCTATGTCTGTCTCCTGTTCCTCCCACCCCCCGCTCGTGCCCCGTTTCTGTCTCCTGTTTCCCCCAACCCCCCGCTCATGCCCCGTGTCTGTTCTCCCCACCCCCCGCTCATGCCCCGTGTCTGTTGTTCCCCCTACCCCCCGCTCATGCCCTGTCTGTCTCCTGTTCCCCCACCCCTCGCTCATGCCCCGTGTCTCTCCTGTTGTCCCCCACCCCCGCTCATGCCCCACGTCTATCTCCTGTTGCCCCCCAACACCCGCTAATGCCCCGTGTCTGTCTCCTGTTCTCCCGACCCCCGCTCATGCTCCATGTCTGTCTCCTGTTCTCCCAGCCCGCTCATGCCCCGTGTCTGTCTCCTGTTGCCCCCCACCCCCCGCTCATGCCCCGTGTCTGTCTCCTGTTGCCCCCCACACCCCGCTCATGCCCCGTGTGTCTCTCGACCACCCACCCACCCATGCTCATGCCCCGTTTGTCTCTCCCCCTCCCGCCCACCCCTGCTCTTGCCCCGTGTGTCTCTCCCCCTCCTGCCCACCCCCACTCTTGCCCCGTGTGTCTTTCCCCCTCCCGCCCATCCCCGCTCTTGCCCCGTGTGTCTTTCCCCCTCCCGCCCACCCCCGCTCATGCCCCGTGTGTCTCTCCCCCTCCCGCCCACCCCCGGCTCATGCCCCGTGTGTGTCTCCCCTTCCCCCCACCCCTGCTCATACCCGTGTGTCTCTCTCCCTCCCCCCCACTCCCGCTCATGCCCAGTGTCTCTCCCCTTCCCCCACCCCCTGCTCCTGCCCCATGTGTCTCTCTCCCTCCCCCCACCCCCGCTCCTGCCCCGTGTGTCTCTCTCCCTCGCCCCCACCCCTGCTCCTGCCCCATGTGTCTCTCCCCCTCCCACACACCCCCTGCTCATGCCTCGTGTGTCTCTCCCCTCCTACCCACCCCCACTCATGCCCTGTGTGTCTCTCCACCGTCCCGCCCACCCCCCGCTCATGCCCCGTGTGTCTCTCCCCCGTACGCCCACCCCTGCTCCTGCCCCATGTGTCTCTCCCCCTCCCACACACCCCCTGCTCATGCCCCGTGTGTCTCTCCCCTCCTACCCACCCCCACTCATGCCCTGTGTGTCTCTCCACCGTCCCGCCCACCCCCCGCTCATGCCCCGTGTGTCTCTCCCCCGTACCCCCACTCCGCGCTCATGCCCCGTGTCTCTCTCCTGTTGCCCCCCACTTCCCCGCTCATTCCCCGTGTCTGTCTCCTGTTGTCCCCCATCCCCCCGCTCATGCCCTGTGTTTGTCTCCTGTTCTCCCCACCCCCCGCTCATGCCCCATGTCTCTCTCCTGCTCCCCCCACCCCCCGCTCATGCCTCGTATCTTTCTCCTGTTCCCCCATCCCCTGCTCATGCCCGTGTCTGTCTCCTGTTCTCCCCACCCCCCCGCTCATGCCCCATGTCTGTCTCCTGTTCTCCCCACCCCCCGCTCATGCCCCATGTCTCTCTCCTGCTCCCCCCACCCCCCGCTCATGCCCCGTGTCTCTCTCTTGTTGCCGCTCATGCCCCGCGTCTGTCTCCTGTACCCCCACCCGCTCATGCTCCGTGTCTCTCTCCTGTTGCCCCCCGCTTATGCCCCGTGTCTGTCTCCTGTTCCCCCCACCTGGTCATGCCCCATGTCTCTCTCCTGTTGCCCCCACCCACCGCTCATGCCCCGTGTCTATCTCCTGTTGCCCCCCACCCCCCTGCTCATGCCCCGTGTCTCTCTTGTTGCCCCCCACCCCCTGCTCATGCCCTGTGTCTGTCTCCTGTTCTCCCCACCACCCGCTCATGCCCCGTGTCTGTCTCCTGTTCTCCCCACCCCCCACTCATGCCCTATGTCTGTCTCCTGTTCCTCCCACCCCCCGCTCGTGCCCCGTTTCTGTCTCCTGTTTCCCCCAACCCCCCGCTCATGCCCCGTGTCTGTTCTCCCCACCCCCCCGCTCATGCCCCGTGTCTGTTGTTCCCCCTACCCCCGCTCATGCCCCGTGTCTCTCCTGTTGTCCCCCACCCCCGCTCATGCCCCACGTCTATCTCCTGTTGCCCCCCAACACCCGCTAATGCCCCGTGTCCGTCTCCTGTTCTCCCGACCCCCGCTCATGCTCCATGTCTGTCTCCTGTTCCCCCAGCCCGCTCATGCCCCGTGTCTGTCTCCTGTTGCCCCCCACCCCCCGCTCATGCCCCGTGTCTGTCTCCTGTTGCCCCCCACACCCCGCTCATGCCCCGTGTGTCTCTCGACCACCCACCCACCCATGCTCATGCCCCGTTTGTCTCTCCCCCTCCCGCCCACCCCTGCTCTTGCCCCGTGTGTCTCTCCCCCTCCCCCCCACCCCCACTCTTGCCCCGTGTGTCTTTCCCCCTCCCGCCCATCCCCGCTCTTGCCCCGTGTGTCTTTCCCCCTCCCGCCCACCCCCGCTCATGCCCCGTGTGTCTCTCCCCCCTCCCGCCCACCCCCGGCTCATGCCCCGTGTGTGTCTCCCCTTCCCCCCACCCCTGCTCATACCTGTGTGTCTCTCTCCCTCCCCCCCACTCCCGCTCATGCCCAGTGTCTCTCCCCTTCCCCCACCCCCTGCTCCTGCCCCATGTGTCTCTCTCCCTCCCCCCACCCCCGCTCCTGCCCCGTGTGTCTCTCTCCCTCGCCCCCACCCCTGCTCCTGCCCCATGTGTCTCTCCCCCTCCCACACACCCCCTGCTCATGCCCCGTGTGTCTCTCCCCTCCTACCCACCCCCACTCATGCCCTGTGTGTCTCTCCACCGTCCCGCCCACCCCCCGCTCATGCCCCGTGTGTCTCTCCCCCGTACGCCCACCCCCCGCTCATGCCCCGTGTGTCTCTGTCCCTCCCCCCACCCCCCGCTCATGCCCCGTGTGTCTCTCTCCCCTTCCCCAACCCCCCGCTCATGCCCGTGTGTCTCTCTCCCACTCCCCACCCCGCTCATGCCCCGTGTGTCTCTCCCCCTCCCGCCCACCCTCCGCTCATGCCCCGTGTCTCTTCCCTCGCGCCCACCCCCGCTCATGCCCCGTGTGTCTCTCTACCCGCTCATGCCCCATGTGTCTCTCTCCCTCCCCCCACCCCCCGCTCATGCCCCGTGTGTCTCTCTCCCTCCCCCCACCCCCGCTCATGCCCCGTGTGTCGCTCTCCCCTTCCCCCCACCCCCCGCTCATGCCCCGTGTCTGTCTTCTGTTCCCCCGCTCATGCCCCGTGTCTGTCTCCTGTTCTCCCGACCCCCCACTCATGCCCCGTATCTGTCTCCTGTTCCCCTCATGTGCCGTGTCTGTCTCCTGTTGCCCCCCACACCCCCCGCTCATGCCCCGTGTCTGTCTCCTGTTCTCCCCACCCTCGCTCATGCCCCGTGTCTGTGTCCTGTTCCCCTCACCCCCCGCTCATGCCCCGTGTCTATCTCCTGTTGCCCCCCACCCCCCCGCTCATGCCCTGTGTCTGTCTCCTGTTCCCCCACCCGCTCATGCCCCGTGTCTCTCTTGTTGCCCCCCACCCCCGCTCATGCCCCGTGTCTGTCTCCTGTTCCTCCCACCCCCCGCTCATGCCCCGTGTCCCTGTGTCTGTCTCCTGTTGCCCCCACCCCCCCGCTCATGCCCCATGTCTGTTCTCCCCACCCCCCGCTCATGCCCCGTGTCTGTTGTTCCCCCACCCCCCGCTCATGCCCCGTGTCTGTCTCCTGTTCCCCCCACCCCTCTCTCATGCCCCGTGTCTGTCTCCTGTTCCCCCCCCCCCGCTCATGCCCCGTGTCTGTGTCCTGTTCCCCCCACCCCCCGCTCATGCCCCGTGTCTATCTCCTGTTGCCCCCCACCCCCCCCGCTCATGCCCTGTGTCTGTATCCTGCTCCCCCCACCCGCTCATGCCATGTGTCTGTCTCCTGTTCCCCCCACCGCCCGCTCATGCCCCGTGTCTCTCTCTTGTTGCCCCCCACCCCCGCTCATGCCCCATGTCTGTCTCCTGTTCCTCCCACCCCCGCTCATGCCCCGTGTCCCTGTGTCTGTCTCCTGTTGCCCCCCACCCCCTGCTCATGCCCCATGTCTGTCTCCTGTTCTCCCCACCCCCCGCTCATGCCCCATGTCTGTCTCCTGTTCTCCCCACCCCCCGCTCATGCCCCGTGTCTCTCTCCTGTTGGCCCCACCCCCCGCTCATGCCCCGTGTCTCTCTCCTGTTGCCCCACGCCCTGCTCATGCCCCGTGTCTGTCTCCTGTTGGCCCCCAACGCCCGCTTATGCCCCGTGTCTGTCTCCTGTACCCCCCCAACCCCCCGCTCATGCCCCGTGTCTGTCTCATGTTCCCCCACCCGCTCATGCCCCGTGTCTCTCTCCTGTTGCCCCCCCACTCATGCCCCATGTCTGTCTCCTGTTCCACCCACCTGCTCATGCCCCGTGTCTCTCTCCTGTTGCCCCCACCCCCCGCTCATGCCCCGTGTCTGTCTCCTGTCCCCCCACCCCCTCTCATGCCCCGTGTCTCTCTCCTGTTGCCCCCACCTCCTGCTCATGCCCTGTGTCTCTCTCCTGTTGCCCCCCACCCCCCTCTCATGCCCCGTGTCTGTCTTCTGTTCCCCCCACCCCCGCTCATGCCCCGTGTCTGTCTCCTGTTCCCCCCACCCCCCGCTCATGCCCCGTGTCTGTCTCCTGTTGCCCCCACCCATGCCCCGTGTCTGTCTCCTGTACCCCCCACTCTGCGCTCATGCCCCGTGTCTCTCTCCTGTTGCCCCCCATCCCCGCTCATGCCCTGTGTCTGTCTCCTGTTCTACGCACCCCCGCTCATACCCCGTATCTTTCTCCTGTTCCCCCATCCCCTGCTCATGCCCGTCTCTGTCTCCTGTTCTCCCCCCCCGCTCATGCCCCATGTCTGTCTCCTGTTCTCTCCACCCCCCGCTCATGCCCCGTGTCTGTCTCCTGTTGCCCCCACCCATGCCCCGTGTCCGTCTCCTGTACCCCTACACTCTGTGCTCATGCCCCATGTCTCTCTCCTATTGCCCCCCACTTCCCCGCTCATGCCCCGTGTCTGTCTCCTGTTGCTCCCCACCCCCCGCTCATGCCCCATGTCTGTCACCTGTTCTCCCCACCCCCACTCATGCCCCGTTTCTGTCTCCTGTACCCCCCACTCTGCGCTCATGCCCTGTGTCTCTCTCCTGTTGCCCCCCACCACCCCGCTCATGCCCCGTGTCTGTCTCCTGTTGCCCCCCACCCCCTGCTCATGCCCCGTGTCTGTCTCCTGTTCTCCGCACCCCCGCTCATGCCCCATATCTTTCTCCTGTTCCCCCATCCCCTGCTCATGCCCGTGTCTGTCTCCTGTTCTCCCCACCCACCCGCTCATGCCCCATGTCTGTCTCCTGTTCTCCCCACCCCCCGCTCATGCCCCGTGTCTCTCTCCTGTTGGCCCCACCCCCCGCTCATGTCCCGTGTCTCTCTCCTGTTGCCCCACGCCCTGCTCATGCCCCGTGTCTGTCTCCTGTTGGCCCCCACCACCCGCTCATGCCCCGTGTCTGTCTCCTGTTCCCCCACCCGCTCATGCCCCGTGTCTCTCTCCTGTTGCCCCCCCGCTCATGCCCCGTGTCTGTCTCCTGTTGCCCCCCACCCCCCGCTCATGCCCCGTGTCTGTCTCCTGTTCTCCTGTTCTCCCCACCCCCGCTCATGCCCCGTGTCTCTCCTGTACCCCCCACTCTGCGATCATGCCCCGTGTCTCTCTCCTGTTGCCCCCCACCACCCTGCTCATGCCCCATGTCTGTCTCCTGTTGCCCCCCGCCCCCGCTCATGCCCCGTGTCTGTCTCCTGTTCTAAGCACCCCCGCTCATGCCCTGTATCTTTCTCCTGTTCCCCCATCCCCTCATCATGCCTGTGTCTGTCTGCTGTTCTCCCCCCCTGCTCATGCCCCGTGTCTGTCTCCTGTTCTCCCCACCCCCCGCTCATGCCCCGTGTCTCTCTCCTGTTGGCCCCACCCCCCGCTCATGCCCCGTGTCTGTCTTCTGTTCCCCCCACCCCCCGCTCATGCCCCATGTCTGTCTCCTGTTCCCCCCACCCCCCACTCATGCCCAGTGTCTGTCTCCTGTTGCCCCCACCCATGCCCCGTGTCTGTCTCCTGTACCCCCCACCCCCGCGCTCATGCCCCGTGTTTGTCTCCTGTTCTACGCACCCCCGCTCATACCCCGTATCTTTCTCCTGTTCCCCCATCCCCTGCTCATGCCCGTCTCTGTCTCCTGTTCTCCCCCCGCTCATGCCCCATGTCTGTCTCCTGTTCTCTCCACCCCCCGCTCATGCCCCGTGTCTGTCTCCTGTTGCCCCCACCCATGCCCCGTGTCTGTCTCCTGTACCCCTACACTCTGTGCTCATGCCCCATGTCTCTCTCCTATTGCCCCCCACCTCCCCGCTCATGCCCCGTGTCTGTCTCCTGTTGCCCCCCACCCCCCGCTCATGCCCCGTGTCTGTCTCCTGTTCTCCCCACCCCCACTCATGCCCCGTGTCTGTCTCCTGTACCCCCCACTCTGCGCTCATGCCCCGTGTCTCTCTCCTGTTGCCCCCCACCACCCCGCTCATGCCCCGTGTCTGTCTCCTGTTGCCCCCCACCCCCTGCTCATGCCCCGTGTCTGTCTCCTGTTCTCCGCACCCCCGCTCATGCCCCATATCTTTCTCCTGTTCCCCCATCCCCTGCTCATGCCCGTGTCTGTCTCCTGTTCTCCCCACCCACCCGCTCATGCCCCATGTCTGTCTCCTGTTCTCCCCACCCCCCGCTCATGCCCCGTGTCTCT